>NC_134469.1:42531422-42540880 GCF_964194025.1 Convolutriloba macropyga
GCTTTTGTTAGCCTTCTGATCCTTTAAATCGTCCTTGTATAGTACAACGGCACTCTATTGAAAGTAACACGTTGTTTTACCTGGAACCATCTTTTACTTGCTTAATATGTTTAATTTTCCTAAGAAACGTTTTACGGAACGATAAATTGCACTAAGTTACATGAAGAAATGCTGTCTTGTAACAATTTGCAAGTTTCGTAATAATGAGGAACAACATTTGCTTAATCTTGTATGTCTTAGCAAGAAACGTACTAGGGAATGTGAATTTATACTTACTTAGTACGAGGAACTGTTATCTTCCAACAACTTGCAATTTTCGTTCTTATTGTAGTAAATATTTGCCTAATGTTGTAAGTTTTACCACGAAGAGTCTTAGGGAATGTGACTTGTAGGAGCTTGCAAGTTTCGTACTAATGAGAACCAATAATTGCTTAATTTTGTAAGTTTTATTAAATCTAAAATCAGAGAGAATGTGAAATTGTACTATGTTTTTAAGAGGAATTGTTATCTTGTAAGAAGTTGCAAGTTTCGTACTAAAAGAAGTAAGATCTAACAATTTCTTGTAAATTTTATCAAGAGTCGAACTAAGAATACGTATCTTGCAAGTTCTTGAAAGAGGCAAAATTGTCTTGCGTGTTCTGTTTAAAACACTTGATGAAGATCTTAATTGATTCGTAATAAAGATACAGAAACTTGCAAGCTAATTTAGTAAAAACTAGTACGAATATTGCAAGATAATCATTCCTGGATGACTGGGGATGTAATCCAGTTATCGACATCTTCAATAATTAGTTATTTTTTCCAAGCTTCCGACGATAAAATGAGATATCAATTTTTAACTTGTTGCTCTAGACGAACATTACCGAACTTTTTCAAACACGTTCATAACAAATTTACCTGGTGAAGTGAACAAAGACTCAAGCAAGTGCAGTGAAATAAAAAAGAAGTATCAATCTTATGTATTGAATTGCGGCTTTTGCGGCAGCTAATATTCTTGTGGTTCAAATTTTATGTATGCTCTACATAGGCAGATTTAATAGTTTTCAAATGCTAATAATACCTTTCAAAATAATAATCAATTCGCTTTTTAAAGTATTTTTTATATTGAAGTTTGAAACAAAAACGTCAAAAACACTGTCAGGTTCGACCAGTTGTCAGTTGAAAAGAAAGTTTGTAGTTCAGATCTTTATTATTGACAGTTAATACTCTCAATATATAATAAAGTCCCAGAATGCGTTATAGGCAGATAAAGCCCCACAAATTAGTTTCGTTAGATCTAGTTTTATTATCAATAATTTTTTAAAACTTTGGCTTCTTCTCCGACAAACAAAAATTTTTTTGTTTCCGTCTATTTTCGTCACGCGCAAGCTACAATGACATTAAAAATTAAATTCCAAAACCTACCCTGAGAGTTTCTTTTTTTCTATTCCGACATAATAGGGAAAGGATTTTCCTTCCAGGTCATGTGCAGTTTTTCAGGAGGACTGGTGAGTTATGAATTTTATTTTTAATTTTTACTTGTCCAACTTAAAATACACGGCAAGGTTTTGTTTTTTGCAAAAGAGACACAGTGAAAAAAAGCTGCAGCTCAAAATCTTGGTGAGCGCAAACTAAGCCGTAGTAAAAGTAAGCCGACATAAAAGCAAGCCGAAAGTTACGTAATATTTACGTTATATATTAGAAATAATACATTGTTAACTGTTAAAATCAGCACTGCGCATAGTATTATAGTGCATAATGTATTCCAAGGCACCAAGGAAACAATAATACGTCAATTTTTAGACATCTAGTGGGTACCGGCCTCAGCGCTCAGCGGACCACTATCCATGGCCATACCTCTCAGCCGCTGTGGGATACGATCCGGAAACCGGCCGGTTATCGCGGAGGGGCAACTTAAAATACCGGTATCCCAAAACATTTTGGAATACTTGACCTCATTTTCAAAACTCAGCTTGCTTGCCTATCGGCTTGCTTGACCGCCACCCAAAATCGACAAACGATAGGTGAAGGTTGTTGATATGCACTCCACATTAGTCAAGTATCAACCACTTTATGAGAAATCAAGAGCCCATCAGATATTTAAGATTGCGGAGAACCAAAAGTCTACTCAATTTATCCGTCTGCATAGATCTAATTAAGCGAGCTAAGTTTTCTAAACACTAAAAGCCCGAGAGCCTTCACCATTTCATTTCCTGGACGATTTGTGCAATTCATAGCTTAAGATAATTTGCGGTTGTGCATAGTTATCTTCGTCGCTTGTCCTTGCTATATGAGCAGATCTTCACCTAGATTACTTGTTGATCTTTTTCTGTAGCTACCTAATTATCTCACAACAAAATATAGTGAGAAATTTTTTACCCGTTTGCAATTGGTCATCAGATGAGCTTTAGTGTCTAATTTTTGACAACATCATTATAAAGAATTTGTCTAAGATTGAAATACTGAGAAACAATTTCAAAACTTTTCACACTTTTGAAGCATCTATTTTCAATCCGCAAATCTAAAATCTATGGAGTCTACTACACTCCGTTGACTTTATCGAATCACTTTTTTTTTAAATTGACAAATTATCAGATAACACAGGGCTACAACGAAGTTTTGAGCAAGAAAATGGGACAAGAAAACAGTCCATAGTTATATTAGTCTCTTCTCCTATACCGGAAGAATCTGGTCCGAGGTATATTTTTTAAAGCCCTATTACTTCTGAACAATTTATTTTTACGTTCCTTAAAATGAATCAAATTAAAGGTCTTTTCGATGTTTACATGTATTATTTACGTTCCAACAATTACTTTTGTTCAAATTTGGTCTCAACAAACATTTTGCATCTTTAATATTAAACCACAATTAAACATCGTGCAAATATACCACATCGTGCAAATTTTTGTCCGGCATATTTTCCGGCTTCATGTATGTTGTTCATCAAAATAGTCACGGCCAGTGTAAATTTTCCTTAATTTTTAATTCTTATTTTCTGCCAGAGTTTAACACTGTAATATTATGTTATCGCTGTCCATATTTGTCATTTTGAGATTTTGCATTTTTGATTTTTGATTTTTTGATTTTGCATTTGATCAGAGGTCGAGAAGATTCCACTAGTACTGAAAGTTACTTGTACTTTCAGTAAGACTCTATGCAATTTTAGTTTTTGTCGAGGAATTAGTAAAAAAAATCTTCAAATGGCCACTTTCCTTTAAAGGAGATGCAGAGTTACCCAGGTTTAAAGTCAGTAAGGGTACTACTTTGATTGATTGATTGAAAAGAGGAAAAAATGGAGATCATGTGTCAGGGTTGTGGCATTGTGATCTCTTGTTTAACAGCACTTATTGAAAACTTTTGTTAATTGTTCGACTTGATGATCCTTCAGACTCTGCAATTTGTGTCACACTATACCCCTCGCGTGCGACCAAAAATGTCTGATCAGAGCTGGGTTGGTTCTGGGAGCTTTAAATCTGCCTGGGCTAGTCAGCTTTAAATTGAAGTTTGAATGGGGGCTCTTCCTGTTACCCTGAGCTGGCTTCCGTTTTTCATGTATTGTTAAAGCGTTGCCTTGCGAGAGGGCTTTAGCAAAGCCTACTTATTTTAACCATAGCCCCGAAAAGGTCTAGCATGTCAAGCACTGGCTTGTTTTCAAGCACTCTCTACCAAATATATTTTTCAGAGATCTATAAGTTATTTAGCGCATTCTGAGAGCCCGGTTTTGACACCCAATGGACTTTGATGGTTTCCAATTTCCCTGCAGATGTGATGGAAGTACACAATATTGCCATGGATTTGCTCTAACCATTTGCGAGAAATTGGCTCTCAACTAGTTCAAACGCTCCACTAACCTTAACTATGAAAACTACGCAAAATTGGCCTAAAAATTCCTGGTCACTGTAACGGAGGCTATTAATTTTGGAGGGATAGAACAAGGAGGCTCAATAATTTGCGTTTGCACAAAGTCTTCTGACCCCGCTCATCCACATAATTTGCTTAATTGTCTACCGAACGAGGAAGAGACAAAAGAACTTACAAAAATTCAAATATTGCTCTGAAATAATTGGCGTATGAATAAAAAACTTGCTTCTAACTCAAACAGTTTAGTAAATTAAAAAATGTCACATTAGAGGGCCGAAGGGAACTGCCCTTATTAGGAACACAAGACAAGACAAAGAACAAACTCAAATAACAACAACAAACGTTATTTACATCCAAAACACATTCTCTATATTTCTGAAAGGAAAATAATTATCAAAGTCAAAATAGCTCCAGAAAAAACCTAACCTAAACGAATTAATTTTCGCTTCATTAGAAAACATTTTGGATCAGTCCTTAGCAGGAATCGGTATTAAGTAGACAAAAATGATCGAATGCGGCAAACAATAAGAAATACACTAACATTTTTTGAAAACAAATGGTTTCAAACAATGAAAACAATAAGATGTCAACCCAAACCTCTTAATAAGATTGTCTTCATTCGTAGCTCCATATGAAGACATTGAGACCAGCCATTATCCAAAGTTTGTCGTACGTCTAGAAAAACAGACAACAAATATAGAGGAAATTCAAAATTCCTTTAATTTTTTTGATAAAACATTGTCAAAGCCATTAAAACCCTAACCTATTGCGAAAAAAATGAAAAAAAAAATCAATTACGGTATCTTTGAAAACCAATATTTTGATATCAGACCTCTAAGTTCTTAGACTACGTACAGAGTAGACAAAAAAGAACAAAATGGGCCAAGTTAAAAAATACATGTTTTTTTTCGAAACAAAGTCAAAAATAGATAGCGCTCAACTGAAATCTTTCAATGGGTTCAACTATTTTTGCTAAAAAAGCCACAGAGATCCGAAATTTTTCAAAATATGTCATTAGTATACAACACGAACGACCAATTCAAACAAAATTTAAATTTTAATTTAATTTTTTTTGCAAAGAAACCGGTGCCGGAGCCCTAAAAACAATTAGCCTCTGCAATAGAAAACGTTAGTTATATTGAGTTTAATTGGCACCTGTAGTTAATCAGACTGGGTAACAAGTGGAGGAGAAGAACTGTAAAGTGCAGAGTTAAAGATACGCCTATCCCTCTTTGAAACATTTGAAAAATATAGCTATCATTTGAAATCAGCAAATAGGTTCCTTTGTCATTCGTTTATCTTTTGTCGTTGAGAAGTTCAAGTATGAAAAGTTTTTCATACGACTCCAGACAGAAGATCAAATAAAAACAAAAATAAAAATCCACTAATTTCTTTAAGAAGGCGGTGTCAAAACCACAATCTGTTTACTGATAAAAACTGGTATATTCGATTCTGCCTTCCTTTTAAAATCTTAAAAATGTGAACTCTGACCTTTAAAGAATGTGACAACACAAGAAACAGAAAATTTGAATTAGAAAAATTTTCAAAAATCGATTTTTTTTAAAAAAAACCTGATGTATACACGCCAAAAAACAATTACTTGAAATGTGAAACCGCACTAAATGTTAAATTTGCAATCCAATAGAAAATGGTTTGACCTGTTTTTGCTGCTCTAGCTGCAATTTGATCACAATAAGAGAAAAGGGTCGCAAAGCCCAATAGGCCATTAATTAATTTGAAAACAAGTATTTTGAAAAAGTGAAATCAAACAAAAGCTTTCAAATAAGAAACTAGATACATATCCTTGAAAACTCTTCCAGGAATCCACTTGCGCAAGGGTTTAGAAAGCCTTGATTTAAATTTTTTCACTTCTCTATTTAACATGAAAAAGAAAAAAGGCAATCAAAAAACACTGCAACTGGTTACAATCCAAACTTTTTTTGGACTCTAAAAAACAAAAATTAGACCAAAATTTGTCTTGCTATTGCTTTTCGTCCAATCGAAACACGTAATATTTCCGAATAACATGGATACGGATATTTTGACAAAAAACAATATTGCAAAAATGAATGACGCATTTTGGTTTTTTATTGAAATAAATTAGCATAAAACTGTCAAAATTTGAATATAAAAAGACTCTCAAAGGAAGCGCAAGTAAAACAACTAGCCATCTCTGGAATTAACAGAGATGCTTTTTGCAGTTTTTAGGTGTGTTAGTGCGGAAAAATTAAAGAAAATGGACTAGCTGCTTAATTCGTAGCATTTTTGATAAAAAGTGCTGAAATAAGTATTATTTAAGCCAAATTTTTTGCAAAAAAATCAAACAATTTAAAAACACTCTTTATTTCTAAGAGGCAAACCCAAATATTTTTTAATAACATTTTTAATAAGTTTAGAGCAAAATTGGCGAAATATTTGCATGCAGATATGGAAAAATGAAAATCAGTCAAATACGCAAAAAACTTTAAGCCTCGTAACTTCGTAGAAGAAGAAAAAAATTTCAAAAATTCTTTTTAATCATAATATCTACGTTGGAGAGGTGTTCTGATGATATCACTAACAAGAATTTTCGATGAACAAAGCGATCGGCCAAAATTGACTGAGCAAAACAAGAGCGTTGAACAGGACCCAACGAATTGAATTAAAACCTGAAAACCGATGTATCTAAACAGCAGATAAATTGAACATTGCTGCCAGCATACAGTCTCATGAAGACATACAGTCTGAAAAGTAGAGAAATGTGAAACCGCACTAAATGTTAAATTTGCAATCCAATAGAAAATGGTTTGACCTGTTTTTGCTGCTCTTGCTGCAATTTGATCACAATAAGAGAAAAGGGTCGCAAAGCCCAATAAGCCATTAATTAATTTGAAAACAAGTATTTTGAAAAAGTGAAATCAAACAAAAGCTTTCAAATAAGAAACTAGATACATATCCTTGAAAACTCTTCCAGGAATCCACTTGTGCAAGGGTTTAGAAAGCCTTGATTTAAATTTTTTCACTTCTCTATTTAACATGAAAAAGAAAAAAGGCAATTAAAAAACACTGCAACTGGTTACAATCCAAACTTTTTTTGGACTCTAAAAAACAAAAATTAGACCAAAATTTGTCTTGCTATTGCTTTTCGTCCAATCGAAACACGTAATATTTCCGGATAACATGGATACGGATATTTTGACAAAAAACAATATTGCAAAAATGAATGACGCATTTTGGTTTTTTATTGAAATAAATTAGCATAAAACTGTCAAAATTTGAATATAAAAAGACTCTCAAAGGAAGCGCAAGTAAAACAACTAGCCATCTCTGAAATTAACAGAGATGCTTTTTGCAGTTTTTAGGTGTGTTAGTGCGGAAAATTTAAAGAAAATGGACTAGCTGCTTAATTCGTAGCATTTTTGATAAAAAGTGCTGAAATAAGTATTATTTAGCCCAATTTTTTTGCAAAAAAATCAAACAATTTAAAAACACTCTTTATTTCTAAGAGGCAAACCCAAATATTTTTTAATAACATTTTTAATAAGTTTAGAGCAAAATTGGCGAAATATTTGCATGCAGATATGGAAAAAAGAAAATCAGTCAAATACGCAAAAAACTTTAAGCCTCGTAACTTCGTAGAAGAAGAAAAAAATTTCAAAAATTCTTTTTAATCATAATATCTACGTTGGAGAGGTGTTCTGATGATATCACTAAGAAGAATTTTCGATGAACAAAGCGATCGGCCAAAATTGACTGAGCAAAACAAGAGCGTTGAACAGGACCCAACGAATTGAATTAAAACCTGAAAACCGATGTATCTAAACAGCAGATAAATTGAACATTGCTGCCAGCATACAGTCTCATGAAGACATACAGTCTCAAAAGTAGAGAAATTATAATAAAAACACATTAAATATAACATTGTCATTGCCGAAACTCTTGAATCTTTTACCCTGAAGGCTAAATTTGATACACTTAAGTATACTTAATAGCCAACGCACCAGCTTGAAAATGGTTTATTGTTCACAAAAGATGAAAGACGAAAGATGAAAATTGCGAAGAAAGACAAATACTATAAAACTTAAAATTGCAAAATTAATTGAACTTTGTCAGTTTCACAATAATAGCAAAATAAAAATTAATTTGTTCTCAAATCTGTCCATTATCTCATGAAGGTCGTAAAATCAAAAAACGGCGAAGAATTTCAAAACATTTGAAAGCAGTGGCAAAATTTTGCTAACAGATGTTGCTAAATTTTGTGATACTATTTTTAGCAGAGCCATTCTCCAGAAGCTTTCAAGTAATCCAGTCATTTCCGGCCCAAAAATATTTCACAAAAGATTATAATACTTGTCTGAAAAATTGGCAAATTTTCCAATTTTACCAAAAATTGCTGAATTTCGTGATATTAAAACGCTGAAAAATTTTCCATTGCCAAGAGAATCTATGCAGTAAAAAATTATCAAATCCTAGAGGTGGTTCTCTGGCCCCCGAGTCTTGAAAAACTCAAAATATTACAAAAACTTAAAAAAAACCATAAGAATTAATTTTGCAAAAATAATCATAAACTTTGACACACGCCAATTTAGGACTGATCAAAGAAAAATGGCATCATTTTGTGCTCAAAAATTCCTTAAAATAACCTTTTAACCTTGATTTAGGGCCTTTACAACAGCTGCATAACTCTGAGTACTTGAAGGACTACTAAAGCCAGCTTTGGGTCTGTAAAGAAATTGAATGCAAACTTTTCATTACATGTTCGTTCCGTTTTGAAAGATCAAAGTAATGGAAAACTATGTGAAAAAGTATAACGAGAGCAGAGCAAGACAAGTCTTCAAATACAATCCAAAGAATAGAATGGAGAAACTGAAAACTCTTCGTTTGACTAACAGAAGAAATGAATAACACAGTACAAACCAGGAAATTTCACAAATTGTGAAAATTCGAAGTATAATTCGCGCTGTAGAAAATCGGGTTGTTAAGGTAGCGATAACCAACAAATATTACACAAAAATTCGAAAAAGCACAAGCTAGCTTAACACATATATCGACTGGGACACAAACGACAAGCAGTAGTTAAAACCACAAAAAGTGATTTCTTATGAAAGCAAATTTTTAACAAAATTATTAGCGTTATTCTCCTCAACGAACTTTGTATGAATGCATATTTGCTTTTGTGCATCTATGTGGAAATTTGCATGTAATTATTAAGTGTGATTGATATAGGACTTGCTACATTAGTAATCATAATGACATTCTTAAGTAAACTAAACAACAAATATCGTGTAATTAACATCAGATATGTGATCAAATGACAATTCGAACAAACGTCAAAATGAACAGCTAAAATTGAAGGGGTCCGAAAGCTTAACATAATACTGAAAAATAGTGGCCTTGAGCAAAATTCCAACCTATCTACTCTTACATTATCAGGTAATGACTCATTCAGAGAAAAAACACTTAAATATAAAATATCATTTGATTTTTTTTAAATAAGCAAAATTCAAATGCTAATGGCCACACTCTTCGTCGAGTTGTAATGGTCACACGTACTAAGCAACATCTTTATTATTTCTCTCAATTAATAAAAAAATTACGCGTTTGGGAAGAAGGTTTCATGTTTTGCGAGGTCTTTTTTT
>NC_134469.1:42541080-42621080 GCF_964194025.1 Convolutriloba macropyga
ATAGGTTTTTTAAATTCAGACATCTACTTTCAAACAATTAAGTCAAAAATGTTGATCAGGTCGGAACATTATGTGCGAAAGCACATTACCAAGCATCCTTTTTTGTATTTGAGCTGAAAGTTTAAGAGCTTTCGGCTGCAGGGCTAAAGATTAAGAATTTTGTAAACACAAAATGAATTTTTATTGAATTTCTTGGTCCAACTGTATTGAATGTATTTTATGTAATTTAATTTTTTATGCGATATTAGTGGAATATGAGTTACTTTATTATCCATTTGATAGAAAAAATTTATCAGTGCAAGCAATTTGTGCGGTGATATCACATAGTTTCTGGTTTTAATTTACGCTTCATGGAAGTATTATTGAAAGAAATACGTATCCAAATATGAGTCTAACAAAAAAAACCTGCATGAACAGTTTCTACACAAATTTTTCCCCGGAACTCAATGACCAAGGCTTGAAACTGTTTGGTTTTCAGTTTAACATTATATCAAAGAAATAGCTTGAGAGCTGAACTTTTAGTTTCTATAGGTGACCTTTACTTTGATCGTGGCTCTTTGCTGGTGTTCACTTTTGGATAGAATTTAGTTGGTGAAATCAAAAGGTACAAGATGCCAGCAGCAAAACTAAAACTAACTCTTGCTGGATTGAAAATTAAAGCTCTCAGTAAATGATACAGTTTGCTGCAGTCACTAGGCTAGGCAGATACATTGTTGATTGTTTACAAAATAGCTCATTTTTTGAGCGCAATCGATCTACAGATCCATTTGTCATTAAAACTTCTGGGTAAAAATGTAACTCTTCTTTGTTCTTTTTTCGTGCCAACTTTTTGTGATCGTTTTTATCTGAAACCAACTTGAGTGAACTATAATTGATTCTTATGAACTGACTACAAATGTGTTCATAAGAAAAAAGTTCTCATACAAATAAAAAGTTTCTACTGAGTACTATTTCTCCACTAAATACAAACCAATGTATCTGATAGGCTCTCAATTTAACTATTTCATTGCCACGGGTCAAAGTTTCTCAGTAGCACTGGAAGGGTAAGGGTTTTATACGCTGTCACACATATCATAACGTATTTTTTAGTCCAAGCCGTGTATGGCTGTAGTGAAATCATAAATAATCTTTGTATGTAATGAAAGAAATCATAAAAGATTTTTTCAACAGTTCATGGAAGAAAAGCATGTTTAATATTGAAGTATATCGACATGAAATAGTATTTGACGATTCATGATCCTTGTTTGACTACTAAAGTCATATCTGATTCCTTTATGACTAATAAAATATCATAGAAGTCATATATGACCTATAGGTACTAGAAATCATAAATTCGACTAGAAATTTGCTTGAAAGTTGTCTCATTAAACTAATTTGTGGCGTAGTGTTCTCTGAAATTGAAGGATCAATCTATCTTTCTCCGTAGATGACTATCATCATGAAAATTTTGAAATAAAATAACGATCATGACAATGAGTTTTTGTCAAATTTTTGCATTGAGCATGCTTCAATTGAACTTTAATAATGAAAAATGTGTACTTCTCAAATTAAATTGCCAAAACCTTTTTTTCTAAGACCCATGCAAAGATTGCGTAAGCTCGCACAAGAAATCTTGTTGATTTCATAACATGCGCCGTGTCAATATCTTGGCAAAATTTACCCTGTTTTAGTAAAATTGTTATCAACTTTTATCAAAATTCGATCCAATAGGCTGTGAGATTTCTCCTGTGATTCTTTTCTCACTGTTCTAAAATCAGTGATTTTTTCTCAAATCTGAGTTTTTATTCTCAATTGCTCTTAAAAATGACAGAAAAAATTTATCCAATAAACGATTAAGGTTTCTACTCTTTTAGAGTTCGCCACGCTGCTGAGTTTCGAAATAAACTATTTTCATGGACAAGAAAAACAACAGTAACTCAGATTTAAATCATGATGCAGTACACGGCTTGCATGCAAAAAAATAAAAACCTCAAGTCATTCAAGCGACGGAAATGTCCAATTTCTACGACAAATTGGAAACAAATTTTTGACAATAAGAAAATTAGGTCGGACAAGCGATAACTTATGTTTCGGTTACAACACAATTAGATGAATCAAAACTATTATGTGGCCAAGCAGGTGTCCCATTTTTTCACCCCTATTCATTTAACCCCCTATCATTTAACCCCGATTTATTCACCCCTGTATCATTTAACCCCTCTATCTTTTAACCCCACTATCATTTCACCCCGATTTTAATCCCTATAAAATAAGGATTATTAAATTAGCAATAAAATTATTTGGCCATGCCTCGCGGGCCATGGCCATGCCTCAGCGGCCCGTGGGACTTGATATGAAACTATCACAACCGAACGTGGGATTAATCTATCCACTTATTTATGACAAAACATGCCTTTGATGTCGACTGCTAATTAGCGGGATGAAATGATAGAGGGGTGAAATGATAGAGGGGTTAAATGATAGAGGGGTGAATAAATCGGGGTTAAATGATAGGGGGTTAAATGAATAGGGGTGAAATGAAGTAGAACCGGCCAAGCACGCTAAGAATTCTACTATGCCGGTAAAGCTTTTGAAGCTCTCTTTAGACCCCATTTTTCAACAAAATATGTTAGCATTTTACTTTTTTGTAAAAATAGTTGGAGGTACTGGAATGCTAAGTAAATATTCCCAACGCAATCGGAATCCGATTGAAAATATTTGGGCTAATTTGAGGCCACTATTAAAAAAAAACAGTCCTTTGGAAGAACTTGAAGAATTTGAGAGTGTCAAAAAATGACTGAGATTTTGATAGAAATCTAAGCAAAAACTATGCAAACCAACCATTAGATGTTAAAAAGCCAAAAACCTAATTAATTGTTTCTAGATTACTGGTTTTGAGTTCAAACTATGTTACAATCGTTTACACAACTGAACGCGCAAAATGCAACTTTAAATGGTAAGTTTTGTGCTTTTGAAGTCATTTTTACTTTAAATCTCTTCGTAAGTTTCCATCTAGCTTCATACCAATCGACGCAAAACTATTATAAGATTATTATATCTAAATTGAGATATAGTGAAAAGTTTGCATACAAAAGAAACCCTGAGTGAAGTTGGCTTGATCTCCATAAACACTTTTGTGTTCAGTCCCAAGTGCAATTTGTAGCACTCTGCTCACACCTCAACCAATTTAAGCCAATTAAATGTAGTGTAAACTCAACAACTTTATTAGCAGTTTGAACAGAATTAGTGCTAGTTACAAGAAACTGACCAGCCTCTATCCGGAATTTCTCTGAGAGCACGCTTTTCAATTTATCCAGAAACAGATCTGTTGAACTTTTGGTGATGATGCGTCGATTGGTATTAAAATTATAAGAAACGACAAAAGTTTTATTGAAAAAATTGACTTCAAAAAAACAAGCAATGTACCATGTCAAATTACATTTTGTGCTTCTACTTTCGTCAACGAATGCATTTTGTGGATGTGTTTGGCGCCTTTCGAGAATCTTTAAAGTGTACGTAGCTTTTTGGTACCATAGTGTAGCTGTATATAACTTGTTCTGGTGTCAAATTGTTATTTAAAATTTTTCAGTCATTGATTTTTTTCACGTGTGTGCTTGTGTGTGTATGTGAGAGCGAGAGTGCGTGCGTGCGTGTGTATTTGTGCTGTGTGTGTGTGTGTGTGTGTGTGTCAGTGTGCGTGTGTATGTGTGTGCATGTGTGTGTGTGTGTGTGTGTGTTTGTGTTTGTGCTGTGTGTGTGTATGTGTGCCTGCATGTGTGTTTGTGCTGTGGGTGTGTCTGTGTTTGAGTGTGTTTGTGCTGTGTTTGTGTGTGTGTTTTTGTGTTTGTGTGTGTGTGTGTGTCTGTGTGTGTGTGTGTGTGTGTGTGTGTCTGTGTGTGTGTGTGTGTGTGTGTGTGTGTGTGTGCATGTGTGTGCATTTGTGTGTGTCTGTGTGTGTCTTTGTGCTGTGTGTGTGTGTGTGTGTGTGTGTGTGTGTGAGCGTGTTCGTTTGTTCGCTTGTTTGTTTTTTTTTGTTTGTTTGATAGTTTTTATTTCCACGAAGACTGTAGGGAAGCAGAAAGGGAAGTCTTATTGAAGGTCAAAAATATCTTTGAAAGATTTTCCCATCTTTCAGCTTTGATATAATTTCTGAATTCTTCATGCTCAACTCAACGATAACTTCAAATTGTATATGTGTCAGTAAATTGTAAAAAGTGCATCATGTGTCAAACGCCTTAATTATTGACTTTTGTTGTAAAATTATTGATAACTTCTTTTTAAAATACACGTATTCGCGTTGTCTGATTATGGTTTAAATGTAATTGAACGTGTTTCTTTCAGAACATACGGTTATGCATCTGTCTTGTTTTGAACGACTCTTTGGGGTTCATTTCGAAATTCGGTATGTTATGATATCAATTTGCAGTTAAGTTACCTTTTTTTTGCTATCAAATGTCAGTGTTACGTCAGAAAAATAGTTCTTGTTTACATAATATAATTGGAATTTTTTTTAAAAAAAATTGACTTCGCTCTTGTTAATTGCTTTTTGTTTTCCTTAATTGTCGCCTGCTAACAATGCTTGAACTTCTCTTAATTGGCGATTTCAAAATTTGAACAATCCAATTGGTTTACATTATGTCTCCGGTGAATTTCCCAGTGGCAGTCTTAGCAGCTTTAACAAACGACTGTATTATCTTCAGTCTGTTTTTCTACAGTAAATTTTAATCCCCTTGTATGGCCCGCGAGCATGCTAATTTGTATTTATATGCCAGTCAAGGGGGGGGGGGTGCGAAGTAAAATGCTATTAAAAGAAAATGTCATTTTTTCTGACGAAAGTAATCAGAAAATGCCTGAAGTTGAAATGATGCACTTTTAATACTGAACTAGTTTCATTGTTGGGATTTTCACCTTTGTGTATTGATCCCACTAACTTAACATGGGACCAGATCAATCATGGAACAGAGTAAGGAAACTCACGGAGTCTCATCACAAACTGGTGTCTTCACTTTTGCGCGTAACAGAAAGGTTCCACAGTGCCATGACAAACCAAAGCCCGCGAACTTTAATTATTCTCCAGCAACTTCTTGCATGAAAACTGTATTCGAGGTACAGTTTACAAATGCGTTTTATTCAAGTACCCGGGTCGAGTTTTGGTCAAAAAATAATGTAATATTAACGGTGAATAGCGGTGAAAAAACTTTCTTCACCGCAAAGCGCCCGCATCTTTTAGCGTTGAATGCGGTGAATTTTTGCGGTTTTTAGCGGTGAAAATTTTTTTCTCACCTCATTCACCTGATTTCTTACAAAAAAACTGGCGTCCAAGGGTTCGAACCTCTCACCTCCTGCATGTCAACAATTTCTTATTCGACTGCTCCATCTGTCACTTACTTCACAGTTTCCTGTGAATTTAAGATAAGCGTTGAAATTAGCGCGGTTAATATTTGTAAGATTTGCGGTGAAAATTTTTTTCACCGCATTCTGCTGGTAGCGCTGAAAAAGCTTTTTTCACCGCATTCTGCTGGTAACGGTGAAAAATTTTCTTTCAAAGCTTAAGCGGTGAAATAAAAAATACACGGTTTAAAAGTTTTTTTCACCGCATTCATCGCATTCAATGCAAATCTTACACTTTTACTCAATGTCACCGCAAATCTTACATATTTTAGGGATTTTTAGCGGTGACACCTCGACGCGGGTCTGAGGTCTGATGGCTCATGGTCCGTGGGGTCCATGGTCCAGACCAGACAGAATTCGATGAAACTTGGCCAGGCCAAACAGACCGCCGCACCAAAAAGATTCTAGGCAAGGCCTAAGGTCAGCATTGGTCAGAATGAAACGACCTATAGCAGTGTTTTGATAGCTGAGACTAACGGTGACCATGATCATACATAAACTAAGACATAGATGATAAACTAGATAGTGGCGGCTCAAAGTCACCGTCGATACTTACTAATTATATGTAATTTAGATAATTTAGATAGCTTTATTCGCGTGGTTACACTGACTCTTCTTTGTAACCGGAACTCTATTTGTAAAAGCAGAACTAGGAATTTGATTATTTTTTTTTAAATTGCACAAAATATTAGAAATGTTGAAAGAAGTTTTTATCACATATTTTTATCTGTATAGTTTATCTGTTTGTCCATTTTCTTAATCCAACATGTTAATTCAAAATTTCATATTCATAACAAAACAATTTGGTTAAACGCTTACATTTTAATAACTTTTTATAAACGTATGAACAAATGGTCCTTAAATTACTATTAGAAATAATATCTAAAACCTTGTTTTTGCTTGCCTATTGGAACACGTTCAAGTTGAACACGTTTCATTTTGAGATTTAAATTCTCTTTGAGTTTTTTGTTTCTTCTTTCAAGATTTTTATTGACAGTTTGTTCTACTTTCTCTTCATTCATATTGACACATATTATTCGGAAAAAGCTGGAAAGTTCGGGAATTTTTTCTCATCTCATTTTTTCCAAACAGGTTTCTTAAACAAGTTTTTTCGGATATTTGACGGCTGTGTTTATAATGCTTAACTAGGTCAAAAAATTTGAAATTTGGATTTTGAAAAACTCTGCAGGTAAAGTTTTTTCTCTTAACAGACGATCTCTTGCTCTTTCTTTCTTTTTGCGCATATGACAAACCGTAATACTCCAAATAGTTTTTCTATTTTTTCTCTGAAGTGATGAAGCTGGCAAAGATTGGAGAAAATTGAACAGATTTTGAATTGTGTCCAGACCTGTGATTTAAACAGTCCCTACTTTTACCGTCCTTACTTTTAGTGGAGTTAGATGACCTAATAAGTAAATTGATCTAATTGCCGTCGCCAATTTGGCAATACTTTATTTAGCTCATCAAATTTCAATTTATTGTCAATCTGTCAACCCAGGTAATGACAACTGATCTTTATTTTGTCATATTTCCATTATAATGAATTTCCTCAATGTAAAAATGATATTTTGTGTAAAAACATGAAGCTCTGTTTTTTCTCTATTTATTGTTATCATATTGTGTTTCATATGATTATGGGTTTTTTTTCGAACATACTCTAGGTTTATGTTAGAAAGCCTTTATCTGTTTTGGAGTGAGATATGATATGTGTCATCTGCGAATTTTAAAATTTCTTAGCTTTTCATTTTTGTCGAGAACTCGTTTATTTACAGCATGAAAATCGTAAATTAATTGTTTTGAAACATTTCAAAGAAGAAAGGTTTCAATGCAGTTCTAAGGGACATGAATCTACAGAATTGATATCCAATCAGATAGACAGTTTAGTTTGGTAGGTAGTCTTATTCATATCAATGACATTAACACCATTTATTTGGTCTAGTCGGCTGTGTTCGGTTTCTTTGGTTTGGGTTAAGCCCAAACTTTAGTCGAATTTTGGAGTCACCTCTGATATCATAAATTATCCATCCTTTACGCTGATCTTTCTTTTAGCTACTCTGTTGTTGAGCCATGCTGTTAAGTTAAGCTCTGTCAATGAGTTTTTGAGACACAAATGTTTTCATCTAACTCCCAGTTGTCACAAGGATGCTCACTAAAATGCGTTCACCGATAAGGCTCTGATCCCCCTCTCCATCCGCATAAAAACTATTTTTCACAAGCAAATGTACAAAAGCAGATTCTGAAATCCTGTTTTCTGTGTAAAATTAAAACTTCAAAACATAATAACCTCAAAATTATTAAAATAAGAAAATTAATGCACGTCTTTGGCATAAATTGAAGAGAGTGCATATATTATGTACTTTATAACTTCTCGATGTATTAGGGATTTTTCAAAAAAAATAAGTTTCTGTTTTGAAAATGAATGCAAACATTTTGGAAGAAATCTACTAAATACTCATGCAAAAATATCTGCTTCATGATAGTTGATAGATGACTGACGGGATTAATGAAAGAGAATCTTTAGCAGAGAAAAGAAAGAGAATCTTTAGGAGAGAAAATTACAACTATTTTCCATCACCGCTCACGAAAACATTTGTGCAGCATTTTTTATCATCATTTACAATGAAATACACGAGCCTGAAAAGATACCATTCAAAATCGATCATTTTCTAACAAAAAGATTTAGTGTTCCAAAGATTCTCGTTTCGATTTCTATGAATTAGGTAGATATCAGAAAATCAATGTATAGTTTTAAGGTCTATAGCAGTACCGGGCACGTCTAAATGCAAGTCTTATATTAATACTACTTCAGAGTTCTGATCTTGTCACTTTTTGCGTTTTAAGCTTAAATGCAAGTCTTGGCCAAGACGTGCAAGCATAAAAGCAATTCTCGGCCAAGACGTGCAAGTCTCAATGCAAGTCTCAATGCGTCTCGGGAAAGACATGTAAGTCTAACCTCACGTCTTCGCAGAGACTTGTATTTAAACTTGCACGTCTTAGCCAAGACTTGGTGAAAATCTTGTCGTGCATGACTTGAACTTCTTGGTCGAGTTTTGTCGACTAAAAACGCCAAAAAAGCCAATTACCATCAAAAAATAACCGGGAAAACGTCTAAAATGGATGAAAATCTTCGAAACAGCCGAGAAAAAAAATCAAAACGTCAAAAATAGTCGATAAACCTTGAAAACGACAAAACGTTGAAAGATCGTCAAGATAAAAAATTGATGTGACTAGAATCTCAGGGCCGCCACCATTTGTTTGGGCTGAGTTTTAGCTTTACTTTGAGGACCATTTATGGGTCGGTTTTTGGGGATTAATTTGGGTCTGGGTAATGAGACCACTCAGGGTAGCTCAAATTAGGGCTGCCCGTGGAACTAGGGGCACACTTACAGCCCCTCTCTTGACACTTTGTCCTGTAGTAGGCCAAGGAATTTCGAATTGGCACAATCTGGGCCAAACAGACCTCCGGGGCGCTAATTTACGGTTTGGCATGCACCGCGCGTCAGTTTATAGCACCTGGGATAAATGGCTAAAATAAATGCTGATATCGTTGCCCGTTACAAAATTTTCTGTAATTCGAAATTTACTAAAAAATTTACTTAAGGAAAATACTAGAAAATTTTCTAAAATTTTATATTGACTCAGGAATCCATTTGCAAGAGTTGCACAAGTCTTTGCGAAGACTCGTAAGTCTTACCGAGTTGATTTTTGACAGTGGTCATATATTCATGCAGACTTGCATTTAGACTGGTTCAGTACTCACCTTGACTTGGAGTTCAGTCTGGATAATATGGACTCATTTTTTGACTCATTTCTTTGGGGTTTCAAAGAAGTTGAGATGAATTAGTATCAAAATAAAAAAAAACTCAACAACTCTGAGAAATGTAATAGCTCTCAGGAATGGTTTGACCTGCAGCTTTTTGTTTGACAAAATTTCAAATTGTTGACCAAATTTCAAATTCAATAAATGGTGAATATCACTGAAATCAGAAATGAGACCGTTATAACTTTAAAAAAACTGAAATATGAAAAGGCTTCCAATTAAAAAAATTATGGACTTCTTGGGTTGTTAGGCACATTCGTTTAAACAAAAACAATGACGACCAATATTGAAAAAACAAAAATGTCCTTTTTATTTAGGTCTCTCTTCTCTCGAATGTTTGACTGGAGTTCCGATAGTCGGAATTGATAGTTCCGACAAAATTGAATTAGTAATTTTAACTTTTTGCCTGTTAGCAAAATAATGACTTTATAAACATTAATGATTGCTTCTCAAATGTATTTTTTCAGTCTATTTTTAACTGAAATGCGTAAAAGGTAAAAAAAAATATGATTAATTGATGCTATGAAGCTAAGTAATTTGATACACAGATGACATAACCAAAATATCTTTGATCAAAAAAAGCTTTTTGCTTCCTAATTGATCGTTTACGACAGAACGGCGCCATTAGCAGTTAGCTGTGGAGTTTCATCTTTCTATTTTTTCTTCTATTAAATGAAATCGAATTCATTCCGTTATTTATCAAACCGAAGCACTCAACGGAAGTTTGCCACTTTTGGTTTTATATTTAAAATGACAACTACGAAAGAAATGTTTGAACTTTCAATTCTCACCCGAGTCTAGGACATAATTCTGCGGTGAAGTTATGTAAATTCATCACTAGAGTAAGCGGTGAACTTACAAAAAGTCACCATATTTCACCATTTAGTGTTCTTAAATGGGTTGGAAACTCTGAACTCCTGCATGTCTGCCTCTTCTTCTTCCACTGCGCCACCCCTCACTTGCTTCTTTGCTTTTTGCTTTGAATTTAAATCCAATTACTCTGTTTTCTGCAAAACCAGTGAAATTACATATTTTAGCGTTGAAATGTGGTGATTTTTTGTAAGTTTACCGCTTACTCAAAGGGCGAATTTACATAAATTAACCATCTAGAAAAAAGTGTTAAAAAGATGTAAGATTAAGCGGTAATGTTAGGAGGGTTAAATCTAACAATTCCTCCCTTTCTCTCCATTGCCCCATTATCTTACATCGTTTACCCCCCTAAAATTACCCCCTTGTCTTATATCATTTCGACACTTTTTTTCCATGCGGTGATGTTATTTAAGTTCACTACGAAGTTAAGCAATGAATTTATTTGATTTCATCGTACTGACCGCTTGTATTACAAAATTTGGACGCTTTTTTTCAAAGCAAATATGTAATTGATATATGTAATTGCACCGCATTCAGAGCTTATCTTACAACATTTATCGCATTCACCGCTTATCTTACATAATTTTGCGTTGAATGGCGATTACACCTCGACCCGGCACTGAATTGTTGATTTATAAAAAGTTGTACCTTCTGCATTTTCTTTCAACCATTCATATCGGATAAGCCACTAAATTAAATTATGAGAAGTGAAAATTGACCCGACGTTATTTTCTATGTTACCAAACATAGACTACACAGCTGGAATACCATAACTCACCACTAATGTAAGTTTATGATTAGGGTTTGTATTTTTCGCACTTTCATTTTTTTTTGGTCACAAACATTTTGAAAAATTAGAGAAAGGGATAAATGCATAAAAGATAAAACCCATGATCTTTTACGAAAAGATAAAATAGCAAGGAATAACTTTTAAAATCAAAAAATCTCTTGGACAAATTCGAGCGAAAAAAAGCGAGATTTAGGTTAAAAGAACCTCTTTTTTCATGTTTTTCAACTGCTATGATGAACGAGTTTTTGACGATTTTGTTCTATAGCGTACAATCTCAATATTTTCCTTCTTCTTTATTTTTCTTTAGCTGTGATCAACACGTTCAAAAGGACTAAATTTATTAGAAAAAAAATAAATGAATAGTGTCTTCGTTATTTTTAGTAAAGTTTGATAATTATAACAACAACATTGATGGTTTAGCCCATTGACTTGACGCTTATTTCAAGCTCTCCTTTCTTTGAGTGGATGCAATGAAACTAAGGAGCCATTTATCATTGCTTAGTTTCCCTGGGTTAGTCTAAATTTAATAAGAATTTTTCTCTTCCCTCTCATTTGTTGAGGTGAAATTACTAAATGACATCCTGACAGTTCGTTAAGTCATGTCCGCAAGATGCGATATATCCCTTGAGTGGACTGAGTTGTAAATTTTGTTCAGCAAACCTGGGTCATATTTGCATTTAATCAACTTTGTCACCAAAATATTCCGCTGTTGTATTTGTCTATTACAAAACACGGTGCAAAACTCGTCGTTCGATTTGTGGTTGTTGATTGTTCAAAAGTATATTTTAATAAACGCTTATAATTTTCTACACTCTCCCACACATAGCCACAATACTATAATCGAGGCAACTGTTTCAACTCTAGGAAGATGTGGTGCGTTTAGAATAACAAAAACCAAAACGGTGAATTGAGTTACAGAACCGAGAAAACATTTTATTATGAAGACAACAAGTTTGGGAAGATTCAATCATGTGAGAAAACTTTTAAAAAGTGCAGATTGTTACAATACAGAAAGTATTTTACGGTTAAAACAAGAGCTTTCGTGCGCATCAGAGATAAAACTGATCGAACTGTTTTTTTTAATATTTTAATTGGCAGCATCTTTAAAAAATTGGCTTAATTCTTTGTAGAATTATTTGCCCAATTATTTTTTCCCAATAATTAGATTGTCACCAAAAATAGTCGAAAGAAGTGAAACGTGTCTGGAAAAAAGAAACTCCGCAAATTCTTTTCGTATGCCAATTATTAGATTGTTAGAAAAGTAGTTGAAAGAATTGAAAAATGTTTGGACAAGGTAAAAAGTTCAGTTCTCTTCAATCAATTGATGGCACATTGATAAGATCTGGCTAAAACTTTACGTTTCTTTAATCCACGGTTTAAAATAAAAACCAATTCAACAATAGCTGATCACTAATTTTGTAAGTATTCTCCCCTGAGGCGATTCGTCTCTCAAGTACTCAAAAACTGCCAGCTTAAATCAATTTGACCGCATTTCTTTTAGCGTTCATTTCCTTGAAATATTGATTTAAAAACGAAAGTTAATTTTGAAAAATTTTATGATCTTTTAATTTTGATTGCATGTGTCATATTGTACCAATTTGATAGTCGTTCTACTACGAATTATGTAATTCTCATTTTAGTGTTCCAACCCATCTCAGTGATGGCGGATTATATGCTCAACTGGGTTTTTTGTTCGGTCAATTTTCGGCCGATCGATATTTTTATTGCAAGAAAGCTCTTCCAGAAATAAACATGGGATTGAAGAGAGTTTTTGAAATTTATTTTTTCAATTGGGCTTTCGAGGTTTAAAGCGATGTGAACACTTGACAGGTTTCAGTTGTTTTTTTTTTACATTTTTTGTATTATTGCCTAATTTTTCGTCAGTTTCGATGATACGTTAAATTTAAAGACAGAGATGTGTCGCTGAACTGTTTAGTCCCAAATGTTGGCTAATATTCCGGCTAACTATTTTGAAATTTGGCCGTTTTTCATCAAAAAATGCGCCAATTATGATTTTTAGCACAATTTGTTTATAATTGCAGGAAATGCAGCTTCGGATAATTTTGAGTTGCTCTCTCTCTTTTTTTAAAATAGTCACCTTACCTCCATTTGGTTTGTGTTGAAAACTGACCAGAATGAATTCAAATTAATGCTTTTGTTTTGACGGATTCCATTACGACTGAAAAAGGCCCAAATAAGATGTATGTTTTTTTTCAGTTGAAAACTCAATGTTTCTACGGTTACAACAATGTCTCTGGGTAAAAATTTTAAATAAATTTTTAGTTCTATTTTTTGTTGTTTTTTTGTAGTCCAATGACTTTTTCTCAACAACCGACATTTCCAATTGACGTCCGTTGGCAAAACAAGCTGATCTATATAATAGTATCTATCTGATTATTTCGCCTTTTTTATAGAGGTAAAATGTTTTTTGGATAACTACTAGTCTTCATGGCTGCCTATGGGGGCATAAATGGACCCATTTATTGACCTTAGTTAATGAACAATAGATTAAAAATACCTCTGCACTTTTTTGTTTTTTTTTCTACTTGGTCGCTAGTCTCCTATATCTTTTTAGTAAACAAAAAGTCCCTTATATTCAGGTTTCATTTTATGCTTCTTGACTCTGTTATTAGTTGTTTTTTAAAATATAGACAATGAAGTTTGTCGATTTTAATGTCAATTTATTTGGCAATTTGACATTGTTAATGGCAGATCTCATTGAAACCGTAAAACTGCATTACTTCATTTGTTTGAAGATTTGAGTTTTAGTCTACTTTATCATTCATACACAAATAATGAATGACAACAAGTGTGATTATTTGAAGGTTTTCTGTCTCTTCCTCATTTTGTAGTGAATTAAGTAAAAAATGTGGATGAGTGGGGTTCGAATATTATGTGTTAACACATACAACCATATACTGCAAGCGGTAAAGACACAAAAAAACATAGAAACTTGCCCTCGGTAAACAAAATTGTATCGTAATTTTTGTGAGTTCATTATGCATTTTTGAAATTTTTTGATAACAACTCGTTCTGTACTTTTATTGTAAAACCTGAACACATATGCGTTTACAGTCATTTGACATATGAATTATTTTCTAGTATAGTTGATACTTCGGTGCAGTGGACAATGTTTTTTGGATAAAACTCAGTTTTTTATTCCGACCTAATTTGTTTCCCACCTCCTAAAAGATAGTATCTTCGGAGTTCTGGTCAAAATTAGCATATGCAAGATCTGATTATTCAAAGCAAGAAGACAATGTATCCTTTATAAATAAGCAGTGCAATGTTTTTCTTTAAATTTCTATTAGGACACTGGGATGAAATCTTCTTCAGTCATAAAATTAATTGAAAAAAACTCATTATATTTGAACTTATATTAAATGTGAGTTGTCTTTAATACAGATATTAACAAGCAGGCTCGGAAAAAATATTTTCGCACTTAATTTTCTAACCCTGCTCGAGCACGTTTTGAGGCCTAAAGGTCCTCAAAATGAGGAACAGATAAACAACTTTAATTGTTGTGACAGGCGACTTGCCTTTAGTGTTCAATCGCCACCAAAAACATCAAAAACAATTCTTTTCGCTGAGTCTGCTCTAAAAATGTTGCAAAAATAAGTTTGAAGTTGGCAAATCTCAAAAAACCCATATTTTTCAGAACAATTTTTTTTGAAATCTAACGAAACTTTTTTGAAATCATGATTTTCCAAACAATCATCAGTTTTCTAACAAAAAATTGTACAATATTTTTTGCGTAGGAATTATTGAAGAAAAAACGAAAAAGGCAATTTTGTTTCAATAAATTTTATAGCGCGCAAATTTAATCCGAGTATTTTTTGATTGGCAAAATTCTAGAAATTGATCAGAAATGGACATGCACTTGTTGCTTCTCTATCAAAACGAAAAATCTTCTAAATGTTACCGAAAAAAGCTAAAGTGAGCAAAAAGTCAATGTATCAGAAACTAACAATAATTTTTGATACTTATCAAGTGTTACAGAAAAAACCTTATATATCAGTTGAAAGCATTATGTGGTTTTTTAGTGGCTCCATTGATACCAAATTAGACATCATTCCGTTAGTATTTTAGGAAAACAATTTCTCGAAGCCATGAAAACCAAAAAACGCAATATTTGTTTTTCTCAAAAAACGCCATATTTGTTTGTTGAACTTTATTTGAACATTGAAGGGAATTTTTGTAGATTCAATTTTTGTTTTGAAACAGAATTGCCTGCAACTGAGGTGAAAAAATTTCCACAATTTCTTAAAAATTTCAGACACAATATACAATCTGAATCATTTCAGCTGCAAAAATCAACAATGAGACCGAAACTTGCATTGCTATAACTAGTCGGCTGTGAAAAACGCCTTTGGTTTTATTTATTCAGTAATATCTTCTTTGAAAAAAATAAAAATTTTTCCTTGTAAAAAATCTATGCATATTTATATAGATTTTCCTGTATATTATCGAAATATCGCAAAAATGTTTCCAAAAAATTTTTGGAAAGATTTTCCAGAAATCGGAAGTGCAATATTTCCAAATGTGAGTAATTTTTGATCGTGTCGAGCAGTTATTCTGTCTACACTACCAGTCAAACTGGACAAAGTTGAACAAATAGGCCCATTGAATGCCATTTTTTGTTTTAAAAAAAGAGAGAAAAAAACGCTGATCTTTCAAAACAATACCGGAAAATTTCGCAAAAACAATTGGTTTAAACAAATAACCAGCACCCGTTATCTTTAAAATTAAAATCAATGATGCTATTGTTGAATATTTCAGAATTTTTTAGACAATATTGATCAAAATTTAAGCAAAATTTCCAGAAATGTGAACTGGCAATTAGACTAACGTTCACAAAACTTTAAACCTCCGTAACTCATCAGGAAAATCAAAATTTAACAAAATCTTTTTAATTTACGTTAGACAAGCTTTCTAATGATACCACTAATAATACTGTACGATGAATGGATCGACCTGCAAAATTGACTGAACTAAAAAAAACAGTTGAAAATATAGTTCCTCCCCCACTAAAGTGGGTCGGAACAAACAGCGTATTTTTAATCTAACCAATTCAAATCCTTCAAATTTATTTCTTCTTCCGGAAAAGATGAACGAAAGATTTCTGATTAATTTTTTATATTGCAAATGTGAGCACAGTCATGCAATTTTTTGGTTATTGATTCGATGAACCTA
Organism: Convolutriloba macropyga; assembly: GCF_964194025.1. Classification (NCBI taxonomy): domain Eukaryota; kingdom Metazoa; phylum Xenacoelomorpha; order Acoela; family Convolutidae; genus Convolutriloba; species Convolutriloba macropyga. The sequence continues at coordinate 42,557,124 of NC_134469.1, forward strand.
TTCTGTTTCCCCCCCCCCAGCTTTGTGGGCTTATTTCCTTTACGCCCCTCAGGCGCACGAGCTGTTTTTTACATAGTAACGTGCTATATACGATATAATTGGTAACTGGGGGTCATAAAAAACAATGGGGAGACAGAATAGATCCGACTCATTCATTAGTTATTCAGTTGGAATCATGTTTTCTTTGAGAATCAAGACAAAGAAATATTTGATCTGTTCTGTTTCCCCCCGCTTAGTGGCAATATTTGTTTTATAACCCCCCGGCGCACAAGCAATATTTTGCATAGTAACGTGCTATATAACAACACATAATTTGTGTACGGGGGTCATAAAACACGGGGGACTGAATAGATCCGAAAACTTTTTTTCCTAGCAAGGGGTTCCGATTAATTTTACCCAAATGTTATCTATATAAAGCTGTAAAGCTGAATTTCTTGAGAATTTCCGGGTTGCGCACCATACAAAAATCCTATGAATTATGATGCCAGTTCAAATTATACCAAACATTGTGATGAATTTTCCTGGTCATCATACAGGGTCATTTATGATATTATGATTTCTTTGCAGCCATACAAAGATCATAAATAGAAATTGTTTTTTCACGAAAAATAAAACAAGAAAGTCCATCACAAAAGTCCATGGATAAAACAGGAGAAGACAAAAGGCTGAAGACTTAAGAGTTTTACCAAAATTTTAATCATCAAACGTGTATCAGGGAAAGGAATTGCAAGTAGAGCCCTCAACTTCCTAATAATTTATATTTTTACAAGCGCCCGAGGTGTTACGCAAATAAATGTAAGATAAGCGGTGAATGCGGTGAAAATACATAAATCAGGCGGTGCATGCGGTGGAAAAAAATTATCGCCTAGTAGCGGCGAAACTGCATAGTTTCACCACTGAATTTAGCGGTGAAATTACATAAATACACCACTTTGAAAAAAAGTGTCTAAATAATGTAAGATAAGAGATGAATGCGATGAAATTACATAAATTCACTGCTTAACTTAGCTGTGAAATTACATAAATTCACTTCTTAGAAAAAGAGTAGAAAATATAAGATTATGAGGGCAATTTTAGGGGGGGGGGGGTAAAACGAGGTAAGATAAGGGGGCAATGGGGAGTACGGGAGGAAATGTTAGATTTAACCCCCCTAATGTTACCCCCCGATCTTACATCTGTTTGACACTTTTTCTATTCTAAGCAGTGATATTATGAAATTTCGTCACCAGATTAAGCGGTGACCTTACAAAAAAAATCACACATTTCACCGTTATTATATGTAACTTCACCGCTAAAAATCGCAAATCTTACAACATTTAAAGCTCATGTTTTCTAGAAAATAGAGTGAATTTGATTTCAATTCAAAACAAAAAGCCAAGAAGTTAGTGAGAAGTGGCGCAGTGGAAGAAGAATTGACTGACATGCTGGGTGTGACAGGTTCGAATACGTGTAAGTACGGTAAATTATATTAAGTGGTGAAATGTGGTGTCTTTTTGTAAGCTCACCGCTTAATCTAGTAGAGAAATCACATAATTTTATCACCGTACTTCAGCGCAAAATTGTGTACGAAATTTGCGGCGAGACAAACACTACTTTTCACCGCTTATCTTACTTTTTTTCCGATTGTTCCTCGACCCGGGGGATTGTCTGCATAACTAAATTCATTTTTAAATAGACACCATCCCTTGTTATTATCAAATGCTTGTCTTCTGTTAGATTCTTTACGTGTCTTATGCTATTATATCTGACCACAATTATCGATCAAAAATACTCCAAATACAAGAACTTAAGAAAAATTATTGTATTTTCACCACTCCTGATAACAGTTGAAGCCAAATATTTGATGTTTTTAGGACGCTGCTACTTTAAACTCATAGCCAATTTCTTTCCATTATCTATCACATTTATGCTTAACAACTGTGGTCTCACAACATCTTATCAAAAACGGCCGGTAGAAGAATTGTAACAAATTGTCTGAAATGAGCGGAATTTGAAATACTTGTAGCTCACAGGCTTCTTTGTGTTGAATATCAAACTAAAAAAACAGAAAAACAAACACAAATAAGAAGACTTAGGGGAACATAACCCGGATCGAGGTGTCACAGCTAAAATCGCTAAAAGATGTAACATTTGCGGTGAATTTGAGTAAAAAGTGTAATGCGGTGAAAAAAGCTTTTAGGCTGTGAATTTTTTTCACCGCTTCAGCGGTGAAAGAAAAGTGTTCACCGCTACCAGCAAAATGCGGTGAAGAAAAATTTTCACTGCTACCAGAAGAATGCGGTGAAAAAATTTTTACTGCTAAAGTTTCAAATCTTACAAATATTCAACTCTAATTTCAACGCTTAACCTAAATTCTCAGGAAACATTAGTTAAGCAAGTAGATGGTGAAGTGGAATAAGAAGTTCTTAAACACAGGAGGTTAGAGGTTCGAACCCGGGTACGGCTGTTTTTTTTAAGGAATGCGGCGAAAAAAATTTTCACCGCTAAAAACTGCAAATTTTACAAAAATTCACCGCAATATATATTGAGGGCGCTTTGCAGTGAAAAAAACGTTTATTTTCAGCGCTAATCTTACATTGTATTTTGACCAAACCCCGACCCGGGAAATAAACTACTCAAATCATATATTTTCTTAGCTTTCCCAAGTGCAGACCTGGCATTACCAAAAGACCGTCCTTGGCCGATTTAATGCATAAAAAAACTGTCTTCGACAGATTTTTTGTATGTAAAGAGTTTGTCTCGACTTTGTGTGATGTTCTTGATTTTGGCTGGACAATAAGACGTGTCCTGGAAAATGGCCGGACAATAAAATGTGTCCTGTTACAATAAATAACGGCTAAAAATATTGCTAACTAATCCTCAAAGCATAGTCAGCATGCATGCTTCTTGATCTTGCGATCTAGAAGAACCGTCAATCAATCAAAAATCAGCATCGTTTTTGTCAAAAAAAACTAAATTAGAAAACTGAAAAAGAAAAATTGAATAATGCCGCACTTTCATCTTGGCTTGTGGGAAGAAGACCATTACCATTAAACCAACTAGTTTCATTCAATCAACTATTGTCGCAATATAGTGCAGGCCCGATTTCTTTGTCTCGGTCGACTATCTTTCCTATCTTCAAACGCTTGCTGGCTTAACCAAGCACACAAAACACAAAACAGAGCACCACTTACAATTCGTTTAAAACTTCGATTGTATGACCTTCAAAAACTACACGATGAATGCAACCTTCCTAGCTCCGGATCTACTTGACTAAAGATTACATCAATCAAACACAAACGAGAAAAAAAATCAATTGTGCACACTATAGGAAAAAAGCGATTGAAATCTTGCAAAAGCACGCAAGACCTTCTAATTGAGTTAATGATCAAACTACCAACTATATCCCTTCAATTAAGAATCTTTCTGTTTACAATTATTTTTTGAATCAGAAATAAGTGGTCTTCGGTAAAGACCGATAGGATCTTTTATATAGAAATCGGGATCAAATTTTGGATCAGCAGGAGTCTCTCGAATCTAAAATCACCCGCCATTTCTGAGGCTTTTATATGCTCTTCTGATGTTTCACAATCTTATTATAGCTTTAGAACGAAAAATTACACATTTCAGAATGTGCAAAAGAAAACAAAAACTGTCAGCAGAGCAGTAGAATGAGAGCAGTATGAAATAGCAATTCAGAAGCTTGCAAACCTTGCTGTAGTGCTCGACCTTGCAAAACTAAAATTGCAGAATGAGTTCATTTCCCCCACACGCCACAGTTATCTAGACAGAGCAGACAAAGCTTGTCAAATTTTACTTAATCTTCTCTTCTTTAAATTTCCTTTACTTTTTTCCTCTCTTCTTCTGCAGCCTTTCTCTTACATAAAATATGTTTTGCCTATTACGCCTACGCGTAACAAACAACCAGTATTAACGAAAACCACCACTAGCCTGAGATACACAGGCAAGAAAATCCAGGGACGCAAATTCAAGGTCGCAATGGCTTTAAAAAAACCTAAACTCTCTGTTATACTCGTACACAATGAGTATAGTCAATTGAATTGCAAATGGCCTCGCACAAGCTGAGATAGGCACTTGCGCCGCGAATGGCAGGTTTAGTTGTTACTTTCAACTAGATACTTTCTAGATTGGGCAATCGCGGTGCGATTAACTCTAACTGAACTAATAAGCTCAAATGAGAAGCGTTTGCAAGAATTAAATTAGACTGAGCGTTAGCGCTGCAAATTGGAGAATGAAAGTTAATGATGATACAAATTATGAAAGAAAGTTTGTTCAGGTTTTAATCATACATAAAGGAAGCAAAGTTTGATTTGTTTACAACGTGAATGAATATATATCCGGTACAGACGGAATGAACAGACTAAACTGCTAAAAATGGGAGGAAGTATATAGCAACTGAACTTAAATGGCATTCGCCCTTCAAATGGAACTTACAACAATGAATTAATTTAAAATACGGATATGGATACATGAAGGGTATCAATTGCCGTATGACATTTCCCCCTCTTTGAGAAAAATAAATTACTAATTAAAATCAGAAAATTAATAAATATTCACCGGTTACTAAGTAATATAATATTAAATAATAGGTATAATAAAAATTTATGAAAGTTTGCTTTATCTAAGTTCATTCGCTATCGCTATTTTCAGCATTTTCAGCCTGGAGAACTGTCATCTCCCTCGGTTGGTCTTGCGATTACTCAGCTTCTTCATTTGACTCTCCCACAACTCCAGTATCCTGATAATCAGTGTAGCCTTCTGTGCTACGAACTTTTTCGACAATTGTTTGTGATTTTTGGGACTTCTTCTTCAATGTCCTCTTGCTTTTCCGAATAGAAGACGTGTCGGAATCCAATGTATCACTGACCGTGAGTTGGCGTTTTGAAGTTTTCCGCAAGATGGGTGTAGGCTGTTTTTGTACTGATGAGGCTATTTGTGCCCCTGATGGTCCTGCTGATGCCACTTCAAATTTAGTATTTGTGTGAGGTCGGGTCGATTTTGGAATGCCTCGTCGTATTTCGGGTTTCTTTTTGGCACTCTCATCTTCAATGATCTTGCAATATTGCTTGCTGTAGATATGCAAGATCGTCCCGAAGAAACGACACTCACATCATCTGTTTGTTTCCTATTGCGCTTTATCTTTTTCTCGCCAGTATTTTTTCGAAAAAGATCTCGTTTGTGTTGCTGAATTTTTTGTTCGAGAGTTTTTTCGTTTATCTTCTTTGGGCGTCGTTCTATGTATTGTGATAGCTCCGTTTCACGTTGAGCCCGCGTCCCAAATTTGGCGATGTCAGCGTTCCTAACCCGTACTTCTTGTTGTAGGGTTCTTTGATGACACTCGTCGTAGGACTTATTTTGCACACTGTGCTGCCAGGTGCTAACACCTCATAGAGGCCATCCAAGTTCTTCTTTTGGCGTTGGTTCGCGTGTATCTTGCGGGCCAACTTCACCTGCACGCTACGTTGTGAGCAGGGAATTGCGCGGTAAACGACATCTGGCTTTATGAAACGATCTTCCCCGTCGTTTCGTTTCTCTTGTTCTGTTCTAGCGCGGGTACTTGCGGCGCAAATGACTCGCTCAATTTCCGTGTCAGAACAAAGAGCTGTATCCGCCCACTGTTCTTCTGTAAGGTAGGAGCGGCCCGGGACTGTATCTTCGTCTAAATAATAATTAATTATTGCATTATAGTTGAGATTTTTGCTATCAGATTTAGTTGTAATATTTGATATAGGTGTGTTACATTTTCTACCGAAGTGTGCCTCAAATGGTGCGATTGTTATTGTTTTTTGTTTTGATATTCTTAGTCGTTGTATTATTGCTTTCAGTGAATTTTCTAAGTTAAATTTTTTATTTAATTGTGATTTCATGCAAGATAATTGTCGTTTAATTGTTTGAACGATACGTTCTACTAATCCGATTGCTCTATGGTCATTTGCTGGTGCATATATAGGTGTAATATTATTTTCTGTACAAAATGTCTCAAACTTTTTTCCTGTAAAACATCTAGCTTGATCTAATCTAATAGTTCTAGGTACTCCGTGTTGATATATATAATTATTTAGGAATTTGATTACATTTGGACCTGATGCATTATTTACTATATCTGCTGTGGGGTATTTAGAATTTCTATCTATACTTGTAATAAAATATTGTTCTATGCCTTTCTCATTTAAAATTGGACCACCAAAATCTAATTGTATTTCGTCATTTGGTTCACTACATTTAGGTAGAGGAGTCCATTTGCGGTGCGGAATCACTGATTTGAGGTTCTTCCCAATTTCCGTGCAAGCTTTGCACTCACTGGCCTTTGCCAGTATGTCTCTGTGGATGTAGGGCCACCAGATATTTTGGGCTAAAGAGAGCATAGCGAAACTGCTTGGATATGTGGAATGAATATCTTCCAACACCGCATCCTTAATTGATTTTGGAATCGCAATTCTCTCATCTAAGCAGACACACCCGTGTTTCACGCTTAGATCTCTCCAATATGAGAAGAGATGAGGACTGATCTCTTGCAATCGTTCCGCATCATTTCTAATCACACAGTCCCTCAATTCTTTCAGTATCGCGTCCTTTCCAGTCAGTATTGCCAGAAACTTCTTACTGAACACTTTATTGAGTGTCTCAGTAAACATCATGTCGTCGGCCTCGTCTATCATACTACCAGTTGGGGTTTCTGTATGAGTTGTTGCATTGGATTCGGGTGTTGAAGGTGTTGTGTCGGAGAAAGTTACGCTCGCCTTAGTAGGGGTCGATTTAGAGCGGGTTGCTTTGGCCTTTGACATCGTTTTGATACTATTTACTGAATTATTTGATATGAGAGGTTTATTGTGTTTATTCACAAAGTAGTGTTTCGTAGGCAGAATTAGGGCAAAAAGCAAGTGATTTTTGTGTAAGTGGTATTTATACTTGGGGACTTGTGTTTTCACGCTTAATTTAGTGTTATTAGGTGTATTACTTGACTTATTACCATTAATGGGCTGCATTGGGGATAATTGTTCAGATTGTTCACATTCTTTACTGTCTAATATTTGCACCTCTTTTGCAGCGAATTTGTTAATGGAATGTCAATTATTTACTTTACGGTGATTTGGTACAAATTGTAATTTTGTAAATTTTGGGTGGCATTTGCGACGCAAATGGATCTACAGAATACGGATTAATTTTAGAATTAGCATGTGTAAATTGCGGTGCGAATGGAGTTTTCAATGGTGAAACAGTTAATTGTGATGCAAATGCTTTCTTGCAATTAGGTGAATTATCACTTTGAGATATGGTTAATCGCGATGCGAGTGGTCGTGTTACTTTTAGTGAAGGCAAATTTGACTTTAAAATGTTTTTAAATTTTTTAGTTGCTGTTTGTCTATTTAAAATTAGGTGTTTCATTGAATCAAGGATTTTTGAAATTGTTGCTACAACAAAATGTTCGTCGTATGTAGATATCTTTTTAGCTCTGGCGAATGAGTTTCTGGAAATGTAGTCAACGAGTCCCATCTTTGCACCTGGCATATGCTCAATTGTGAAATTGTACGGTAGCAATCTATCTATCCATCCAGACAGTCGACTATTGTATGAATTGTTTGATCGGTGTTCTTTAAGTATGGACAATAGAGCTCTATGATCTGTCACTACCGTAAAGTTTTTTCCGTATAAATAGTATTTAAAATAATCAATTGACCAAACTATCCCCAATAGTTCCAATTCATTGACACTGTAGCGTTCTTCCGTTGAATATAGAAATGGTGACGCGAATGCTATTGGTTTCCAACCATCCGGTGTATTTTGTTCTAATGCTGCCCCCAATCCTGAACGAGAGGCATCACATTTTACGCGAACGTCCAATTTAGGGTTGTAATGGCTATTTTCTGTACTATTTGCTATTTTTTCTTTAATCTGATTAAAATGTTTAGTGTGTTCATCTGTCCAGATGAATTTTACTGATTTCTTTAAAAGTGGATGACATAATTGTGCTAGGTGTGGTATAAATTTGCCAATGTAATGTACTGACCCTTGAAATGATCTAAGACTTTTTAATGTTGTTGGTGGTGGTATTGTTAAAATTGCAGCTGTTTTGCTTTCTAAATGTGATATTCCAGTCTGTGTAAATTTGTAACTGAGCCATTCTATTTTTGATTTTGCAAAGTGACATTTCTGGAGGTTAATTCTCAAGTTATCGTCATCTAATTTCTTTAGACATTAGTGAGCGTAGGCTAAATGGTCTGCTTCAGTGCCGGTACTAACGATTATGATATCGTCCAAGAAACAATATGTGTTTTGCAAGCCTATGAGTGTGTAATCCATAGCTTTTTGAAATTCTGCCAGCATATCTGTAAGTCCATAAAAACCAGTTTTGAATCTATATGTACCGGTAGATTCTCCACATATGATGTTAAAATTACAGTGTTTTGCTGTGTCGTGATGTAATTTTAGTTGACTATATGCATACTTTAGATCTAATGTGGTGAAATATGCTTGCTGACCGCTTTGTGTATCTGTAAGGTGTTGTGAGATGGTGTCGATTAACATTCAATATTAGGCATTTGGTATTTTTTTTTATGTATTGCTTTATTTAGTACTTTAGAATCTAAGGCTAGTTTTATCGACTGATCTTTCTTCACTGTGATTACAATCGGGGAGATGAAATGTTCGTCAGAGCAACTAGATAGTTTTTCGATATCACCTTCAGTCTGTAATCTTTGTAATTCGTCTGACACTCTAGGTTGAAGATTTATCGGAACACGTCGACCTTTTTGATGCTTTGCTGTGAACTTTTGATGAAACTTTGATTTCGCTACATGTGTTTTAGATAAGCCAATTCTTGATACTAGATGTGGAAATTGCGTCGCGATTGACTCTTTAATTTTACATGTAAAATTATTGATGTTATAAACACATTTACCAGCTTCTGGTTGTTGTTGAACAACTGCAAGTCCCAATGTAGTGAACAGATCTCTTCCGATGATATTTTTGTGCCCATCATCTACCACAGTCAACATTGCTGATTTGTCTTGCCATTGATTGTAGATTACTGTGGTTTCCAAGTGCCCAATGACTTTAATCGGCTCATTTGAAAAAGTTTTCAAATTCCTTCTTTCTGTTGAATCTGTCCATTTGACTGATTTTGTAGATCGGATGATTTTATTCGCTAAACTTTTTGTGATGATACTGACAGCACTTCCAGAGTCAATCATAGCAGATGTTTTTATTTCCCCCATTTGCACTTCCACGTTCAATGGTTCCAATTGATGAACTAAATCCGAAGAAATCGCCGCCACATAGTCATCTGAATCACTATCGTAGTTTGAATCGTACACCTGTTCGTACAATTGTTGATAGCTCGTTATATAGTTGACGGATTCTTCGTCATCACTTTTTTTCCGGCGACTGATCGATTTGGTTTACATTTGATTTTTTGGTTTTCTGAATTGGATTCTGTGACATTTTCGCTTTGCGACATTTTCTGGCGAAATGACCCATAATACCACAGTTATTGCATTTTTTACCATTCGCGGGACAAATCTGCTTATGGTTGTCGCTCCAACGAAGACCACAATCCGTACAAACACTCGTATTTTGATAATTTTGAGGGACAGTTGGGTAGCGTGTGAAGTCTCGTTTTGTTGAAGGTCCATTCGCGTTGCGATTGCGTACTGAGTTATTATTGATGAAATTCACAGAAGTATTACCTGACATCAAGTTTTGGTTAATTTTCTGCTGATTCTGCGCTCCCATTTCCATTTGTATGGCTATCTCCAATGCTTTTGTTGGTTCTCCTGTTTCCTTCAACAACTCTTTCTGAGTCTCGTGATCAAGCATATTTAATATGAATGCATCACGAATTAGTGTAGTTTCTTCACTACCAAGATTGCAATTCTCCGCCAATTCTATGAGACGGCCGTAGAAACTTTCTACCGACTCTCCTTTTTGCTGCTTACACGAGTAGAAAACAAAGCGATCGTATGTTATATTACGAACCTTTGTGAATGAGTCCTCCATTGCCCGCCACAAATCTTTAAAAGGTTGTTTCTGGATCTGAAAATGAGGGTATTTGCTCTTGAAGATCCACCGTCCCTCTATACCAATGCTCAGTTATAGCAACGATATTGTCTTCTGTTCACAAATTCCCCACGGTTTGTCTCCACAGAGGATCCCGATTTCTTCAACCTTTTTGCAACGATTTTGCCAGTTTACTTTCAATTGCTGGTTTCGAACTTTACGATCTCTTTCCGTTGCCTGTGTGTGGTTTTCCACCGGTTCTTCGTAGGTAGGTTCAGGCGGGTAAGTCACTGTTGTTGGGGGATCATTCAACAGGGTGTCCAATTGTATCGCTTCCTTAGCAAGTAGAACCAATTTCCATTGCTGCGTCCATTTGATCCACGTCAGAGGAGGTGTTGCTGTCGGTTTCTCCCAAAATGCTTCTATATGAAGTGGTGTTTTCTTTGAGTCCGCTGCTGGCTGCGCCATGTTATACTCGTACACAATGAGTATAGTCAATTGAATTGCAAATGGCCTCGCACAAGCTGAGATAGGCACTTGCGCCGTGAATGGCAGGTTTAGTTGTTACTTTCAACTAGATACTTTCTAGATTGGGCAATCGCGGTGCGATTGACTCTAACTGAACTAATAAGCTCAAATGAGAAGCGTTTGCAAGAATTAAATTAGACTGAGCGTTAGCGCTGCAAATTGGAGAATGAAAATTAATGATGATACAAATTATGAAAGAAAGTTTGTTCAGGTTTTAATCATACATAAAGGAAGCAAAGTTTGATTTATTTACAACGTGAATGAATATATATCCGGTACAGACGGAATGAACAGACTAAACTGCTAAAAATGGGAGGAAGTATATAGCAACTGAACTTAAATGGCATTCGCCCTTCAAATAGAACTTACAACAATGAATTAATTTAAAATACGGATATGGATACATGAAGGGTATCCATTGCCGTATGACACTCTCAAAACATTTGAGTATATTAACAGTAAAAATGGTTTTTGAGGATTGTACAGGAGTTTCATACTTAATCATAATCTAGGCTTATTTACTTGTCTTTAAAATTTACCGCAGATGCGATCATTTATCAGTCCAAAATAAGAGCCGCAGGTTTTCAAAAAGAAGCAATAAAACGTTGTTTAGTCCCAAATGACTAATTCATGAATATTATCTAACATGAAGTGTACGTAAAAAAAATCAAGCAATTACATTTCTTAATAATGCCATCGAGTTTTCTGTAAAGATGAAACTTTTTTGCCTGCTTGCCATTATTATCTTTGGAAAATTGATACAATTTTCAGGGGATATTTTGCGGTTTTGTTCTAGCAGCTTTAATTAAAAAAAAGTGTTCCGTTTTCTATGTTTCGCCAAAATAAAAGGTTATATTTGAGCGCAAACTAAAAAAACACCGTTGAAGCAGCAAAAACCAGACCTCTCTTTTCAAAAGTGATCTATGCCAATTTCACCTTATTATTACCATCTTGAAAACATATAATTGCAATTTTAAACTTTGTAGATCCGCAGAAAAATGTTATGGAAAATTTTTTTTTATTATTGCGGTGATTTGCGGTCAATTTGAATTTGCACAAGACATCCCTTCTTGATTATTTTTTTCACTACCAAGTGAATCGAAACATGATACACCTTGATAAGACATACATGATATTGACATCTCCCGTAAAACTTGAAAAATGTTGCCGAGAACTTGATATACCGAAAATTCATGGTAAATCTTGATGAGGTGTGATCTTATCAAGATAAACCAAGACATTTCCTTGACAGTTCTTGACGAAATTTTGACAAAAACAGTTTTGATCATTTCTGATCACTGTTTGACGTATATCGTCCATAAAAAAAAAACAAAAATCTCTTGTGAACTCAAAAAACAAGTGATGGCGATGCGGATCAGCCGCAGTTTTCAGGCTTTAGAAACCTTAAAAATAAAAATACTAGAGATCTCTCAGAAAGATACGCCAAGATACTGCTTGGCTTAATATTTTGTTTCAAGTCAGCTTTATACTCAATTTCCTTCTAGCAGAAAGAAAAGGAGAAAATATCTGAATATCCGACTGCTGTAATCTTCAATAAGAGGTCTCCACTTGAACCCTGACCTGTTTGTGGACACAATTCATTAGCACAAGGAAACATAAAAGTGTTAGGACGCTTCGAGTCAAAAGCTTTGTAAATCACATCTGCATTCTATTTATATTATTCATAATATACTTACCTGACAAGATCAAAAGAATCGATTAAAATTTTTTTATCAGGAGCTGAATAGATACTTACCGAAACTTAAACATTTTCTACGTCATAATCATTAGGTCCTCTCTGCCGATGCAAAAACAATAATTAACAGCACTAATTAAAAAAATATTTCACCGTGCAGCTTTATCATTGAACTAGAGTTTTCAAAAGTGAGGTGATATTGATTTTGTTTGCAGCAATAAAGACAAAATTGATATTGGCTTGACTGCAAAATAAATATCAAAAACTTTGGGCAAAACCAGATCTCATCAATAAGAAGGAGCGTGATAGTCAGTTATAATTTTTTTAAAAAAAAATGACTACATTTTTTAGTCGTTTTTTCAGTTAAGAATGTTTCAGGCATCTGTAAATACTGCAAAAATTTAATGGTAATACAAACTAGCAAGGTATTCCAGAGCAGCTGTTTGCTGTCAAAAGATTAATCCGTATTCTTAGACGGTTGAGAGGTAAACAATTTTTAAGAAAGTATTTTTTTTATTCAGTTAGGTTTTATGTTGAAAACTTTGCCTCAAAAGTCATTACTGTTTTATTTTGCTGCATAGTAACCTATTTTATCAAAGCAAAATATCATTGGCGTTTTATATAAGTTCAAATGAACGTATGAAATGCTTACTTTGAGTTTTTTTTCCGTTTCTGATTATTCTTCGAAAAACTCTAACGACTTTTGAAATTTGCTTCTGTTATATATTATTCCTTTTCAATTTTTATAGTAGTTTCCTTAAGGAATGTTTGAAACAGTTCTCTGTAAAATGAGATGAGTTTATTTAGTTGACTGAGACATCATCATTAACATCCGATTCTGATTAAATCTTTTAAAAAAATAATGAGCAAAATTTTTTTTTCTTTATTAGTTTTTTGTTGTCTTGTATATTGTTTTCAATAAAAACAAGTCTGATTAGGTTTCCATTGAATTGTTTTAGTGGTTTAATGGTTTATTTTTTAGGTTAGTCACCTGACTATGACAGCGTGAAAGTCTCCATTTTGTGCTGAATTTCTGAATCTTGCCTTCATTTGATGTCATTTGGGAGCCTTGGTATTACTTTTGTCGCTTTGTCGCTATTTGCAATTATGAAACGTTGTTTGCAGTTTTCACCTGTTAAAACAGAGAAGTGATTTTTTTTTTCATTTTAAGTTTCGGTTACTTGTGTCAATATGATGTTACGTGTTTGTTGACTTTGCCTCCAATATTTTTTGAAAGGTTTTGAGCTGCGCAAAGTTTATGTTGTCTTTTTGGTTAAGTTTTTCCGCTAATTTGAGGGAAATTTGTTGTTTTAATTAATAAATAAAGTATATTTGTGCAAAGCATTTTGATTTGTTTTGATGAATTTAAGGCCATTATAGTTCGAAGAAAATGGAGTTTTCAGAATTATATGCAAGTTAAATTCAGAACCTTTTTTGTCTGACAAAAATTTGTTGATTACTTGACCAAAGTGTCGTTTTTTCTTCTTGGGAACATTTTTATGCTATTTTTTCAACTAAAAGTGAATTGTGATACTAATACAACTCTGATATTAATTTCGGAGTGGCTTCAGATGAGCGGGGTCGGAACATAATGTGCGAGCGCATTTAACCGAGTTTCCTTGTTTTCCTCTAAAGCGAACGTACTTTAGCTTAAGACTTGCTTCCTCCATTTTGTTAGAAGTTATTATTTCTCTGAGATGGCAATTTCCTCAATAGTCGAGTTATGAGCAGGTGCTAATGATCAATTAGTTTCCACAACCAATTAGAAGCAGGAGGAACTTTGTACCAATTGCTTGCAATTTTTGTTTCTTTTCTCCCTAATTAACATATTGTTGACATTGATTGCAGAAAATAGAGTCAAGCCCGCGTACTTTATACATGCCTAAAGAACCTTTGAGCTGGGGGGGGGGGGGTGTCAATGTTTCTGATTAACATAATGTCCGAAACTCACTGTGCACATCACCAACAAGTTGTTTTGATAGTATTAAGATATAGTATTAGATAGTATTAAGGGGCACATAATGCTGAGTTCTTGAAACACTGAGCTCAAATTTTGTATCGAACAGTCTTTGAAAGAAGCAAAAATTTATGAACACTGATTCTGTCTTTGTATTTGATTTGCTTTCTCAATTTTTGTGCAGCCAAGTTTCCTGTGCGTTACATCTATCTTTTAATCATTATCTGAAACTCCATGAATTAATTCTTTTCGGATCTTTTCCGTTTGTGCCCCCCCCAGCTTAGTGGGCGCATATTATTTGCACCCCCCAGACGCACGTGCCATATTTTTACATAATGATTTACTATGTAATGGCACGTGCTCTGTAACTGGGGGGCGCATAACGTACTGGGGGGGCACAAACGGAAAAGATCCTTCTTTTCAAAGGAGTAAATGATATCCTTAAGTTAGACCTAATATTTACAAAAAGCTTAATAGTTTTTAATAAAGCTATTTTTAAAGCTAACTATTTCACGCATAGAAATAGAGGAGCTCTTAATCAGTGCTTGCAAACCATGAGTTAATTAATTTTACACCTTTGGTCTTTGGGTTAAAAAGACTTTGCTACCCTTCAATCATATTTACTCCTTTCTTGTTCTTGATAGTATAGAATTTCAGGTTTTCGTGTAGCCTCACTTATAACTATAGTAAATTGAAAAGACTGGCTTCGAATTGTCATAATCAATCTTAAAACAAAATCTTACTAATAACGATGTAATTCTGACAACTGCGTGAAATTTTTGGATGAATACACGAACTGTGTGAAATTTTCACACACACACACACACACACACACACACACACAGGTTCAAAGCCGTTGTTGGACTCTAATTTATTAACTCTACCTCAACTACATTTTGAGTCTTTCTTCCTCCTTTTGCTGACAAGGAAAAGTGGGATGAGGAGAGGTCTGATAAAGGCTGATTGATATACATATGCTATCTGTCACATTTTACCCGTTTCAATTCATTCTCTGTCTCTCAAGACAGAGTGTTCTTATTATACCTCCCACCCTGCTCCCCCCACCACGCATCTCTCGTGTTTGCCTGCAAGGAATTATGCCTTCATATTTTCATCCTGTAAATTGCCAGTCTACTTTCGACACGAATGCGCAATTTGTTGTGTTTTAATCTTTCCTTGTAGTAGACGAGTCTCCAAAAATAACTCATGATACTACTACATTAAGTGCCAATGATAAACGCAATGGCAATCTATTTAAACGCTTTTAAGGAATCCTGCTTAACTCTGGGTTATTTTGAAGCTTTTGAATGATCACGTGACGTTAAGTGGTGATAAGAAAGAAAAACTATCAAAGGGAAAATTGACCTATATTATGTGAAATCAGATTCAAACGGTGTGCCTACAAAGGCAGAGAAATGTAGAAAATTTGGTTTAACATGAGTCAGTTTCAAAAAAAAATGCAACTGTTTGATTTCCCTAGGTAGACAATGCCAAACCAGTATTTTTAACGCAACATATCCTTATAAGTGAACATGTTAAATGTAATGACTAGATCCACCTCTTGTTATGCTATGCAAAAATACGCTCTGCTGTTTAAACAGGCTAATCCTTACCAAAATTTTGTTCATGGTCAACGGGAACATTTCCGAAAATCGGCTGAATGTACTGTTAACGAATTCACATGACGTCAATTAAAAAAATTTATGAACTTGCAATTAAAAAACGTTTGATATAATGGTTCCCTTGATATCCAAGATTCAATTATCATTGCTATCGTAATGAAGATATATTAAACCTGAATGGATAAAATGAAAATGAAAAGAATGCACCAATCGGTTCAGCTTCTGTTCGAGGGTGTGTGTGTGGGTGTGTGTGTGTGTGTGTGTGTGTGTGTGTGTGTGTGTGTGTGGGGGGGGGGGGGGGGGGTGGGGACAGACGCAACTATTGCGAGTAACAGGGGATCAGTACTGCATTCGAACTAGCATTTCTTAACAGCAATCCTAATTCGTCATATTTTTCAAACCGGTCATCCCTTTTGACCAGTTCGCTTGTTCTTTTGTATTCACCAGCCAAATATTCAGCGAATTCTTGACAGCAATTTTAAGTTTATCTATAAACAATATACAATTGGTTTCGGTTGTTCTCCCTCAGCTTTCTAACTGGCTCTTTCATAATTTATATTTCAAACAATCTCTGCATAAATTTATTGTGTTCTGGATTTTTTTTCAATTTTTCTCATTATCAAAAAGGGAGAGATGATCAAATTTTCTTAGACAAGAAAAAATTTGAGTATGATTTGATCATTCTAATTTACGTTCGAAAATGTCAACTTAAATAGACATTTTTCCATGTAACTGGTTATTCAAGAAATTCAATAATTTTTTTTGCAAATTTAATTGTGTCTTTTCTGGACTTCTGACATTCCATTGAGCAATAATGTTAGGAGAGGTATTATTTGGAACTGGTATTCTAACAAAGTTAAAATCCTTGAGAATCATTTTTGATATACCAGTTTGCTAAAAAACATTCATTTTGAGCTTTCTTAACATCTTGATCGATGTGCAGAACGAGATGTGGGAAATCAATTTAACAAAAACCTTTTCTTTTTGAATGTTAATGCAAGGACAGTTTCAAAGAGGTGGTTGCTAATGGCGGTGGACATTTCTGAAACTTTCTTAAATTTTAGATTCCAAAGTCAAAAGAAGAAATTGAAATTTGTATCTAATTCTAATTTGACGTCAATTAACGTTAATTACAATGTTTTATCAACAAATATAGTTGGCGTACAAAAAGTCAGCACCGATCTGTTTTTCCAACAAAATTTTTACATATTCATTCCAAGTTTTTCAATTAATGGCAATTTTGTTCCTGCTGGAGCGCTGGTCCTCCCTTTTTCGCAAAAGTAAAATAAAAGTACCCAACTTTCTAGAAAAACATAAAAATTACAGTCTTAGGAGTTTTTTTAGTATATTTAGGAATCACTCGTTCTTTGAAAACAGGAAACAACGGCGTACAACCCAAGCTATGATGAAAACCATTAAGTTGCTGAACCTAACTTTTGAAACAGGCAAATTAGCCCCCCACGTTTTAAAATTAAGTTTTTTTTGCTTTTATGAGGGAAATCAGTTCAAATTTGCTCAAAGTTCAGAAAATCTGTTACTGATATCCGCGACTGCGGAATTTGATGACAATCCAGAAACACCGTCAGATCTGTGTCACTTTTATCCAGAAATTTTTGTTAACATCCGCTCTAAGTTCACTAATATTTGCTGTTATTGGCGTTATTGTAACAATTATCCGCAAGTTTAATGTCACTATTATCCGCGTCATTAAAATCCGCAAAATTAATGTCTTTATTATAACCGGCTAATTGCTAAATTTTAGCTTAATGGTTTCAATTGTCTCAATTCTGACTTCAGACAAAAAGAAGGAAAACTATCGTCCCTAAAGATTACGGATAGATTCTATATTCAAAAACCAATAAAAGAACATCAACGAAGAAATAACTATTAGAAATGACTGATGAACAATGAATAATGAATTATAACAGATTTATTGTCAAGAAAACCCTCATTATCTAATTTCTTTTAAATCAATAACGAATAAAATTTATTGCATCCAATTGTTATAATTTTTGTCATATCCTCATGTTGGATTTCATGATATCTACAATCGAGGAACTGTTATCAATCTAATCTATGATAAATTAAAATTGATGAGATTAGGAAGATTGAAAATAGAATAATAATAATAATAATAATAATAATAATAATAATAATAATAATAATAATAATAATAATAATAATAATAATAATAATAATAATAATAATAATAATAATAATAATAATAATAATAATAATAATAATAATAATAATAATAATAATAATAATAATAATAATAATAATAATAATAATAATAATAATAATACAGTAAAGTGGAAGAAAATTATTCAGCAACATAAACAGTGAAGTGATGACATATTTATTGTGATGATCTGCTTCTCTATTGTATCGAAGTGCGTTATTTTAGAAATAAAAGTCGCATTCATAACGTAATCACTAAAATGTTGTGTTTCTGTTATGAACCCGTGTTGAGCAAACCCTTCTGCTGGTCATTAACAAACAGGCGATGTCGATGTTGTACACTGATTGATGCTACTCCTGCATAATTCATGTGCCTCTTGGTGTTTTTTGGTCGAAACTTCCCCCATTAGCAAATTTCAATCTTTTCACTATCTTTGATCAAGAACCCAAATATCAGCTGGTGTTAAAAATAGCAATGAGAGATTTTTATTAGAATAATCAAAAGATTTTTTGATCTATGAAGTGAAACAACATCGAGGTATTTTATTTCAAATATCAAAAGGCTTCATAAAAAGCACGATATAATAATTTCAAATAAAGTAAAGAAAAAACTAGTTTTATCTGTAAAGATGAATTGCACTGACTGATTTGTTTTTAGAAGAATCTTCGTTTGTTATGAATAGAAGGTATATATAGGTAGAAGTCTAATTTTTGATGCTTCAATTAGTGTTTGACGCAACTGAGTCCAAATTTATTGTCAACTGGGCTAAAATAACATAGATATAGATCTGTGTAAAATGCAGCTCATTTCTTGTTCAATTTCACTTTATTTTGAAAATTGTGGAAAGGGCTTACAACTTTGTCTCCTTGATTTCGTAATTTATAATGTCATCATTGGCCGCAAACTTGATTTATAACTCAATTCAGAGCGATGAAAAAAATGGAAAGGGAATACACAAGCTAAGTTTGGATTTTGATGACGAATTGCGGACATCAATGGCATAAAAAAGTAAAATTTCGAGAATCGTGACGGAATTTGGTAAGTGTTGTCAACCATTTTTCTTCCCTGTTGTTAGTGGTAATTAACTCTTTCAAACGTCGGCATGTCCGGCTCACAGTTTTTTTTAAGATTCGTTTTAATATGTCTTTTTGAACAGCATTCAGAGTAAGGGAAACTAGTTTAATTTTGTTCCAAAACGGGAATAATGTTCACTGATTTCACGAATTGCGGATTTTGATGAAATACAAGAAACACTGAGGGATCTGTGTCACTATTTTCTTTTAATTTAGATCACCAAAGTACGGGCTAAAATCACTAATTTCCGCTGTCTATCCATCAATGTAACTATTTTCCGAGTCGCTATTATCCGAAACATTACTGTCACTATTATTCGCGGCTTTTAGATCTTTTAATTTTTGTATTCGCCTTTAAATTTATTTAAGACAATAAGAAGAGTTACTATAATCTCTATAGAGTAGAGATAAATTCTATATTCAAAAGCTGATTAGACAACACTAACAGAGAAACAACTATTGCAAATGACAGTGGAAAGATGAGTGATAAACAATGACTGATGAACAATGACAGATTTTTTAAATGTGTTTACAATCTGTTTTCTAGGAATCATTCATAAGTTTTGAAAAGAATATAGCACATAGGGTAATTTTATTAAAACAATCAATGAAATTAACTTCATCTATGAATTTACACATCACCGAGGCATTTTTTAAAATATTTGGAAGGCCAATTTTATCTAAAAAAACAGCCTTAAGTGATTTGTTTTGAAACAATCTGAAGCTAATTATAATATACTATAGTTTTCGTTGCTTCAATTAGCGTTTGACGCTCTTGAAATCAACACCACTGAGTCCAAATTCTTTCTAAGATGAGCTAAAATGAAGGAATCACAGCGGTGTGTTAATTGCTGCTCATTCCTGGAAGCTTTCATCTAAATGTGAAAATTGTGGACAATGCTTACAAGTTTCCGTAGTTGATGTCATTATTTATATGTAATCAATGACTGCAAACCAAATTCGCAATTCAAATTAGAACGCAGCTTGATATTGAACTTTAATAAAAATATCCACAATTTGCGGATATTGTTGAAAAAAAACTTGAAATTTCCAGATCAGTGACGGAGTTTTCTAAAGGTTAACCAAAATTTTTATTATCGCAGCTGTTCACAATTAAAACATTTTTCTTCCACGCGATAAGTGTTCACAAAATGGCCTCATTCATGTTTGTAAACGCGGACAAGGCTGATATATAAGATTGGTGACGTAGTGATAGTGAGACAAAAGCTGAATTTTTTGAAAAGTTGAAAAAAAGTTATATGCTTTTCTTTCTTCAAATTTGTTTAAAAAAATTTGATTGAATCCTCTTTGTAAACTTTCTTTAAAATCTTACTTTTTTGTCGTTTGTAAATTTAATTTGAACAAAATGTCTGATTTTCCTTGATAAAACGGCCAAAATTTTTAATCTCTAAAATTCTATTGTATTAAATAGCTCAAAAAAGCATTGATGGCACGGAGAATTGATTTTTTGAGTTTTTCTAGGATACGCAGGCATGGCAACTCACTATTTATGATACATATAGTAATTCCTTTTGACTTTATGAAACAAATTTGTATCCCCTGTCTAAGCTAGAATTCATAGCGTCTAAGAATCTTGCAAGAATTTATATTCACTTTGAAGAATGACTTCTTTTTTCTTCAAAAATAGTATTTGAGTTTCAAAAGTTATATGAATTTGAGCAAATTGACCCAATAAAACTTCCTGTGCCAATCCAACTACCGAGCAGAACTACTACTGCTTAACAAAAACATTGTCTTCCAGTTGAATTCAAAATCCTGCAGGACTCTTGCAAATTTTCATTTCCTGCTCTAAGGACCATTAAGAAAGAAAGCAATGATTAGAAAAACTTTTTTGAAAACCATTTTCTCATTTTGAAATTCAGTTTTTTTCTGGGAACTTTTTGTTTATTTTCTATTGAGTCAGTTCCATTGAGTACCTCAAACTGAACCCTGTACCCTAAAGCGATTGCGAAATAGGCCAACAGAATAGTTTGTTGAACTGTTTATTATCAACCAACTTTGATTCTGTGGTTTTCAAAATAAGATAAAGACGTGAAGTAATTAAAAGCAAAACTGCGTCAAAACTGCTAAAAAAATTTTCTTGTTAACTAGCGTCAGATTTCATGTCCTATCTAAAATCAATTACCAAGGAAATTTATTCAAGTGTCCTGCTGAAAACAGGCTGTTAATAATCCACGAAGTAAGTGCTCTTCCACGCGATAAGTGTTGACAAAACTTTTTCACTCATATTCGCAAACGCGTACAAGGCTAATGTGTAAGATTTGTGAAGTTATGATGGTTAGGCAATTGTTGAATTTTAAAAACTTGGAAAAACTTATATGCATTTTGTTCATCGAATTTGATAAAAATGTTGACTGAATCCTCATTTGTTGAAAAATATTTACATTTTTTTGTCGTTTGTAAGTTTGGTTGCAACTGTTAAGTTTAACAAATTTCTAATTTTCCTTGAAAAAATGGCAGAAAAATTATATTTCTAAAACTCTTCCGAATTAAGTAATTCAAACAATCAATGATATCCTTAAGCATTGATTTTTTTTGAGTTTTTCCTGGATAGGCGGGCACGACAACTCCTTATTTATGACCCATAAAGTAATTCTTTTGACATTCTGAAACAGAGTTTGTATCCCTTGATTATGCTAAAACTCATAGCGTCTAAGAACATTGCTAGATTGTGTTTTCAATTGGAAGATTGACTTATTTTTTCGGCAAAAATAGCATTTGAGTTTTGAAAATTACACGGAATTGAGCGAATTGACCCAAAAAATCTCCAGTGCCAAACCCACTAGCGAGCAAAAAATATTTTGAAACTGCCAATGTGAATTTTATATCAAAAACTTCATTTTGAATTTATTTCCCTACTAAAAGTTGGTTGTTGAGATTTCTCAAACTGAAGTTAATTTGTTTTCCAAATTGAGTTTATAAAAAACATTGTCTTCCAGTTATATTCAAAATCTTCCACGACTCTCGCAACTTTTCAGTTCCTGCTTTACTAGGGTCAGCAAGAATCAAAGCAATGCTTAGAAAAACTTTTACAAAAACCATTTTCTCAATTTAAAATTAAGGATTTTTTTGAACTTTATGTTTATTTCCTATTGAGTCAGTTCATTTGAGTTATTCATATTGAATTATGTATCCTAGAGCGATTGCGAAATAGTCCAACAGAATAATTTGTTGAACTAGTTGTTATCAACCAACTCTTATTCTGGGGTTTTCAAAATCCGATAAAGACGTGAAGTAATTACAAACAAAACTGCGCCAAAACTGCTAAAAACAATTTCTTGTTAATCAGCTTCAGATTTCATTTTCTATCTAACATCAATTATCAAGGAAGTATTTTCAAGTGTCCTGCTGAAAAGAGGCTGTTAATAATCCACGCGGTAAGTTTTCTTTCACGCGATAAGTGTTGACAAAACGTTCTCACTCATATTCACAAACGCGGGCAAGGCTGATATGTAAGATATGTGACCTGAAGATAGTTAGGCAAATGTTGAATTTTAAAAACTTGGAAAAACTCATATGCCTTTTGTTTTTCGAATTTGATAAAAAATTTGATTAAATCCTCATTTCTCAAAAATGTTTACACTTTTTTGTCGTTTGTTAGTTTGGTTGCAACTGTTAAGTTGAACAAATTTCTGATTTTCCTTGAAAAAATGGCAAAATAATTATTTTTCTAAAATTCTTTCGTATTAAATAGTTCAAAGCAGCAATGATGACCATAAGCAATAACTTTTCGAGTTTTTCACGATACGCAGGCAAAACAACTCCATATTTATGATCCATAAAATAATTCCTTTGACATTCTGAAACAAAGTTTGTACCCCCTGGTTACGCTAGAATTCATAACATCTAAGAATCTTGCAACATTTTGCATTCAATTGGAAGAGTGATTTATTTTCTCCGCGAAAATAGCATTTGAGTTTTGAAAATTACACGGATTTAAGCAAATTGACCCAAAAAGACTTCCAGTGCAAACCCAACTAGCGAGCAAAAGATATTTTAAAAATGGCCACTGTGAGTTTAATCAAAAATATCTGTTTGAATTTATTTCCCCACTAAAAGTTGAAGTGTCTCAAACTGAAGTTATTTTTGTTTTCCAAATTGAGTTTAAAAAAAACATTGTTTTCCAGTTGAATTCAAAATCTTCCAAGACTCTCACAAGTTTTCAGATCCTGTTTTACTAGGTTCAGCAAGAATCAAAGCAATGCTTAGAAAATCTTTTTTGAATATCATGTTCTGATTTTAAAATTAAGGATTTTCTCCGAATTTTTTGTTTAATTTCCATTGAGTCAGTTCCATTGAAACACTCAAATTGAACCCTGTACCCTAGAGCGATTGCGAGAGTCCAACAGAATAATTTGTTGAACTAGTTATTATCAACCAACTCTTATTCTGTGGTTTTCAAAATTCGATAAAGACGTGAAGTAATTACAAACAAAACTGCGTCAAAACTGCTAAAAACATTTTCTTGTTAATCAGCTTCAGATTTCATGTCCTATCTAAAATCAATTACCAAGGAAGTTTATTCAAGTGTCCTGCTGAAAAGAGGCTGTTATTAATCGGATTGCCTGCTTTTCTGGTAAAGAATTTCTGTTAAATATATCGCTCAATTCAATCTCAAGTCCATATAATCTTTATCTTAATTGAAAGGTTGTATATTGTTGTCTCAACGCACTTTAGTGGGAGAGGAACTAAATACTCGAATGCTTTTTTTCGTCAGTCAATTTAGGCCGATCGATATTTTCATTGCAGAGGGTTGTGAATGGTATCATTAGAAAGCCAACCAAGCTCATCTTTTCCGTGGAAATATTGAGGTTCAAAGTTTTGTTAATGCTTGACCAATTTTTTGTTGTCATTTTCACTGTTTCCGTAATTTTACGCAATTTTTTGACAATTTTGCCCAAATAAGGTTAAAATTTGTGAAAATAGAGTCTCCGTTTTGGCCTCTAAAAAGAGAATGTTGCAGAACTCCTTGATCCAAATTTTAGCTGAAATTAAAGCTGAATTTCGAAAAAATTTGTCCCTTTTTTAATCAAAGTTTCTACGAAATATGCTTTTCAGACCACTTACTTTAACTTTGCTGGATTAACACGCCTTAAGAAAGCTGAAATCAGTTTAGTTAAATCCATAGAAACTGAACAATTTTTGCTAAATCTTAACATTTTTTGTTAAATGCTACCTTAACTTTCGACTTTTTCTGTTTCTTTGTCTTGTTCATTTGCTAGTGTAGTCATGAAAAATTTCAGATCTTTAGGGCTCACTATTGAAGAAAAGATAAATCTATATTTTTACCTCAATCGATTGCTTGTATTTATTGTTTTTTCTTCAAAAATAGCATTTGAGTTTCATAAGTTATATGAATTTGAGCAAATTGACCCAATAAAACTTCCTGTGCCAATCCAACTACCGAGCAGAACTACTACTGCTTAACAAAAACATTGTCTTCCAGTTGAATTCAAAATCCTGCAGGACTCTTGCAAATTTTTATTTCCTGCTCTAAGGACCATTAAGAATCAAAGCAATGATTAGAAAAACTTTTTCGAAAACCATTTTCTCATTTTGAAATTAAGTTTTTTTCTGGGAACTTTTTGTTTATTTTCTATTGAGTCAGTTCTATTGAGTTCCTCAAACTGAACCCTGTTCCCTAAAGCGATTGCGAAATAGGCCAACAGAATAGTTTGTTGAACTGTTCATTATCAACCAACTTTGATTCTGTGGTTTTCAAAATAAGATAAAGGCGTGAAGTAATTAAAAGCAAAACTGCGTCAAAACTGCTAAAAAAATTTTCTTGTTAACTAGCGTCAGATTTCATGTCCTTTCTAAAATCAATTACCAAGGAAACTTTTTCAAGCGTCCTGCTGAAAACAGGCTGTTAATAATCCACGCGGTAAGTGCTCTTCCACGCGATAAGTGTTGACAAAACTTTTTCACTCATATTCGCAAACGCGGACAAGGCTAATGTGTAAGGTTTGTGAAGTTATGATGGTTAGGCAAATGTTGAATTTTAAAAACTTGGAAAAACTTATATGCATTTTGTTCATCGAATTTGATAAAAATGTTGATTGAATCCTCATCATTTGTTGGAAAATATTTACGTTTTTTGTCGTTTGTAAGTTTGGTTGCAACTGTTAAGTTTAACAAATTTCTAATTTTCCTTGAAAAAATGGCAAAAAATTTATATTTTTAAAACTCTTCCGAATTAAGTAATTCAAACAATCAATGATATCCTTAAGCATTGATTTTTTTGAGTTTTTCCTGGATACGCGGGCATGGCAACTCCTTATTTATGACCCATAAAGTAATTCCGTTGACATTCTGAAACAAAATTTGTATCCCCTGATTATGCTAAAACTCATAGCGTCTAAGAACATTGCTAGATTGTGTTTTCAATTGGAAGATTGACTTATTTTTTCGGCAAAAATAGCATTTGAGTTTTGAAAATTACACGGAATTGAGCGAATTGACCCAAAAAAATTCCAGTGCCAAACCCACTAGCGAGCAAAAAATATTTTGAAACTGCCAATGTGAATTTTATATCAAAAACTTCATTTTGAATTTATTTCCCTACTAAAAGTTGGCTGTTGAGATGTCTCAAACTGATGTTAATTTGTTTTCCAATTTTAGTTAAAAAAAACATTGTCTTCCAGTTATATTCAAAATCTTCCACGACTCTCGCAACTTTTCAGTTCCTGCTTTACTAGGGTCAGCAAGAATCAAAGCAATGCTTAGAAAAACTTTTTCAAAAACCATTTTCTCAATTTAAAATTAAGGATTTTCTTTGAACTTTTTGTTTATTTTCTATTGAGTCATTTCCATTGAGTTATTCAAATTGAATTATGTATCCTAGAACGATTGCGAAATAGTCCAACAGAATAATTTGTTGAACTAGTTATTATCAACCAACTCTTATTCTGTGGTTTTCAAAATTCGATAAAGACGTGAAGTAATTACAAACAAAACTGCGTCAAAACTGCTAAAAACAATTTCTTGTTAATCAGCTTCAGATTTCATGTCCTATCAACATCAATTATCAAGGAAGTATTTTCAAGTGTACTGCTGAAAAGAGGCTGTTAATAATCCACGCGGTAAGTTTTCTTTCACGCGATAAGTGTTGACAAAACGTTCTCACTCATATTCACAAACGCGGGCAAGGCTGATATGTAAGATATGTGACCTGAAGATAGTTAGGCAAATGTTGAATTTTAAAAACTTGGAAAAACTCATATGCACTTTGTTTTTCGAATTTGATAAAAATTTTGATTAAATCCTCATTTCTCAAAAATGTTTACACTTTTTTGTCGTTTGTTAGTTTGGTTGCAACTGTTAAGTTGAACAAATTTCTGAATTTCTTGAAAAAATGGCAAAATATTTATTTTTCTAAAATTCTTTCGTATTAAATAGTTCAAAGCAGCAATGATGACCATAAGCATTAACTTTTTGAGTTTTTCAGGATACGCAGGCAAAACAACTCCATATTTATGATCCAT
Organism: Convolutriloba macropyga; assembly: GCF_964194025.1. NCBI lineage: Eukaryota > Metazoa > Xenacoelomorpha > Acoela > Convolutidae > Convolutriloba > Convolutriloba macropyga. Next base: position 42,583,683 of record NC_134469.1, read on the forward strand.
ACAATAATTCCTCTGACATTCTGAAACAAAGTTTGTATCCCCTGGTTACGCTAGAATTCATAACATCTAAGAATCTTGCAACATTTTGCATTCAATTGGAAGAGTGACTTATTTTTTCCGGATTTGACTAAAATTACACGAATTTGAGCAAATTGACCCAAAAAAACTTCCAGTGCCAACCCAACTAGCGAGCAAAAGATATTTTAAAAATGTCCAATGTGAGTTTTACCAAAATAGATATTTTTTTGATAAAACTCACATTGGCCATTTTTAAAATGTTTGAATTTATTTCCCCACTAAAAGTTGAGGATTCTCAAACTGAAGTTATTTTTGTTTTCCAAATTGAGTTTAAAAAAAAAACATTGTTTGCCAGTTGAATTCAAAATCTTCCAAGACTCTCACAAGTTTTCAGATCCTGTTTTACTAGGTTCAGCAAGAATCAAAGCAATGCTTAGAAAATCTTATTTGAATATCATGTTCTCATTTTAAAATTAAGGATTTTCTCCGAATTTTTTGTTTAATTTCCATTGAGTCAGTTCCATTGAAACACTCAAATTGAACCCTGTACCCTAGAGCGATTGCGAAAGTCCAACAGAATAATTTGTTGAACTAGTTATTATCAACCAACTCTGATTCTGTGGTTTTCAAAGTCCGATAAAGACGTGAAGTCATTAAAAGCAAAACTGCGTCAAAACTGCTAAAAACATTTTCTTGTTAATCAGCTTCAGATTTCATGTCCTATCTAAAATCAATTACCAAGGAAGTTTATTCAAGTGTCCTGCTGAAAAGAGGCTGTTATTAATCGGATTGCCTGCTTTTCTGGTAAAGGATTTCTGTTAATTATATCGCTCAATTCAATCTCAAATCCATATAATCTTTATCTTAATTGAAAGGTTGTATGTTGTTGTCTCAACGCACTTTAGTGGGAGAGGAACTAAATACTCGAATGCTTTTTTTCCTCAGTCAATTTAGGCCGATCAATATTTTCATTGCAGAGGGTTGTGAATGGTATCATTAGAAAGCCAACCAAGCTCATCTTTTCCGTGGAAATATTGAGGTTCAAAGTTTTGTTAATGCTTGACCAATTTTTTGTTGTTATTTTCACTTTTTCCGTATTTTTACGCAATTTTTTGACAATTTTGCCCAAATAAGGTTAAAATTTGTGAAAATAGAGTCTTTGTTTTGGCCTCTAAAAAGAGAATGTTGCAGAACTCCTTGATCCAAATTTTAGCTGAAATTAAAGCTGAATTTCGAAAAAATTTGTCCCTTTTTTAATCAAAGTTTCTACGAAATATGCTTTTCAGACCACTTACTTTAAATTTGCTGGATTAACACGCCTTAAGACAGCTGAAATCAGTTTAGTAAAATTCATAGAAACTGAACATTTTTTGCTAAATCTTAACAATGTTTGTTAAATGTTACCTTAACTTTCGACTTTTTCTGTTTCTTTGTCATGTTCGTTTGCTAGTGCTAGTCATGAAAAATTTCAGATCTTTAGGGCTCACTATTGAAGAAAAGATAAATCTATTTTTTGACCTCAATCGATTGCTTGTATTTATATATATATATATATATATATATATATATATATATATATATATACATATAAAAATGAGAAAAGGCAACAAGTATTAAAAAATATAGAAATTTTCCGGAAACAGTTAAATTCAAAAACGTAAAAAGATTAGCTATCAAGCGAAAATATTAAATATTTTCTATTTTCTCAAAAGTCAGTGAGATCTCACATATTTGTCGGCAATTGTCTACGAAAGGAAATTCTTATTAATAATGGAAAGTCTCATTGGGATGGTAGGTCTCAATTTTTATGAAGGTAGGTCTTTTCTAATGGAAGGCCACCTTAATGTGGCATCTTAAATTTCAGTATTTTATTTTTTAAAGTTTTCAACATTTTAGACAAAAAACATTTGTTGTAGGAATTCGGCATATTTTTAAAGTTTTCAACATTTTAGACAAAAATCATTTGTTGTAGGAATTCGGCATATTGCTGTCTAATCTTTTGACGTTTTTGAAAAAATTGTTTTCGGAAAATGAATTTGTAGTGTTTTTATACTTGTTTCCGTTTCTCATTTTTCAGAAGTCATAAAACGCATTTTTGGTGCCCAAAGAACTCGTAATTCCTTATATCTTAGCTTTTATCTATCTTAGAAAAGAGTATGATTTTAACGGCTTCTACACCATTTTCTTGCAAGGTTTAAAGGAATTTTGTGTTTTTCCTCCTAATTTGTCGTATCCTTTTGTAGACATACATCATATTCTGTATAATGACAAGTCAATGTCTGCATACTGAAATATGAAGAAGCATCAACCTATTTAAAGTTGCAATTGATATCTAACGGTTTGATTATTCGGAATTATTTGTTTTCAAAAAAGTTTGCCGTTTTTGTACTTTGTTGTCTATTTGCTACCGAGTCCTATTAGGGTTAGGTCTCATGATTTTTTCTAGTGAAGCGCAAAAAAAATTTACTATTTCAGGTTTTATTTCTTGTTAAGGTTATTTCATCGTTTGGTAGACTATTAAGAAGACCTTCTGGATAAACGAGGTCGGAGAGTAATGTGCGAACGCACATTACCTGTTCTTCATGTTTGAATAGCGTGTCATTTTGTAGATAAATTGCGTGAACCAAAACGCAAGGGCAGAAACGAAGGCGCTATAGCGAGCTTTTAGTGAAACAGGCCGGGTTTTGCTATTGAGGTCACCTTCTTTTAGAAATCATCGGTTTTTAAAAATAAAAATTTTCGGTATTATTGCCTTTTTCCAGCCAAAAAACGGAAACCCTTACAACTAAATCCTTTTACCTTAAATACAGTTTGTTGTCTTTTAACTTTTTAGAGAAAAAGCATCTCTTGTAGTAATTCGGCATATTGCAAGAGTTTTTAAAAAATTATTAGAATGACGCTACCTGGACCCAACAGCAAGTCAATATTGGTACTGGGCACATCTAATTGCAAGTCTTATATCATTATTGATTCAGAGCTCTGATCATGTCACTTTTTACATTTGCCAGTCTAATTGCAAGTCCTAGTCACGATGTGCAGGTATATTGCAGGTCTTGGCTATGAAATGCACGTCTAAATGCAAGTCTTGGCTAAGAAGTGCTCATCTAAAAGCACGTCTTGGTTAAGACGTTCACGTCAAAATGCAAGTCTTTGCTAGGATGTGCACGTCTAAATGCACTTCTTCGCTAAGACTTGCATTTAAACGTTCAAGTCATAGACAAAAATTTGCATAAAACAAAAATTGGTCGGGGTATTGTCAAAAACAGCCCGGAAATTGTCAAAAACAGCCAAAAAATTGCCAATTATTAGTCGAAAAGTTGAAATTAGGTCCGGAAGTCGCCAAACAGTAGAGAACGGGGATTGTAACTGTATTTTGACCCAGTTCTATTTTTTCCATTAAGTCAACCTGTTGTGCGAAACTTCGCCAAAACATTCACAAAAGACTTCTGATATGCTGAGAAAAGCATTAGAAAATTGAAGATTACTGGATGATGTCATGAAAGTTTTCTATGGTATTTTTTTTGAACGAGTATTTTTGTACCGAAGAGATTTGTATAGATACTTCTCAGAGGACTTTTTAAGAATTAAATGAACTAAAACTTTATAAATACAAAACTTTCGAGTCATCATATAATGTGTCAAAAACGAACCCCAAAAAACGGTTTAATCTGGGTTTCATTTTTTGCTACACTGCAGTATAACTTCTTGAAACGTTTCTGATTAATTCTTATTAACTCATATAATTTTGGAGAGTTTTCTGTTTTTTTGTAAATATTCTGCGGAGCGGAGAAACCTTACAATTCTCTGGAGAATCCGTTAAAAGAGCAGGCTTAAAAAACAGGTTAACATTTGTTTAAATGGATCAATTCTACGCTCAATGTTGGTGTTTAATGGACATACAGTTCATTTTCCCTTCTTGAATAGGATATTAACAATAAAAAGGCTTCCTGACTTTAACGTGAAACAAAGCAACGTCTTCAAGGTTTGAGACATGAAATTAAAAAGTCCTCTATTATTATCTTCCTCAACTCTGTCCCACAATTAACAGAAATTGATCTTCACAATCGAGATTAAAATCCCATCAAATTCCCAAATTTAACTACTCCTAATTCAGAAAAACATCTAATTTTGTTAATGCTTTCTTCGATTTTGTTCAACTTGCTAAACAAATCGCTCGCGATCAAGTTTGAATTATTACAAGGTTAGTTTGCCGTCTCCGTTTAAAATGCAAAAATACAAAGAAATATTTTACCCGGGTCGAGGTGTCACCGCCATTCAACGCAAAATTATGTAAGATAAGCGGTTAATCCGGAAATTTTTGTAAGATAAGCGGTGGATGCGGTGAAATTACATAAATCAGGCGGTGAATGCGGTGAAAAAAAAACTTTATCGCCTGGTAGCGTTGAAATTACATAATTTCACCGCTGAATTTAGCGGTGAAATTACATAAATTCACCGCTTCAAAAAAAGTGTCCAAATTTTGTAAGATAAGCGGTGAATGCGGTGAAATTACATAAATTCACCGCTCAACTTAGTGGTGAACTTACATAAATTCACCACTTAGAAAAAATTGTTAAAGATGTTTGAGATCAGCAAAGAAATTAATGGTGAGTGTGGGAGGTATTGTTAGATTTGCCTTCCCACTAAAACTACCCCTTAATCTTACATTTTTGACACCTTTTTCTAAGCGGTGAATTTATGTAATTTCACCACTAGAGTAAGCGGTTAACTTACAAAAATTCACCACATTTCACCGCTAAAATATGTAATTTCACCGCTAAAAATTGCAAATCTTACAAAAATTCACCGCGCATGTTTTGCAGAAAGTAGAGTGAATTCGATTTATATTCAAACAAAAAATAATAGAATTTAGTGGAAGAAGAAGTGGATGACATGCAGGAGGTGAGAGGTTCGGACCCTTGAAAGGGCGGTGAAATTACATATTTTAGCGGTGAATTGTGGTGAATTTTTGTAAGATCACCGCTTAGTCTAGCCGTGAACTTACATAATTTCACCGCATTCACCGCATTTCACCGCAAAATTACGTACGAAATTTGCGGTGAAAAAAATAACTTTTCATCGCTTATCTTACATATTTTTGCATTTTTTCTCGACCCGGGTAGGACATGTGTTCAATAAACTTGTTCAAAGTACGGAAAAACGAGTTTATCCGCCATTTTCAATACTATGAGTTAGCCCAATATCGTTGAAGAAGTATAAAATAGATGATTCGTTTATCTTCCTCCTTGTAACAAAAGTAGCTCGTAGTTTCCGATGGTGCTAATCTTAGTTTTCTCAATAGCTCGGCTAACCAATTGTCAAGATTCAACTCACAATTTATTTTGATTTAGTCCTTCTCAATCAACTAGATTTTCCTATAATAAATCAAGCTTTCTGATTCAATATAAAAAGTGCTTGATTTGACAAAGATAGACCTGACTTAGAGTGAATCTGTAGAAAACGGAATTCTTTTGAGTACAATTTTACGCCTAAGCTTCTCTCATACTCAGTATCGAAACACAACAATGAATCTAGATATTTCAGAACAAAGAAAGTAATTAAAAACAAAATTTAACCTCATTTTTGTAAATTTCCCGACTCTTCTACTTGTTCCAAGCTCGGTTAAGTGACCGTAATTTTTTGTGAAAAGAACTTCTAAAATGCTATGGTATACAATTGAAAACCCCTAGTGCATCGTTTGACGATAAAACTTTTAAAACAGTTTACCTGGCAACATGCACACAGTTTTCAGGAAATGATGAAAATCGTAGCAGTGTCGGGGGAAAATCGTAGCAGTGTCGTTTTTATCTAGCTTTATAGGTTTAGCTTCAAATCAGCTCACGAATGCTCCCAAAAAATTGAATAGACCAGAGTCTTTATAAGAGTTCCCTTAAATTAAATTTATCAGCTGCGCCAAAATAAAAAAAATGTTTCTTTACAACGTTTGCAAAATAGTTCTCAAATTTGGTTTTTTAATATTGAAACTATAATTACGTTTTTTCAGTTTAAAAAGCACAAGGTAATGAACCAACATCTGGCTGTCAAAAAGAAGTAGCATCAGTCCAATTAAATTGGATTAATTATATTGGAACAGAAATACACAGATCAAAAGCAAAAGATTGAGACAGTTTCTCAAAGGGATACATTGTTGATTTCACGTTTGCTAAACTAAACAATAGGTTTTGTTTGAAACTTTGTGTAATTCTGTCAAATTAGTTGGATCAAGATTACAAAATGATTGCTGTGTATTGTATTTAGACAAATTTGAGACAGCACAATTAATGATTGAAACATAACCAAATGGGCTGAAGTTTGATTTGCTTAGCTAATTCACCACCACAAAAAGTCCTCTATTACCTAAACGTTGGTTGGCGTATCCCTTCCCCTCCGTAGGTCAAGAGATAGCATCACAATTTTGTTCCGTTGGGGTTTGTTTTCTTGACCCATTTTTTACCTTGAAAATTTAGCAGATTTTAGTTCGAATGCATTGATGTGCAAAATTTTCAAAAACTCAAAAATCTTCAAAATTTTTTAAAAAAGTAATCTCTGGGTTTTAGGCTTGATTTTTTCAACTTCAAGTTTTATTGTTACCGGTTGAATTTGTTTCTGTTAACTCGAGCCAGACAAATATATGAAATATTTTTTCTAATTCTCTCTCGCATTGTTATTAAAAAATTTTGTGTTTATTTTTGTGTAATTATTCTCATAAATTATTTTTGATGATTTGATGATGAGATCTGATATGATAACGTAAAAAAAGAAATTTTTTGAAAAAAATGACAATTAAAAATCAATCTCTGTTTAGAGGTTGGTCTTTTATTAATGAACCCTGGTTCTTTTGTTTTCTTGATATCGAATGCGCTTTTGTTTTCTTTTTTCCTATAGCATATTGATCTTCCCTTTCAGATAAAAATAGAAAAAAAATTGAAATTCAACAGAGGAATTTGAACTGGAATTAAGTTTTTTAGGTTCACAGATCTATATAACTTATTGTTTGTAGACAAATATCATTATTAGGATAACATTTTGTTGTCTCGTGTAGAGCACACAATGGCGCCGAAGATTTGTTATGACCACATAATCTTTTATAGTTTGCAAGCCTCTTTTAATTTTTTTAATTGTGTATGTTTAATTTATTTTATATTGGGTATGAAAGCATTTTATATTGTTCATCAAGAAACATTAATTCTCCAGTTTTTGTATATGGATGCTGATGAAGTTTTCGTTTTAAAAACCCCTTAGTTGAACTGTACGTGTATGATAAGTTTTAAGTGCCTATAATTCTAATCTTCGTAAATTTACTATAATACCAAAAAGCTACGTACACCAACAAAAGAGTTTTTAAAAAGCGGCACAAATCTCAACTAATACAACATGTTGAATTCAAATCAATTATATTGTAATGGGAAGTTGCGATTTTACTTTTTCTAATATATGGTAGACAGTTTGTGGAGTTTCCAGACAATTTTTCAAGGAAATCTGAGTCAAGTTTTCGACAATTTTCCCTCCATTGTATTGTTAAGTTCTTTCGTTTTTCGCGAATATTGCTTCACATTTGCCCATATTTTTTCAGTTAGAATGAGATCGGGACTGTTTTTAACCTTTCCAGTACTATGTGCTCCTCTTCTTTCAAGAATTTGATGACAATCTTTGCTTTATGCATAGAAGCATCGTCTTGTTGAAAAAAAAGGTTTCGCAAGGACACTTTTTTTGTATTTCTTCCAAGTGAACTAGGTCCTTTAGCTCGCTTGGTCATCTAGTAAACAGTTTTCGCTTATCTGATGTATTGTACCTCTCAAGATAATTGAGTGTTTGTGCAAAATCAAAAAGTTGCCAAGAAATCTCGTTCCATTTCTCCGAACAACTCGAATGATTCCTTCGCTAGAGATGCTCTGAGCTTCTTACACTTATGCTGTAGTTTGTATGCATGCTGTGTACAAGATGTTAATTTTAGGCTGAGTTGCTCTTGTTTTTTTACTATCAAAACTGGGCATTACCCAGATTAACCTTCTTTTCTGTGTAAGCGGAGAAGATGAGAATGAAAACGCGTTGAAAAGCGTTAAAATTTCAGAATTTCACGCCTTTCTTCACGCCTTAGCGCAAATTAAACGTTTTGAGCAAATGTTACCCTTCAAGCTCACAAATTGTACTGTACGCACCTTTTTGGTTCCATAGTGTATGTGCTCTTAATGAAGTTTTCAGATCCTATATTTCACAATTGCACCACATTGATAAAGGAGTATTGATAATCTTGCACGTATACAGTGATGTAAATTGCTATGAATAGTGTCAACTCTTAAAAAGCATCATGAGTCGAAAGAAAAGCATAAATTTATTGATGAAAACTGAGTGTAATTTAATTCACACGTGGACGGGTTGAGGGGAGAGAATAGTGACCCCCCCCCCCCCCCCCCTAGTTTCAATGAATGAATTTCTTAGATGCGGATGCAGAGCGTTTTAGGAAAAGGTGTATTTGAATTATTTCGGAGCCAATTTTGTTGATAAATTTTCTCCCTTTTCTAACCCAATAATCATATATTAGTTATTGTAGCTCACAAGTTATTCTCAAGAATGTAATTTTTTTTGATTAAATGGATTTTAATCACCCCCATTTTTGCGACGGTAAATTTCTACGGACATCGGGGCACTTAAATCTACCACGCTCACCATGACGCCTTGATTTTGTGTAGTTGGCATAAAAATTCGCCTGGTGCCTGGTCTCAACAAAATCACTCAAACAGTTTTCTAATTTTGACATCGATCAGTTTCTGGTTCCTAATTCATGCAAGTTCACCTTCTATTTCAGCTGTACTGCGGTTATGGGGTTTCGCATTTGCTCAAATATGTATTGATTTGGTTCTCTACATCTTTGGCATTTTACTACCGCAGTTATCAGTTCTTTCCTTAAATGGACACATTAAAAACGTGTAGCTGAAAAGGTTGGCGGAAAAGTTGTGGCGAGAAAGAGTGATGAATTATTTCTCGAGTGCAGCTGGTCTTAATTATGTTTTTCCTGTCCCCAAAACCATAAAACTAAACAACACAACATGCTTCCAAAATCCCCAATAATTTGCTTGTTTTACCAATTAAGTTACGTTCTTCAGGCCCAATTTGCCAATTTTGTTTTGAAATGGCAATCACTTTCATCAATTTCATTGTGTCACTTTTTAAAGCTAAGTGAAATTTCCGTGTCGCGAAGTCGTGACATTTATGTGATAAATTAACACCATCACGGTTGCTTGATCAGAAAATGCCATCAACCGAGCTAATTTAGTTTGCATTTCTGGGCAAATCGACTGCATTCGGAATTTTCAATAGCTTAATTTAATTTACCTCTTGCCTGTCTTGAGACTGCTTCACTGCTCACTGCTTTACTGCACAGAAAATTGAAGGTTGGATCTCTATGAGCATTCATAGTTAATACTTCGGATCGGATTACAAAATAGGGAAATACAAAATATTTCAATTTTTGGAGGATTTTACTTGGAGTTATAAAGATGTTCAAAAAATCCTGACGCCTGTTCTCAATTTCTTCAGTTTTCTTCAATATTTGATGTGAAGCATTTAAAAAGAATTCAACAATTGATAGAGTGCTTCATTGTGGTTAGGCGTTTTAACTATGACATCCTGGTCAGCTCGTCAAATAATCAACAAATTTCAATTGTTATAATCTTAATTTATAGCATCTCTCATCTACATTTGACGTGAAACACAATTCGATAAAAATTTAAAAAACTGATATTTTTCGAGTAACACATTCGACCTTTAAATTAATGTTGCTTAATCTCTACCTTTTGCAATTTTGGTATGGTTTCCACGTAATATTTCCCACACTTTTTTAAATTTTGTTTTCTGGTTCAATCACGCTCAGGAAAACTTTAGATGCCAATATATTTGTTTTTTATATGGTTGTATTCAAAGAAAACTTGAATCGTAGACTTTGTTGATTGAGGGAATCTCAGCTAAGACAATAAAATTGTAGCCAATGTTGCATTCAAATTTTATGGTTTCAATTCACCAATTGTCCTGAGAAAAACATAGTTTTCCAAGCAGCTGATGAAAGTCTCTAGCAAAAATATGGCTACGGCTAAAATTGAAAACTTGTTTCTTCACAATGAAGAAGCATTCATCATTGTTTCTTCACTGTTTCTTCGAAATGAACAAATTGCTTCTTCATTGTTTCTTCACAATGAACAAAATTTTGTTGAAAATTTGTTTCTTCATTGCTTCTTCATTGTTTCTTCACTCACACAATTCTTTCAATCTGTACAGTTGCTTCTTGACCTTCAAGTTTTAAACGTTTGAAGCTCTTTCTTATGCATTGCTAGTTTTAAACGTTAGCACAATAGTTTTTTAAGCTAGAGATTCTGTAACAAACTTATTGTAAATATCAAGAATTGTAAATTATTCCTGCAAATATCATCCTGTAATATATTCAAATCACGAAGATGACTGCAGATAAGTTTAATAGTTATTCAAAAGCGGATCTTTATAAAATTTATTGCCCCATATATCAAAAGTTAGAAGAGAAGGACAGTCTCATCGCCAAGCATGTGGTAATCATGAGTGAATTCCTTAAAAAATCAGTACAGGTAACAACTACTTCATCTATAATAACACCAACAATTAACACGAGTGTGAAAAATGGCGTTTTTATTGGAAAGTCGGAAACATTAAAGATCGAGAAAACATACTTTTATTTAATTGGTAGTAGTATCATCAAACACCTGGCAAGAGATCGGACATTTCCTCAGAACTGCAGAAAACATGCGTACCCAGGCTCAACGACAAAGGAAAAAGTGCAGCTATTACATCAAAAAAAGATGGAAACAGTCATTTTACAGGAAGGGACAAATGTTTTTCTTAAAAAGTGATCATTTAGAAAACTTATTTTTGGATTACAAAGATCTTGTCTCCGCAAAAAAAGGAAAAGTTCAGCCCCGGTACTGATGGACGTGGAAGTGCCTCCCTTTAAAAAATTTCCGAAAAAAACGAAGACAAACAACAAAATTTATGAATTCAATGAAAAACTTGGCAAGTATATTACAAAAGAAAACACTAACAAAAAGAAAATACTTCCTGTCTGCAACATGTTGAGTCAAATGGCACATTACAACGCTCTCTTTTACGAAGATATACATTTTAATTTTCACCAGGGAATTCTGTTCTTTAAAACTGCAGCTTTAAGTAATTTTCTAATCGAATTCTTGTAATCTTGCTCGCTCACAATCATTGCAGCATTCTCAAAGTGCATATGCGAGTAGGGCTAACACTTACACACCATGGAGCCAAACAAATGGTTATACAAATGACTTTAGCTGCAGTTTCTGTTGTTTTTAGCTGTTTTGCGACGTGTATTACTTTATAATCAGTTTCTGCTTTAAATGGCAGGTATTTGACTCATAGTTATACTATGTGTACAACTCATGTTCTCCAATAGCATTTCAGAAATTTTTTTGCAGTTTTCCTTATGCATCTCGAATACCTTCATTCAAAGCAAGCTGTAACAGCAAACAGTGTGCCGTAACATACCAATTCAACGTTTCTTTTTTCTCAGTTGTTATATGTTACCTTCTACTAAAAAGTGGCGATATCGATATAAACCCGGGACCAAGTTTGCTATATGCACTTATGATTAAAGTATTAGAAATAATTGCATCAAGAATAAAAATTCTACATTAAAACGCCAGAAGTTTAGCAGGACAAAATCTGCTGTAGAAGGAACTCATTCAAAACATTGGTTACAACTGCATACATGCGTTTAGTGAAACATGGTTGTCACAAAATCATCCGGAAGTGTTTTGGCATGTAGATAAGCAAAACTTTGTCTGTTTTTTGTGAAGATCGCATCCAAACAATGCGAAAAAAGGTAGTGGTATTTTAGTATACGTTCCTAAATTTTTAAAACCTCGTCTCCGCGATAATCCTAACTGCTTTCCGGATTCAAATTTTGAAAATTTTCAGGACCTATTCTTCTTCGCCTCTCCAGTGTTTTTAAGGACCCCCAGGTACAAATTATATGATGTTATAAAGCACGTTACTATGTAGGAAAATAGCACGTGCACCAGGGGGTCATACAAAAAATCTGGTCACTAAGCTGGGGGGGACAGAATAGATCCGTTTAGAGGTTGAGTTAAGCAGACAAAAAAATTTGTACTAAATTTATCAAACTGTCCCAAATAAAACTTGTCAAGATGTTTTTGGGAAAATTGGTCCTGGGAATCGATCCTGCTATGGCTGAAGGAAAATCTGTCATATTTGCTGGAGACTTCCACTTAATCTGTTTTGCAAAGCGCGAAAGAAGTCTGCCGCAATTTGTAATTTCTCCATATGATCTTGAACCATCAAATATTGATACAGCTACTAGAATGACCAACTCTTCTTCAACTTTTATCGATTACATCATAACAGACGAATTCGAAACAGGCATAATGGCAGATACAATTTTGAAAACTGATAATTTTGCAACAATCACAGTTCTTAAATCTGTGATGCTAAAATCAAAAACAAGAAAGAAATTTTTTTTGACAAAAAACTATTCAGCCATAGCGTTCCAAAACTTTATTGAAAATTCAGACTGTAGACAATTTTTCGGTGCAGTGACGGGAGACATGATGTTATTAGAATTTCAAAGAATTATTGAATCAGCATTAGCACCACATGCTCCAATTAAAGTCGGTTAAAATCAAAAAGACAAACCAAAATTTTTGATTCAAGAACAAAAGCTATTTGAGAAAACAAAAAAGCAGTTTTCAAGAATTAGCGATGATGAAACTAAAAATGATTTAGTTCGTCAAAAAAAACACCTTCTCTCAATTTTTTTGGAGTTAAACAGTGAAAACACCAGATAAAAAGTTATGAAAGATCTTCGTAATAAAGAAAAGACTCAAACAGGTATTCAATTTTTATAAAACAATTTCGGGAAAAAGATAAAAAGCCTTTGGAAATTGCGAATCTTCTTAATTACAAATTTTCCATTATAGGAGAATTTATTGGCTTGCAACAAACGAAAACAACCAACATTGCTCATAAAACTGCTCCACGAAAGTGTTTCAAGTTCCGATATATAACAACCAAGGAAACAAATTTACTCATAGATTCGGGTCATACAAGTAAACCAATCGGTCCTCCAAAAATACCAGCTTGGGCAATATAAGATGCTGAAGCGGCGCTAGTGGAACCACTATGTTATCTCATCAATCAGTTCATTACAGAAGAAAAATTTCCTGAAGATCCTAAAAAGCTTGTTTAACTCCACTTTTCAAAAAAGGAAATCCCGAAGCCCCACTCAATTAAGACCTATTTCTGCTTTGTCAAACATTTTTGAAAAGGCGTTCAATTCACAAATCACAAGTTTCCTAGAACGGGAGAAATTATTGTCTATTAGTCAGTTTTGTTATAGATGACAAGTTTCAACAATTGATGCTATCCTGAAATCGACAACAACTACGAATAGAACTCAGCAAGAAAAAAATTACAGGTGCGTTTTCAGAATTTTCGAAGGCTTTTATTCTATAAACCACAAAATACTGTAACGGACACTTGAAAATAAAGCTTTTGACGAACATGCTACCAATTTAATAGAGAAATATTTGCTGAAATAATGCAAAGAATTGTTCTAAATGGAATCGAATCAGATTGGATAAATTTGAAAAAAGGAGTTCCATAAGGTACTATTATAGGACTTCTATTATTTAACACTTACGTCAACGATTTAGCAAAGTTTATAGAAAGAGATTGCACGGTCTTCCAGTATCCAGACGACACTTTCCTTTTTACATCCGACTCTGATGAAGTATCGTCAAAAATAAAACTTGAACATTACATCTCAACATTTCGATATTTTTGCAAAGTCCCAGTTAGTGGTGAACAAACAAACAACAGAATACAGTGTGTTCATCACCAGGAAGAAGTAAAAAATATTGTTCTGAATGTCGACAAAGAAAAAATAGCAGAACCAAATAGTGTGAAGTATCGTGGCGTAATTAATGATAGGAAACTAAAATTTGATGGAGAAGTGAATAATATTTTTCAGAGAATAGCTTGTGGAATAGAAATTTTGAATATACTTACTAAAAGTTTACCAGAGGAAACGAAAATCGTACTACTTAATGCAATAGCAGAAAAGTCATCTACTTCATTTCGCTTTAATTTTGATACGGTTGCAGAAGTCATTACTCACAACTATAGAAAAAAATTAATTGTGTAATAAAAACCTTTTTAATAGAAGAAAATACGATCGGTCCATAGAGCTCAAACTTCGGAGCAAAATATTACCAGTCTCTTTTCTCTTGAAATATCATTGCTCAAAATATTTTTTCGGCCATTTCCATTTTTATTAGCCTGCCTTCTTGTATTTGAGTTAAAACAAAATCGAAAGCTTCCTTAAAAAGGAACTAGAAGAATATTTTTGGAAAGAATTTTTGAAGGACCCAAAAGTAACTGATATGAAAGTTGACATTGAGAGCATTAGATTTTAATTCTTATTTTTAATCTTCATGATGTACATATAAAAATGTGGGATTATTTTATGCTTGCATTTTAGGTCAATTTTTACTAATGTAATGGCAATTTTTTATTTAAGTAATTTAATGATTTTATAATTTTACAGAATGTTATTTTTTTAACTTTACATTGCCTCTTTATCATGTGTATTTTTTCTTATGTGTATCAGAGGAAATTAACATGTTCTTTTTTTATTGCTTTAAAGTGATAAAAAGGAACTAATTTAAATATACAATAATTGCACTTAAAACATGAGTTTCACAAATATGATCAAAGTAATTTCTGGAAAAACTTAAATGAAACAGATTAACACAATCTCGAAGATCATAAGAATTTTACAGATAATTGTTCTTCTTTAAAAAAACAAAAAAAATATAAGTTTGAATTTATTTAAATTTAATGTTTTCACTCCAAATTTCATCTTTCGGCTCTTCGGCTTAGCAAAAAAGTCAAGCATTTTTTCTACACTGCGTTTGTTTTCGTTCATAATTTTTATCGTTATTGTGGCTGAAAATTATCCAAACAAATTTTTCATCAGTTTGTTTTTGTGTAATATCTCCAGTAATCAAAATTTGGTGTCTGGAGCCTATTGTTAAGGAAGCTCAAAATAAAAGTTTTCTTAAAACGACTTTTATTTATGATATAGCTAGAGTATTGTTTCAGATAGCCTGGAAGCTAACGGTGGCAACAGTGACGTTTTTTCTGTATTTTTCATACCAAAACTTTGTCGCATTTGTGAGCAATTTGCATCTTGCATCTTACAAGATGAGCCACATTATTAGGAATTTTGTAATATCTGGCAGCAAAAAACGACATTTACATAAAAGTATACACGAATCTCAAATAATAATAATAATTTAATTTCCTCAATGCTATATAAACAACAATTTTATTTTAATAAATCAATGAAATAAAAAGCACCAAAAATAACACAGAAATAACACCTATTCAGCACTTTTCTGATTTATTTTCTACTCTTTGAGTACGCATGTTTCATTCTTTCAGCACATACATTGCATTTTGTTCAAGAGGTTGCTTACATATATAATTCAACATTTCAACTCTTTTCATGCAACGTTTCTGCACATTCTTATCTTTTCAACACATTAGTCACACATTTTGAACTCTCTTGCTTTTTTTCTATAGATGCGATCATTCATCTTGCAAATGCGCCATTTTTCTAAACAAGTTTGAGCTAAAATAATAAGTAAAAATAATCAAGAGGAAGAAAAAAGGAAAATGATAGGAGACAAATAAGTTATTATCAGTAGCTAGAACCAGTAGTTTCAAAGAAAATTAAACAAAACTTGCAATTGTGTAAATTCAGAAAACAAAGTCTTATATTGAGTCTCAAATTATGATTGTAAACTCTAACAGTACCGATTTATGTTAAGCGAACTCACAAGAACTTGCAAGATAACCATTTTTTTTAAGGTTTTGCAAGTTAACTACAATCTTGCAAATATGGTTATTCGTACTGCATGATCTTGCAAAATAGACACTTTCCGCACGAAACTTAGATGATATTGCAAGATAAACATCTGGTCTGGCATTTGTTACTAAAATTGTGCAAGGAATGTACCTGAAATTGGGAATTTTTTAAAATTATAAAGAATTCAGTTAAGTTATCAGTTGAAACAACTGAATCTCAACATCTTTTGAAGTGCTGAAATTAAGTCTGGAATGTACTCAAAAGAGCTTCCTTCATCATAATCAGCGCCTAGCTAGGTTTAATATTAATACGACCTAATATTAATATCAATAAAAATAATGACACAACCTATTCCTGCCATTTCTTGCATAATTTCCTCGACGCGCGTTTAAGTTGTAGTTTTATCCACTATTACCCGCTAATTTCCAGCTAAGAACAACTGATAGATTGTAAAAAGTAAACAAAGGGCTGGGGCTTGGTCGCTCAATAGAACTTTTTCTTTGCTTTACAACATCCAGCATAGATCAATTTGCACTGCAGGTGGAGTGAACTGTTCTTTTCATTTTGATCTACGCCATAAAACAGAGCGTAATGGCAAAGTTGAGGTTTTGGACCCCCTTAGTTAGAAATAAATGGTTACTCTATTGTATCTTAGACTGTGAAAACCGGAGTTAGCCCATATTAGGCAGCTCTGTTATGCTCATTAAGGGTGCTATCCATAAAAGCCCAAATTTTGCGAGTGATCTTTCACGGTATTGAAGCCATGATAACAGTTTTGTGTGGTTCTACGGCGTTTAAGATAGATACGATAGATTTAATATCAACGGCTCTCTTAAACACCGTATGGCCTACCAGTCGTATTATCTTTGAAACGGCCGTAAGATCATACACGAATATGTCGTTTTGCCGTTAGTTGAGCACTAAAAATGGTTTCAACTATCGCAACCAAAGTTGGTCTACTCTGGTTATCAGCGTTTCTGTTTTTTACTCTTAATTAGGTGGGAAAAATAAAGTATTTCTCAAAAATGGGGATTTCTTTCCTGAAAAATTTTCAAATAGTTTTCACCATAATCAATTGTGTTATTGCAACGTTCATTGTGATTTTACCTTTTTTAAGATGATTTCGCCCAAAAAGTTTAAACTCATGAAAGATGAGAATTTATATGAAAAAAAATGTAACCTTTGTGCGTCGAAACCAAACAAGTGTAACTATGTCAATTGGCTCTCAAAGTTTGAAAATAGATAACAATTCAGCCTTTTCCCCAGTGGACAGTGCAGCGGAACATTATCAAACAGCGTCCCTCTAATTCATATCAGTACTAGCTAAGCCTAATCACGATATTTTATTTTCCCAATTTGAAAATGCGTAGACATAAGTCATACAAATCTCACAAGACTTTGCCAAAATTTAGCCACAACTTGAAAGTCGAAACCAGTTTTTTTTAGCTTTTGAATTTCGAACTCTAAAGTATGACATATTAATTTTTGATATGAAATTTTACCCACTTCTAGGATACTTAAAAAACTGATAACAAGACCAAATTTGATTTCGAACACTAGAATATCATCCCGTGTGGTCAAATGAAGTTTGTCAAATCAAACACACACACACACGCACACACACACTCACACACACACACACACTCACACACAAACACACACACACACACAAACACACAAACACACACACACACACACACTCACACAAACACACACACACAAACACATAAACACACACACACATACAAAAACACAAACACACACACACACTCACACAAACACACACACACACACCCACACAAACACACACACACACACTCACACACACACACACAAACACACACAAACACACACACACACACAAACACATACACACACACAAACACACAAACACACACACACTCACACAAACACACACACACACAGACGCACTCACACACAAACACACACACACACACACTCACACAAACACAAACACACACACAAACACACACACACACTCTCTCACACACACACACACTCACACACAAACACACACACACACTCACACACAAAGACACACAATTACACACACACACACAAACAAACACACACACACACTCTCACACACAAAGACACGCACAAACACACACACACACAACACACAAACACTCTTACACTCACACACAAACACACACAAACACACACACACAAACACACACACACACAAACACACAAAAACACACACACACACACTGACACAAACACAAACACAAACACACACATACACTCACACAAACACACACACACACAAACACACAATGAAAAATTGTCTGGGGTTTCCCAATCTTTTTTGATTTTCTATACGCTTTTTGACAGTGCATTTGGCAGTTCTGTTCGTCTCTTGGGTTTTTGGTGTTCGTCTCTTTTGAAGTTTGTTTTGCTATTTGTTTCTATATTGTTGCTGTATATTTCTCAAATATTTTTGTACAAATTTCCCCCCTTTTAACTACATTCTGGATTATGGATTATGTTTTCCTGGTTTTCACCATAATTTTTGAAAAGCGTTTTTGAATGGTAACTGTTTAGGTTTTCCCATAAACATTTGCCTTTTTCGTAAATAATTTATATATTTTCCGGATTAATTTTACATTCTTTTTTCATACTTTTCACAATTTAAGGTGATTTTAACGTTTTAAAAGGGGGGAAATTTTAAACACACAAACACACAAACACACACAAACACACACACACAAACACACAAACACACACAAACACACACACACAAACACACACACACAAACACACAAAAACACACACACACTGACACAAACACAAACACAAACACACACATACACTCACACAAACACACACACACACAAACACACAATGAAAAATTGTCTGGGGTTTCCCAATCTTTTTTGATTTTCTATACGCTTTTTGACAGTGCATTTGGCAGTTCTGTTCGTCTCTTGGGTTTTTGGTGTTCGTCTCTTTTGAAGTTTGTTTTGCTATTTGTTTCTATATTGTTGCTGTATATTTCTCAAATATTTTTGTACAAATTTCCCCCCTTTTAACTACATTCTGGATTATGGATTATGTTTTCCTGGTTTTCACCATAATTTTTGAAAAGCGTTTTTGAATGGTAACTGTTTAGGTTTTCCCATAAACATTTGCCTTTTTCGTAAATAATTTATATATTTTCCGGATTAATTTTACATTCTTTTTTCATACTTTTCACAATTTAAGGTGATTTTAACGTTTTTCTGTTTTGTATGTAGATTCGACCTGCTTTTTAGGTTGATGCAGACTTGAAATTTGTTGCCAAGATTTGCACTTGAGATATCAAATTTTGCGAAAGACTTGCTTTTTGACTGGCTACGTCATTACCAATTGCGTTGAAAATTCCACGATGCTGCAAAGTTTTAAGCTTTAGAGTTACTAAAACTTGTACGTTACTAAGACTTGTACGTAAATTTTTGCTAAGACTTGTACGTAAACGTTCCGGTATTTCACACGAACTGCACCGTGCTGGCCAGCAAATGTAACATGGAGATCTTGCAAGCAATTTTGCAAGAAAACTCTGACAAGGAAAGGTGAAGTTTAGTTCTGAATTATTACAGATTTTTAAACTGACAATTCAATTCGACTAATTATGCGGCAGCGATTTGAATTGGCGAACACTCTGAGTCGTATTTTGTGAAAAAATGCATGGAATGAAACATTTATGCTTTTCAAACTTACAATTTGTTTTTCCTGTCATTATCAAAAACTGTCTCATTTGAGCATCTCATTTCGTTTTTTATGGAGTTTGTATTGAGTGAAGGAAATGAATTTATATGGAAAGTTAGGTACAGGTATGAATTGATGTAAATTAACATAAAAAAATTCGTTTCAAAAACGTTTCAAAAACGTTTCTCTTTGAGTGGTTGCTTAAATAAAAACCTCGCCTTAAAAATTTTTAATTTGAGCGTTTTTTCAAAGGTTGATGCAGACTTTTTAGGTTGATGCAGACTTGAAATTTGTTGCCAAGATTTGCACTTGAGATATCAAATTTTGCGAAAGACTTGATTTTTGACTGGCTACGTCATTACCAATTGCGTTGAAAATTCCACGATGCTGCAAAGTTTTAAGCTTTAGAGTTACAAATTTTTACTAAGACTTGTACGTAAACGTTCCGGTATTTCACACGAACTGCACCGTGCTGGCCAGCAAATGTAACATGGAGATCTTGCAAGCAATTTTGCAAGAAAACTCTGACAAGGAAAGGTGAAATTTAGTTCTGAATTATTACAGATTTTTAAACTGACAATTCAATTCGACTAATTATGCGGCAGCAATTTGAATTGGCGAACACTCTGAGTCGTATTTTGTGAAAAAATGCATGGAATGAAACATTTATGCTTTTCAAACTTACAATTTGTTTTTCCTGTCATTATCAAAAACTATCTAATTTGAGCATCTCATTTCGTTTTTTATGGAGTTTTTATTTGGTGAAGGAAATGAATTTATATGGAAAGTTAGGTGAAGGTATGAATTGATGTAAATTAACATAAAAAAATTCGTTTCAAAAACGTTTCAAAAACGTTTCTCTCTGAGTGGTTGCTTAAATAAAAACCTCGCCTTAAAAGCGTTTTTTCAATGGAAAAAGTCTCAATAATTTCTGCGATCTCAAACACAAAACGTTCATTGAAACTTTGCAGGAAATTGTGAACGCTGGTTTTGTTAACTTTCTAAGTATGCTGGCTGATTTTTAATAGTTTGCAAGACGTATAAAAGCGGTTATTAACCTATTTGTTATAGATTGTTCCTGAGTTTTTTCAGTTTTCGTGTTAAATTTAACAGTCCTTGAGGGGCTCTTCTAATACATATACTTCTTCTAATCTGATAAAAGGGATTAACAACATTATCATAGCTACCCTCTGTTATTGTTTTCAATAACTAACAGACAACTGTTGAGGCATGTTGTTCGAACAAAGTAAAAAGATCTTGTTTTAAAAGAACCTTACTTATGAAGAATTTTGCCTGTCGAAAGTGAGAAGGTGTTAGTAGGATCAAAACTTTTGTAACTCATAAATCATTCCGTAAAAGTGCTTCAAGTTTTGTTTCAGCTTTTATGGTATCCAAATTTTAAGCTTTTAAAAAGATCTATGCCAAGATATTTGCATGAACCATATTTCTAAGAAATGAGACTAATTAGGGCATTAATGCTGTCACCAAAGCCGAAGATTTTACATTTGTCTGCCTTCAGGACGAGCTTGTTTGAGGATAACCATTGGGATAGATAACAATTTTCTCAAAGCCTTTTCCGAATTTTTTCCCAGAACTAAGTAAACTAGTATCAATGGCATAAAAATCAACTTCACAATCAGTTACAGATTTAGGCATGTCTATGATATAGAAAGGAAACAACGTGGTCACAGAATTGAGCACTGTGGTACTCCATGAATTTTTGACTTGTGCGCAGACGTCGAGTTATCCAATACGACATATTGTTCTTGTCACTCCAGTTTTCCTTGCGCTTGTTGATTTTACCAGGAAAGAATAAAAAATCAGGTTTTGAGGAGTTTGTCTTGATATACCGTGTCAAAAGATTTCTTCAAACCAAGCTAGTTTAAAAAGCCAGAACTTTTGTTCTTCATTCCTGTCCGGATCTTGCTGTCTGTTCGTTGACAGCGTCAATACAATTCAAATTCTGCGTCAAAATAATTAAACAATTCCACAGCGTCAATACAATTCAATTGTTGCTATATCGTCTGCTGACAACTTGAAGACTTCCTGGCCGAATTTTACGGGAAATATTATGGGAGTGAAGACGTTATTGAATCACATCCAGCGTTCAGGTATTTATGGTTCGGTTTTTTTTGTTTATGGAAGCTCTATTAAAATCAGATAAAGGTCACTTACATCCGTGATTTTTTTTTTACTGTTCAATTTATTTGAGTTAAATACGTGGACAATGTAGTTTGAGGAAATTGCCGTCACATTTTTTTGCGTTAATATTGAACGGGTACAATCCGTACCGTTTGATAATTTCGTGATGACTGAAAAATTCAATACTGTCTAAAATTTTGTATCAATATTAAAATCTCCGCAGACGCTTGAATTCCCTTTGAAATGGCCCTGAATTCGAGTAATTTTTAAATTTTTCTAAGAATATTATCAGTTTTTTTATCTTGATGTTGGTATTACAAGAGAACGATCAGAATGCTTTCCGTCTCCTGAACTCTAACTACCAATTTGTCTTTTTATGCTCAGTTTTTATAAGTTTTGAGCTGCAGGATTTCTGCTCATTAATTGGAGACCTCGATCCTTTTGTTTTGTCTGTTGATAATTTATGCGGTACGGCATCCGTTTTTTTGCTGCACTTGAACCGAGTCCTTGTTTCAGAGCAAAGTCTCAAAGAGATAGAGTAATTTTGGTTTTTTTTGCCAGTACGTCAATCGGTCATGATTCTTCCTAAGTGACCCTATACTACCCTATTTCTCTGCCATTGAGAAACAATTTGTTAATTTATGAGCAAAAGAAATCGAGTTTATAAACCTCAGGGAAGATTGTAGCTCTCAGCGACGTTTAATGATCATGGGAACATGCCGAACTTTCATAATTTTTAAAACAGGAGTTTTGTTGATTTAATTCATATTTTACTCTGATCTTTTGCTCTGGTTTCTATTGGGCACTACTAGAAACTGAACACTCAATTTAAGCTGTATCAGCACTGAATTGTAATGCCACTCTGGTTTTAAATTGTTTCAGTCCTGAAATAGCCAAGGTGTTAATTCCGGGCGCTTCCTCAGAAGATCTTCTCGGGGTAAAATGCCATCAAGCTAATTGTTTTCAGTGAATTTGGTACTTTATGTAATCAGCTAAAGTAAGTATTTAGACCAAAGATGATTTTGATTTATTTAGTTCAGTTTTGCTTGAATGGACATTAGCATTAATTATGCAAACGAATGCGTTTTACCTGTTTACTGTTCAGAAATAAAAAAAGCATTCGCAATTTTGTGTATTAGGCTCTCGGATGATTGCCCGCAGGACTCATTTTTTCAAACTACGTATTCAGTCGCCATTTTATTTAGTTACTCAGTTGACGCCGATCAAAATCTCTTATTTCAACGTCGAATTAAAATAGTAACTTAATTTCATTAGAAGTATCTGACCGAAATTGATCCGACGAACTTTAATTTTGCTTCCCTAATAAGGACAATTAACAGGTAAGTGAGAATCAGAATATCATGATATCTTACTTTCCCTTCTAACCTTTTACTTTCACTTTAACTCAGCTAACATCAAATCAACAATTTAATCTTTCATTTTTTCAGTCGACCTAAATTTCACTCAATTTTGAAGCAATTTATTCTCTTTTGATGTTGTATATTTTCTAGAGATCAAAAAATATCGAAGCTGAAACTTTGAATCAAATTTGGCATTAACCCTTTTAGTATAGTTCTGACCAGGAAATTTTATTATACTTTTGTTTCTTCACTTTTACTGTCCTGCTTATTACAGTGGTAATATTGTGGTTATAATATTACTTGGCAAGGTGGGAGAGTAGAAATTATTTATCACTAAGTCTGGCCAAAAAGGTTAGTTTTTATTTCCCGTCCTTCCCGTAAATCTATTTTATGCATTAACTGAAGATTGTAGCCAAATTTCAACCAAATTTTGTTTCCCATCAAAGATATCCATTATAAAGTTTAATGAGGCCGGTGGCAGTTTCAAAGTGGACATACCGCTTTTTGGAAGACGCATTTTGAGTGCCGGTTAATAAATTGAAATCGCTTATCATAACGCTTATATATAGAGTGATGATTATACAAATTTTACGGACTATATTGCTTAACAGATGTTTTTTGGGGTGGGAAAAGGTGAAAGTTCAAGTAACCAAAAATGTCCAGATTCAGAATATACATTCCCATATCAAGAATTTGTCGGAGCAAGTAGCAACTTTTATTATAATTTAACGTACATATTAATGCTTCTTATGTGGTATTTCAGAAGTCGATTTTCTTAAGCGTGATTTTGAGAACATTGCTGTATTTTTGAAAAAATTTTGCAACTTTACCAGTATGCCAATTTTTTTTTTTCGATCTTGAGTTTACCGTCTCAACATTTCCGCATGGATCTAAATGAATCGCAAACAGATTTAAAAAAGAATAGCAAGACAATTCCAAAGAATTGAACGACCTAATAACCTAACTATTCTCAATTATACAAAAAAATCCGAAATTAGGTATATGACGCTATGTAAACGAATGAAAACAAAGGTTGTCAAAAAATTTCAAACATTGAAAAATGCTTTTGGAAAACTAATGGAAAACCTCTAACTCGTTGAAACAAATAACAACAAATCAAAGAAAACATTTGAAAACCTCTAACTCGTTGAAACAAATAACAACAAAACAAAGAAAACATTTGAAAACATCAAAGATACATTTGGGGTTCCCCGAAAAAAGTATATTCAACATGAACAGAAAGTACTGACTTTAATGCCATGGAGAAACAGTGAAAAAAATTTAAAAATCCAAAAAAAATCGAAGAAACTGACAAGTTATTGAAACCTTTTTTAAAACACAAATGACTACAAATTGATTGAAATTAAAATTATTACATATTGGGGTTGCTGATGAAATCGTACCAACCAGCTTTGAACATTGGTGTTATAATTTTTTGTTTCCACAAAGAATCGTATTCAAGATTGCAATTAAAAACATTGAAATCCAGCAGAATCTCTCTTTTCAACGAAATTGTGTTATCACACAACAAAAATAGAAGAAAGGGTAGTTTATATATAGAAAAACTATATACTGAAGCAATTACTTAAGGCGGTTTGTTGTTGATTAACAAACCAATCAGAGTTTCCATTAAAGATGTTTAGCGAGAAATTGATCACATCAACTGAATTTTCTGGCAAAAATCAAAATTTCCCAGTACTTTTTGTTCCAAAATTGTTGGTTTCAAAGCTATGAAAAACGAAACCTATACAATGGAACAACTTATTAATGTCATTTTAGGCGCCTCAGAGAATTAGTTGATGAGATTTTTAAAGATACGCAGTAACGCAGTAGAACAGAAAATAGAAACACGGTCAAAACACGAAATCTCGTTAATATATATTTTTTAATAAACATGTACAGTGACAAAGTAATAAAAAACTGATACTTATATACTGGTACATTTGAAAAAATACTCTTTTGAGCATCAATAAAAAGCTGATGGGATCTACCGTCAATGATACAAAGCGACAGCAAAACAATTAGGGGTACAATAGCGACAACACTCAAAAATCTTACATTTTTTCTTCAACTCAAATAAGGTTAAAGTCATTTAAACTGTAAGCTTACCCTTGTGGTTTGGATGCATACGCCTTTAAAGCATGTATAAAAATATTAGTGGCATTCTTGGAGAAATCAGAAAAGGAAGAGAAAGACGCACTTGAAAAAATATACTAGCTCTCAAAAGCAAAAATTTGTTTTAACTTCTATTTTTGACTCCTCTTTTACAGAAGTTTGAGAAGATTTTCAAAACCTACAAACTTCACAATCAATTTCTTTTTGGATTGCAATAAGCGAAATTTTCGCTATGATACAGGAAAAGTGTAAAATGAACGAACTCAATTAACAATGCATACAACAACATTTAAGCTTTTGAACTCCATCTTAAAACTCTTGGAACGTAAAAATAAGTTACGTACAACGCGTAAATTAAATTTAATTAGGATTTTTTGAAAAAAAATTATACACTCTAAAAGTTAATTCATTATAAGCACTAAAATAGCTCAATTGGCGTTCATTTTTAAACATTGCATCATTTCAATAACAATCAAAGAATTAGGTAATTTTCAATCATTTGCGGAAAAAGGATGATTTCAGATAGTCCACTAAGCTCTTTATTTCCAGTTATTTGAAACGATTTCATTTAATGTTTCTTTAGTGCATTTTGTGGAGCAATTGGGACGAAATTCAGAGATATTATGTTTACTCCTACTAAAAAACATGGGAGGAAAGCAATCTGATATTAAATATATAGATATATACATAGAGATATTTACGTAACGACAGAAGTGCTTCGATTAATAACACTCAATTTAACGAGAATTTTAATGATATTGTTTAACTTTCCAGGCAATTACTAAATATTTGTTGAAATGATATGCGTCAAGTAATTCTTGCATCTTAGGCTCTACGAAACTTTTTTTTGTTGTGCTGTTTGGAATTGGATGAGAAAAGTATTGCCTATTGACTGTTATTCTTTTGGAATCGACAGATTTTATGTATTGAATTGACGACTTTTCATGAGCAGTCAAAGATTTTACTGGAGTAGTTCAATTATAGCAATATTTATTGGTTTCAATTCAAAATAGGAAAGCATTTGGAATGCTACGAAATCGATAGCCGAGAGATCTTGGAACTCAATTCTCTAGGCCTGCGGTGTTAGAAATTAATTAGCAAAACATTGTCTTTGGGGATGCACACAATAAAAACACACGTTTTGGATCATGCTTTATGTCCAGACTTTAGTACATTCAAGCCCAGAGTTTTGTGCGTTCACCAGATCTTTGTACGTTCATGATCAGACTATTGTGCTTTACCAAACTTTCGTGGGTTCATGTCCAGGTTTTCGTGGTTTTCAGTGTTTCCAGACTATGTAATTTTGACCTCGTGCGTTCATCTTTGGTCTGGAGATACTTGCATCCGTCTGGGACCTGCAGTCTTCATAAATACTGAAAAAAATAATCTAGCTACATTTAACCATAAATCTGCTGGATTACATAAATACATAACATAAATAATAAATAAATGTGTTTCTGCGTAATCGCAGCGGAGCAATATTAGGCTTTCAGTCTGCAGTGTATTAACAGCAGCCTGTTCTCAGCTGTACCCCACAACTCAGACTGTTCATTTGGTGAGCATGAATGCCCTTTTTGGTGACTATGGCCAATTTTTTTTGCGTCTGAGACTTTCACGTGGTACCATTATTGCAGCCAACGTGTTCAAGCAATGGTCAACTTGAAACTATGGATAAGTAAGAGCTCATCCTAACACAGACAGCTTCATGGAGGCAGGGGATTGAACTCTCAATCATTGGCGTGTGAATCACACACCTTACCTCTCGGCTATCACGCCTGGCTCTCGGCTATCACGCCTAAGAGGGGAAACATTTTTTAGACTTCATTTCTATTAGCCATCTGAGAAAGTTAGCGTAGATCATTCCTAAGCGTACGCATTAAGTTAACAAAAGAAACTCTGCAAAGAGCCTGAATTGAAAAAAAAACTCTGCTTGCTCGGCTTTTACGATGTACATATTTTCCCCCAATTTTTTTAGCTAGGCTATCCAGATTGATTTTCTATTGAACTCTTAAGGATTTTTTTTACCAAATGATACGCAGAACTAAAATCAACTTTCGTACCTTGCTTTTTCTCAATTTTTTAAATTGTGAGTTACTATCACAATTCTCTTTGTAGCTAATTTCAGTGGACAATGGAGACAGAAGAAAATTTTTAAAAACAGGTCGAAAAATTTTAACAAGTAGTCAAATTTTATTTGATCATCATGGCGCAATTTTGAACTCAGTTTTTTGATTCTTTGTACGTCATTTTTTGCTGTCTTGTTTGTCCAGTCGAAGTTGCCTTAGAGTACCGATTTGCATTATTTCGTACTTTCTAATCAAGTCAACTTTTTGTCGAATTATCGGGTCATGAAATTGTGTCTGCTCAATCATGAGGTTTATAATTCTACCAGTTCAGCTGTTCCTGCCCGATCATTCACAGTTTCTGAAGAGCAGTTTTTGACCCATAGTCACGAACGCTCACATGCATGGACTCGCTAAAAAAAGAACACTCTTTGTCCCTTTATGTCGCACTAATTCACACCATAGACAATTTCTCAACTGGATTACATGATTATACTCCAATATTACCTGTATCACGTTGTTCATTTTTCTACAACCTCACTCCGGGTTCCTGTTATGCCTTTAGTTAAATATCTTAAATTACACAAAGGTATCCACCTCCATGTGCACATTTAAGAGCTCTTCTTCTATTTAATAATGGGTAAGTTGCCTTTTTCCTCTTTTTGTGGCGGAAAAGATTTTTGAAAATTTCTATGAAGTTGAGAGTGAATACTATATTTTGCTATTTCTTATGCAAGATAATTTCATCTAAAATCACGTATAATCAGTTATGATACTTTTTGTTTTGCTGTTTTCATCATAATTAGGAAAATAATTTTCTTGGCCAGAAAAGTCGGTTCAAGTCGTTAGCAGGTGGAAATTTCGCAAAATCTTGCAAAGTTGAAGTATAAATGACCCTCCCTCAAAATCATGAGAGATATTTGGGTTTCTTGACAGATTTGAGCACCACGAATGTCTTTTGTTGCCTGATTTCTTCAAGTCGACTAATGATTTGCAAGAATCTAGCCAAACGAATTGTCATTGTGCTAAAAGTATCTCTCAAGTTCTCTCAACAATTTTTAAGCCAATCATGGAAGAGGCTACATCGTATTGCAAGATATTGAAACAATCCTTTTAAGATCTCCCAAATTGATAATTTCAAATTGATTTGGGAGGGAGTTCTAGATATATTGTCAGATTTATGAAATCTAACCGCTCAGTCTAATTTGAAAAATTTCAATTTGTTTTCACGTTTTTATTTCACTTTATAAGGTAACGAGAAGAATTTAAGTTCTAGAGTATTCAACTTGAAGAAATAACTATTTTTTAGTATTTCTGATTTTACCTTGATCTGATGGAGAAATTGATCGAAATTGGGTTCCAATTTGAGTTTAACTGTTTTACTAATAATATTTTGATCTTTTTGAGTTAGCACAAGTTTCTGATTGTTCTGAGAAACTCAAAGTACGCAATTTAATGAGCAATTGACGACAATTAAAGTTCACAATCGAGAAAAATTGTGAAATTTTGAGTTTACAGAAAAAGATTTTTTGGAGTTGACCAATTTATTTTGAAACCAAGTTAGTACTGAATGATACATCTTTATTTGTTGGTCAGCGTGCAGAAAAAGTGAAACTGGTTGTAGCTGAACGATACAACTATATGATGATTTTCCATAAATTATCCGAGCACGATGGTCCAAACATAATAAGACGATTTCAAGGAACCTTGATTCAAATGTTTTCTTTACTTTATTGTTATTTGTCGGTTTTATTTTTACTGCATTAAGATTTAACAATATTGATATTTAGTGCAATTGTTCAAAATAATTTCACTTTTTAGTGTCGGTAGGTTTTTGGAAAAATTTTCCAATTGCATGAGAAAGTGTGTTTGTATGTTTGTGTGAGTGTGTGCAGTTGTGTGTTTCTGGATGTACGTGTGTTTGTGTGTATATGTTTGAGTGCGTGTATGCGTATGAGCGCGTCTGTATGTTTGTGTGCGTGTGTTTGTGTTTGAATAGAGAGAGGCTCTGATTTTATCTCATGAGAAATTGTGGTCTAAGTAAAAAAGGAACATTCTTTTTCCTTTGAGTTAAAATATGAGATTTGCTACAGATGAAACAATGCTTCATCAGCTTTGTTTCAGAAAGACGTCAAAAAAAAATTAAATAATCAATCGAGGCTTATCGCGAAATGATAATTTAAAACTAACTTGAAAGAGGACAATGCAAAAAACTAATTATTTTAATGTGTTTGTGCAATTGCACATTTAAATCTTGCAGTTTTGCTGTACTAAAACTTTTTTCAACGTTTTTATCCAAAAAATAGGATACAATTTTGCAGAAAAATTATTGCCACGAGAACAGTTTGCGGCCCTTAGGCTTACCTTTTTAGAATTACCAAAAATACAAAAAAACTTAAGAAAGCAAGTTAATTACACCTGTTCCAATTGCGTTCTTACCTTTGATTGTTCGGACAACTATGAGTTCTCGAATTATTGTTCCGACCCTCACTTTAGTAGGGTGGGAAGAATTATATACTCAAACAATTTTCTTTTGTTCAGTCAATTTTGGCCAATTGATATATTCATCGCAAGGAATTTTTAGTGGTATCATTAAAGCACGTAAACCTTAGAACTTGCAACTGAAAAGATCTTTCCAAATTTTGCGTTTTACAGGGAGTTATCGACGTTTAAAACTTTGTGAGTTTTCGACAATTTTTATTTAAATTTTCCGTAAATTTCGCTAAAATTTTGACTCAATTTTGCTATAATTAAAATTAGCATCAAACTGATAGAGTGTTAATGTTTTCATTAAAGATAGAAAAGCGCTGCTGAATTGTATGATTGAAGTATTTTGGCTAAAGTTTATGGTAAAATTTTCAAAATTCGGGCTTTTTTCATCAAGAATTGGACATAATATGCGTCTTCTGGTCCAAATTGTTTAGGTTTGCCAAAATTAGAGACCTAGAAACCCTGTAAACAGACTCTTTTAACTCCTAAAGTGAACTAGTTGAATTTAAGTGCCCCATTAAAGTCTTATAAAATAAAAACTTTTGCTGTTTTTTGCAGGAGTTTTTCAATAATCAAACAAAAAGCAACCTCGTTCTTTTGGTTTTTGAAATATTTATCTGATGATCTAATTAATAAAGATTTGGAATAATTGTGTGGTTTATTAGACACGCGGCAAAATCAGGGATGGCTTTGATCTAATCATGGATTCTTACAATCTGAATTTTTTAAAAATTTTTGTTTGGGCGCTGCCTTTTTTTAAATAATTGCTTTATTGTTCTTTTAAGACTAATCGATGAAAAGACGTTCAATTAACAGCAGCTCCCATTTAGGTGAAAAGGAGACCAAAGGAGGCTCCCGTTTTTTTTGGCTTTAATGAAGATTTTTAGTAAACTTTAAATGAGTTCTCGAGTTTCGCTTTTATTTGTTATTCTTTTTCCAGTCTGATTGCTAAATCTAACTGATCGAAGCTCCAATTTGTTCCTTCAATATATGTAGGTGAACCTTCACGAGGCTTTCGTTTTACATTTAATCCCTTTATGACAATGAATATAATTGTCTTAAGAAAAGCTGATTTTTTGAGTTTTTAGTTTTTTCGAGGTTTTTCTCAGTAAATACAGGCTAACCTTTCTTTCATAAAACAAACAAACTAATCTTTTTGACGATTTCTTCTTATATAAAGGTTTCTTGGTTTTGGTACTACGAGTTTTTTGTGCATAGTTGCCAATATTCGATGTTCTTTTTTGTTTCTTTGTTTTATTGTAACATTAATGAAAATTGCAATCCGAAGACGCATAATATGCGCAACTGAACTTACTGATTGCTTAATTTATTGTTTTAAGGGCTGCAACACCGTTCTCTCGCAGAATTTGGTAGATTTTCTCCCTGTTTTCTTGCTCTTTTTTGCTGCAGTAAGTCATATATTGGTTATCAATGGCCAGCTTTGGATATATAAATGAAATCAATAACTAAGATCTGTTTATAGCTAAAACTTTTACTGACTCCGAATTTAGTTTTTATTTTAAAAAATTTCACTTAATTTTTCATTTTTTGTTCTGTTTTTCGTAACTTTTTCGTAGCTTTTTCTCATTATTGAGAGATTTCTTTAGTTTTTTGTTAAACCAAACAAAAACTTCTTTGTTTATTAATCGTTTTTGACTGATGTCTTTAGGGTTGGTCAATTGGATTCAGAATAATTTTTTAACTTTTAGATACTTCTCAATGTTTGTGGTTGTTTGTTTTTTTTTAAAGAAATTCCTTTTAATAAAACACATTATGATGTTCATTGAAGACGCAAGTGAAGATTTAAATATTTCAAGGTTAATCATATGAATTAATGGCTTCAAAACTGTGGTTTCGTAAAATTATTTGTGAAATTTTTTAGTTCTGCTGGAATTTTTTTGTTATTTTATATACGCAATCCTAATTCTGCCAGTTTGTAAATTATTTTCTCTATAAACAAGTCACAATCGTTATCTTGTGAACAACAATTTGCTCTTCATTTTCCTCGAATGTTCCTTGCTCTTGGTACTCTAAGTTTTCTCATATTTGCCTAATGTTTAGACCTCTGTTTTGTTTTTACAGTATCACAGTAATGGGCGGTTCTGTTGCCATTTGAAAAAAAAAACGCAATAATAATTTTTTAATGTTCTTACTGAACAACTTAATGTTTGTTTAATTGGCTGGGACACCGAATTCCGATTTTTTGAAACTTTTACTCGTATTTGTCGTTCTTTTTGCAGTCGTATGACATATCCTATATAAAGAAAGGTGTCACAAATTATTTTTCTTTAGTGTAGATCCTATCTGATGACATTTTGATTTGGTAATTAAATGTTTTTAAAATTGTACAATGAGTTTTGGTTGTAAATAATAATTGTAATTACTTCGTCTTTGTCGCTGTCTTTTCTGGTAGTCACATTACTGACACGTCTCGTTTTATTCGTTTGGTGGTTTGTTTAACAATATGGTAATTTTTTAAATCTCTTTTTGCTTTCTGACGCAGAAAATGAAATTAAGTAACAGTAATTTGGGTGATTACAGTAACTGAAGTTGGGTGATTTTATCAAGTGGTTTACTTATGAATAGCAACGATAATTTTTTTTCTGCCAAGTAATAAGGGTTTTGATCAAGCTTTTTAACTTCAAAGGAAAATTATTTAGGAAACTAAGTTCAACTGTTATAAATCCGTCATGTTTTTATATCTGTCATATCCTGTCATATCCTGAAAAACTACTTTTCGGTTGTCAAAAATTAGACCCTACGCAAGCAATGAATGATGGTACATCTTTCATTCTATTAAGGTAAAAATAAAAGTAACGAGTTACCATTTTATGTTGTTTGAAATATACAATCATTTTGAGTCTATATTGTGTATTACTGGTTGAATTCGCTTCGGAAACCATTCCATTGTTTATATGTTGACTGTTAGATTGATCGACTTTAATTTCCTTAATTGATGCCAAATTGTTAGAAAGACATCAATTTTCGGCTAGTCGGGTAAGTTAAAAATCAACCATTTAGATCTTCCAATATTCCATTCAAATTTTCAACAATGCATTTTTTCTTGCGGAAAATTTGATCCATTTCTGGCCAGTTGAAAAATGTATGTGGTATATTAGTAATTTTGTGACGTAAGCGATGGTTGTGAAACAGTAACTAGTTTGTGTGTTCAAAATTCTTTCCTGTAAACTACGTATTTAGGAATAAGAAACGCGTTAAAAAGTCAGCAGCAGCTTCCCATTTTCCCAGATTAGAGCACTGTCGGAATATCTTCATTAAAATTCTCTTCAAAGTGTAACCACAGTTTGTTCAAAATTCTTACCTGTAAGCTACGTATTTAAGATTAAAAAAAAACATTTCAAAGTTCCGCTTTTTTCCGCAGTTGCTCTATTAATTCCATTAAACTAAAAAAAGTGTCAGAAAATTTACTTTTTTTGTTAGCTAGCTGATTCTCTGATAAAAATATTCTATATAGTTTCCGCTTCAAACCTAACTTCACTAAATTTCTATTACTCATTTCTACGAAATGCAGCCTAAAATGAGCTGTAAGCTAAGCAAAGCACAAAAATGAAAGCTCACAGTTAGCTTGATATTTGCACTATATAGTTATCAAAATAACATTTTGCTTGATATTTGCACTATATAGTTATCAAAATAACATTTTGCTTGATATTTGCACTATATAGTTATCAAAGTTTCAAAAAGAGTTCTCTTCCTCTGATATTTCCTCAGTGCACTTCAGACCCAAATCAGTACATCTCAGTTCTAAAACCCAAAATCAGTTGCAAAGCATTGCATGTCAAGAAAACTATCAAGTTGGCTGTGCCCAAATTTTTCTTAAATACGGGTTTATTAGTGTCAATTAGTCTGCCCAGACTTTACTTTTTGCATAAATTTGCCCAAATTGCCATTCTATGACAACCAGAATTACATGTTTTTGTTTTGCAATACAAAGCATACAATATTCATAGTAGCAAACAAGCACTTGTCCAAAGCGTGTGCTTAACTTGATCCTAGCTTGTAAGTAACTACCACAAAATCTGCTCAGCTCATTGTCCCGACTTGATAATTTAATTGATGGTAAGATATTATGCACAAGTGAAAATTTGAGCCGCATATAGAATAAATATGCTGAAGGAAAAAAGTGGAATTTAAAAAGTAACCAATAAGGAAAATGCGGATATTCCCAAAAAAAACGATGTCTTTGACTAATTGAGTGCTGTAACGCTCTACTGCCATATTTAGAGTGGAGTTTTTTAGCAAACATTTTTTTTTAAAAAAAGAAGAAGATTAAAGTCCACTTTAAATGGCACCAACTGACGAAATTTCGAGTTACAATCAGTTTCAGAAAAATAATCACAAAATAAAAGCAAAATTTTTCAAACTAATCAAATGAAATAAAACATAGAGATTTTTTGATTTTTTGACACCACTGGCGGTCATATCACCACTGGCGGCTTAATTACAAAATTTTCAACAACTGATGATAATTTTAGGCCATTTAATTCTGCACTTTTAAGGATCTTTAGAACGAAATTTTAGGACTTTTAATTTATCTGCCCGAAACAATATTCAGTGGAATCAAACAATATAAACAACCCGGACCTTGCTCACAGTGAGTTTCAGCGCTGTATCATTGACTCTCAATTGTAACCATTACTGTACCAGACAAATAGAAGTGTAAATACTTCTCCCAGTCTGCCCAGAGTCGATTAAGAAACATCCCAGTCTGTCTCTTTTCTTCGCAGCCTAATTTACATTATTGGTGAACACTGCACAGAAGGTTTCACATCATCAGACGGTACATACAACGAACATAGCAAATTTTGAAAATTTCGAATAACTGGTGTCATGCATAAAATTTTTAAGATGGCGATATTCTGAACAGCCATTCTAGCTCTAACTAAACCATATTGGTGCGTTCATCTAAACCATATTGCTGAGTTCATCTAAACCATATATTGGTGCATCGGCGGAGGTCGGAGATCGGTAGCGGAGGTCGGAGGCGGAGGTCGGTGGCGGAGGTCGGTAGCGGAGGTCGGTAGCGGAGGTCGGAGGCGGAGGTCGGAGGTCGGTAGCGGAGGTCGGAGGTCGGTAGCGGAGGTCGGTAACGGAGGTCGGAGGTCGGCGGAGGTCGGCGATGTAAAAATGGTCTCTATGTGCTCTCGTAATACCAAAAAACGTTTGGCGGTAGCGGAGGTCGGTGGAGGTCGGTAGCGGAGGTCGGTGGAGGTCGGTAGCGGAGGTCGGTGGAGGTCGGTAGCGGAGGTCGGAGGTCGGCGGAGGTCGGAGGCGGAGGTCGGTAGCGGAGGTCGGTAACGGAAGTCGGAGGTCGGCGGAGGTCGGCGATGTAAAAATGGTCTCTATGTGCTCTCGTAATACCAAAAAATGTTTGGCGGTAGCGGAGGTCGGTGGAGGTCGGTAGCGGAGGTCGGTGGAGGTCGGTAGCGGAGGTCGGAGGTCGGCGGAGGTCGGAGGCGGAGGTCGGTAGCGGAGGTCGGTAGCGGAGGTCGGAGGCGGAGGTCGGAGGTCGTTGTGCGAGTCAGAATTAGTTGTGTAGAAGTAGAAGTAGTAGTGCAAGCATCGGGGTTCGCCCGTGGGGTGTCAATCCCAGTGTTCATCAGTGTGTTTCTGTTTATCTTTTCCAGTGTCTGAATAGTAGACTCAATGGTAGACTCATATGTTGTGTATTTCAGATTTGATTGTTGCTTTGTGTTTGATCCCTTTGTTTACCTGAATTTGTTCTCCGTGAAATGGCCAGTGATATTGTGTTTAATTTTGTTTTCCACGAAACAGTTATACAGGCGTGCGAAGAAGTCGATTTGTTGCTTGCGATTGTAGATCAGAAGACGAAAGATTGCCACGGGACTGTTAATGTTATAAGGGTAGTACCATCAGAAAAGTTAATCAGGAAGCGAAAGAGGGTGACCAGAAGTAGTAACGTAAAAAAGGTGTTTTTATGTGACCAATGCGACTACGAGTCGGATGCTAAGTACTTGATTGACCGCCACATGAGACGAATCCATGAGAATGCGGAGAAGCTTAAGTGTAAGTTATGTAATTTCACATCAATTTACCCGTATAGCATCAAAAGGCACGTTGCTAGACAGCACCACAATGTTGAAATGTCATCGGAATCCAGTTGTATCATGGCCAGAACACGAAGGACTGTTATTCGGGAAACATCAAGTGACAATGGAACATCAAGCGAAAGGGACAATGTTGATCTGTTGGAGATAGGGTCGGTGAACAGTTTTTGGCGGATGTAGTTGAGTTTGAGTTTGACTGTTACCTTGTTATAGTTATTTGTTTATGTATACTTGTTTTTTACTTTCTTTACTTGGTTTACTTCACAGTAGACAACTCACTTAACTCACTTAGTCTACTGCTTTATGAAGGATGACGGAACGGAAAATAAATGTGTTACCCTGCACTGTTTGTGTTACCCTGTATGTTACCCTGCACTGTTTGAAGAGAACTCAGATGAGGTTAAACCATGCTTTCCACAACACATCTTGCCGAATTGCTCTGGAGCAATAACATCCGGCCAGTTACTGACCAAAGTTTATCACAGATCATATCTGATTACGAAAATAAACCGTCGAATGTTATCAATAAATATCCTTTCTTCTTAAGTTACTCCAGTCGGTCTGGAATGTTTGAGTGCTTGGTAAACAACCATCTCGACAGCAGTCTTTTTTTTGCATGTCTCTATTGTTCAACTTTTATCACAACAGCACTTAACCATTACGTCTACAGCTCAGGTTTATTTCTTCGCAGAATTTTGTACAAAATTTGGCAATTCGCAAAGTTCGTGCAGAGAACATCTCATGGTTTTTGGTCTTATTCTGTTACAATTTGATTGAGGTAATTCCTTGCCCAGATATAGCGCAAAAGGTTATTTCGAAACTTCAGAGTCTAAAAAATATGGCTGTTCGTCATATATTTGTGCTTATCTGCTTTTTTTCAACTTCCCTTTAGTCGTTTGAACTGTGTGTCTTTCGATAACAGAGTTAAATACATTGTTTACAGAGAACTGTTTCGTTCAGTTTTTCCTAGTCACTTGCGTAGCTTGTTTTAAGTGTCATCCCGGATCTGTTAGTCAGTTAAAATCAGAGCTGGAACATTAATTTTTACAGCCTGGATTTTAGCCAGGCCAGCTTTCTGAACATGTCCCACTTTGCAATTTACAACATGTTCTGCAGAGAAAATTATAGTTATTCATCCTACGCATTATTGAACTACGCATTTGGTGAAACGTGCATTGAAGGAAGCCTATTACGTAATAGTGACAATGATTATGCAGTAGTGACAGTCTCGTAATAGCATCGCGAATGAAGTAACGGTGTCATTAATCAAGAGGACTGGGCGATTTTTGCAACAGAAACCAAAAGTTAAGTAACGAAACAGCAGTAGCTGCTGCATCTCAGCCCCCCAGGAGACGGATCACAGCTACTAAGTTGGAATCGTATAGTCGAATGACTTCATGTCCTGACAGCTCCACGTCTGTTGCAGGGGAAGAAAATGAGTAACTTTTTCGTCAGTGATGCCAATGCTTCAA
>NC_134469.1:42626080-42645342 GCF_964194025.1 Convolutriloba macropyga
CTACCGAAGTGTCCAAACTGGGTGTTCTCCTCCCAGTGGCCAAAAGCTTTCCGGAAAGAGATGAGGCCTTGCTTCTCATTACAAAGGGCCCAGGAGAAGGTGCCGATTTAGCGACAACTGGTGGAGCAACGCCTCAATTGGTCGGAAGGAACGCGTGCAAACGGTTGTGGACTGTTGAGGAAATAAAGCAACATATGCTGTCTCCAAAGATAAAGCAAAAACAGGGTGTAGTCTCCAGGACTGATTTTTCACCGACAAGAAAGACTCTTTTCAAAGGTTTGTGAGGTCTTATAGTTTTTAATTTGTTTTTTTTTAAATGGCAGAGTTCTTGCGGTTTTAAATGTTTTACAAGAGCCAACGAAAACAATTTACAGATCTTAGAAAACTGGTCCGTTTTTCAAATAGTAAATGCAATTGATCAATTTTTGCTGTCTTTTACTTTAGATCTCTTTCGACTTAAGTACGAGGATCAGTGGCTCCACTGTTACGAGCTAGCAAAAGCAAGCCTAAATAACCGCGCAAATGAGATCCGGTCTGGCGAACGCAAGAGCAACGAACCAAAGGAAGATGGTATGAGATCGGCGCCGGGACCAAGTCAAACAAGATTGACGGAAACAGTCAACGCTGAAGAAACTTCGGAAGAGCTATGACTAGTAACTGTTCTCTGAAAGTGGTGTTCATTAACCGACTCTCCAGAAAAACAATATCTCTGGTGGACATTTACATTTTCTTAACTGTATGTGCTTTTTAAAATGCGCTTCGTTGCTCAACTTTTCTTGAGTTCATATGGATTAAATTTATCTGTTTCTTTTCAAGGCATCTTCATTGAATAACCTTCTCGTTCTTTTGATTAGTTG
Source organism: Convolutriloba macropyga (assembly GCF_964194025.1). NCBI lineage: Eukaryota > Metazoa > Xenacoelomorpha > Acoela > Convolutidae > Convolutriloba > Convolutriloba macropyga. The sequence continues at coordinate 42,626,938 of NC_134469.1, forward strand.
CTCTCCGGCTTTCCGATTTGATAAAATGACGTTTTTGTTTGCTCTTTTTTTCAAAAAATTTTCGGATGCATGAAAACAAAGGTTTTTCAAATTTTCCCTATTTCTAGAGATAATGCTGCCTAAAAAACTTGAATGGTCAGTGCTTGCTCAATGCAATTATTTTGCGGTAGAGAAATTTGTTCAGACACCTGATAGACCTGCAATGACGCCTATTCAACCTTTAAGAGAATGTATTTTCCTGCGAAAAATTAAGAGTGACTTGAAATGGAAAGAGACGTTTGAAACCTGTGCCAATCGTACAAAGATCTGGCACCTACGTTTGCAATTGAGCATGACAACTTTGGAGGCTACCGACTAGTTTATAGAGGAAAAAGTGTTGTTCACCCGCCCCAGATTTTCAAACGGAAAACTTCAGGTTTTGTAGCCCCAGTTCCATTTGGTGCGGTGACAAATCTATCAGTTATGTCCTCTGAACGCACAGGACAGCAATTAATTTTACTTGATCCCATTCGTTTTGTGAACTCCAATTGTGAGCCCAATTGTGAGTATGATTTTTCGAGTGATTCAGGAATAGTCCAATTGAGGATCAAGAAAAAAATTTACCCAGGGGACGAAATTTTCGTTAAGTATGGTCCCGAATTTTTCGAAGAAAACGAGTGTCTCTGCTGCACTTGCCGTTTAAAGGAAAGAAGAAATGCAGAATGCGATTGTATTTTTGAACTTTTACTGCAAAATTTGCTCGATGATCTTGCAAACGAGGTGTTAGTTGATTTAGAGGGAGAACAATCATCTTCACACTGTTCGCCTTGTCCACCAAAAAAGCAAAAACTTAGAGGTCGTAAATTAATAGAAAAGGTCAATGAATTAACAAGCAGTCCGTTAAGCATTTATGGTTCACCCGAACTACCTAACCTATCAGCCAACATTCAGACGGTAGGAAACGACTTTGAGTCGGAACAGACGACAGAAAGCAGTATCTCTCAATTAGAAACAACAAGCTCCGAACGAACGTCACTTGATTCCCATGCTGCTGCGGAGAACGTGTTTGACTCGCCACGAGAAAACTTTACTCCATCTTCGGAAAATTCTCTTTCTGACAAAAACCTTCTGTGTCCGATCGGGTTATTTCTCCTGAAATTAATGCTGCTGTTTCCGAACGAGGTATTTCCCCCGAGACTAATGCTTCTGTGTCCGATCCGGATATTTCACCTGAAATAAATGATATAACTGCCCACAAAATTTCCGCTCGATTGTTTGAGGGTAGCACAATTTGCGTCGATGATGTCACTGTTCTAATGAATGCCTTTTGTTCTCGCTTTAGTCTTTCCGACGAATGCTCAACTAAAATGCATGCGCTCATAAAGGCGTTTCTTCCACAAGGAAACAATTTTCCCACCGGCTATTCGCAAATTCGTAGAGCAAAAAAACTTTTTGAAGAGGACGTGCGTTTCCTGAAAAAGTCACCAAGACAAAGTCTTTGTGTAACTGGTTTCCGGTTTGAATTAAGAGACATTGTCCAAAGAAATTTTAATGATATAATTGAATACAGTGATCAACGGAAAGAAAGCCCACACCTAAATTGTAACACATTTGTTTGCCCTCCTGTGGATTTAAATGACGATAGGAAAGTCTTTATTAACCTGCTATTGTTCTCTGACGGCGTCAACATCAAAAAGTCGACACTGCGGAAGGAGTTGTGGCCAGTTTGGTTTCAAGTTGCAGATCTGCCGCCCAGGAAAAGGATGAGTCGTCAAAATATTGTTTTGGGTGCCCTGTTTAACGGTAATACTGCTCCCAATTGGAATGAACTCGTTGCAATCATAAACTCTGAGTTGTTATCAGGTGTTAATTTCAAACATAACGGAGTTTCCTTCCAAGCTTTTTTCTCAATCAAGCTTCTTATTGCAGACTTGGGCGCAAAAAGCCATATGCTTAATATGTTTAAGTTCAACGGTTTCTACGGGTGTCATTACTGCACGGCACCTGGCAAGACAATTGGTAAGACACATGCGTATTATCCGTTTGCTCAAATCGGAAAAATACGCGAACCGGATATAAACAACGTTTTCGTTAAATACGCAGAATTAGTTCCAGTTGATGAATTGATTAACGTAGCTGGCGTAAAGGGCAAAAGTGCTTTCTCCTCAGTTATTAATAATTTACCCCTAGCAGCGCCTATCGATTATATGCACTGTGTTTTGTTAGGGGTTTTTCCCGAAGCTCTGAAATTATGCTACAGAGCCCTGTCATCTGATGATAAAGTTAAAGTCAATTTAGTTCTATCGAAATTGAATTGTCCACGCGAAATGGTAGCCTATTCTAAAAAGATTCGACCACTTGATGAAATGGCTCAGTTCAAAGCCAATGAATATTTCAATTGGTTGTTTTACATCAGCCCTCTCGTTTTTTCAAATCGGATACCTGAAACGTTGTACAATCATCTCGTCAATTTGGTTTTTGGCGTAAGACTTTTGTTCGAATCCAGCAAAGACACAAACACCGCTGCAGCTGAGAAACTCCTGCTACGCTTCTGCGAAGATATTGTTTCGATTCACGATGGCAACAAACGCGTCGAAACTATTAACGTACACTGTTTAAAACATCTCGTTGACCAAGTGAGACGTTTTGGACCGCTTTATTGTTATTCAGCGATGTCTTTCGAAGCTGCAAATCGAACCCTAGGTGACGTCTTCACAGGATCACAAAATGAATGCGAGATCATATGTCGTAGAATTCTACAGAGGCATAAATTTGCTAGCGCACAGATTCAAGAGCCAAAACTGAGAGAAATTTTCAGTAATTTGACAGGAAACGTTTACATTGATAATGCTAGTTACTGCGATGAGTTCATTTATACAAGTGCTGTTAAACATGGAAAATCCCTTTACGCTGAAGCTGACTTTTTTAACCGTCATTATTTTCAAAACACCTACTTCGACTCCCCGGCATACGCAAGATCAAAACATGCAAACTGTTTTGTGTCTTTTATCGAGAACACCGATGAAGTTTTTGGTCAAATCCAGTATTTCTTTACGCAACCTGGGCCACTTTTCTTCAACGAGGTACAGGCTGAAATCAAAATTCTTCGAACTTTGCGTGAGATTGGACGAGTGAAAGGCTTCTTTTTTGAGGTAGAGGAAACAAATATTCTAAAGTCTATTCCTGCACGTCTCATGAAGAAAGTGTTTCTATTTACCGACCTAATGGATGACAAACAGTGCGTATTGGGCAGAAAAGTTATTGCAAGATTGTGCTCAAATTTTGAGCATTCATGAGAAGAAAAAACGTTAAAAACACCTTATTTCATTTCTTTGAAATCCCATCAAGCTACTGAGCCTATTCTGTGTCGAATTAGTGCCAATTTGTCTTATATTTTCATGCATCAAGCTACTGAGCTTGTTTTGCAAATTTGTCACTCTTGCCTTCCCTAGAAATTAATTTTGCATCAAACTAATGAGCTTGTTTTAATTCAAAGTTTTGTCGCCCAATTTAGAAGTAAGACTTGCATCAAGCTACTGAGCTTGCTTTGCAAATCAGTCATTTCTTTCCTTATTTTTTTAAAAGCCGCATCAAGCTACTGAGCTTGTTCTGCGTAGAATTAGTGCCATTTTTTTATTTATTTTAATGCATCAAGCTGCTGAGCTTGTTTTGCAAACTTGTCACTCTTGCCTTCCTTCGAAACTATATTTGCATCAAACTAAAGAGCTTATTTTAATTCAAAGTTTTGTCGCCCAATTTAGAAGTAAGACTTGCATCAAGCTACTGAGCTTGCTTTGCAAATCAGTCATTTCTTTCCTTATTTTTTTAAAAGTCGCATCAGGCTACTGAGCTTGTTCTGCGTAGAATTAGTGCCATTTTTTATTTATTTTGATGCATCAAGCTACTGAGCTTGTTTTGCAAACTTGTCACTCTTGCCTTCCTTCGAAATAATTTGCAACAAACTAAAGAGCTTGTTTTAATTCAAAGTTTTGTCGCCCAATTTAGAAGTAAGACTTGCATCAAGCTACTGAGCTTGCTTTGCAAATCAGTCATTTCTTTCCTTATTTTTTTAAAAGCCGCATCAAGCTACTGAGCTTGTTCTGCGTAGAATTAGTGCCATTTTTTTATTTATTTTAATGCATCAAGCTGCTGAGCTTGTTTTGCAAACTTGTCACTCTTGCCTTCCTTCGAAACTAAATTTGCATCAAACTAGAGAGCTTATTTTAATTCAAAGTTTTGTCGCCCAATTTAGAAATAAGACTTGCATCAAGCTACTGAGCTTGCTTTGCAAATCAGTCATTTCTTTCCTTATTTTTTTTAAAAGTCGCATCAAGCTACTGAGCTTGTTCTGCGTAGAATTAGTGCCATTTTTTATTTATTTTAATGCATCAAGCTACTGAGCTTGTTTTGCAAACTTGTCACTCTTGCCTTCCTTCGAAATAATTTGCAACAAACTAAAGAGCTTGTTTTAATTCAAAGTTTTGTCGCCCAATTTAGAAGTAAGACTTGCATCAAGCTACTGAGCTTGCTTTGCAAATCAGTCATTTCTTTCCTTATTTTTTTAAAAGCCGCATCAAGCTACTGAGCTTGTTCTGCGTAGAATTAGTGCCATTTTTTTTATTTATTTTAATGCATCAAGCTGCTGAGCCTGTTTTGCAAACTTGTCATTCTTGCCTTCCTTCGAAACTAAATTTGCATCAAACTAAAGAGCTTATTTTAATTCAAAGTTTTGTCGCCCAATTTAGAAGTAAGACTTGCATCAAGCTACTGAGCTTGCTTTGCAAATCAGTCATTTCTTTCCTTATTTTTTTTAAAAGCCGCATCAAGCTACTGAGCTTGTTCTGCGTAGAATTAGTGCCATTTTTTTATTTATTTTAATGCATCAAGCTGCTGAGCTTGTTTTGCAAACTTGTCACTCTTGCCTTCCTTCGAAACTAAATTTGCATCAAACTAAAGAGCTTATTTTAATTCAAAGTTTTGTCGCCCAATTTAGAAGTAAGACTTGCATCAAGCTACTGAGCTTGCTTTGCAAATCAGTCATTTCTTTCCTTATTTTTTTTAAAAGTCGCATCAAGCTACTGAGCTTGTTCTGCGTAGAATTAGTGCCATTTTTTATTTATTTTAATGCATCAAGCTACTGAGATGTTTTGCAAACTTGTCACTCTTGCCTTCCTTCGAAATAATTTGCAACAAACTAAAGAGCTTGTTTTAATTCAAAGTTTTGTCGCCCAATTTAGAAGTAAGACTTGCATCAAGCTACTGAGCTTGCTTTGCAAATCAGTCATTTCTTTCCTTATTTTTTTAAAAGCCGCATCAAGCTACTGAGCTTGTTCTGCGTAGAATTAGTGCCATTTTTTTATTTATTTTAATGCATCAAGCTGCTGAGCCTGTTTTGCAAACTTGTCATTCTTGCCTTCCTTCGAAACTAAATTTGCATCAAACTAAAGAGCTTATTTTAATTCAAAGTTTTGTCGCCCAATTTAGAAGTAAGACTTGCATCAAGCTACTGAGCTTGCTTTGCAAATCAGTCATTTCTTTCCTTATTTTTTTAAAAGCCGCATCAAGCTACTGAGCTTGTTCTGCGTAGAATTAGTGCCATTTTTGTATTTATTTTAATGCATCAAGCTGCTGAGCTTGTTTTGCAAACTTGTCACTCTTGCCTTCCTTCGAAACTAAATTTGCATCAAACTAAAGAGCTTATTTTAATTCAAAGTTTTGTCGCCCAATTTAGAAGTAAGACTTGCATCAAGCTACTGAGCTTGCTTTGCAAATCAGTCATTTCTTTCCTTATTTTTCTTAAAAGTCGCATCAAGCTACTGAGCTTGTTCTGCGTAGAATTAGTGCCATTTTTTATTTATTTTAATGCATCAAGCTACTGAGCTTGTTTTGCAAACTTGTCACTCTTGCCTTCCTTCGAAATAATTTGCAACAAACTAAAGAGCTTGTTTTAATTCAAAGTTTTGTCGCCCAATTTAGAAGTAAGACTTGCATCAAGCTACTGAGCTTGCTTTGCAAATCAGTCATTTCTTTCCTTATTTTTTTAAAAGCCGCATCAAGCTACTGAGCTTGTTCTGCGTAGAATTAGTGCCATTTTTTTATTTATTTTAATGCATCAAGCTGCTGAGCCTGTTTTGCAAACTTGTCATTCTTGCCTTCCTTCGAAACTAAATTTGCATCAAACTAAAGAGCTTATTTTAATTCAAAGTTTTGTCGCCCAATTTAGAAGTAAGACTTGCATCAAGCTACTGAGCTTGCTTTGCAAATCAGTCATTTCTTTCCTTATTTTTTTTAAAAGTCGCATCAAGCTACTGAGCTTGTTCTGCGTAGAATTAGTGCCATTTTTTATTTATTTTAATGCATCAAGCTACTGAGCTTGTTTTGCAAACTTGTCACTCTTGCCTTCCTTCGAAATAATTTGCAACAAACTAAAGAGCTTGTTTTAATTCAAAGTTTTGTCGCCCAATTTAGAAGTAAGACTTGCATCAAGCTACTGAGCTTGCTTTGCAAATCAGTCATTTCTTTCCTTATTTTTTTTAAAAGTCGCATCAAGCTACTGAGCTTGTTCTGCGTAGAATTAGTGCCATTTTTTATTTATTTTAATGCATCAAGCTACTGAGCTTGTTTTGCAAACTTGTCACTCTTGCCTTCCTTCGAAATAATTTGCAACAAACTAAAGAGCTTGTTTTAATTCAAAGTTTTGTCGCCCAATTTAGAAGTAAGACTTGCATCAAGCTACTGAGCTTGCTTTGCAAATCAGTCATTTCTTTCCTTATTTTTTTAAAAGCCGCATCAAGCTACTGAGCTTGTTCTGCGTAGAATTAGTGCCATTTTTTTATTTATTTTAATGCATCAAGCTGCTTAGCCTGTTTTGCAAACTTGTCATTCTTGCCTTCCTTCGAAACTAAATTTGCATCAAACTAAAGAGCTTATTTTAATTCAAAGTTTTGTCGCCCAATTTAGAAGTAAGACTTGCATCAAGCTACTGAGCTTGCTTTGCAAATCAGTCATTTCTTTCCTTATTTTTTTAAAAGCCGCATCAAGCTACTGAGCTTGTTCTGCGTAGAATTAGTGCCATTTTTTTATTTATTTTAATGCATCAAGCTGCTGAGCCTGTTTTGCAAACTTGTCATTCTTGCCTTCCTTCGAAACTAAATTTGCATCAAACTAAAGAGCTTATTTTAATTCAAAGTTTTGTCGCCCAATTTAGAAGTAAGACTTGCATCAAGCTACTGAGCTTGCTTTGCAAATCAGTCATTTCTTTCCTTATTTTTTAAAAAGCCGCATCAAGCTACTGAGCTTGCTCTGCGTAGAATTAGTGCCATTTTTTTATTTATTTTAATGCATCAAGCTGCTGAGCTTGTTTTGCAAACTTGTCACTCTTGCCTTCCTTCGAAACTAAATTTGCATCAAACTAAAGAGCTTATTTTAATTCAAAGTTTTGTCGCCCAATTTAGAAGTAAGACTTGCATCAAGCTACTGAGCTTGCTTTGCAAATCAGTCATTTCTTTCCTTATTTTTTTTAAAAGTCGCATCAAGCTACTGAGCTTGTTCTGCGTAGAATTAGTGCCATTTTTTATTTATTTTAATGCATCAAGCTACTGAGCTTGTTTTGCAAACTTGTCACTCTTGCCTTCCTTCGAAATAATTTGCAACAAACTAAAGAGCTTGTTTTAATTCAAAGTTTTGTCGCCCAATTTAGAAGTAAGACTTGCATCAAGCTACTGAGCTTGCTTTGCAAATCAGTCATTTCTTTCCTTATTTTTTTTAAAAGTCGCATCAAGCTACTGAGGTTGTTCTGCGTAGAATTAGTGCCATTTTTTATTTATTTTAATGCATCAAGCTACTGAGCTTGTTTTGCAAACTTGTCACTCTTGCCTTCCTTCGAAATAATTTGCAACAAACTAAAGAGCTTGTTTTAATTCAAAGTTTTGTCGCCCAATTTAGAAGTAAGACTGGCATCAAGCTGCTGAGCCTGTTTTGCAAACTTGTCATTCTTGCCTTCCTTCGAAACTAAATTTGCATCAAACTAAAGAGCTTATTTTAATTCAAAGTTTTGTCGCCCAATTTAGAAGTAAGACTTGCATCAAGCTACTGAGCTTGCTTTGCAAATCAGTCATTTCTTTCCTTATTTTTTTAAAAGCCGCATCAAGCTACTGAGCTTGTTCTGCGTAGAATTAGTGCCATTTTTTTTATTTATTTTAATGCATCAAGCTGCTGAGCTTGTTTTGCAAACTTGTCACTCTTGCCTTCCTTCGAAACTAAATTTGCATCAAACTAAAGAGCTTATTTTAATTCAAAGTTTTGTCGCCCAATTTAGAAGTAAGACTTGCATCAAGCTACTGAGCTTGCTTTGCAAATCAGTCATTTCTTTCCTTATTTTTTTTAAAAGTCGCATCAAGCTACTGAGCTTGTTCTGCGTAGAATTAGTGCCATTTTTTATTTATTTTAATGCATCAAGCTACTGAGCTTGTTTTGCAAACTTGTCACTCTTGCCTTCCTTCGAAATAATTTGCAACAAACTAAAGAGCTTGTTTTAATTCAAAGTTTTGTCGCCCAATTTAGAAGTAAGACTTGCATCAAGCTACTGAGCTTGCTTTGCAAATCAGTCATTTCTTTCCTTATTTTTTTAAAAGCCGCATCAAGCTACTGAGCTTGTTCTGCGTAGAATTAGTGCCATTTTTTTATTTATTTTAATGCATCAAGCTGCTGAGCCTGTTTTGCAAACTTGTCATTCTTGCCTTCCTTCGAAACTAAATTTGCATCAAACTAAAGAGCTTATTTTAATTCAAAGTTTTGTCGCCCAATTTAGAAGTAAGACTTGCATCAAGCTACTGAGCTTGCTTTGCAAATCAGTCATTTCTTTCCTTATTTTTTTAAAAGCCGCATCAAGCTACTGAGCTTGTTCTGCGTAGAATTAGTGCCATTTTTTTTATTTATTTTAATGCATCAAGCTGCTGAGCTTGTTTTGCAAACTTGTCACTCTTGCCTTCCTTCGAAACTAAATTTGCATCAAACTAAAGAGCTTATTTTAATTCAAAGTTTTGTCGCCCAATTTAGAAGTAAGACTTGCATCAAGCTACTGAGCTTGCTTTGCAAATCAGTCATTTCTTTCCTTATTTTTTTTAAAAGTCGCATCAAGCTACTGAGCTTGTTCTGCGTAGAATTAGTGCCATTTTTTATTTATTTTAATGCATCAAGCTACTGAGCTTGTTTTGCAAAATTGTCACTCTTGCCTTCCTTCGAAATAATTTGCAACAAATTAAAGAGCTTGTTTTAATTCAAAGTTTTGTCGCCCAATTTAGAAGTAAGACTTGCATCAAGCTACTGAGCTTGCTTTGCAAATCAGTCATTTCTTTCCTTATTTTTTTTAAAAGTCGCATCAAGCTACTGAGCTTGTTCTGCGTAGAATTAGTGCCATTTTTTATTTATTTTAATGCATCAAGCTACTGAGCTTGTTTTGCAAACATGTCACTCTTGCCTTCCTTCGAAATAATTTGCAACAAACTAAAGAGCTTGTTTTAATTCAAAATTTTGTCGCCCAATTTAGAAGTAAGACTTGCATCAAGCTACTGAGCTTGCTTTGCAAATCAGTCATTTCTTTCCTTATTTTTTTAAAAGCCGCATCAAGCTACTGAGCTTGTTCTGCGTAGAATTAGTGCCATTTTTTTATTTATTTTAATGCATCAAGCTGCTGAGCCTGTTTTGCAAACTTGTCATTCTTGCCTTCCTTCGAAACTAAATTTGCATCAAACTAAAGAGCTTATTTTAATTCAAAGTTTTGTCGCCCAATTTAGAAGTAAGACTTGCATCAAGCTACTGAGCTTGCTTTGCAAATCAGTCATTTCTTTCCTTATTTTTTTAAAAGCCGCATCAAGCTACTGAACTTGTTCTGCGTAGAATTAATGCCATTTTTTTATTTATTTTAATGCATCAAGCTGCTGAGCTTGTTTTGCAAACTTGTCACTCTTGCCTTCCTTCGAAACTAAATTTGCATCAAACTAAAGAGCTTATTTTAATTCAAAGTTTTGTCGCCCAATTTAGAAGTAAGACTTGCATCAAGCTACTGAGCTTGCTTTGCAAATCAGTCATTTCTTTCCTTATTTTTTTTAAAAGTTGCATCAAGCTACTGAGCTTGTTCTGCGTAGAATTAGTGCCATTTTTTATTTATTTTAATGCATCAAGCTACTGAGCTTGTTTTGCAAACTTGTCACTCTTGCCTTCCTTCGAAATAATTTGCAACAAACTAAAGAGCTTGTTTTAATTCAAAGTTTTGTCGCCCAATTTAGAAGTAAGACTTGCATCAAGCTACTGAGCTTGCTTTGCAAATCAGTCACTTCATTCCTTATTTTTTTTAAAAGTCGCATCAAGCTACTGAGCTTGTTCTGCGTAGAATTAGTGCCATTTTTTATTTATTTTAATGCATCAAGCTACTGAGCTTGTTTTGCAAACTTGTCACTCTTGCCTTCCTTCGAAATAATTTGCAACAAACTAAAGAGCTTGTTTTAATTCAAAGTTTTGTCGCCCAATTTAGAAGTAAGACTTGCATCAAGCTACTGAGCTTGCTTTGCAAATCAGTCATTTCTTTCCTTATTTTTTTAAAAGCCGCATCAAGCTACTGAGCTTGTTCTGCGTAGAATTAGTGCCATTTTTTTATTTATTTTAATGCATCAAGCTGCTGAGCCTGTTTTGCAAACTTGTCCTTCTTGCCTTCCTTCGAAACTAAATTTGCATCAAACTAAAGAGCTTATTTTAATTCAAAGTTTTGTCGCCCAATTTAGAAGTAAGACTTGCATCAAGCTACTGAGCTTGCTTTGCAAATCAGTCATTTCTTTCCTTATTTTTTTAAAAGCCGCATCAAGCTACTGAGCTTGTTCTGCGTAGAATTAGTGCCATTTTTTTATTTATTTTAATGCATCAAGCTGCTGAGCTTGTTTTGCAAACTTGTCACTCTTGCCTTCCTTCGAAACTAAATTTGCATCAAACTAAAGAGCTTATTTTAATTCAAAGTTTTGTCGCCCAATTTAGAAGTAAGACTTGCATCAAGCTACTGAGCTTGCTTTGCAAATCAGTCATTTCTTTCCTTATTTTTTTTAAAAGTCGCATCAAGCTACTGAGCTTGTTCTGCGTAGAATTAGTGCCATTTTATATTTATTTTAATGCATCAAGCTACTGAGCTTGTTTTGCAAACTTGTCACTCTTGCCTTCCTTCGAAATAATTTGCAACAAACTAAAGAGCTTGTTTTAATTCAAAGTTTTGTCGCCCAATTTAGAAGTAAGACTTGCATCAAGCTACTGAGCTTGCTTTGCAAATCAGTCATTTCTTTCCTTATTTTTTTAAAAGCCGCATCAAGCTACTGAGCTTGTTCTGCGTAGAATTAGTGCCATTTTTTTATTTATTTTAATGCATCAAGCTGCTGAGCCTGTTTTGCAAACTTGTCATTCTTGCCTTCCTTCGAAACTAAATTTGCATCAAACTAAAGAGCTTATTTTAATTCAAAGTTTTGTCGCCCAATTTAGAAGTAAGACTTGCATCAAGCTACTGAGCTTGCTTTGCAAATCAGTCATTTCTTTCCTTATTTTTTTAAAAGCCGCATCAAGCTACTGAGCTTGTTCTGCGTAGAATTAGTGCCATTTTTTTATTTATTTTAATGCATCAAGCTGCTGAGCTTGTTTTGCAAACTTGTCACTCTTGCCTTCCTTCGAAACTAAATTTGCATCAAACTAAAGAGCTTATTTTAATTCAAAGTTTTGTCGCCCAATTTAGAAGTAAGACTTGCATCAAGCTACTGAGCTTGCTTTGCAAATCAGTCATTTCTTTCCTTATTTTTTTTAAAAGTCGCATCAAGCTACTGAGCTTGTTCTGCGTAGAATTAGTGCCATTTTTTATTTATTTTAATGCATCAAGCTACTGAGCTTGTTTTGCAAACTTGTCACTCTTGCCTTCCTTCGAAATAATTTGCAACAAACTAAAGAGCTTGTTTTAATTCAAAGTTTTGTCGCCCAATTTAGAAGTAAGACTTGCATCAAGCTACTGAGCTTGCTTTGCAAATCAGTCATTTCTTTCCTTATTTTTTTAAAAGCCGCATCAAGCTACTGAGCTTGTTCTGCGTAGAATTAGTGCCATTTTATTATTTATTTTAATGCATCAAGCTGCTGAGCTTGTTTTGCAAACTTGTCACTCTTGCCTTCCTTCGAAACTAAATTTGCATCAAACTAAAGAGCTTATTTTAATTCAAAGTTTTGTCGCCCAATTTAGAAGTAAGACTTGCATCAAGCTACTGAGCTTGCTTTGCAAATCAGTCATTTCTTTCCTTACTTTTTTAAAAGTCGCATCAAGCTACTGAGCTTGTTCTGCGTAGAATTAGTGCCATTTTTTTATTTATTTTAATGCATCAAGCTGCTGAGCTTGTTTTGCAAACTTGTCACTCTTGCCTTCCTTCGAAACTAAATTTGCATCAAACTAAAGAGCTTATTTTAATTCAAAGTTTTGTCGCCCAATTAAGAAGTAAGACTTGCATCAAGCTACTGAGCTTGCTTTGCAAATCAGTCATTTCTTTCCTTATTTTTTTAAAAGCCGCATCAAGCTACTGAGCTTGTTCTGCGTAGAATTAGTGCCATTTTTTTATTTATTTTAATGCATCAAGCTGCTGAGCTTGTTTTGCAAACTTGTCACTCTTGCCTTCCTTCGAAACTAAATTTGCATCAAACTAAAGAGCTTATTTTAATTCAAAGTTTTGTCGCCCAATTTAGAAGTAAGACTTGCATCAAGCTACTGAGCTTGCTTTGCAAATCAGTCATTTCTTTCCTTATTTTTTTAAAAGCCGCATCAAGCTACTGAGCTTGTTCTGCGTAGAATTAGTGCCATTTTTTTATTTATTATAATGCATCAAGCTGCTGAGCCTGTTTTGCAAACTTGTCATTCTTGCCTTCCTTCGAAACTAAATTTGCATCAAACTAAAGAGCTTATTATAATTCAAAGTTTTGTCGCCCAATTTAGAAGTAAGACTTGCATCAAGCTACTGAGCTTGCTTTGCAAATCAGTCATTTCTTTCCTTACTTTTTTAAAAGTCGCATCAAGCTACTGAGCTTGTTCTGCGTAGAATTAGTGCCATTTTTTTATTTTAATGCATCAAGCTACTGAGCTTGTTTTGCAAACTTGTCACTCTTGCCTTCCTTCGAAACTATATTTGCATCAAACTAAAGAGCTTATTATAATTCAAAGTTTTGTCGCCCAATTTTGAAGTAAGACTTGCATCAAGCTACTGAGCTTGCTTTGCAAATCAGTCATTTCTTTCCTTATTTTTTTAAAAGTCGCATCAAGCTACTGAGCTTGTTCTGCGTAGAATTAGTGCCATTTTTTATTTATTTTAATGCATCAAGCTGATCAGCTTGTTTTGCAAACTTGTCACTCTTGCCTTCCTTCGAAACTATATTTGCATCAAACTAAAGAGCTTATTTCAATTCAAAGTTTTGTCGCCCAATTTAGAAGTAAGACTTGCATCAAGCTACTGAGCTTGCTTTGCAAATCAGTCATTTCTTTCCTTACTTTTTTAAAAGTCGCATCAAGCTACTGAGCTTGTTCTGCGTAGAATTAGTGCCATTTTTTTTATTTTAATGCATCAAGCTACTGAGCTTGTTTTGCAAACTTGTCACTCTTGCCTTCCTTCGAAACTATATTTTCATCAAACTAAAGAGCTTATTTTAATTCAAAGTTTTGTCGCCCAATTTAGAAGTAAGACTTGCATCAAGCTACTGAGCTTGCTTTGCAAATCAGTCATTTCTTTCCTTATTTTTTTAAAAGTCGCATCAAGCTACTGAGCTTGTTCTGCGTAGAATTAGTGCCATTTTTTATTTATTTTAATGCATCAAGCTACTGAGCTTGTTTTGCAAACTTGTCACTCTTGCCTTCCTTCGAAACTATATTTGCATCAAACTAAAGAGCTTATTTCAATTCAAAGTTTTGTCGCCCAATTTAGAAGTAAGAATTGCATCAAGCTACTGAGCTTGCTTTGCAAATCAGTCATTTCTTTCCTTATTTTTTTAAAAGTCGCATCAAGCTACTGAGCTTGTTCTGCGTAGAATTAGTGCCATTTTTATTTATTTTAATGCATCAAGCTACTGAGCTTGTTTTGCAAACTTGTCACTCTTGCCTTCCTTCGAAACTAAATTTGCATCAAACTAAAGAGCTTATTTTAATTCAAAGTTTTGTCGCCCAATTTAGAAGTAAGACTTGCATCAAGCTACTGAGCTTGCTTTGCAAATCAGTCATTTCTTTCCTTACTTTTTTAAAAGTAGCATCAAGCTACTGAGCTTGTTCTGCGTAGAATTAGTGCCATTTTTTATTTATTTTAATGCATCAAGCTGCTGAGCTTGTTTTGCAAACTTGTCACTCTTGCCTTCCTTCGAAATAATTTGCAACAAACTAAAGAGCTTGTTTTAATTCAAAGTTTTGTCGCCCAATTTAGAAGTAAGACTTGCATCAAGCTACTGAGCTTGCTTTGCAAATCAGTCATTTCTTTCCTTATTTTTTTAAAAGCCGCATCAAGCTACTGAGCTTGTTCTGCGTAGAATTAGTGCCATTTTTTTATTTATTTTAATGCATCAAGCTGCTGAGCTTGTTTTGCAAACTTGTCACTCTTGCCTTCCTTCGAAACTATATTTTCATCAAACTAAAGAGCTTATTTTAATTCAAAGTTTTGTCGCCCAATTTAGAAGTAAGACTTGCATCAAGCTACTGAGCTTGCTTTGCAAATCAGTCATTTCTTTCCTTATTTTTTTAAAAGTCGCATCAAGCTACTGAGCTTGTTCTGCGTAGAATTAGTGCCATTTTTTATTTATTTTAATGCATCAAGCTACTGAGCTTGTTTTGCAAACTTGTCACTCTTGCCTTCCTTCGAAACTATATTTGCATCAAACTAAAGAGCTTATTTCAATTCAAAGTTTTGTCGCCCAATTTAGAAGTAAGACTTGCATCAAGCTACTGAGCTTGCTTTGCAAATCAGTCATTTCTTTCCTTATTTTTTTAAAAGTCGCATCAAGCTACTGAGCTTGTTCTGCGTAGAATTAGTGCCATTTTTATTTATTTTAATGCATCAAGCTACTGAGCTTGTTTTGCAAACTTGTCACTCTTGCCTTCCTTCGAAACTAAATTTGCATCAAACTAAAGAGCTTATTTTAATTCAAAGTTTTGTCGCCCAATTTAGAAGTAAGACTTGCATCAAGCTACTGAGCTTGCTTTGCAAATCAGTCATTTCTTTCCTTACTTTTTTAAAAGTAGCATCAAGCTACTGAGCTTGTTCTGCGTAGAATTAGTGCCATTTTTTTATTTATTTTAATGCATCAAGCTGCTGAGCTTGTTTTGCAAACTTGTCACTCTTGCCTTCCTTCGAAATTAAATTTGCATCAAACTAAAGAGCTTATTTTAATTCAAAGTTTTGTCGCCCAATTTAGAAGTAAGACTTGCATCAAGCTACTGAGCTTGCTTTGCAAATCAGTCATTTCTTTCCTTACTTTTTTAAAAGTCGCATCAAGCTACTGAGCTTGTTCTGCGTAGAATTAGTGCCATTTTTTTTATTTTAATGCATCAAGCTACTGAGCTTGTTTTGCAAACTTGTCACTCTTGCCTTCCTTCGAAACTATATTTGCATCAAACTAAAGAGCTTATTTTAATTCAAAGTTTTGTCGCCCAATTTAGAAGTAAGACTTGCATCAAGCTACTGAGCTTGCTTTGCAAATCAGTCAATTCTTTCCTTATTTTTTTAAAAGTCGCATCAAGCTACTGAGCTTGTTCTGCGTAGATAGATAGGTAGATAGATAGATAGATAGATAGATAGATAGATTGATTGATAGATAGATAGATAGATAGATAGATAGATAGATAGATAGATAGATAGATAGATAGATAGATAGATAGATTAGATAGATAGATAGATAGATAGATAGATAGATAGATAGATAGATAGATAGATAGATAGATAGATAGATAGATAGATTAGATAGATAGATAGATAGATAGATAGATAGATAGATAGATAGATAGATAGATAGATAGATAGATAGGTAGATAGAAGGATAGATTAGATAGATAGATATAGATAGATAGATAGATAGATAGATAGATAGATAGATAGATAGATAGATAGATAGATAGATAGATAGATAGATAGATAGATAGATAGATAGATAGATAGATAGATAGATAGATAGATAGATAGATAGATAGATAGATAGATAGATAGATAGATAGATAGATAGATAGATAGATAGATAGATAGATAGATAGATAGATAGATAGATAGATAGATAGATAGATAGATATATATATAGATAGATAGATAGATAGATAGATAGATAGATAGATAGATAGATAGATAGATAGATAGATAGATAGATAGATAGATAGATAGATAGATAGATAGATAGATAGCTGGATAGATAGATAGATATATAGATAGATAGATAGATAGATATGTTTGTCTTTTCTATCTGCCAATTATATTTGCTTTTTCAATCTAAAAACTTATCATAATGAAAAGTCCTCTGAATTTTCAAAATATTTTGCCCCATTTTTTGTTTTTCCCCAGATCCGATGTCTGATAATTGGCGATTCAAACCTCAGAGATGCCCAACCACATCTTGAACGGGATCCCCTATTAGCAGCATATTGGTAAAACATATGCTATTTTAATTTCATCAGCGTAACTACTTTAATTTCATCAATGTAACTATTAACTTTTTTTGCAGTCCGGTCTATGAGTACGGCCGCTGTCATGATCTGATGAGTCTTGTAGCACAAACGAGAGGCTACACACATGCTTTTGTTATTGTTGGGGATAACGATGTCAAAAACTTGAATGTTAATCTAATTTGCCAGAAGTTTAAAGAGTTTAGTCGGAGTGTGTGGCCAACTGAAGTAAAGTTTGCCGGCCATATGAGACGGAAAGATCTGCCCGTCCATCTAGTTGCTTACAATAATATGTTTTTGCGTAACAAGTTGGGCCCCCAATTAAAAAGTAGTAGGCTTATAAGACGAGAAGACTTTGACGACAATTGTAAGTTCCATTTCGATAAATTTGGAGAGGGCTATCGGCATATGGGTGCACTTATACTGTCGGTGCTACGTGAATTCTGCGAACAATCTGTGAATTCTGCGTTTCCAGCTTAATATTATGAGGCTTAATAATTCCGGCTTAATACGTGAATTCTGCGAATAATCTGTGAATTCTGCGTTTCCGGCTTAATATTATGAGGCGTCGTCCTCATCCTGCTCTGAATTGAATATTCAAATCATTTCATGATTCAAATTATTCTTTTGTTCTCATGTGGTTTAATATTAACTTGTCCCCTTTTACAGGTTTTAGATTTCGCTGCTTCTCTCCTTTTTATGCTTCAGATCAATGAGATTTCAGTAGTTCTTTATTCTTCCGGCCATTGTGTGCAATCTGACGTTCAATCTGACGTTCAAGTGCAATAAGACGTTCAAGCAATCTGACGTTGTGCTCTTTGGGGGGTCTGGTGTGTTGTTGGTTGGAGGTCGGAGGTGCTACTGCTGATGAAGGTGGACGTGGGCCGACCTCGTCTGGCCTGGAATGTCAGATGGACACACCTGGAACGCTGCTGTCGTGTTCGTCAGCGTGTGCACGTGTAGCGGAGGTCGATATCACGAGGTCAAACAGCAATTATTCCCAATGAACAGAGTGAACAGAGCAGAGTGAACAGAACGTTTCCCAATGTTGGCAGAGTGAACAGAGCAGAGTGAACAGAACGTTTCCCAATGTTGGCAGAGTGAACAGAACGGTGGCCGCCGTATTGGCCGACAGGGCGTTTAGCCGAGATAGATCAGAGTGAACAGAACAGATCAGAGTGAACCTATAAACTGAACAGAACACCTATAAACAGAACAGAACACTATAAACAGACATTTATTTATTATTTCATTGATTAATTGTTCTTTTCCGTTATTAAATGTTTTATTTATATTTATTTCATTTTAATTCAA
Organism: Convolutriloba macropyga; assembly: GCF_964194025.1. Taxonomy (NCBI): domain Eukaryota; kingdom Metazoa; phylum Xenacoelomorpha; order Acoela; family Convolutidae; genus Convolutriloba; species Convolutriloba macropyga. The sequence continues at coordinate 42,644,915 of NC_134469.1, forward strand.
AGTAATGCATGTGTTTTGAGTTTTTCAATAGTTTACATCGGGCATGAAACGCCTGATTTAGGAATTCAGATAAGGGATCTTAATTGATCGAGAAATGGCGGGTAATTAGCCTGCTCAGATAGAGATAAGAGAAATGGCGGGTAATTAGCCTGCTCAGATAGAGAAATGGCGGGTAATTAGCCTGCTCAGATAGAGTGAATACGGATAATTAGCAATGCTCAGCTTGAGGACATTCGGTTAAGGAAGCTTCACAGAGAACGCTAAGAATAACAAAATAATGCGTAGGATGAATCACTATAATTTTCTCTGCAGAACATGCTGTAAATTGCAAAGTGGGACATGTTCAGAAAGCTGGCCTGGCTAAAATCCAGGCTGTAAAAATTAATGTTCCAGCTCTGATTTTAACTGACTAACAGATCCGGGTTCTT
>NC_134469.1:42645542-42653042 GCF_964194025.1 Convolutriloba macropyga
TATAAACAAGGAAAGCAAAAACCCAGTCAATTAGCTTCCCTAGTCGAGAACAAAAGTTAATCTTGCAAGATCTTGCAAGAATCTTGCAAAAAAAATTAATCTTGCAAGATCTTGCAAGACGGAGTTAATCTTGCAAGATCTTGCAAGACGGAGTTAATCTTGCAAGATCTTGCAAGACGGAGTTAATCTTGCAAGATCTTGCAAGAAAAAGTTAATCTTGCAAGAATCCTGCAAGAATCTTGCAAGATTAACTTTTTTTGCCTTAAAAAAATTCCCGGGTTCAAATTCCGAAAAGAAAAAATAAATTCAACTGAAAGAGAACATATCGTTGGTACGCTTTTGAATCAGAAACCGCGATTATTTTTTACTTGTGTTTTGATGAATTACGATGAAGTTTTGGCACATCCAGAGTTTTTTTGGGCTACTGATTGCAAAACTCTGACAGTGTTTGTTTTATTGTTAGTTTTGATTTATTATATTGCATTTTGCGAGAAATAAACGACTTGATAATTTTCTTCTTTTCAATGAAAAACGACTTTTGTTGCACATTTCAGCAAACTTCATAATAATTACCTATAGAAAAAACGTCCTTATAGTTGTATAATGAAATGACTGGTCGCCAAAGGATTGTTAGTGATAATTTGCAATGGTTTCTAAGAGTTTGTAAAAAGATTCATTGAGTTTACTGAGCAAAAAAGAAGTGTTTTTTAAAAACAGGTTCTACAAGTTTTTCTTGAATATTATTCTTTTTTGGCAGATCCAGAGTTTTCTGTGGTACTAAACGCAAGGTACTGACGGAGCTTGTCTTGTTTTGAGTTTTGAGTTTGTTAAATTGCGTTTTGCAGGACTCAATAATTTTATTCTTTTCAAAGAAAATTGACTATTGTTGTATAATTTTTGCGAATTTCATAACAAATACATATTAGACAACACAAAAAACGGTCCTTTTAGTTGTATCATGGATTGACTGGGCCTTCAACGTTTGCCAGTAATAGTGTGCAATCGTTTCTAAGAGTTTATAGAAAGATTCAATGAGCTTAGTTAGCAAAAAAAAAGTGAGTTTGTTATAAACAGGTTTTACAAGTTTTTTTTTTATTATGGTGTATTTTTGGCACAACCAGAGTTTTCTGTAATACTTAATGCAAAGTACTGACGGCGGTTATCTTGTTTTTAATTCTGAGTCTAATAAATTGCGTTTTGTGGGACATGAACGGCTCAATAATTTACTTCATTTCAAAGAAAATTGACTGTTGTTGCATTTTTTTTTGCAAATTTCATAGCAATTACATATCATGCAACAAGAAAAACGGTCTTTATAATTGTATAATGAAATGCCTGGTCGCCAAAAGATTGTTAGTGATAATTTGCAATGGTTTCTAAGAGTTTGTAAAAAGATTCATTGAGTTTACTGAGCAAAAAAGAAGTGTTTTTTAAAAACAGGTTCTACAAGTTTTTCTTGAATATTATTCTTTTTTGGCAGATCCAGAGTTTTCTGTGGTACTAAACGCAAGGTACTGACGGAGCTTGTCTTGTTTTGAGTTTTGAGTTTGTTAAATTGCGTTTTGCAGGACTCAATAATTTTATTCTTTTCAAAGAAAATTGACTATTGTTGTATAATTTTTGCGAATTTCATAACAAATACATATTAGACAACACAAAAAACGGTCCTTTTAGTTGTATCATGGATTGACTGGGCCTTCAACGTTTGCCAGTAATAGTGTGCAATCGTTTCTAAGAGTTTATAGAAAGATTCAATGAGCTTAGTTAGCAAAAAAAAAGTGAGTTTGTTATAAACAGGTTTTACAAGTTTTTTTTTATTATGGTGTATTTTTGGCACAACCAGAGTTTTCTGTAATACTTAATGCAAAGTACTGACGGCGGTTATCTTGTTTTTAATTCTGAGTCTAATAAATTGCGTTTTGTGGGACATGAACGGCTCAATAATTTACTTCATTTCAAAGAAAATTGACTGTTGTTGCATTTTTTTTTGCAAATTTCATAGCAATTACATATCATGCAACAAGAAAAACGGTCTTTATAATTGTATAATGAAATGCCTGGTCGCCAAAAGATTGTTAGTGATAATTTGCAATGGTTTCTAAGAGTTTGTAAAAAGATTCATTGAGTTTACTGAGCAAAAAAGAAGTGTTTTTTAAAAACAGGTTCTACAAGTTTTTCTTGAATATTATTCTTTTTTGGCACATCCAGAGTTTTCTGTGATACTAAACGCAAGAGTTTTCTGTGATACTAAAAAATCAAAAAAGGAATTGGCGCGAAGGACTCTTTCATGTGATAGGTTGATAATTCGATGTCTTTGTTTCTTTTTGTGATGCTTTTTTATTTTTTTAGATTCAATTGTTGACGTTTTCAAAAGGTTTTGTTGCTAAGATAGGACTTAAGATAAGGACCTAGGACGGCTCTTTCGGCTATTTTTGAGCGCTTTTTTATGTTTTTTTAATGTTTTTTGAGCCGATTTTTTTCTTCCAAAAAAAAGTTAATCTTGCAAGTTCTTGCAAGAATCTTGCAAGAAAAAGTTAATTCTTGCAAGATTCTTGCAAGACGTAACATCGTCTTGCAAGAATCTTGCAATAATCTTGCAAGATCTTGCAAGATTAACTTTTTTTTCCGACTCGGGTTAAGAAGTTGGTCATTGACAGGATACAAAGTTTTCTCGGAATTCATACTATGAAATTTTCTCAAAATGGCAGCTCACATTAACAAAACATACAAAATCTAAGTAGTGGGTTAACAAATGAAAAAAATAGTGACTGTGGAAAAGAACTAACTTTCAGGGTGAACAGAAAGTGGATCAAATTTGAGCTTCTAAAATACTTATGCCGAAGTTAAAACGAGGCGTAGATGAAACTGCCCTACTTATTGTCAAAATGTATTAATATCGGAGTTCAGTCGTTAAAAACATTTGCAAAAAGTACTATCCGCTTTTATTTCGACTTAGGGATGAGGAATGATATCTGGAGTTAATTTGAGTTGCAGCGTTTCTTGTTGTCCGGTAAGAATTGAAAGAGAGGACTTCTAGATCATTCGAACTTCTAAGCAAAATTAGAGATAACACTGATTTAACACTGATTTATTTGTCAGAAGCCAATTGCTTACCAAAACCAAATCTTGAGAAGTTTCAAACTAAGTACATCCCAAATCACGTAAAATGGTATCATCCGCAAACAGGTAAGCATCCATGCATCTACAAGCCAAAGAAAGATCAATAGTATACCCGGACCCTAGTCCCAGCACAATTCAGCCATGAATCATAACATTCCCATATTAACTCGGAAATTCAGTTCTGAATCAGTACATTTGCAGTTCACTTATAAGTTTTTATGAGCAGGACAAATTCAGAAAAACTTTTTAAATCATGATTTTGTACTTCACAGGATAGAACTTGATTTTTACCATGATCAGACAAAATTCATGCTAAATTGAAATTTTCGATTTCAACAAAAAAAAATGACCATGACGAAATTGCATGCAAAATGCATGCAAAAGCCCCGCACGCCGTAGGGACACGTTACCAGCTTTGAGGGGGCGTTACCCAGCAATGGGAAGGAGAGAGAGCGGGGGGGGGGGAGAGGAAAAGAATTGTGAAAGTGCCCGGACCGTAGTCCCAGGACAATTCAGCCATGAATCTTTACATTCCCCGTCACCCAATTCGCTTTCCCGTAGGAGCCACCTCCACCGCAACACGTTTTTTGCATTAAGTACAAAGGAACTCATTTGTGCAGTAAAAATCCCTAATAAGAGGCTTCTGCGGAATGAATTACAACCAGCTTTATTAATTTATCGCTAAATATTTTTTACATAGTTTATTGAGCGTCGTCCCTAGCACCAGGGTCTATTCTTTTGCAAGTATTCCGGCAATCTGCCGGCTATGTTGATTATGCAGTCGATGTCTCGCTTTTGGAAAGTGCACTGGCACGGGTTCTTGGTCGTTTGAGAGCAATTCGCCCGGCATTAGTCGGTTACGTTTGTGTTTAAACTTTTTTAGTGTTGAAAGTTTCTGTCTTTTGGGCGTTTTTCAGGCGCTCGAAATTTTTGGTCCCTCTAATGAACACTGTGCAGCGGAATTCGTCATTAAAAATGGTTAGATCTTTTCAGTCTTTTTCAATTCATTTCAATTATTAAATATCAATTATGAAAGTCAGTCACTAATTCGCATCTGTATATTACAGTTAAATACATTTATTCTAATTTATCTTTAGTTTTATAAATTACAGTAGTTATAAATCAAAAATTTATATATATATATATATATATAAATTATTGTGCTTTTCCTGCTTCTTTGAATGTTTCAGGTTGTCACGCGGACACCCTTTCCCTGAAGTGTCCTTCCTTATCCCAGATGTGGAGCTGGCTCGCCACCTTGTCAGTTCACGCGGACACCCTTTCCCTGAAGTGTCCTTCCTTATCCCAGATGTGGAGCTGGCTCGCCACCTTGTCAGTTCACGCGGACACCCTTTCCCTGAAGTGTCCTTCCTTATCCCAGATGTGGAGCTGGCTCGCCACCTTGTCAGTTCACGCGGACACCCTTTCCCTGAAGTGTCCTTCCTTATCCCAGATGTGGAGCTGGCCCGCCACCTTGTCAGTTCACGCAAACACCCTTTCCACGAAGAACAGCAGACAAAATAGAACTGAACTTGAATAATTGTTCGTTTTTGTTACATTTGTCCTGATTGCATAGTAAATTCAGAATATTTACATTCTGATTTTTCTTCTGAGCTCTTTTTATTCAGTCTGAAAATTTATTCTGGGAAGCCCAAATACAGTCTGAATTTATCCTGCAGCGCAGCCCAAATTCAGAGAATCTAATTTTGTTCTGAATTTTTTCCATGATCATGGTAAATTTTGACATGATCATAGTACTGGGCAGTCCAAATTTCAGAGTAAAAGTTATCATGATTCAGCGCTGAAAAAATAATTAAGTGTATTCCGGGTATATGAAAAAAATTAACCGACCAAGAATAGACCTTGAAGAATTCTACAGGTAACACTTCTCCAATTTGAGGAAACGCCATATATATACATATATATTTTTTACAGGTAGAAAATTAAAAGGAAAAAAGAAAAGGAAAAACAAGAAAAAATTTGGAATTTGTTTTTGTTAATGCACGGTTGCACAGCAATAAATTTGGTACCCTCGGGGTTATCAAAAAAATTTGATTACATAAATTTTGATAGACACCCAACTCGGAATCAAAAAGAGAAAAAAACTTAAAGGAAAAAGGTTTTTGCCACTTGGGTTGGCTGAAAAGTGGGCCCACTAGACCTTGTTGCCAATCCTCGCTAGGTTAGACTCTCTCCATTCCTTATTATATTTTTAATTATCCTTTTATGTTTGTTTAATTAACATTATTAACTTTAAATTGCATTTTGTTAAATGTATGATATATACAGTTTCTGCTAGACCGGGAGACATTTAGTCTGTTTTTTTTGTTTCTTTCTCTGTGGGAAATGCTGCTCGCTTTTCCTATTGAAACCTCTTTCAATGCCAATGCGTTCTGATCCACGATTGATGTAAAATGAAGCCTGATACATTTTGCCGAAACATGCAACGTCTTTTTTTTTCTGGACAAATATTGGTTGCCATATCAAGATCTTGATCCTACATTAGATTTAAATCTACATGGCTTGTTATGTCTGGAGGATATTTTGGTGAAAGACTTGTTTTCATAAAAATAAGCGAAGGTTTGTAGACATTTTGACAATTTGTTATCAAGAACCTCAAAAAGATCTTACCACGAAGTTTCGTTTCACTGTGACAGTATTCACAGTAAACGTCTTTCGGGCTTAATATAATTTAAAGTGATCCTAAGGTCAATATAAAGGGTTATCCTGTTGAGAGAAACCTATCCTCATTATTTTGTTGAAGCGACATGTTATGTGGGAGTCATAATAGTAGAACTATGTTTAGAGCGATGTACATGCAGGACCTGCAGCAATGGATTCTATCTCTAGTTGTCTCAATTGTGGGTGGAATCGGCAACGGGATTCTGCTGCTGGCCCATGTGAGGCGACGACCACCCCTGCAGGGGAAAATGAAAGTAGCGATGCACTTTATGGTCTCATTGGCTGCTATAGACTTCTCAGTTTGTACTATCATCCTACCAATCGAGATCATCACCTTTGCTAATCATTATCAAAACTATCCAGACATTGCATGCAAAATCTTTGCTTTTGGTCGACTGTTGGGTCTGTACTCGTCCAATTTCCTCCTCATTGCTATAGCCGCTGACCGATTTCTCTCTGTCTGCTTCCCATTTTCACTGGGAATTACGTACAGGATGGCAAAGTATATAACAGGGTTGTGCTTGATCTGTGGAACTTTGGTGGCAGCGCCCAACTTGTATTTGTTCGAGGTGCTGGTCAGCCCAGATATGAAGATGCAACGTTGCCAGATGACAGAGATTCCGTCCTTGGAAACCTTCCGACGAGTTCTCACTTTTTTCCAGCTTGGAATTTTCGTTGCCAGTGTCATCGCCATTGTCACCCTCTATTCCCTTGTGTACAGAAAGGTGCTGAAGAAAGAGCAAAAGCTGCTCAAGATGAAACAGGCGCTGCCGATGTCCACAAAAGCATGTCAATCTACCTTCTCGGTGGCTCAGGATGCTGGCACTACCGTAATCCCCTTGAAAGATATCAAAAAAGAGACTGCACAAAGTAAACAAGAGGCTAAAAAGACCGATTCTGGCATACAAACAGCGATTCGTAAAACTCACCAGGAGGAGCATGTGGAGGAAACGCTTTTAAGAGGGAGTAAAACTCCTCAAATCCCGGATCGAGATTCCAACTGCACAAGTGGCGGGGGTTCCAACAGTCTGGTGTCTCGGACTGCGTTCATGCTGGCCCTGGTGACGGCAGTGTTCGTGTTCTCCTGGCTGCCCTATTGGATCATCAACTTGATTGCCATGACTAACTACTTCCACGGGGTATCCCAAACAGAGACCCTAGTGGCTCTCTTCTTCAGCTCTCTCTTTTACATCAATAACGCCGTAAACCCCATCATTTACACCTTCGCCAGTAGCAGCTTCAGAAAAGATATCCAAAAACACGCATTCTGTGCCAGTGATCACTGATAATCAATTATTAATACCCAATTCTGCCCCCCGCCCACCATTCCGTTTATGACCACATCCGCTGGGGAGGGGGATAAACGGCATAAACTGTAAATGAAACATCGATAAAAGAATGCCAGATCAAATTAATACTGTATACAGCAACTCTACAAAATTCTACTTACAGAAACTCTACTTACAAAAATCTGCAGAAAAGTAACAAAAATTTCACACAAATGAAAGTTTGGCTACAAAACACGTGTTCTTGTGAAGTTGCTGCATTTGAGAATGATTATGAAGCCACGCTGGTTGTGTCCTCTTCAGACAAAAAACAGTTTCAGTCTCAAATTATACAATTTATAAATAGAATTGTTTCCTACAATCCTGCTTTGAATATAATCACAGTCATAATGATAACTAAAGTAGACCAACT
>NC_134469.1:42658042-42696628 GCF_964194025.1 Convolutriloba macropyga
GTAAGTGTTTGTGTGTTTGAGTGCAATTTTGTATTTGTGTGCATACGGGTGTGCGCGTGTGTATGTCTCTCTGTGTGTGAGTGTGTGTGTGTGTGCGTCTGGGTGTGCGAGTGTGTGTATGTGTATGTGTTTATGCGTGTGTCTGTTTGTGTGTGTGTGAAAGTGTCTTTAAGTGTGTGTGTGTGTGCGTGTGTTTGTGTTTTTGCTCGTCTGTGTCTGCATTTGTGTGTGTGTGTCCTTGTGTGTGTGTCTGTAAGTGTTTGTGTGTTTCTCTGTGTGTGTGTGTGGTTGTGTCTGTGTGTCTGCTTGTGTGTGTGTTTGTGTGTGTTTGCATGCGTGTGTGTATTTTTGTGTATGTGTGTGTTTGCGTGTGTGTATATCTGTGTGTGTGTGTGTGTAAGTGTGTTTATTCGCGTGTGTGTGTGTGCGTGCGTATGTGTGTGTTTATGTGAGTGTGTGTGTGAGGGTGTGTGTGTTTGTGTTTGTGTATATGCGTTTGTGTTTGTGTGATTGTGTGTGTGTGTGTGTGTGCGCGTGTATGTGTGTGTGTATTTTTGTGTATTTGTGTGCGTGAGCGTGTCTCTTTGCCTGTGTGTGGGCGTGTGTGTGAGTGTGTGAGTGAATCTTTGTGTACGTGTGTGTGTGCGTGTGTGCATTTATGTGTGTGTGCGTTTGTATGTTTGTGTGTCTCTGTGTGTGTGTTTGTGTGTGTGTGTGTGTATGTCTGTGTGTATGTAAGTTTGTTTATGCGTGTGTGTGTGTGTGTGTGTGCGTGCGTATGTGTGTTTATGTGTGTGTGTGGGGTTGTGTATGTGTTTGTGTTTGTGTGATTGTGTGTGTGTGTGTGTGCTTGCGCGTGTGTGTGTATTTGTGTGTGTTTGTGTGCGTGAGCGTGTCTGTGTGCCTGTGTGTGCGTGTGTGTGAGTGTGTGAGTGATTCTTTGTGTACGTGTGTGTGTGTGCGCGTATGTGTATTTATGTGTGTGTGCGTTTGTGTGTGTGTGTATTTGTGTGTGTTTGTGTGTGTGTGTGTGTTTATGTGTGTGTGCGAGTGTGTGTGTTTGTGTTTGTGTATATGCGTTTGTAATTGTGTGTGTGTAATTTTATTTATATGTGTGTGTGTTTGCGTTGTGTATTTGTGTGCACAAATGTGTGCACTCGTGTAGGTGTCCTTGTGTGTGTGTGTTTGCGTGTGTGTGTGTGTGTGCGAGTGGGTGTATGTGCAGGTGTTTATACGTGCGTGTGTTTGTGTGTGTGTGTGTAAGAAAGTGTGTTTATGTGTTTGCGTGTGTTTGTGTTTGCTCGTCTGTGTCTGCGTTTTTGTGTGTATCTGTGTGTTTGTCTGTGTGTGTTTGTATGTGTGTGTGTTTGTGGGTGCGAGTATGCTCTTTTGTATATGTGTTTGCGTTTGTGTGTGCGTGTAATTTTATTTATATGTAAGTGTGTTTGCGTGCATGTGTGTATTTGTGTGCATACCTGTGTGCAGGTGTGTAGGTCTCTCTGTGTGTGGGTGCATGTTTATGTGTGCTAGTGTGTGTATGTGTATGTGTTTATACATGTGTGTGTTTTTGTGTGTGTGAAAATGAGTTTATATGTGTGTTTGCGTGTGTTTGTGTTTGATTGTCTGTGTCTGCGTTTGTGTGTGTGTGTCTGTGTGTTTGTCTGTAAGTGTGTGTTTGTGTGTTTCTGTGTGTGTGTGTGTGTGTGTGTGTGTGTGTGTGTGTGTGTGGGTGGGTGTTTCTGTGTTTCTGCTTGTGTGTGTGCCTTTGTGTATGTCTGTGGGTATGTAAGTGTGTTAATGCGCGTGTGTGTGCGTGAATATGTATGTGTTTATGTGTGTGTGTGCGGGTGCGTCTGTGTTTGTTTTTGTGTGTTTTTGTGTGTTTGTGTGTAGGTGTGTGTGTATTTGTGTTTGTTTGTGAGCGTGAGCGTGAATGTGTGCATGTGTGAGCGTGTGTGTGTTTCTGTGTGTGTCTGTGTGTGTTTGTATGTGTGTGTGTGTGTTTGTGGGTGCGAGTGTGTGTGTAGGTGTGTGTGTTTGTGTCTATCGTCTGTGTGTTTGTGTGTGTGTGTGAGTGTGTGTGTGCGTGCATGTGTGTATTTGTGTGCATACGTGTGTGCAGGTGTGTAGGTCTCTCTGTGTGTGGGTGTATGTGTATGTGTGCGAGTGTGTGTATGTGTATGTGTTTATACATGTGTGTGTTTTTGTGTGTGTGAAAATGAGTTTATATGTGTGTTTGCGTGTGTTTGTGTTTGATTGTCTGTGTCTGCGTTTGTGTGTGTATGTGTGTTTGTCTGTAAGTGTGTGTGTGTGTTTCTGAGTGTGTGTGTGTGTGTGTGTGGGTTTTTCTGCGTTTCTGCTTGTGTGTGCGTTTGTGTATGTCTGTGAGTATGTAAGTGTGTTAATGCGCGTGTGTGTGCGTGAATATGTATGTGTTTATGTGTGTGTGTGTGTGGGTGTGTCTGTGTTTGTTTTTGTGTGTTTGTGTGTGTCTGTGTGTAGGTGTGTGTGAATTTGTGTTTTTTTTGTGAGCGTGAGCGTGAATGTGTGCATGTGTAAGCGTGTGCGTGTTTCTGTGTGTGTCTGTGTGTGTTTGTATGTGTGTGTGTGTGTTTGTGGGTGCGAGTGTGTGTGTAGGTGTGTGTGTGTGTGTCTATCGTCTGTGTGTTTGTGTGTGTGTGAGTGTGTGTGTGTGTGTGTGAGTGCGTGCATGTGTGTAATTGTGTGCATACGTGTGTGCAGGTGTGTAGGTCTCTCTGTGTGTGGGTGCATGTGTATCTGTGCGAGTGTGTGTATGTGTATGTGTTTATACATGTGTGTGTTTTTGTGTGTGTGAAAATGAGTTTATATGTGTGTGTGCGTGTGTTTGTGTTTGATTGTCTGTGTCTGCGTTTGTGTGTATATGTGTGTTTGTCTGTAAGTGTGTTTGTTTTTCTGTGTGTGTGTGTGGGTGTTTCTGTGTTTCTGCTTGTGTGTGTGTTTGTATGTGTTTGCATGCGTGTATGTATTTGTGTGTTTGTGTGTGTGTGCGTTTGTGTATGTCTGTGTGTATGTAAGTGTGTTAATGCGCGTGTGTGTGCGTGCATATGTGTGTGTTTATGTGTGTGTGTGTGTGGGTGTGTCTGTGTTTGTTTTTGTGTGTTTGTGTGTGTTTGTGTGCAGGTGTGTGTGTATTTGTGTTTGTTTGTGAGCGTGAGCGTGAGTGTGTGCATTTGTGAGCGTGTGTGTGTTTCTGTGTGTGTCTGTGTGTGTTTGTATGTTTGTGTGTGTGTGTATGTGGGTGCCAGTGTGTGTAAGTGTGTCTGTGTGTCTGTGTCTATGCGTCTGTGTGTTTGTGTGTGTGTGTGAGTGTGTGTGTGCGTGCGTTTGTGCGAGTGAGTGTGTCTGTGTTTGTTCGTGAGTTTGTGTGCTTTTGTGTACGTGTGTGCAAGTCTGTGTGTGTTTCTTTGTGTGTGTGTCTGTGTGTGTGTTTGTGTGTTTGTGTGTTTGTGTGTGTTTGTGTTTTTCTGTGTGTGTGCTTGTGTTTGCGTTTGCTCGTCTGTGTCTGCGTTTGTGTGTGTGTGTATCTTTGTGTTTGTCTGTAAGTGTGTGTGTTTCTCTCTGTGTGTGTGTGTGTGGGTGTTTCTGTGTTTCTGCTTGTGTGTGGGCGTTTGTGTATGTCTGTGAGTATGTAAGTGTGTTAATGCGCGTGTGTGTGCGTGAATATGTATGTGTTTATGTGTGTGTGTGTGGGTGTGTCTGTGTTTGTTTTTGTGTGTTTGTGTGTGTTTGTGTGTAGGTGTGTGTGTATTTGTGTTTGTTTGTGAGCGTGAGCGTGAATGTGTGCATGTGTAAGCGTGTGTGTGTTTCTGTGTGTGTCTGTGTGTGTTTGTATGTGTGTGTGTGTTTGTGGGTGCGAGTGTGTGTGTAGGTGTGTGTGTGTGTGTCTATCGTCTGTGTGTTTGTGTGTGTGTGTGAGTGTGTGTGTGTGCGCGCGTTTGTGTGAGTGTGTGTGTGTTTGTTCGTGTGTTTGTGTGCGTTTGTGTACGTGTGTGCAAGTCTGTGTGTGTGTGTGTGTCTTTGTGTGTGTGTCTTCGTGTGTGTGTGTGTGTCTCTGTGTGTGTGCTTGTGTTTGTGTTTGCTCGTCTATCTTTGCAATTGTGTGTGTGTATCTGTGTGGTTGTCTGTAAGAGTGTGTGTGTTTCTGTGTGTGTGTGTGTGTGTGTGTGGTTGGGTGTTTCTGTGTGTCTGGTTTTGTGTGTGTTTGTGTGTATTTGCATTCGTGTGTGTATCTGTGTGTTTGTGTGTGTGCGTGTGTTTATGTCTGTGTGTATGCAAGTATGTTTATGCTTGCGTAAGTGTGTGTTTATGTGTGTGTGTGGGTGTGTTTGTGTTTGTTTTTGTGTGTTTGTGTGTGCTTGCGTGTATATATGTGTGTATTTGTGTGTGTTTGTGAGCGTGAGCGTGAGTGTGTGCATGTGTAAGCGAGTGTGTAATTCTGTGTGTGTCTGTGTGTGTTTGTATGTGTGTGTGTGTTTGTGGGTGTGAGTGTGTGTGTAAGTATGTGTGTGTCTATGCGTCTGTGTGTTTGTTTGTGTGTGTGTGCGTGCGTTTTTGCGAGTGTGTGTGTGTGTGTGTGTGTTTGTTCGTGTGTTTGTGTGCGTTTGTGTTCGTGTGTGCAAGTCTGTGTGTGTGTGTGTCTTTAAGTGTGTCTGTGTGTGTGTTTGTGTGTGTGTTTTTGTGTGTAATTGTGTTTGTCTGTGTGTGTGCGTGTTTGCATGTGTCTGTGTTTATGTGTGTATGTGTTTGCGTGTCTGTGTGCCTGTGTGTGCATGTGTGTGTGAGTTTGTAAGTGAATCTGTGTGTACGTGTGTGTGTGTGTGTGCGTGCTTGCATGTCTGTGTGTATGTAAGTGTGTTTATGCACGTGTTTGAATGTTGGTGGGTCTGTGTTTGTGCTTGTGTGTGTTTGCGTGTATGTGTGCGGGTGTGTGTATGTGTGTGTGTTTGTGTTTTTGTGTGTGTGAGAGTGTTTGTGTGTTTGTGCGTGCGTGCGTGTGTGCGTGTGAGTGTGTGTATGTGTGCGTGCGTTTGTGAGCGTGTGTGTGTGTGTTTGAGTGTGTGTTTTTGGGCGTTTGTGTGTGTATGTGTGTGTGTGTGTCTGTGTGTTTGCGTGTGTGTGTGTGAGTGTGGGAGTGAATCGGTGTGTACGTGAGTGTGACTGTTTGTGTGTTTGTGCGTGCGTGCGTGTGTGTGCGTGTGTGTGTGTGTGTTTGTGTCTGTGTGCGTGTTTTTTGTGTGCGTGTGTGCGTTTTTGTGTGGGTGCCTGCGTGTGTTTGTGTATTTTTGTGAGTCTGCCTGTGTACAATTATGTGAGTGTGTCTGTGCTTGTGTTTGTGTCTGTATGTGTTTGTGTGTGTGTGTGTGCGCGCGCGCGAGTGCGTGTGTGTGTGTCTGTGTGTGTGAGTGTGTTTGTATGTGTGTGTGTGTGCGTGCGTGTGTGTGGGTGTTTGTGAGTGTGTGTGTGCTTGTGTGCGTGTGTGTTTGCGTGTGCTTGTGTGTGTTTGCGTTTGTGCATTCCTGTGTGTGTGCGAGTTTGTATGTATGCGTGTGTGTGTTTGAGAGTGTGTGTGCGCGTTTGTGTGAGTTTGTGTGTGTTTGTGTGTGTCTGTGTGTGTTTGTGTGTTTTTGCGTGTGTGCGTGTGTGTGTGTCTGTGTGAGTGTGAGTAGGTGTGTGTTTGCGTGTGTGTGCGTGTGTGTGTTTGGGGGTGTGTGTGTTTGTGTGTGTGTGTTTGGGTGTGTGTGTGTTTGTGTGTGTTTGTCTGCGATTGCGTGCTTGTGTGTGCTTGTGCGGGCGTGTGTGTTTGTGTGTTTGTGTGTTTGCATACGTGTGTGTTTGTGCGTGTGTGTGTGTGCGTGAGTTTGTATGTGTATGAGTGTGTTTGTGCGTGTCTGTGTATGTGCTTTTGTGTGTGTGTGTTTCTGTGTGGATTCGTGTGTGTGTGCGTTTGTGTGAGAGTTTGTGTTTGTGTGTGTGTGTCCGTGTGTGTGTTTGTGTGTGTGTGTGCGCGTGTATGTGTGTGTATGTCTGTGTGAGCGAGTTTGTGTGTGTGTGTGCGTATGTGTGTGTGTGTGTGTAAGTGTGTATGTGCCTGTTTGTGCGTGCGTGTGTGTGTGAGTAATTATATATGTGTGTGTTTTTGTGTGTGTGTCTGAGTGTGTGTGCGTGCGTGTGTGTGTGTGTCTTTGTGTGTGTCTCTGTGTGTGATTGTGTGTTTGTTTATGTGTGTTTGTGTGTGCGTGTGTGTGTGTGTGAGTGTGTGTGTGTGGTGTGTGTGTGTGTCTGTGTATGTGTTCGTTTAGCTCTAATATATCCGCCTGCGTTGACTTTCGACAAAACTGAGTACTAAATCTATTTTACAATCAATTTGAGTCAAAGCCCAATCTTATCATGAAAAGTAAAACTAGCTTCCCTTTACTTGGTTTTAGAGCTGATTCCAATATAACCTTTGAATTCCACTTACATGAGTATGTGTATGTTTGTGCGTATGTGTGTCTATTTGTTTGTGTGTGTGTTTGTGTGTGTGTGCTTGTGTATGTGTTTGAGTTTAGGTTTGTGTGTGACTGTATGCGTGTGGGTGAGTGTGCGCGTGTGTGTGTGTGAGTGCGTGTTTGTGTGTGTGCGTGTATGAGTGTGTGTGTGTGTGTATGGGTGCGTGTTTGTTTGTTTGCGTTTTTGTGTATGTCTCTGTGTGTGTGTGTTTGTGTAAGTATGTGTGTGTGTGTGCGGGTGTGTGTGTGTGCGTGTGTATATGTGTGTGTATGCTTGTGTGTGTGTGTGTGTGCGTGTATATGTGTGTGTGTGTATTAGTGCGTGTTTGTTTAAGTGTGTGCGCGTGTGTGTGTGTGCGTGCGTGTGTGCGTGCGCGTGTGTATGTGTGTGTGTGTGTGGTGTGTGTGTGTATGTGTGTGTGTGTGTGTGTGTGTGTGTGTGTGTGTTCGTTTAGCTCTAATATATCCGCCTGCGTTGACTTTCGACAAAACTGAGTACTAAATCTATTTGACAATCAATTTGAGTCAAAGCCAAATATTATCATGGAAAGTGAAACTAGCTTCCCTTAACTTGGTTTAAGAGCTGACTCCAATATAACCTTTGCGAATACATAAAATTTGAAAATGGCAATTGCTATCCGTTCAGTGTTTTTGGAAGAATCAGGTCCCCTAGAAAGGAAAATTACAGTCTTCAGCTCAATGGCGTTTCAGTTTTTTTGCAAAGGGGAAAAAATTTCTAGAAACATTTGTAGCGTGCACATTCAACGTATTAATAGTTTAAAGAGTTGAGATATTACCAGTTATCATTTAAATATTCTGACGAAAAATATCCATTCTTGTGAAGTATTGAATTTTCCAGATTAAATTTTTATCTCAAATGCTAAGGTCTGAAATCATAAAATTATTGGAACATCTGATTTTGTTAACCCAGGACGAGGTTTTCGTTTGTCCTCGTTTATGATGCAGACCATTTTTGAACGCACACAGGGGGTACGGTGCGTTCAAAAAATACACGGTCGAGGATTATTGTTTGACGAGCAGCATAAACGAGCACGCACTTAAAGTCGAGCATCATAAACGCACCAGGTAATTTAAGTCGAGCGTCATAAACGCACCAGGTACTTACTGTCGAGCCAAAGTCAGCAGCATAGACGCACCAATTCTGGAACATAGACGAGCCACGTTCTGCCACATACACGAGCCACCTTCAGCCCCAGAGACGAGCTAGAAACTTTATCATAGGCGAGCAAAGGTCTGCACCATACTCTTTTTAAACATCTTTTTTATAAAGTTATGTCGGAAAATTATCTCAAGTTGATTGAAAAAATCAACTCTTTGAGATTTTCCAGTATGTTCTGGGTGTGTTCCCCTCCTCCTTTCTCATCCGGACTGGGGACCGGCTACGGCGGAGTTACAAACAAACAACTATAGGAGAATTGAGCAGAGCGTCTTTATGTGTGTGTGTGCGTGTGTTTGTGTTTTTGCTCGTCTGTGTCTGCGTTTGTGTGTGTGTGTCCTTGTGTGTGTGTCTGTAAGTGTTTGTGTGTTTCTGTGTGTGTGTGTGTGTGTGTGGTTGTGTCTGTGTGTCTGCTTGTGTGTGTGTGTGTTTGTGTGTGTTTGCATGCGTGTGTGTATTTTTGTGTTTGTGTGTGTTTGCGTGTGTGTATATCTGTGTGTGTGTGTGTGTGTGTGTGTAAGTGTGTTTATTCGCGTGTGTGTGTGCGTGCGTATGTGTGTGTTTATGTGTGTGTGTGTGTGAGGGTGTGTGTGTGTTTGTGTTTGTGTATATGCGTTTGTGTTTGTGTGTTTGTGTGTGTGTGTGTGCGCGTGTATGTGTGTGTGTATTTTTGTGTATTTGTGTGCGTGAGCGTGTCTGTGTGCCTGTGGGTGGGCGTGTGTGTGAGTGTGTGAGTGAATCTTTGTGTACGTGTGTGTGTGCGTGTGTGCATTTATGTGTGTGTGCGTTTGTATGTGTGTATGTCTCTGTTTGTGTGTTTGTGTGTGTGTGTGTGTATGTCTGTGTGTATGTAAGTTTGTTTATGAGTGTGTGTGTGTGTGTGCGTGCGTATGTGTGTTTATGTGTGTGTGTGTGTGTGGGTGTGTCTGTGTTTGTGTTTGTGTGTTTGTGTGTGTTTGTGTGCTTGCGCGTGTGTGTGTATTTGTGTGTGTTTGTGTGCGTGAGCGTGTCTGTGTGCCTGTGTGTGCGTGTGTGTGAGTGTGTGAGTGATTCTTTGTGTACGTGTGTGAGTGTGTGCGCGTATGTGTACTTATGTGTGTGTGCGTTTGTGTGTGTGTGTATGTGTGTGTGTTTGTGTGTGTGTGTGTGTTTATGTGTGTGTGCGAGTGTGTGTGTTTGTGTTTGTGTATATGCGTTTGTAATTGTGTGTGTGTGTAATTTTATTTATATGTGTGTGTGTTTGCGTTGTGTATTTGTGTGCATAAGTGTGTGCACTCGTGTAGGTCTCCTTGTGTGTGTGTGTGTTTGCGTGTGTGTGTGTGTGTGTGCGAGTGGGTGTATGTGCATGTGTTTAGACGTGCGTGTGTTTGTGTGTGTGTGTAAGAAAGTGTGTTTATGTGTTTGCGTGTGTTTGTGTTTGCTCGTCTGTGTCTGCGTTTTTGTGTGTGTCTGTGTGTGTGTCTGTGTGTTTGTCTGTGTGTGTTTGTATGTGTGTGTGTTTGTGGGTGCGAGTATGCTCTTTTTTATATGTGTTTGCGTTTGTGTGTGTGCGTGTAATTTTATTTATATGTAAGTGTGTTTGCGTGCATGTGTGTATTTGTGTGCATACCTGTGTGCAGGTGTGTAGGTCTCTCTGTGTGTGGGTGCATGTGTATGTGTGCTAGTGTGTGTATGTGTATGTGTTTATACATGTGTGTGTTTTTGTGTGTGTGAAAATGAGTTTATATGTGTGTGTGCGTGTGTTTGTGTTTGATTGTCTGTGTCTGCGTTTGTGTGTGTGTGTGTATCTGTGTGTTTGTCTGTAAGTGTGTGTTTGTGTGTTTCTGTGTGTGTGTGTGGGTGTTTCTGTGTTTCTGCTTGTGTGTGTGCGTTTGTGTATGTCTGTGAGTATGTAAGTGTGTTAATGCGCGTGTGTGTGCGTGAATATGTATGTGTTTATGTGTGTGTGTGTGTGTGTGGGTGCGTCTGTGTTTGTTTTTGTGTGTTTTTGTGTGTTTGTGTGTAGGTGTGTGTGTCTTTGTGTTTGTTTGTGAGCGTGAGCGTGAATGTGTGCATGTGTAAGCGTGTGTGTGTTTCTGTGTGTGTCTGTGTGTGTTTGTATGTGTGTGTGTGTGTGTTTGTGGGTGCGAGTGTGTGTGTAGGTGTGTGTGTTTGTGTCTATCGTCTGTGTGTTTGTGTGTGTGTGTGAGTGTGTGTGTGTGCGTGCATGTGTGTATTTGTGTGCATACGTGTGTGCAGGTGTGTAGGTCTCTCGGTGTGTGGGTGTATGTGTATGTGTGCGAGTGTGTGTATGTGTATGTGTTTATACATGTGTGTGTTTTTGTGTGTGTGAAAATGAGTTTATGTGTGTGTGTGCGTGTGTTTGTGTTTGATTGTCTGTGTCTGCGTTTGTGTGTGTGTATGTGTGTTTGTCTGTAAGTGTGTGTGTGTGTTTCTGTGTGTGTGTGTGTCTGGGTTTCTCTGCGTTTCTGCTTTTGTGTGTGCGTTTGTGTATGTCTGTGAGTTTGTAAGTGTGTTAATGCGCGTGTGTGTGCGTGAATATGTATGTGTTTATGTGTGTGTGTGTGGGTGTGTCTGTGTTTGTTTTTGTGTGTTTGTGTGTGTTTGTGTGTAGGTGTGTGTGTATTTGTGTTTGTTTGTGAGCGTGAGCGTGAATGTGTGCATGTGTAAGCGTGTGTGTGTTTCTGTGTGTGTCTGTGTGTGTTTGTATGTGTGTGTGTGTTTGTGGGTGCGAGTGTGTGTGTAGGTGTGTGTGTGTGTGTCTATCGTCTGTGTGTGTTTGTGTGTGTGAGTGTGTGTGTGTGTGTGTGCGTGCATGTGTGTAATTGTGTGCATACGTGTGTGCAGGTGTGTAGGTCTCTCTGTGTGTGGGTGCATGTGTATGTGTGCGAGTGTGTGTATGTGTATGTTTTTATACATGTGTGTGTTTTTGTGTGTGTGAAAATGAGTTTATATGTGTGTGTGCGTGTGTTTGTGTTTGATTGTCTGTGTCTGCGTTTGTGTGAATATGTGTGTTTGTCTGTAAGTGTGTTTGTGTTTCTGTGTGTGTGTGTGTGGGAGTTTCTGTGTTTCTGCTTGTGTGTGTGTGTTTGTGTGTGTTTGCATGCGTGTATGTATTTGTGTGTTTGTGTGTGTGTGTGTGTGTGTGCGTTTGTGTATGTCTGTGTGTATGTAAGTGTGTTAATGCGCGTGTGTGTGCGTGCATATGTGTGTGTTTATGTGTGTGTCTGTGTGGGTGTGTCTGTGTTTGTTTTTGTGTGTTTGTGTGTGTTTGTGTGCAGGTGTGTGTGTATTTGTGTTTGTTTGTGAGCGTGAGCGTGAGTGTGTGCTTGTGTAAGCGTGTGTGTGTTTCTGTGTGTGTCTGTGTGTGTTTGTATGTTTGTGTGTGTATGTGGGTGCGAGTGTGTGTGTAAGTGTGTGTGTGTGTCTGTGTCTATGCGTCTGTGTGTTTGTGTGTGTGTGTGAGTGTGTGTGTGCGTGCGTTTGTGCGAGTGAGTGTGTCTGTGTTTGTTCGTGAGTTTGTGTGCTTTTGTGTACGTGTGTGCAAGTCTGTGTGTGTTTCTTTGTGTGTGTGTGTCTGTGTGTGTGTTTGTGTGTGTGTGGGTTTGTGTGTGTTTGTGTTTGTCTGTGTGTGTGCTTGTGTTTGCGTTTGCTCGTCTGTGTCTGCGTTTGTGTGTGTGTGTATCTTTGTGTCTGTCTGTAAGTGTGTGTGTTTCTCTCTGTGTGTGTGTGTGGGTGTTTCTGTGTTTCTGCTTGTGTGTGGGCGTTTGTGTAGTTCTGTGAGTATGTAAGTGTGTTAATGCGCGTGTGTGTGCGTGAATATGTATGTGTTTATGTGTGTGTGGGTGTGTCTGTGTTTGTTTTTGTGTGTTTGTGTGTGTTTGTGTGTAGGTGTGTGTGTATTTGTGTTTGTTTGTGAGCGTGAGCGTGAATGTGTGCATGTGTAAGCGTGTGTGTGTTTCTGTGTGTGTCTGTGTGTGTTTGTATGTGTGTGTGTGTTTGTTGGTGCGAGTGTGTGTGTAGGTGTGTGTGTGTGTGTCTATCGTCTGTGTGTTTGTGTGTGTGTGTGAGTGTGTGTGTGTGCGTGCGTTTGTGCGAGTGTGTGTGTGTTTGTTCGTGTAATTGTGTGCGTTTGTGTACGTGTGTGCAAGTCTGTGTGTGTGTCTTTGTGTGTGTGTCTTCGTGTGTGTGTGTGTGTGTCTGTGTGTGTTTGTGTGTGTGTGTGTTTTTGCGTTTGTTTGTGTTTGTCTGTGTGTGTGCTTGTGTTTGTGTTTGCTCGTCTATCTTTGCAATTGTGTGTGTGTATCTGTGTGGTTGTCTGTAAGAGTGTGAGTGTTTCTGTGTGTGTTTGTGTGTGGTTGGGTGTTTCTGTGTGTCTGATTTTGTGTGTGTCTGTGTGTGTTTGCATTCGTTTGTGTATCTGTGTGGTATCTGTGTGTTTGTGTGTGTGCGTGTGTTTATGTCTGTGTGTATGCAAGTGTGTTTATGCGCGTGTGTGTGTGGGCGTGCGTAAGTGTGTGTTTATGTGTGTGTGTGTGTGGGTGTGTCTGTGTTTGTTTTTGTGTGTTTGTGTGTGCTTGCGTGTATATATGTGTGTATTTGTGTGTGTTTGTGAGCGTGAGCGTGAGTGTGTGCATGTGTAAGCGAGTGTGTAATTCTGTGTGTGTCTGTGTGTGTTTGTATGTGTGTGTGTGTTTGTGGGTGTGAGTGTGTGTGTAAGTATGTGTCTGTCTATGCGTCTGTGTGTTTGTTTGTGTGTGTGTGCGTGCGTTTGTGCGAGTGTGTGTGTGTGTGTGTGTGTTTGTTCGTGTGTTTGTGTGCGTTTGTGTTCGTGTGTGCAAGTCTGTGTGTGTGTCTTTAAGTGTGTCTGTGTGTGTGTTTGTGTGTGTGTTTTTGTGTGTAATTGTGTTTGTCTGTGTGTGTGCGTGTTTGCATGTGTCTGTGTTTATGTGTGTATGTGTTTGCGTGTCCGTGTGCCTGTGTGTGCATGTGTGTGTGAGTTTGTAAGTGAATCTGTGTGTACGTGTGTGTGTCTGTGTGCGTGCTTGCATGTCTGTGTGTATGTAAGTGTGTTTATGCACGTGTTTGAATGTTGGTGGGTCTGTGTTTGTGCTTGTGTGTGTTTGCGTGTATGTGTGCGGGTGTGTGTATGTGTGTGTGTTTGTGTTTTTGTGTGTGTGAGAGGGTTTGTGTGTTTGTGCGTGCGTGCGTGTGTGCGTGTGAGTGTGTGTATGTGTGCGTGCGTTTGTGAGCGTGTGTGTGTGTGTTTGAGTGTCTGTTTTTGTGCGTTTGTGTGTGTGTGTGTGTGTGTGTGTTTGTGTGTTTGCGTGTGTGTGTGTGAGTGTGGGAGTGAATCGGTGTGTACGTGAGTGTGACTGTTTGTGTGTTTGTGCGTGCGTGCGTGTGTGTGCGTGTGTGTGTGTGTGTTTGTGTCTTTGTGCGTGTTTTTTGTGTGCGTGTGTGCGTTTTTGTGTGGGTGCCTGCGTGTGTTTGTGTATTTTTGTGAGTCTGCCTGTGTACAATTATGTGAGTGTGTCTGTGCTTGTGTTTGTGTCTGTATGTGTTTGTGTGTGTGTGTGTGCGCGAGTGCGTGTGTGTGTCTGTGTGTGTGAGTGTGTTTTTGTGTGTGTGTGTGTGTGTGTGTGTGCGTGCGTGTGTGTGGGTGTTTGAGAGTGTGTGTGCGCGTTTGTGTGAGTTTGTGTGTGTTTGTGTGTGTCTGTGTGTGTTTGTGTGTTTTTGCGTGTGTGCGTGTGTGTGTGTCTGTGTGAGTGTGAGTATGTGTGTGTTTGCGTGTGTGTGCGTGTGTGTGTTTGGGGTGTGTGTGTTTGTGTGTGTGTGTTTGGGTGTGTGTGTGTGTGTGTGTTTGTGTGTGTTTGTCTGCAAGTGCGTGCTTGTGTGTGCTTGTGCGGGCGTGTGTGTTTGTGAGTTTGTGTGTTTGCATACGTGTGTGTTTGTGCGTGTGTGTGTGTGCGTGTGTTTGTATGTGTATGAGTGTGTTTGTGCGTGTGTGTGTCTGTGCTTTTGTGTGTGTGTTTCTGTGTGTGTTCGTGTGTGTGTGCGTTTGTGTGAGAGTTTGTGTTTGTGTGTGTGTGTCCGTGTGTGTGTTTGTGTGTGTGTGCGCGTGTATGTGTGTGTATGACTGTGTGAGCGAGTTTGTGTGTGTGTGTGTGTGTGTGTGTGTGCGTATGTGTGTGTGTGTGTGTGTGTGCGAGTGTGTGTGTGCCTGTTTGTGCGTGCGTGTGTGTGTGTGTGAGTAATTATATATGTGTGTGTTTTTTTGTGTGTGTCTGAGTGTGTGTGCGTGCGTGTGTGTGTTAGTGTTTGTATGTGTTTGTGCGTGTGTGTGTGTGTGTGTGTTTGTGTTTGTCTCTGTGTGTGATTGTGTGTTTGTTTATGTGTGTTTGCGTGTGCGTGTGTGTGTGTGTGAGTGTGTGTGTGTGTGGTGTGTGTGTGTGTGTGTCTGTGTATGTGTTCGTTTAGCTCTAATATATCCGCCTGCGTTGACTTTCGACAAAACTGAGTACTAAATCTATTTTACAATCAATTTGAGTCAAAGCCCAATCTTATCATGAAAAGTAAAACTAGCTTCCCTTTACTTGGTTTAAGAGCTGATTCCAATATAACCTTTGAATTCCACTAACATGAGTATGTGTATGTTTGTGCGTATGTGTGTCTATTTGTTTGTGTGTGTGTTTGTGTGTGTGCTTGGGTATGTGTTTGAGTTTAGGTTTGTGTGTGACTGTATGCGTGTGGGTAAGTGTGCGCGTGTGTGTGTGAGTGCGTGTTTGAGTGTGTGCGTGTATGAGTTTGTGTGTGTGTGTGTATGGGTGCGTGTTTGTTTGTGTGCGTTTTTGTGTATGTCTCTGTGTGTGTGTGTTTGTGAGTGTATGTATTTGTGTGTGTTTGTGTAAGTGTGTGTGTGTGTGTGTGCGGGTGTGTGTGCGTGTTTATATGTGTGTGTATGCTTGTGTGTGTGTGTATGTGTGTGTGTTTGCGTGTGTGTGTGTGCGTGTATATGTGTGTGTGTGTGTGTATTAGTGCGTGTTTGTTTGTGTGCGTTTTTGTGTGGGTCTCCGTGTGTGTGTGCGTGTGTGTTTGTGTGTGTGTGTTTGTGTGTGTTTGTTTAAGTGTGTGCGCGTGTGTGTGTGCGTGTGTGTGTGCGTGCGCGTGTGTATGTGTGTGTGTGTGGTGTGTGTGTGTATGTGTGTGTGTGTGTGTGTGTGTGTGTGTGTGTGTGTGTGTGTGTGTGTGTGTGTGTGTGTGTGTGTGTGTGTGTGTGTGTGTGTTCGTTTAGCTCTAATATATCCGTCTGCGTTTACTTTTGACAAAACTGAGTACTAAATCTATTTGACAATCAATTTGAGTCAAAGCCAAATATTATCATGGAAAGTGAAACTAGCTTCCCTTAACTTGGTTTAAGAGCTGACTCCAATATAACCTTTGCGAATACATAAAATTTGAAAATAGCAATTGCTATCCGTTCAGTGTTTTTGGAAGAATCAATTCCCCTAGAAAGGAAAATTACAGTCTTCAGCTCAATGGCGTTTCAGTTTTTTTGCAAAGGGGAAAAAATTTCTAGAAACATTTGTAGCGTGCACATTCAACGTATTAATAGTTTAAAGAGTTGAGATATTACCAGTTATCATTTAAATATTCTGACGAAAATTATCCATTCTTGTGAAGTATTGAATTTTCCAGATTAAATTTTTATCTCAAATGCTATGGTCTGAAATCATAAAATTATTGGAACATCTGATTTTGTTAAAGGCTTTTACCAACAATATAAACATTGAGCAGATAATAAGAAAAAGAACGGAATACTAGGAGAAAGTAAAAAGTGAGAAAACAGAATTAACGTGGTCTTTTCATCAATGAAACTTCCAGTAAACTGCAGTGCTTAAAACTAGGTAATTTTTGTATTTTTTTAATAATATTAATCTATCAAAAACAGTCAACATATTGGTTCCAATTGCTATTGGCAATAAACAATAACAACATTATATGAACTCAATGTGTATTTTAAATATCTGTTACAAAACTAACAGTATTTAATGCAAAAGATATTGCTTGCCTTACGAATCATTTTCAATTCAAAAGCCTACTTTTCGCGTTGACCTTTCAACGCCAAAATTTGTTTAGTGTTTGTTGTTGAGAAAAAAATTCAGATCAATCTAAATTTTCCGGTCAATACAATATTTTTTGACAGTTGGAGTAAGTTAGCAACATCCAGGAACCTCACATATACACATAGTTATCTGATACTTTGGTAATCTGTGGCATTAGTTTGCAAATTCTTACAAATCTTAGTTCAATGATTAATCTAAGAAGTATTTGCAAAACAGGCAAATGATGAATTGAATTGCGCACGATTTTCAATTGATATTAATTTGGCTATTAATATCAAGGTAAAGTAAAGGACTTTTGGGACTAGAGGCTAGTCAAATTTGATGTACTCTTTTTTAAAAGCTTTTCTCCCTTTGATCGGATTGTTTTAAAGAGAGCTAGTTTCAATTGTTACAAATTGCCAAATCTAGCCACAAACTTGGTGACGGAGCTGTTCACTCAGTATATAAAATCGCAAACTTTACAACTAATTGTTTAACGGACCCGGGCCGAAGAAAAGTTGGAAAAATATGTATGATAAGCTGTAAAAAGTTGTTTCTTTCACCGCAAATTTCTTACGTAATTTTGCGGTGAAATGTGAATGCGGTGAAAAAACGTAAGTTCGCCGCTAGAGAAGCGGTGATCTTACAAAATTTCATCGCAATTCACCGCTAAGTATGTAATTTCACCGCTTAATAAAGCGGTGAAATTATATAGAGTTATTTTTCACCGCATTCACCGTCTGATTTACGTAATTTCACCTCATTCGCCGACTATTTTACAAAATTTCCCGAAATCACCGTTTGTCTTACATAATTTTGCGTTTAATGGCGGTGACACCTCGAACCGGGGGTGAATTTAGTTAATTAACTATTTTTACAACACAGCACTGTTAACTATTTAGTGTAAAAGAATAAAATAATCAGCCAAATTTTGATGGTGATAACAAAAAACTTTAAAATTTGGTCGACTGCTTCAATTACCGCTTAATTGCTTCAATTACCGCTCAATTACCGCTTAATTGGTCGACTGCTTCAATTACCGCCTAATTTTATAAACTTTTTCTTATACCGCAATAGGGAATAATTTTTTTTGCAGTGTTTCAAAAAAGCGATGAAAAATTAGCATTAAAAAATTATGTCGCAGTGGTCAAAACTATTTTTTATATTGAATTGACATACACTTGAGGCTAAAGTGCAGTTTTGTGTTCGGTAAGATACTGGTTTACGTGTCGGATTTCTGTAAATTGACGAAATTTGGCAAAAAACACTAAAATTTCCTGCTGGAAAAAAGAAGTTGACAAATTTTTATTATTTGATCACCCTTTGTTGCGATTTTAAACTGATCCAAATTTTTAATTTCAGCAACAGCAGAAGAAGATGATGATTGCAACGACAAATAACCACGTGCTTGAAACCAAATCCACATAATTTTCAAAGGATATCATCAAAATCACTTGAATACCAATAACAGACCACAATTTTGACGTCGCTATGGAGATCTTAATCAACAAGTAGGAAAACAAAAGGATAATCATTCAATCGCTTCTTCATTTAGTTTTTTCATATCGTTCTGTCAAAATTGACAACGCCAAAGACTTGACAAAACTGACTGAATCATTGGATGATAACCGACATGTCTTGCGGAACTTAGGAAAAACTGTAAATATTAGGGACAATTTTTTGTCTTTTTAATCAGTGAGAAGCTGCAAGCAGAAACAAGAAGACATTGTGAGCTATCATCCAAGGGCAAGGCGCCTCAAAACTATGCAGAGCTTCGATCATTTTTGGAGGAACGGGCTCAAGCGTTGGAAGCAACAACACCACATGGAAACGGTACTAATAAGCCACAAGAAAACACTAACTCGAAACATCTGCATACTCATTTGGCGACCTTGGAGCAGCAATGTGAGTGCTGTCAAAAAACAAGAAAATTTTCAAATGTGGAAAATTTAAGAAACTTTCAGTGAAGGCATGGGCCGACTTGGTAAAGGTGAAAAAACTCTACTTCAATTTTTTGCGTTCTGGGCATAGGTCAGAAGATTGTGATGGTATAAAACATGATACTCTTTTGCATGGGGGAAAACATTTATATCAAAGGAAGAAATAACGAAACGTATTTTAGGCAGGTAGACGACAGAGCACATCAAAGTTTTTCAAAAGCCTCTACAACGATAAAAAGGAAAGTTGAGAGCAGAAATACATCAGCCAGGACTCAAAAAACCACGGAGGAAGTTTTCCTCCAGAGAGCTAATTTTCGCGTCAATGTCCGAAGAGAAACAGTTGAACTCTGAGATTTACTGTATTCTGCATCGCAGAACAACTTAATAACAGAAGCTGCTGCAAAACGCAGAAATTGAAGAAAAAACATAGCCACACCAGGGTTTTTGGACTCGGAGGGACAGAAGTTCAAGACAACAAGGCCATGATTGATCTTTTCATAACATCAAAGAACGGATCGTCATCAACCAATATAAGTGTGTCTGTTTTGACAAAGATATTGGACAATCTGCCATCTCGTTTCATTGATACCAGCCTGTGGTAGACAGTCAAAGATTTAAAATTGGCGGATCCAGACTTTAACAAACCATAACGCAATGAATTTTTGCATTTAACTGCTCATTATAAAGATCTCATGATCGGTAGCAACAGGTTAAAGGAACCAAATTTTGGAATAACCCAAAGGCCTTCAAAATACGGTTGGGTAGTAATTGGAAAGGTAACGATGGCTTTGAATTTTTTGCAGACCTTCTTTGTTCAATCAGTACCCGAAAATTTACAGCGTCTCTGGAAAGCAGAGGAAGTTCCAACAGCAAAATTTTGGACCTGCAAAGAGGAACGTTGTAAACAACAGTTCAGGGAAACAACGAAACGAAGCCCAATTGTGAAATTGCTTTTCAAAGATGAAACAAAGCATTTGAGAACTCTTTTCCTGTAAGAAAGTCGGCGACTTAAAAGCCTTTTTTGCAGACTCGAAAAACAGCCAGAACTCTGCAAGGACTTCAATTTGTAAGCCTTGGTCAAATGAAAAAAGTACCAGAGTCGAAACTAATTTTTCCCGCAGAGATCTCATATTAGCATGTCATCACTGTGTCTCTAAATATTCAGTTAAGACCACCAAATAAAGACATGTTCTTGACGGATGTGCAAAATCAACAACGCGTGTTTCTTTGATTGAAAGACTGATGGTTGGACCGGAAATACAAAAAAGACTTATTCAGCCTTTCAATTCAGTTTTGCCTTTATCAGATTCAACAAGCAGTAGGTATTGAAAAGATGTATCGTCGAGTAGAACTGGACAAAGTAGATAAAGATTATTATCGTAATCTTTAGAAAGCCCAAGATTCAGAAATAATTGAGTTACCGGGTGACCCAATTAATTTATGGTATCGCTTCTGAATCGTATCTTTCGATCCGACTTCTCCTTGTTCTTGCTGAAGAAACGACAGATCAAAATCTTCCCTTGTCTTTAGCCACTTATATATATGTTGATGACTTACTCAAAAGCTCCAATGACTTTCAAGCAGCAGAAGATTTTGCAGGACGCATTCATTAAAACTCTTGCCTCTGCATGTTTTGATATACGAAAAAAGACTTCCAGTGACTAAAGATTAGGTCCAAGACTAGCTGGAAACTCAACAGAAACCGAGGATGAAATATTAATCATAGGTAAGATTACAATATCAAGACACTGATTGTAAAAAAGAATCCAAACCCTGGTCAATTTGGATTTACAGTTAAACTTGATAAGGAGACACCCGAAACAGAAAAACACAAAATCTGTCAGAGGTTTCACACCTTCCCGATCAATTGGGCTGGCTTTCACCAACCACCATCTAACACAAATCGTTTGTCCTGTTTTTGTGGATGGATAAACTTAGCTGGGATCAACCACTTTCAGATGGAAATCTACAGCAGTACATGCGACTTCGCATTCATTTAAAGACTTGGAAAACAACCGTTTCCAACGGAAAGTGTTAATGGCAGTGTCAGAATCAGACTATCAACGAATTGTCTTTTGCTATGCATCAACAACTGCTTAGGCTGCGGTTGTCTTCCTCAGAGAGAAGGTTGGAGACTGCAATGACAAAAAGATGTTGACAGCTAAAAATCGAGTAGCTCCAATCAGATCGGTTTCTCTCTCACGCTCGGAACCCTATGCAGCTCTGCTTGGAGCCAAACTAGTTGGGGCGGTGTGTGCTGTTATCCATGATGAACGATTTCCGAAGCCAGAAATTTTCGCTCGGTCGGACACAACAGTTACAATCTCTTGGTTAAAAGATTGTCCAAAAAGGTGGAAAGTTTTGTAGCAAACAGCCTAGATAGAATACTAGAAGTTATTCCAGCCACTGACTGGAAATTTGTTTCTACGGAAGAAGATCCTGCAGACTGTGCTTTACGAGGGAAGGCAGCCGCTGATTTGCGAAGCATAATCTGTGGGGAAGGATTTGGACCGGGTTGAAACAGCCAAAAAGTCATTGGCCATTACTTAGGTCTTCTATCGATACAACGAAAGCTGAAATTTGTGCGGGGTATAAAGATTGGGATTGGGAGTGCTCTAGAAAAACAACTCAGGGCCAGCAGGAATATACAGCATAGAAACGTTTCTTCAGTCAAACCAGAAGAAAACAAAATAAATCACGTCATAATTGCGCCAGCCAATTCATGTGAAGTTTCGTTGAAAGGATATGAAATATATGAATGATGAATAGTTACATACAGCTTCATACGACGAATTTTTCTTCCAGATTTGGACATAATAGGAGATCTAAATCGACAAGATAGTGTTCAAAACAACAACATGGGCAGCCGTCAGACACGGAGGTAACCAAGGACTTGACAGAAACCAGAAACAAATCAAGGGTTTCAGGTGGATTTGGTGTTATATGTAAGCAAAGGGGCCCGGTTGTTTTTCAGTGCGTGGTGCACAAATGAAAAGGTCATTCAGAGGTTAAATTTAACTTGGGGGACCCTGGACTTTATTCCAAAGGCAGCGCAGAGATATCCTAGCATCCATCACGTGGTAATCTCATTGGTAGGGCCGGGAACCAGGTTGTCCATTCAATGCCGGGGGCGAGGATAAAACCGTGATCTGAATCGATCCAATCTGTTAATTTTATAGTTTTGGAAGGGCTGGGGGCCCAAGTTTTGCATTTAGTCCTGAGGGCGGGGATGAAATGGTAAAGTCAACTTATCCGATTGATGGTATTGGTAGAGGCGGGGCCCATTTTTGCATCCAAACCTGGGGTCGGGGATGATACTGTAAAATCAACTTATCCAATTAATGATACGGTAGGGCCGGGGGCCCAGATCTTGCATTCAACGCTGGGGGAGAGGATAAAAATATACTCTCAAGGAATCCCAATCATGACATTAATGATATTGGTGGGTCCGGGAGTCGAGATCTTGCATTCATCGCTGGTGTTGAGGTTGAAACGGTAAGCTTAATTGAACTCTAATTTGATATTGGTACGGCCGGGGCCCAGGTTTTGCATTCAGCGCCGAGTGCGGAAATAAAAAGAGCAGCTCAAGCATTCCCATCAATGGTATTGGTTTGGATAGTTCTGGGGACACATACAGAACTGATGTGACAGACCAATCCCCTAGTGATCTTGGGGAATTCATCAACCCGGATGTAAACTGTTTGCTTTGTGCCGCATAAAGAGTTAGGTCCGGGAGCCAAGGTACAGGTAAATGTAATTTGAGAAATTTTTCAAGAACATAGGATAAATAAAAGATGAAGGATAGGGCCGAGGCCCGGATATAAATCAAGGTATCTTGAGAAAAAAACTCAAAACCGTCAGATGAGGATAATGGAAAAGATAGGACTGGGTGCCCAGGTATAGGTATATTAGGACAGATAGAAGGCAGCATTGAACCAAGAACCCCCAGTGCCAGCAAGACAGAGGTAACATAAGAAAGTCAGTCACAGAAGACTGCAACAAGGAAGCTCTCAAGAAATAGCAACCTCTAAAGCCTCTTTGACATTCTTTGACGACGAGAAAAACGTTATTGGAGTTGGAAGACGTCTAAAAATTTCACCCTACACTATCGCCAGAAAATTTCCAATTCTCATTCCAAAGAAGTCAGCAATCACAAAATTGTTGACTCGTAAAGCACACGAGTAAAATCTTCTTGCGGGTCCTCCGTTAACCCTAAATACTCTTAGGCGCACGATATGGATTCCTGGAGAAGTTTCGGTTGTATAAGGTGATTTGAACAAATGCAAGTTATGCATTTCTTATGTGTCAAGTTGCTGCAGCCACATATGGTAGACTTGACAAGGGGAATAGTGCTGCCATCTTTCACATTCAAACAATGTGGATTAGACTGTTGTGAACCATTTTACATCAAAGATGAATTGAGGCAATTAGAAAAAGTTAAGGTGGCAATTTTTATTTGCTTCAGCACTAAAGCTGTTCACACGAAGTCAGGGATGTTTTTAACAAAGGAAGGTTGTCTTGCAGCGCTGGAGCTATTCAAAGCTCTCCTGGGTATGCCGGTAGAAGTATATAGCGATAATTCAACATCTTTCATTGGAACCAATGGAGAACAAGAACTTAGACCAGCCCTAGCAACAAAAAAATTTCAGCATCTCAAATCTGTGTTTAGCTACGAAAACAGTATTACTTGGTTGACAATTCCTCTAGGACATCAAAATTTAGAAGACATTGTGAATCAGCACTCAAGTCAAGGAAACTTCATATGTATCGCAGCAATTGAAGAACGAAGCTGAGAGTTGGTAATTTTGCAACACTCTTGACCCAGATGGAATCTATTTTGAACACAAGACCTATTGCATTAGTTTCGGATGATGCCAATGATGCATTAGCCCTCATACCGGGATATTTTTGTATAGGAACACCAACTGCGGCATTACCAGAACAATCATTTGTTACAGTGAATGAAGCAACAACGCTAACGTGACAGTAGAAGAAGATGCACTACCTCATCAGAATTTTCTTGAAGAAATGGTCGGCAGATTTTATATCTGCATTACAGCAAGAAAAATGGCAGAACGGACAACCAAACATTGAAGAAGACGACACCGATATTGTGAAAGAGTACAATACAACACCAATGACATGGCCACTTGGACGAATAACGAAAGTCTTTGATTGAAATGACGAGATCGTTCTAGTCTTTCATCTTCAAACCGACTGTGGATTCTGCATACGACCCGGTAACAATTTTGTTTTGCTGATGAAAGAAGAAATCAACATATCTCTTTCCACACTCATTAGGGACAAAAAAAGAGGTTTGACCAAAACAAAAAACTCAATGGCTGGACGAACACATACAATGTGAATGATTGAACAAACCACGTTGGTAATTTTTTGAAACAATGCGACTATTTAGTTGAACCCGTTTGAGGAGGCTGGAATGTTACGATTTCAAACTTAATCAAATTTTGACTTTCAGTAACGACAGGAGAAGATGATGGTTGCAACGACAAGTGAGCACGTGCTTGAAACTAAATTTTCAATAATTTTCGAACGGTACTGTCAAAAACACTTGATCTTCTTGAACTTAAGTTTCTTGAGCATAAAACACTATAAAGCAATACAGGCAAAAATTATTTTAACGTTGCCCAGCAACACACTTGTCGACTTATTGTTTAATTACTAGAATTTCAGGACTATCATACTTAAAGTTTAACTGCAAATCTCCTAGAACTAGCTCAACATTCAACGAATCAGTCAGGCAATTCCAACGCATGAGCAATTTATGGCTCAAGTGCTTTTTATGAAAACTATTACGAGTTTGCATCAGGTTCTCTGCAATTGTTTCGCGACGAAATTCGAAAATTGTTTCACACAGTTCAGCAACTTCCTTTGACACCAGTTTCAGTTTGAAAAAGGAAGCTATAGAAAGTTGAGCTTTTAGAAAATTTAAAAAATGTCTATTTTGAGGATAGTAAATCGACATACCATGCATATTCAGGTAGGCAACTTAAATTTTTTAACTTTGATTTAAGAGATTTAAACTTGTTATTTTAACAGTAAAGGTAATCTTGCACAATGTACGAGGTCAGTTTCCCTTACTGGCTTAAATGGTTTTAAGCTTGTTATTGACGACATTGAACGAACTGAGAGACTTGATTGCTTTAAAGTTTGGTATTGCTTTAAAGTTACGATTTTTTTTACATATTTAAAACTATGAACTTTTCTAAAATTTTTGTAACAGAATGACGAAGTTTGAATAACCATAGCCAATCAAGCAGGTTTGAATGATCAAGCAAAGTTGTAGGCTTTCAATTTTTTGCAGTCCAAAACTTTGTTTATTGACTGGGGTTCCTAACAAAAAATTTAAAAAAATGAGTTCAAAATCTAAACAAAGCGTATAATACGAAAGTCTGGGCAAAGAACACGCTCTCAAAGATGTTAATTTAACGTATGTGGTATTAAGGCACAAACCAAAACAACAACTGACTGCTACACACAGAAAATCAATTAGAGCAGCTAATCAGGCAGCCAAAATACGTGCACCATTAATCAGACAATGTAACGGATTCACGAGTTTTATTTAGCTGGTTCCAATCTCAATACAGATTGATGATTAGTTGTTGAACAAATATGCGTTCTCCGATAGCTGATCAACAGTTTCACTCATCAATGAAAGTTTGTTCGGGAAGTTATGATTAAGTTACAATCAATATAACGGGAATGCATGGTACTAACGATCTCAAGAATGAAATAGTTCGTATCAAAAACAAAGGACTGCATTCGATTGAATCAAATAAAAACACGTCAATCTCGTCGGAAATACAATTTACGACTGCAATAGGCTGAATCAAAGCTGCAACCAAATAGATGTACTCCCGAACAAATGATTTTGTTTTAAGAAAACTGTCTTCAACCTTGCTCACCATGCTTATGAGCTTCAAACCATTGGAGTACAAGTGAGGGACACGAAGTGAGCCTCTTGCAGTTCTACCGAAATTAGAATGCGTATTAAGCGGTTTTTGCCTTCAGATAAGCCCTTAATTTGTCTTCAAATAAGTTATAAAAACGCTGATAAAATCAAAATAAGATTGGACGTAGAAATCTATTTTTCCAGAATCAACGCAGTCAATCAGTCAGTCAAAAAAACTCCAGGATGGAATGGTGCTAGGAAGTACAACAAAGTTCACAGGATAGAAGTACAAAGGGGAAATATTACATTATCAGCCGGAACTAAACCTCGCCAAAGTTACAGCACAGCCTGTGATTAGGTTTACTGATAACAGTGAAGTTTAGAGTGTGACCCAAATTTGAAAACATTGATCATTGACCTACAGACGCAAGTGCTGAAATCGAGTTTGTTTGTATACTGAATGAATTCGAAAAGAAAAGCATCTTAAGGAAACAGTTGAGCCACCGTCCGTGGCTAAACTTGAACAACGAAGGCAACGTGGCACAAATCGATATGCATTTGTCTACAAATCTTCGTCAAAACAAAAATAAGTATGGCTGTAAGACGAATTACGAGCAGAGAATGTTCTAAAACATTGTTTGGTTGGAACAGTTTTTACAATTCATGAAGAATCCATACTATTGATGGCCGATATCAAGACAGAAACAGTTAATGCAAGTTCCCGAACGTGATAAAAATTTCTACTTCTTTCCATTGAAGTGTTTCTGATAGTGAGCTAAGCAGTTCCAGAAGATGCGCGGTCAATCGGCAGCGAAAGACTATTCGTTGTAGAACCAGGTGCGGCGAGATCTTTAGTGCTTGGACTACAAGTGAATCTAGTATCTTTAGGTAACATCTTGTCACTAGTATAATTAGTATTTACCACATATAATAGATTTCTCCGTTTAGTTCTCACATTAGGCGACTTCTGAAAGGCATCTAGATTATAAAAAGACAACATTGGGACAATAAGCATGAGTCTGATGAAAAAACGAATCCTTGGAAGTGGGAAAAGTTTTCTAATTTGTAGCTGAAAGTTACCTTCAGTACTGTGAAGCAATAAAGAGAACATCTTGCATGCGTTTCTGCTTCTGAAGAAACAACATGAGCTGAGAACTGCCTAACTTCAACCAAAACGATACTCAGTCAATTTAATGTTTGTTGTTGAAAAAACAAACCAGCACCAATGAGACAATTTCGAAACCACAGTCGGAATTACAAGCAGCAGTTAATGCAGCAAGAGATACAGGTATTCAAGGAACACTGAATGACAAACAGTTTTTCGGAAAGTCTGAACTGCCATGTTTTTGTGAATACCCAATTCCCATCAAAAACAGCAATTATTTTTGGCTAACAGAATAGCTGAAATACTGTATGAGGAGGATGTTTCACAGTTGAAATTTTCAAGTGGTCTCAAGAAGGATATTCTCACGAAAGTAGTCAGAATTGAGTAACTCACGACAAGTAATGGTTCACTTGGCTGTCCAGTTGAGGCCACCAACGTGTAATTCCGGAGAAAAAAAACTTAATTTTTGCTTCAACTAGAGTTAAAATACCTACATCGGTCTTCATAAAACAATTTGACAAAGAACATGCTGATATTCACTGGGAAAGATTAAATAAATCCAAGTGACTAAAATTCCGTAAGTACAGCAGTCCTTAAACGAATCCCTTATGATAGACGTCAAGCAATGACAGAAAGCGAAGACATCCAACCTCAAAATCTCTTTCAAGAGCAGTTTGCTGAGAAGATAAAGTGTCTCAAAGCAGAATCAGAAAAGCGGAAAGATCCCATATTTTTGCCCTTTTATGATGCAAAAAGACTTTTTCG
Source organism: Convolutriloba macropyga (assembly GCF_964194025.1). NCBI lineage: Eukaryota > Metazoa > Xenacoelomorpha > Acoela > Convolutidae > Convolutriloba > Convolutriloba macropyga. The sequence goes on from NC_134469.1 coordinate 42,684,578, forward strand.
GGCCCAAATCGTAATATGCAAAAATAAGTCGCTGGTCGATGTTCAGAGCAATCTATCCCCTGCGGTTAGGTGGGAAACATCACTTGAGTTATCCTTGCGTTTTGGGCAAAGAACAAACAGAGCAAAAGTTCTAAGCGTAGCAAAACATTGTAGAGCTCAAAAGATGGATCCTGAGCATGCAAAATGAATTGCAATTAATAAATAACATGCGTTAAATGTGTTGAAAAGTTATAGCAAGAATAAAAAATCCAGTAACGATAGATTTGCCCGTAGAAACAAAAGATTAGTTAACAGATTTGCTGAATTTTGAGTAATCTAATTTTCTTTTTTCCGCTGTCAACAATGGGCGAAGGAACAAAGAAGATGGTGTTTTGGGGTGTGTTAGTTATTGGAGCACGGATATTTGACGTAAAGGCAATAAAGGCTTAATTTCGAGAAAAGGCATACAAGACTTGATAGGCAGTGGCATAATGGGAAATATTTGCAGGAGCTGAGCGTGAATTTGCGGAAACATTGCGGAACCGAACAAGTAAGGCGTCGAAGAACCTTGCATGCAACACTGATTCAGATGTAAAACTAGCGCACAAGCAGCACATTCACCTAGAGAAGGCGGTTAAAGATTGGTTACAAGTTGCAGGAATACAAGGTGTGCAGTGTTGAGAGCAGATCAGCCATTGATGACATTCTTTGAACTACGGTGTGTACCGCTTGGCAGTAGTTGACCGTAAGACCATTGACTCCTGTCAGTTCAGACGCTAAAAGCTGCGAATCTTTGACATCCAGCCACCTCTTGCTTGGCGACAAAAAAATTTGCTAATTGTTATCTCTATCTTCTACGTGCAGAAACTTTTTTTTATTATCAGTGGGCCTTTCAACAAACTCATGCTTATGCCAATCTCATTTGATGTTTGTTTCGTAGGATGTTTCTTCCAACACGGCGTATTCTTGACCAAATACAGTAATAATTGTTGATATTATAGCGGGGGTCAAATTACCAAGAAAACATAAGGCTCTGAAAGTGCTAATCGATAATCAAAATTCCAATTGTAATCTGCAGTTGATAAGAAGTCAATGTGGAGCCCTCTGTTGTACCAATAAAATAAAAGATTTTTCTACGATAGGCAGCAGAGTTGGCTGTGTTTGGGCCGTGCTTATCAAAAGCCAAACGGTTTCAAAAGTTGGCTAAAAATCAAAAATTTAAATAACGCGAAATTAAAAATTTCACTACTTCATTATAATAAAACCCAAATTGTTTTGATCACGCTAATCGACGTATTAAGTAATCGATAAGAGGTTGAGAATACTGAACATGAAATGAGCTCGAGCCGTCTCAACAATCAATAAATGAGTAGTGAGGTGCATGTGCAATTTTTGTAAGATATTACCAAGAAAACTGATTTCTCCCGAACAACTGATTTTGTTTGAAGAAAATTTTCTTCAACCAGGCTCGCCACGCATATGAGCTTCAAACTATTGGAGTACAAGTAAGGGACACGAAGTGAGCCTCCGCAGTTCTAACGAAATGAGGATGCGTAGTAAGTGGTTTTTGCCATCAGATGAGCCCTCAATTTGTCTTCAAAGAAGTTGTGAAAAACGCTGATAAAATCAAAATATGATTGGACTTAGAAATCTATTTTTCCAGAATCAACGCAGTCATTCAAGCAGTCAAAAAACACTTCCGGATGGAATGGTGCTAGGAAGTACAACACAGTTCACAGGATAGTGGTACCAAGGGGAAATGTTATGTTATCAGCCGGAATAAAACCTCACCAAAATGACAGCACAATCTGTGATTAGGTTTACTGATAAGAGTGAAGTTTAGAGTCTGACCCAAATTTGAAAACATTGATCACTGACCAACAGACTTAATTGCTGAAATCGAGCTTGTTTGTATACTGAACGATTTCGAAGAGAAAAGTGGCTTAAGGAAACAGTTGACCCACCGTCCGGAGCTAAACTTAAACAACGAAGGCAACGTGGCACAAGTCGATATGCATTTGTGTACAAATCTTTGTCGAAACAAAATTAAGTATGGTTGTAAGACAAATTACGAGCAGAGAATGATCTAATACATTGTTTGGTTGGAACAGTTTTTACAATTCGTAAAAAATCCATAGTACTGATGGCCAATATCAAGTCAAAAACTGTTAAAGCATGTTCCCGAAAATTTCTTCTCTCCATTGAAGTATTTTTGAAATTGAGCTAAGCAGTTCCAGAAGATCTGCAGTCAATCGGCAGCAAAAGACAAGTCGTTGTTGAACCAGGTGCGGCGAGATTTTTAGTGCTTGGACTACAAGTGAATCTAGTATCTTTAGGTAACATCTTGTCACTAGTATAATTAGTATTTACCACATATAATAGATTTCTCCGTTTAGTTCTCACATTAGGCAACTTCTGAAAGGCATCTAGATTATAAAAAGACAACATTGGGACCACAAGCATGAATCTGATGAAAAAACGAATCCTTGGAAGTGGGAAAAGTTTTCTAATTTGTAGCTGAAAGTTACCTTCAGTACTGTGAAGCAATAAAGAGAACATCTTGCATGCGTTTCTGCTTCTGAAGAAACAACATGAGCTGAGAACTGCCTAACTTCAACCAAAACGATACTCAGTCAATTTAATGTTTGTTGTTGAAAAAACAAACCAGCACCAATGAGACAATTTCGAAACCACAGTCGGAATTACAAGCAGCAGTTAATGCAGCAAGAGATACAGGTATTCAAGGAACACTGAATGACAAACAGTTTTTCGGAAAGTCTGAACTGCCATGTTTTTGTGAATACCCAATTCCCATCAAAAACAGCAATTATTTTTGGCTAACAGAATAGCTGAAATACTGTATGAGGAGGATGTTTCACAGTTGAAATATTCAAGTGGTCTCAAGAAGGATATTCACACGAAAGTAGTCAGAATTGAGTAACTCACGACAAGTAATGGTTCACTTGGCTGTCCAGTTGAGGCCACCAACGTGTAATTCCGGAGAAAAAAAACTTAATTTTTGCTTCAACTAGAGTTAAAATACCTACATCGGTCTTCATAAAACAATTTGACAAAGAACATGCTGATATTCACTGGGAAAGATTAAATAAATCCAAGTGACTAAAATTCCATAAGTACAACAGTCCTTAAACGAATCCCTTGTAGTAGACGTTGAGCAAAGACAAAAAGCGAAGGCATCCATCTTCAAATTCTTTTGCAAGAGCAGTTTGCTGAGAAGATAAATTGTCTCAAAGCAAATTCAGAAAAGCGGAAAGATGCCACATTTGTTGCCCTTTTATGATGCAAAAAGACTTTTTCGGGCCCGAATCGTAATATGCAAAAATAAGTCGCTGGTCGATGTTCAGAGCAATCTATCCCATGCGGTTAGGTTGGAAATATCACTTGAGTTGTCCTTGCGTTTTGGGCAAAAGAACAAACAAAGCAAACGTACTAAGCTTTGTAAAACATTGTAGAACCCAAAAGATGGATCCTAAGCATGCAAAATGAATTGCGATTAATAAATAACAGGAGATAAATGTGTCGAAAAGTCATGGCAAGAACCAGAAATCCAGTAACGATAGATTTGCCCGTAGAAACATTAGATTAATTAACAGATTTGCTGAGATTTGAATAATCGAATTTCCTTTTTCTCGCTGTAAACAATGGGCGAAGGAACAAAGAAGATGGTGTTTTGGGGTGTTTTAGTTATTGGGGACACAGATATATGTCGTAAAGGTAATAAGGACTTAATTTTGAGAAAAAGCGAACAAGTTACGATAGGAAATGACATTGAGGGAAATATTTGCAGGAGCCGAGCGTGAATTTGCAGAAACATTGCGGAACCGAACAAGTAAGGCGTCCAAAATCATTGGATGCAACACTGAATCAGATGTAAACCTAGCGCACATGCAGCACATTCTCCTAGAGAGGTCGGGTAAAGATTGGTTAAAATCTGCAGGAATACAAGGTGTGCAGTGTTGAGAACAGATCAGCCATTAATGACATTCTTTGAACTACGGTGTATACAGCTTAGCAGTAGTTGACCGTAAGACCATTATTTCCTGTCAGTTCAGAGCTAACGGCTTTGGATCTTTGACATCCAACAACGTCATTCTTGGCAGCAAAAAAAGTTTGGTAATTGTTATCTCTGTCTTCTATTCGCAGAAAATTTTTTTGATTATCAGAGGGCCTTTCAACAAACTCATGCTTATGCCAATCTAATTTGATGTTTGTTTCGTAGAACGTTTTTTTCCAAAACACGACATTAAAAATTTCACTACATCATTGTAATAAAACCCCAATCGTTTTGATCACGCTAATCGACGTATTAGGTAATTGATAAAATTTTGGGAATGCTGCACATGAAGTCAGCTCGAGCCATCTCAACAATCAATAAATGAATAGTGAGTTGCATGTGCAATTTATGGAAGATATTACCATTTAGCATCAGATTCTCTATGATTGTTGAGCGACAAAAAAATCTGTTAGTGGAGAACATTCGACAATTACTACAGTTAGTTTGGGAACTTCCCATGATACTAGTTTAAAATGAGAAACGACGCCAGGGAAAACTGTTCATATTCTGTCGATTCTATATCATCTTCTCCTGAAATGACATGTAAACCCACCAGCAGAAAAAAATATTTTTGTGATAGTCGGCAGAAAACGCTGATAAAATCAAAATAAGTTTTGACGTAGAAATCTATTTTTCCAGAATCAACGCAGTCAATCAATCAGTCAAAAAAAAACTTCAGGATGGAATGGTACTAGGAAGTACAACAAAGTTCACAGGATAGTGGTACGAAGGGGAAATGTTATATTATTAGCCCGAACTAAACCTCACCAAAATTACAGCACAGCCTGTGATTAGGTTTACTGATAAGAGTGAAGTTTGGAGTGTGACCCAAATTTGAAAACATAGATCAGTAAACAACAGACGCAATTGCTGAAATCGAGCTTGTTTGTATACTGAACGAATTCGAAAAGAAAAGTAGCTTAAGGAAACAGTTGACCCACCGTCCGGAGCTAAACTTGAACAACGAAGGCAACGTGGCACAAATCGATATGCATTTGTCTACAAATCTTCGTCAAAATACAAATAAGTATGGCTGTAAGACAAATTACGAGCAGGGAATGATCTAATACACTGTTTGGTTGGAACAGTTTTTACAATTCGTGAAGAATCCAAAGTACTGATTGCCGATATCAAGTCAGAAACAGTTAATGCATGTTCCCGAACGTGATAAAAATTTCGACTTCTTTCCATTGTAGTATTTTTGAAAGTGAGCTAAGCAGTTCCAGAAGACCCGCGGTCAATCGGCAGCGAAAGACTATTTGTTGTTGAACCAGGTGCGGCCAGATCTTTAGTGCTTGGACTATAAGTGAATCTAGTATCATTAGGTAATATCCTGTTACTAGCTTAATTAGTATTTACCACATACAATTGATTGCTCCGTTTAGTTCTCACATTAGGCGACTTCTGAAAGGCATCTAGATTATAAAAACAACATTGGGACAACAAGCATGAGTCTGATAAAAAACGAATCGTTGGAAGTGGAAAAAATTTTCTAATTTGTAGCTGAAAGTTACCTTCAGTACTGTGAAGCAATAAAGAGAACATCTTGCATGCGGTTCTGCTTCTAAAGAAATAACATGAGCTGAGAACCGCCTAAAACCTCAACCAAAACAACACTCAGTCAATTTAACATTTGTTGTTGAAAAAACGAACCGGCACCAAGGAGACAATTTCAAAACCACAGGCGGAATTACAAGCAGCAGTCATTGCAGCAAGGTTAGAGATACAGATATTCAAGGAACAATGAATGACAATAAAAAAAACCTGTTTTCGGAAAGACTAAACTGCCATGTTTTTCTGAATACACAATTCCCATCGAAAACAGCAATTATTTTTGGCTAACAGAATAGCTGAAATACTGGATGCGGAGGATGTTTCATAGTTGAAATATGCAAGCGGCCTCAAGAAGGATATTCACACGCAAGTATTCAGAATTGAGTAACTCACGTCAATTGATGGTTCACTTGGCTGGCCCAGTTGAGGCCACCAAAGTGGAATTCCGGAGAAAAAAATCCTAGTTTTTGTCTCAAATAGAGTTATAATACCTACATTGGTCTTCATAAAACAATGTGACGAAGAAAATTCTGATATTCACTGGGAAAGATTAAAAAAAATCGAATGACCAAAATTTTTTAATTACAGCGGTCCTCAAACGAAACCCTTGTTGTAGACGTTGAGCAAAGACAAAAGGCGAAGGCATCCATCTTCAAATTCTTTTATAAGAGCAGTTTGCTGAGAAGATAAAGTTTCTCAATGCAAAATCAGAAAAGAGGAAAGATCATACGTTTTTTGCCCTTTTATTATGCAAAAGGACTTTTTCGCGCCCAAATCGTAATATGCCAAAAATAAGTCGATGTTCAGAGCAAGGTATCCCATGCGGTTAGATTGGAAACATCACTTGAGTTATCCTTGCGTTTTGGGAAAAAGAACAAACAAAGCAAAAGTACCGAGCTTTTCAAAACATTGTAGAGCTCAAGAGATGGATCCTGAGCATTCAAAATGAATTGCGATTAAAAAACAACTGGAGTTAAATGAGTCAAAGAGTCATAGCAAGAACCAAAAATCCAGTAACGATAGATTTGCCCGTAGAAACATTAGATTAATTAACAGATTTGCTTCTGAATTTTGAGTAATCTGATTTCCTTTTTTCCGCTGTCAACAATGGTCGAAGGAAAAAAGAAGATCGTGTTTTGGGGTGTTTTAGTTATTGGGAACACGGATATTTGTCGTAAAGGCATTAGGGACTTAATTTCGAGAAAAGCCAAACAAGTTACGATAGGCAGTGACATTGAGGGAATTTTTTGCGGGAGCTGAGCGTGAAATTGCAGAAACATTGCGTAACCGAACAAGTAAGGTGTCGAAAAACATTGGATGCAACGCTAAATCAGATGTAAACCTAGCGCACATGCAGCACATTCTCCTAGATAAGTCGGTTAAAGATTGGTTACAATTTGCAGGAATACAAGGTGTGTTCAGTGTTGAGAACAGATCAGCCAATGATGACATTCTTTGAACTACTGTGTGTACCACTTAGCAGTAGTTGACTGTAAGACCATTAACTCCTGTCAGTTCAGACGCTAAAGGCTTCGAATATTTGACATCCAACCACATCTTGCTTGGCAACAAAAAAGTTTGGTAATTGTTATCTCTTTCATCTATGCCTAGAAAAGTTTTTTTGATTATCAGAAGGCCTTTCAACAAACTCATGCTTATGCCAATCTCATTTGATGTTTAGTTCGTAGGATGTTTCTTCCAACACGGCGTATTCTTGACCAAATACAGTAATAATTGTTGATATTATAGTGGGGGTCAAATTACCAAGAAAACATAAGGCTCTGAAAGTTCTAATCGATAATCAAAATTCCAATTGTAATCCGCAGTTGATAAGAAATCAATGTGGAGCCCTCTGTTGTACCAATAAAATAAAAGATTTTTCTATGATAGGCAGCAGAGTTGGCTGTGTTTGGGCCGTGCTTATCAAAAGGCAAAAGGTTTCAAAGGATAGCTAAAAATCAAAATTTGAATAACACGACATTAAATTTTTCAGTACATGATTGTAATAAAACCCCAATTGTTTTGATCACGCTAATCGACGTATTAATTAATTGGTAAAAGTTTGGGAACACTGCACATAAAGTCAGCTCGAGCCCTCTCAACAATCAATAAATGGGTAGTGAGGTTCATGTGTAATTTATGGAGGATAATATTATTAGCATCAGATTCTCTACGATTGTTGAGCGACGAATAGATTTGTTAGTGGAGAACATTAGACAGTTATTCAACTTAGTTTGGGAACTTCCCATGATACTAGTTTAAAATGAGAAACGACGCCACGCCAGGGAAAACTGCTCATTTTCTGTCCATTCTATATCATCTTCTTCTGAAATGACATGTAAAACCACCAGTAGAAAAAAATTGTATTTTTTGATAGTCGTCAGAAAAAGCTCTGTTTGTGCCGTGCTTCTTAAAGAAGCAAAATTTTTTAAAAAATAATTAAAAAGCAGAGTTTGAATAACATTACAAGCAAATATTCAATATTTTATTCTATTAAAAGCCCAATTCCTTTTACCATGCTTGTCGACTTTTTAAGTAAATTTTTTAAAATTCTGGAGAATTGCACAAGAAGTCAGCTCGAGCCATCTCAACAATCAATAATTGAGTAGTGAAGCGCATACGCGGTCTATGAAAGCTATTACAAGTTACCAGATTATTTATCTGATATTATGAGTTATCACAGATTCTTTATTGTTGCTTTGCAATGAATTTATTTGTCAGTAGAAACCATTCGACAATTGTTCTACAGTCCAGAAACATCCTATGAGACAAGTTTAAGCGACGCTAGTGAAAACTGTTCTCATTCTGACGACTCTACGTCATCCTTTTCTGAAACGAAAAAATTGAAATGAAAAACAACAAGCAGAAAAAATAGAGTTTAAAAACTACCAAAATTTATAGAAATTGTCAGTTTTGAGTATAGTAATTCAACATACAGCGCGTTTTCTGTTTCAGTATTCAAGTTTCTTGAGTGCTAAATTTCCTGCTTGCTAGTGCTGCTTCTGGAATCCTACTCAAAGACTTTAAGCTTCAACTAACTTTGACTAGTTAAATGAGATTTAATTTGATATTCTCTGTTTTTCTTTCTCAGGAAACAAATCATCAGTAAAAACGACTTTGCGAAAAATACAAAGTTTTTCTATCCTACGGGCTTTCACTGGCGCTATATTCAGTTATTGTTGTCGCTGCAAGTAAATAAAGAAATGCTAAAAATAAAAAAACTAAGTGTCACTCTTGGTCAGTTAAATGTTCTAAAAGTGTGACCTTTTTATTATAATTATAGTAAATATCAGACAATTTGCATAATGATATCCAATTTTCGGGCCACAATTTCATTGAACAAAAAGACTTGAATTTATTTTAAGATTCTCGATCACTGATAAAAAAAATTGCATTGTTTCACGTTAAAAACGCTTTGCAAATCTGAACAGTTGGTTGTTGGTGTCAATTGATTATCAAGTAGAGCAATTTTACTCATTTTTTATTAAAGATAAAGCAGTTCCCGAAATCTATCAATAAGAAATTAATATCGGGACGCATTTGTAACCCCTTAAACGAACTGTTCCGATTCTTTGTAAAGAGAAGAGCCGTTACAACCTTTTTGATGAAATTAGTTAAACTTCCTTGACTGATTTGAGCATTTAGAAGGTTTTTCTCGCAGGTTTATAAATTCTACGTCTAACAGTTGAATTCTTGAAAAGGATTTCCATGAAAATCAGGCTGGGTTGGTGGATAGTAAAAGTTAAAGCATAGATTTTGCATAGTCACTTGTATCAAGTAATGCTGAGATTATTACTGCACTTTTCTGCTACTATTTTTTTTAAATTTTGCATTCTTTCCAAAATTTGTTTTGACTAGTTTAAATATTTGTGACTAAACTAACTTCTAAAGCTGTTTAAACATTACCAAAATCTGGTTTCAGATAATACTTACAAAAAGGTAATGACTACTCCAACATAGAGTTTTAGCAGACCAAAATTGAATTAAACGAGTCCTCCCGTGATCGCTTCATGCGTCGTTATTAAAATCAACCCAATTAAGTTCTGAGTTAGCTTTAAGTTACTCAATGTTTTTGTTTGTGATTGGCCTTGAGGCGGCCACCTGACAAACTCAAAATCATTTTATACACCTGATTAGCAAATGGATTATTGGAAAAAGTAATCGAAATATTTTTGGTTGGTAAATACCTCTCATATATCAATCTGACACAATTTTGAGGTAACTATCCGTCAACTTTTCTCTCAATTTTTTTTTGGAATTTGGTGATAGATAAATTACCTTGGACGCTGAATTGGAATTCTTGACACACATGCGCTACAAATACTTATTGAATTGATTCGTTTCATTGGGAATTTGCGGCGCTAAATGCTGATCAACTTTTACAAGATTAAAAAGAATGAAATAAAAAAGAAAACAAAAAATTTAAATCTAACTTCGTTACAAAAAGATCAGATGGAAGCAACAAATTGAAATTTTGCTCAGTTGGAACGGAATAATTTGACGCACCCTCTTGTCTACAAATATGAACATGTTAGTCTAGTTGGAGGAAAGAAATTGATCTAAAGATTTTAAAAAAAGAAACTAAACTAAACATGGATGACATTAGGTAAAACAGAGCAATTAGAAAATGGAGGTGTGTACATTACATTTTCCCTCTTTCAAAGCTTCAAAGGTATTCTGAAGCAATTCAAAAATAAAATGTATAAAATCAGTAAATTAGAAGCTACTCACCAGTTATATAATAAATACAATTTCATATAAAATAATAAAGATTTAATTGTCAGTTATCAATCAATTTTTATTGCAAATCAAAACTTTTTTGCTCAAGAGCTTTTATCCAAAAACTGACATTTCATCGGGAATCTTGGGGTGTGAGTCGCATAAATATCTTTTGTTTGGGTTGTCTTGAATTGACCCATGATTAATTTGTTTATATTGCATCCGTGAAGAGTTTATTTTATCCCTGTGGCCTGTATATCTTCTACCAAAGTTCGCTGTTTTTTCGTATTGGATTTTTTCTTTGCTGGAGTCCTTCTTTTTGTTTTTAAGCAATGGTTCCAGTGGCCGATGATTAGAAAGAAATGCAACACCTAATAACCAATGTCACTGCAGCGCGTTCGTTTGTTTTACGGGTTGACTGACTTTGCGGCGCGAATGAGTCACTCGGTACAAATTTTGATCTTCGCAGAGCAACTCAGATCTCTTGGGGAGCTTTGGGACGTGGTGATTTTCAAGGCAATCTTTTGCTATGCCATTGTATTTGGGGTGGCGTTTAGGTACATGAATATTAAACGCTCTAGTCACATTGCTCCTGGTAGGAGTGCAAGATCTTCCAAATACAACGCTAGCTTTGTCATTCAGTTTCCTGGAACATTAGTTTTTTTTGTCTCATTATAATTTTCTCATTAGATCCTGGTCTTCTATTAGGGTACTCAATTTATCCGTATTCCTCCTAGAATTCATTCCTACTTTAGCTATGTCTCACCTGGGCCTCTTTTTGTTGGGTTCTTTATGATGCTTGTTGTTGGGCTGATTTTGCATTGGGTTCTTTCAGGTGCCAACACTTAGCAATTGCCGTTCATCCCCCGGGCCGAGGTGTCAACGCTAAAAAACGCAAAATTATGTAAGATTGGCGTTGAATGCGTAGAATTTATGTAAGATCTACGCTTAAGCGTAGATCTTACATAAATTCAACGCATTCAACGCTAATCTTACATAATTTTGCGTTGAATTTTGGCGTAGATCTTACATATTTAGCGTTGAATTTTAGCGTAGATCTTACATATTTAGCGTTGAATTTAGCGTAGATCTTACATAAATTCAACGCATTCAACGCTTATCTTACATAATTTTGCGTTGAATTTTGGCGTAGATCTTACATATTTAGCGTTGAATTTTAGCGTAGATCTTACATAAATTCAACGCATTCAACGCTAATTTTACATAATTTTGCGTTGAATTTTGGCGTAGATCTTACATATTTAGCGTTGGATTTTAGCGTAGATCTTACATATTTAGCGTTGAATTTAGCGTAGATCTTACATAAATTCAACGCATTCAACGCTTATCTTACATAGTTTTGCGTTGAATTTTGGCGTAGATCTTACATATTTAGCGTTGAATTTTAGCGTAGATCTTACATAAATTCAACGCATTCAACGCTAATCTTACATAATTTTGCGTTGAATTTTGGCGTAGATCTCACATATTTAGCGTTGAATTTTAGCGTAGATCTTACATATTTAGCGTTGAATTTAGCGTAGATCTTACATAAATTCAACGCATTCAACGCTAATCTTACATAATTTTGCGTTGAATTTTGGCGTAGATCTTACATATTTAGCGTTGAATGTTAGCGTAGATCTTACATAAAATCAACGCATTCAACGCTAATCTTACTTAATTTTGCGTTGAATTTTGGCGTAGATCTTACATATTTAGCG
>NC_134469.1:42696828-42701828 GCF_964194025.1 Convolutriloba macropyga
GCTTCTGTGTCCGATCCGGATATTTCACCTGAAATAAATGATATAACTGCCCACAAAATTTCCGCTCGATTGTTTGAGGGTAGCACAATTTGCGTCGATGATGTCACTGTTCTAATGAATGCCTTTTGTTCTCGCTTTAGTCTTTCCGACGAATGCTCAACTAAAATGCATGCGCTCATAAAGGCGTTTCTTCCACAAGGAAACAATTTTCCCACCGGCTATTCGCAAATTCGTAGAGCAAAAAAACTTTTTGAAGAGGACGTGCGTTTCCTGAAAAAGTCACCAAGACAAAGTCTTTGTGTAACTGGTTTCCGGTTTGAATTAAGAGACATTGTCCAAAGAAATTTTAATGATATAATTGAATACAGTGATCAACGGAAAGAAAGCCCACACCTAGATTGTAACACATTTGTTTGCCCTCCTGTGGATTTAAATGACGATAGGAAAGTCTTTATTAACCTGCTATTGTTCTCTGACGGCGTCAACATCAAAAAGTCGACACTGCGGAAGGAGTTGTGGCCAGTTTGGTTTCAAGTTGCAGATCTGCCGCCCAGGAAAAGGATGAGTCGTCAAAATATTGTTTTGGGTGCCCTGTTTAACGGTAATACTACTCCCAATTGGAATGAACTCGTTCCAATCATAAACTCTGAGTTGTTATCAGGTGTTAATTTCAAACATAACGGTGTTTCCTTCCAAGCTTTTTTCTCAATCAAGCTTCTTATTGCAGACTTGGGCGCAAAAAGCCATATGCTCAATATGTTCAAGTTTAATGGTTTCTACGGGTGTCATTACTGCACGGCACCTGGCAAGACAATTGGTAAGACACATGCGTATTATCCGTTTGCTCAAATCGGAAAAATACGCGAACCGGATATAAACAACGTTTTCGTTAAATACGCAGAATTAGTTCCAGTTGATGAATTGATTAACGTAGCTGGCGTAAAGGGCAAAAGTGCTTTCTCCTCAGTTATTAATAATTTACCCCTAGCAGCGCCTATCGATTATATGCACTGTGTTTTGTTAGGGGTTTTTTCCCGAAGCTCTGAAATTATGCTACAGAGCCCTGTCATCTGATGATAAAGTTAAAGTCAATTTAGTTCTATCGAACTTGAATTGTCCACGCGAAATGGTAGCCTATTCTAAAAAGATTCGACCACTTGATGAAATGGCTCAGTTCAAAGCCAATGAATATTTCAATTGGTTGTTTTACATCAGCCCTCTCGTTTTTTCAAATCGGATACCTGAAACGTTGTACAATCATCTCGTCAATTTGGTTTTTGGCGTAAGACTTTTGTTCGAATCTAGCAAAGACACAAACACCGCTGCAGCTGAGAAACTCCAGCTACGCTTCTGCGAAGATATTGTTTCGATTCACGATGGCAACGAACGCGTCGAAACTATTAACGTACACTGTTTAAAACATCTCGTTGACCAAGTGAGACGTTTTGGACCGCTTTATTGTTATTCAGCGATGTCTTTCGAAGCTGCAAACCGAACCCTAGGTGACGTCACAGGATCACAAAATGAATGCGAGATCATATGTCGTAGAATTCTACAGAGGCATAAATTTGCTAGCGCACAGATTCAAGAGCCAAAACTGAGAGAAATTTTCAGTAATTTGACAGGAAACGTTTACATTGATAATGCTAGTTACTGCGATGAGTTCATTTATACAAGTGCTGTTAAACATGGAAAATCCCTTTACGCTGAAGCTGACTTTTTTAACCGTCATTATTTTCAAAACACCTACTTCGACTCCCCGGCATACGCAAGATCAAAACATGCAAACTGTTTTGTGTCTTTTATCGAGAACACCGATGAAGTTTTTGGTCAAATCCAGTATTTCTTTACGCAACCTGGGCCACCTTTCTTCAACGAGGTACAGGCTGAAATCAAAATTCTTCGAACTTTGCGTGAGATTGGACGAGTGAAAGGCTTCTTTTTTGAGGTAGAGGAAACAAATATTCTAAAGTCTGTTCCTGCACGTCTCATGAAGAAAGTGTTTCTATTTACCGACCTTATGGATGACAAACAGTGCGTATTGGGCAGAAAAGTTATTGCAAGATTGTGCTCAAATTTTGAGCATCCATGAGAAGAAAAAACGTTAAAAACACCTTATTTCATTTCTTTGAAATCCCATCAAGCTACTGAGCCTATTCTGTGTCGAATTAGTGCCAATTTGTCTTATATTTTCATGCATCAAGCTACTGAGCTTGTTTTGCAAATTTGTCACTCTTGCCTTCCCTAGAAATTAATTTTGCATCAAACTAAAGAGCTTGTTTTAATTCAAAGTTTTGTCGCCCAATTTAGAAGTAAGACTTGCATCAAGCTACTGAGCTTGCTTTGCAAATCAGTCATTTCTTTCCTTATTTTTTTAAAAGCCGCATCAAGCTACTGAGCTTGTTCTGCGTAGAATTAGTGCCATTTTTTTTATTTATTTTAATGCATCAAGCTGCTGAGCTTGTTTTGCAAACTTGTCACTCTTGCCTTCCTTCGAAACTATATTTGCATCAAACTAAAGAGCTTATTTTAATTCAAAGTTTTGTCGCCCAATTTAGAAGTAAGACTTGCATCAAGCTACTGAGCTTGCTTTGCAAATCAGTCATTTCTTTCCTTATTTTTTTAAAAGTCGCATCAGGCTACTGAGCTTGTTCTGCGTAGAATTAGTGCCATTTTTTATTTATTTTGATGCATCAAGCTACTGAGCTTGTTTTGCAAACTTGTCACTCTTGCCTTCCTTCGAAATAATTTGCAAAAAACTAAAGAGCTTGTTTTAATTCAAAGTTTTGTCGCCCAATTTAGAAGTAAGACTTGCATCAAGCTACTGAGCTTGCTTTGCAAATCAGTCATTTCTTTCCTTATTTTTTAAAAGCCGCATCAAGCTACTGAGCTTGTTCTGCGTAGAATTAGTGCCATTTTTTATTTATTTTGATGCATCAAGCTACTGAGCTTGTTTTGCAAACTTGTCACTCTTGCCTTCCTTCGAAATAATTTGCAACAAACTAAAGAGCTTGTTTTAATTCAAAGTTTTGTCGCCCAATTTAGAAGTAAGACTTGCATCAAGCTACTGAGCTTGCTTTGCAAATCAGTCATTTCTTTCCTTATTTTTTTAAAAGCCGCATCAAGCTACTGAGCTTGTTCTGCGTAGAATTAGTGCCATTTTTTTATTTATTTTAATGCATCAAGCTGCTGAGCTTGTTTTGCAAACTTGTCACTCTTGCCTTCCTTCGAAACTAAATTTGCATCAAACTAAAGAGCTTATTTTAATTCAAAGTTTTGTCGCCCAATTTAGAAGTAAGACTTGCATCAAGCTACTGAGCTTGCTTTGCAAATCAGTCATTTCTTTCCTTATTTTTTTTAAAAGACGCATCAAGCTACTGAGCTTGTTCTGCGTAGAATTAGTGCCAGTTTTTTTGTTTTAATGCATCAAGCTACTGAGCTTGTTTCGCAAACTTGTCACTCTTGCCTTCCTTCGAAATTAATTTGCAACAAACTAAAGAGCTTGTTTTAATTCAAAGTTTTGTCGCCCAATTTAGAAGTAAGACTTGCATCAAGCTACTGAGCTTGCTTTGCAAATCGGTCATTTCTTTCCTTATTTTTTTAAAAGCCGCATCAAGCTACTGAGCTTGTTCTGCGTAGAATTAGTGCCATTTTTTATTTATTTTAATGCATCAAGCTACTGAGCTTGTTTTCCAAACTTGTCACTCTTGCCTTCCTTCGAAACTATATTTGCATCAAACTAAAGAGCTTATTTTAATTCAAAGTTTTGTCGCCCAGTTTAGAAGTAAGACTTGCATCAAGCTACTGAGCTTGCTTTGCAAATCAGTCATTTCTTTCCTTACTTTTTTAAAAGTCGCATCAAGCTACTGAGCTTGTTCTGCGTAGAATTAGTGCCATTTTTTTTATTTATTTTAATGCATCAAGCTGCTGAGCTTGTTTTGCAAACTTGTCACTCTTGCCTTCCTTCGAAACTAAATTTGCATCAAACTAAAGAGCTTATTTTAATTCAAAGTTTTGTCGCCCAATTTAGAAGTAAGACTTGCATCAAGCTACTGAGCTTGCTTTGCAAATCAGCCATTTCTTTCCTTATTTTTTTTAAAAGTCGCATCAAGCTACTGAGCTTGTTTTGCGTAGAATTAGTGCCATTTTTTTTATTTTAATGCATCAAGCTACTGAGCTTGTTTCGCAAAATTGTCACTCTTGCCTTCCTTCGAAATTAATTTGCAACAAACTAAAGAGCTTGTTTTAATTCAAAGTTTTGTCGCCCAATTTAGAAGTAAGACTTGCATCAAGCTACTGAGCTTGCTTTGCAAATCGGTCATTTCTTTCCTTATTTTTTTAAAAGCCGCATCAAGCTACTGAGCTTGTTCTGCGTAGAATTAGTGCCATTTTTTATTTATTTTAATGCATCAAGCTACTGAGCTTGTTTTGCAAACTTGTCACTCTTGCCTTCCTTCGAAACTATATTTGCATCAAACTAAAGAGCTTATTTTAATTCAAAGTTTTGTCGCCCAATTTAGAAGTAAGACTTGCATCAAGCTACTGAGCTTGCTTTGCAAATCAGTCATTTCTTTCCTTACTTTTTTAAAAGTCGCATCAAGCTACTGAGCTTGTTCTGCGTAGAATTAGTGCCATTTTTTTATTTTAATGCATCAAGCTACTGAGCTTGTTTCGCAAACTTGTCACTCTTGCCTTCCTTCGAAATTAATTTGCAACAAACTAAAGAGCTTGTTTTAATTCAAAGTTTTGTCGCCCAATTTAGAAGTAAGACTTGCATCAAGCTACTGAGCTTGCTTTGCAAATCGGTCATTTCTTTCCTTATTTTTTTAAAAGCCGCATCAAGCTACTGAGCTTGTTCTGCGTAGAATTAGTGCCATTTTTTATTTATTTTAATGCATCAAGCTACTGAGCTTGTTTTGCAAACTTGTCACTCTTGCCTTCCTTCGAAACTATATTTGCATCAAACTAAAGAGCTTATTTTAATTCAAAGTTTTGTCGCC
>NC_134469.1:42706828-42787920 GCF_964194025.1 Convolutriloba macropyga
TTAATTGATCGAGAAATGGCGGGTAATTAGCCTGCTCAGATAGAGATAAGAGAAATGGCGGGTAATTAGCCTGCTCAGATAGAGAAATGGCGGGTAATTAGCCTGCTCAGATAGAGTGAATACGGATAATTAGCAATGCTCAGCT
The DNA here is from genome assembly GCF_964194025.1 of Convolutriloba macropyga. Lineage (NCBI taxonomy): Eukaryota > Metazoa > Xenacoelomorpha > Acoela > Convolutidae > Convolutriloba > Convolutriloba macropyga. The sequence continues at coordinate 42,706,974 of NC_134469.1, forward strand.
TGAGGACATTCGGTTAGTGAAGCTTCACAGAGAACGCTAAGAATAACAAAATAATGCGTAGGATGAATCACTATAATTTTCTCTGCAGAACATGCTGTAAATTGCAAAGTGGGACATGTTCAGAAAGCTGGCCTGGCTAAAATCCAGGCTGTAAAAATTAATGTTCCAGCTCTGATTTTAACTGACTAACAGCTCCGGGAAGGAAAGCAAAAACCGGTGTCCCGCTTTTTCACCCCTATTCATTTAACCCCCTATCATTTAACCCCGATTTATTCACCCCTGTATCATTTAACCCCTCTATCATTTCACCCCGATTTGAATCTTTCTACTAAATAAGGATAATTAAATTAGCAATATAATCATTTGGTCTTGCCTCGCGGGCCATGGCCATGCCTCAGCGGCCCGTGGGACTTGATATGAAACTATCACAACCGAACGTGGGATTAATTTATCCACTTAATTATGACAAAACATGCCTTTAATGTTGACTACTAAGTGGCGGGATGAAATGATAGAGGGGTTAAATAATAGAGGGGTGAAATGATACAGGGGTGAATAAATCGGGGTTAAATAAAAGAACTAACTTTCAGGGTGAACAGAAAGTGGATCAAATTTGAGCTTCTAAAGTACTTATGCCGAAGTTAAAACGAGGCGTAGATCAAGCTGCCCTACTTATTGTCAAAACGTATTAATATCGGAGCTCAGTCGGTAAAAACATTTGCGAAAAGTAATATCCGCTTTTATTTCAACTCAGGGATGAGGAATGATATCTGGAGATAATTTGAGTTGTAGCGTTTCTTGTTGTCCGGTAAGAATTGAAAGAGAGTAAGTACTTCTAGATCATTCGAACTTCTAAGCAAAATTAGAGATATATGGAATCAGAGATAACACTGATTTAACACTGATTTATTTGTCAGAAGCCAATTGCTTACCAAAACCAAATCTTGAGAAGTTTTAAACTAAGTACATCCCAAATCACGTAAAATGGTATCATCCGCAAACAGGTAAGCATCCATGCATCTACAAGCCAAAGAAAGATCAATAGTATATATGAAAAAAATTAACCGACCAAGAATAGACCTTGAAGAATTCTACAGGTAACACTTCTCCAATTTGAGGAAACGCCATATATATACATATATATTTTTTACAGGTAGAAAATTAAAAGGAAAAAAGAAAAGGAAAAACAAGAAAAAAACTATTTGGAATTTGTTTTTGTTAATGCACGGTTGCACAGCAATAAATTTGGTACCCTCGGGGTTATCAAAAAAATTTGATTACATAAATTTTGATAGACACCCAGCTCGGAATCAAAAAGAGAAATAAACTTAAAGGAAAAAGGTTTTTGCCACTTGGGTTAGCTGAAAAGTGGGCCCACTAGACCTTGTTGCCAATCCTCGCTAGGTTAGACTCTCTCCATTCCTTATTATGTTTTTGATTATCCTTTTATGTTTGTTTAATAAACATTATTAACTTTAAATTGCATTTTGTTAAATGTATGATATATGCAGTTTCTGCTAGACCGGGAGACATTTAGTCTGTTTTTTTTTGTTTCTTTCTCTGTGGTAAATGCTGCTCGCTTTTCCTATTGAAACCTCTTTCAATGCCAATGCGTTCTGATCCACGATTGATGTAAAATGAAGCCTGATACATTTTGCCGAAACATGCAACGTCTTTTTTTTCTGGACAAATATTGGTTGCCATATCAAGATCTTGAACCTACATTAGATTTAAATCTACATGGCTTGTTATGTCTGGAGGATATTTTGGTGAAAGACTTGTTTTCATAAAAATAAGCGAAGGTTTGTAGACATTTTGACAATTTGTTATCAAGAACCTCAAAAAGATCTTACCACGAAGTTTCGTTTCACTGTGACAGTATTCACAGTAAACGTCTTTCGGGCTTAATATAATTTAAAGTGATCCTAAGGTCAATATAAGGGGTTATCCTGGTGAGAGAAACATATCCTTATTATTTTGTTGAAGCGACATGTTATGTGGGAGTCATAATAGTAGAACTATGTTTAGAGCGATGTACATGCAGGACCTGCAGCAATGGATTCTATCTCTAGTTGTCTCAATTGTGGGTGGAATCGGCAATGGGATTCTGCTGCTGGCCCATGTGAGGCGACGACCACCCCTGCAGGGGAAAATGAAAGTAGCGATGCACTTTATGGTCTCATTGGCTGCTATAGACTTCTCAGTTTGTACTATCATCCTACCAATCGAGATCATCACCTTTGCTAATCATTATCAAAACTATCCAGACATTGCATGCAAAATCTTTGCTTTTGGTCGACTGTTGGGTCTGTACTCGTCCAATTTCCTCCTCATTGCTATAGCGGCTGACCGATTTCTCTCTGTCTGCTTCCCATTTTCACTGGGAATTACGTACAGGATGGCAAAGTATATAACAGTGTTGTGCTTGATCTGTGGAACTTTGGTGGCAGCGCCCAACTTGTATTTGTTCGAGGTGCTGGTCAGCCCAGATATGAAGATGCAACGTTGCCAGATGACAGAGATTCCGTCTTTGGAAACCTTCCGACGAGTTCTCACTTTTTTCCAGCTTGGAATTTTCGTTGCCAGTGTCATCGCCATTGTCACCCTCTATTCCCTTGTGTACAGAAAGGTGCTGAAGAAAGAGCAAAAGCTGCTCAAGATGAAGCAGGCGCTGCCGATGTCCACAAAAGCATGTCAATCTACCTTCTCGGTGGCTCAGGATGCTGGCACTACCGTAATCCCCTTGAAAGATATCAAAAAAGAGACTGCACAAAGTAAACAAGAGGCTAAAAAGACCGATTCTGGCATACAAACAGCGATTCGTAAAACTCACCAGGAGGAGCATGCGGAGGAAACGCTTTTAAGAGGGAGTAAAACTCCTCAAATCCCGGATCGAGATTCCAACTGCACAAGTGGCGGGGGTTCCAACAGTCTGGTGTCTCGGACTGCGTTCATGCTGGCCCTGGTGACGGCAGTGTTCGTGTTCTCCTGGCTGCCCTATTGGATCATCAACTTGATTGCCATGACTAACTACTTCCACGGGGTATCCCAAACAGAGACCCTAGTGGCTCTCTTCTTCAGCTCTCTCTTTTACATCAATAACGCCGTAAACCCCATCATTTACACCTTCGCCAGTAGCAGCTTCAGAAAAGATATCCAAAAACACGCATTCTGTGCCAGTGATCACTGATAATCAATTATTAATACCCAATTCCGCCCCCCCCCCACCATTCTGTTTATGACCACATCCGCTGGGGAGGGGGATAAACGGCATAAACGATAAATGAACAGCGATGAAAAGAATGCCAGATCAAATTAATACTGTATACAGCAACTCTACGAAATTCTTCTTACAGAAACTCACCTTACGGAAATCTTCAGAAAAATAACAAAAACTTCACACAAATGAAAGTTTGGCTACAAAACACGGGTTCGTGTGAAGTTGCTGCATTTGAGAATGATTATGAAGCCACGCTGGTTGTGTCCTCTTCAGACAAAAATCAGTTTCAGTCTCATATTATAAATAGAATTGTTTCCTACCATCTTGCTTTGAATATAATCATAGTCATAATGATAACTACAGTAGACCAAATGAAAAGATATCTAAATTTGGTTCATTTCCTGAATTTTTTGGAGGATTGACAAAAACTATTCAAATCCCCGGTTAGTTCCTTTTCTCGGTTCAGCAAAAGCATTTTAATTGAATCCCAGATAAAAGAGGTCAGAAAAGACGTTCATAGTGTTTTGTCATTTTTTGAATAAAGGAATCAGGCTTTAAACCAGATTGCGAAACAATAAATCATGTTTTTCCCCAAAATCGAGTGCTTATAGACCTTTAGTTTTCATCGAAAACATCAATGATGTTAGAAAAATCTCAATTTATTCAATTTCCAGATAATGAGCACGAGGATAAAAGTCTTTCTAATTACGTTTCGCATTTTCTTATTTTTTGATAAAAAAGTTGTTAACTTTAACTATCACTTTTTTTTGCTAATTTTCGATTAAAGCGTCTCTTTACATCTCTTACAAGCAGTTTTGTTTCAGTTCGGTTTTCTAAATATATGATTCTACATCGTTTTTATGCTGATCATCCTGATTTTTTTTCATGATTTCGTTTCGTAGGTACCATAAGTTTTTTTTACCAAAAAGCGATTGCATGAGAGCGAAGCGAATAGGAAACAAATCTATCATTGCTTTGCTTATTCAGTCCTATGACTTACTTGCTCTGTTTTGATATGAATGTTAAATGTTTAATACCCAATTTAGCCAATCTATTATCCTAAATGTTCATATTTTCCATTCAATTAATTTTTCGGTAGTCCTTCAGTTGATGTTTAATTTAGTCTATGGAATTGTACGGTTTTATCATGAGAAGAATGAACAATACCAAATATTTCGGTCGTTGTAGATTCGAACAACATATGTTCCCAGGTCGAGGTTATCGTTTGTGCTCGTTTATGACGCATACCGTTTTTGAACGCACACAGGGGGTATGGTGCGTTCAAACATACACAGGCGAGGAATTTTTTTGAACGAGCAACATAATCGCACCAAGTACTTACGGTCGAGCCAAAGTCTGCCCCATAGACGAGCCAAAAACCGCCCCATAGACGCACCAACTCTGCAATATAGACGAGCCAAAAATTGCCCATAGACGCACCACTTCTGCAACATAGACGAGCCACCTTCAGCCCCACAGACGAGCTAGAAACATTATCATAGGCGAGCTAACGTCTGCACCATACACTTTTTTACATCTTTTTTATAAAGTACTGTCGGAAAGTTATCTCAAGTTGATTGAAAAATCAACTTTTTGAGATTTTCCAGTATGTTCTGGGTGTGTTCCCCTCCTCCTTCTCTCAACCGGGCTGGGGACCGGCTACGGCGGAGTTACAAACAAACAACAATAGGAGAATTGAGCAGAGCACTTCAAACAACTCTAAGATCCGATAAAATTTAACTATTTTTAAAATATAATAACCAAAATGTCGATATTTCCGATTGAAATACGAACTTTTTTCTATGAAAGTTAGGCGGACCAATCTTTTTGCATTACAACCGAAATAGTACTGGTAGTCTTGGATATCAATTGCTCTTCAACTTTGATAATTTTTCAAAAATTTTGCGATCACTTTATATTGGCACAAGCAGCTTATGAAAATTTACATCAAATTGAGGCTTAGGAGCGTTCGTGAGATATCTAAAACGGGTGAATACGTTTGTCGTTTAGCTGAAAGATATCATTTTGGATTGCCAACATGAGACAAAAGAAACATTCATACAATGTGTGTTTATGTGCGTATGTGTGAGTGTGTTGTGTGTGTGCGTGTGTGTGCGCGTGTGTGTGTGTAAGTGTGTGCTTGTGCGTGTGTGTGTGGATGTGTGTGCGTGTGATGTGTGTGTAGGTGTGTGTGTGTGTGTGAGTGTGTGTTTATGTGTGTATGTGTGTGTGTGTGCATGTGTTTGTTTGTGTGAGTGTGTGTGTGTGTGCGTGTGTGTGCGCGTGTGTGTGTGTAAGTGTGTGCTTGTGCGTGTGTGTGTGGATGTGTGTGCGTGTGATGTGTGTGTAGGTGTGTTTGTGTGAGAGAGAGTGTGTGTTTGTGAGCGCGTGTTTATGTGTGTTTGTGTGTGAGTGCGTGCGTGTGTGTGCGAGTGTGTGTGTATGTGTATGTGTACGTGAGAGAGAGAGAGAGAGAGAGAGAGTCTGTGTCTGTGTACGTGCGTGTGCGTGTGTGTGTGTGTGTGAGTGTGTTTGTGTGTGTTTGTATGTCTGTGAGTGTGAGTGTGTGTGTGGGTGTGATTATGTGCGTTTGTGTGTGTGTGAGTGTGTGTGTACATGTGTGCTTTTGTATGTGTGTGTGTCTGCGTTTGTGTGTGTGTGCGTGTTTGAGAGAGAGAGAGAGCGTTGGTGTGTGTGTGTGTGAAAGAAAGTGTGTGTTTGTGTGTGCGTGTGTGTGTGTGTGTGTGAGCTTGTATTTGTGTCTGTGTGTGTGTCTCTGTGTGTGTATGTGTGTGTGTTTGAGTGTGTGTAAGCGAGCGTGTGTGCGCATGGGTATGTGTTTATGTGTAAGTGTGTGTCTCTGTGGGTGTGAGTGTTTGTATGTGATTAGGTGTGTGTTTGTCTGTAGCTAAATGTGTGTTTGTGTTTGCGTGTTTGTGGGTGTGCATATGTGCGCGTGTGTGTTTGTGTTTGTTTATGTAATCATTTGTGTGTGTGCGTGCGGTTTTGTGTATGTATGAATGTGTGTGCGTTTGCGTGTGTGTGTTTGAGCGTATGTGTGTGTGTGTGTGTGTGTGCGTGCGTGTGCGTGCATGTGCGTTTCTGTGTTTGTGTGCGTATGTGTGTTTGTTTGTGGGTTTGTGTGTGTATATATATGTGTGTGTGTGTGGGTGTGTATGTCTCTGTGTTTGTTTGAGTGCGTGTTTGTGAGTGTGTGCGATTGTGTGTACGTGTGTATGTGTTTGTGTTTATGTGTGTGTGTGTGTGTGTGTTTATGTGTTGTGTGTGTGAGAGTGTGTTTGTGTGCGTGTGTGTGTTTGTGTGTGGTGTGAGTGTGTGCGTTTGTTTGTGTGTGTATGCGAGTGTGCGTCTGTGTGTGTGTGTGTTTGCGTGTTTGTGTGTGTGTGCGTGTGTTGTTGTTTGGAGTGCGTGCGTGTGTGTATTTGTGTGTATAAATGTCTATGGGTGTAGGTCTCTCTGTGTGTGAGTGTTTGTGTGTGTGCGCGTGTATACATGTGTTTGTTTGCGTGTGTGCGAGTGAAGGAAAGTGTGTGTTTGTGTGTGCGTGTTTGTGTGTGAGCTTGTGTGGGTGTCTGTGTGTGTGTGTCTTTCTGTGTGTATGTGTGTGTGTGTGTTTGAGTGTGTGTAAGCGTGCGTGTGTGCGCATGGGTATGTGTATGTGTGTCTCTGTGGGTGTGAGTGTTTGTATGTGATTAGGTGTGTGTTTGTCTGTAGCTAAATGTGTGTTTGTGTTTGCGTGTTTGTGAGTGTGCATATGTGTATGTGCGTGTGTGTTTGTGTGTGTGTGTGTGTGTGTGTGTGTGTGTTTGTTTACGTAATCATTTGTGTGTGTGGGTGCGGTTTTTTTACGAATGTGTGTATGTATGTGTGTGCGTTTGCGTGTGTGTGTTTGAGCGTATGTGTGTGTTTGTGCGTGTTTGTGTGTGCGTGTTTGAGTGTGTGAGTCTGTTTGTGTGTTTGTGTTTGTGTGTGTGTATGTGTAAAAGAATGTGTGTCTGTGCGCGTTTATATAGTGTTTGTGTGTGTGTGTGTGTTTGTGTGTGTGTGTGCGTGTGCGTGTATGTGCGTTTCTGTGTTTGTGTACGTGTGTGTATTTGTTTGTGGATTTGTGTATATATATATGTGTGTGTGTGTGCGGGTGTGTATGTCTCTGTGATTGAGTGCGTGTTTGTGAGTGTGTGCGAGTTTGAGTGTACGTGTGTATGTGTTTGTGTGTGGTGTGACTGTGTGCGTCTGTGTGTGTGTTTGCGTGTTTGTGTGTGTGTGCTTGTGTTGTTGTTTGGGAGTGCGTGTGGGTGTGTTTATGTGTGTGATTGTTTGCGTGCGTGTGTGAATTTGTGTGTATATATGTCTGCGTGTGTATGTCTCTGTGTGTGTGAGTGTGTATGTGCGCGTGTGTGCGAGTTTGTGTGTGTGTGTGTTTGTGTGTGTCTCTATGTGTGTATGTGTGTGCGTCTTTGTGTGTGTGTGTTTGTGTGTGTGTGTGTTTGTGCGTATATTTATTCGTGTGTTTGAGTGTTTGTGCGAGTGTATGTGGGTGTGTGTATGTGTGTGCGAGTGTGTGTGTTTGTTTGCGTGTGTGTGTGTGTGTGTGTTTTTGTTTGTGCGTGCGTGTGTCTGTGTTTATGTGCGTGCTTTTGCTTGCGTGTGTGTACTTGTGTGTTATGTGTATTTGTGCGTGTGTGTATGTCTGTGTGCCTGCGAGTGTGTGTGTGTATGTGTGTGTATTTATGCTCTTGTGTGTGTGTTTGTGTGCATGAATGTGTGTATATGTGTGTTTATGATTGTGTGTAATTGTGTGCGTGTGTGTTTGTGTGTGTGCAATTGCGTGTTTGCTTGTGATTGAGTGTTTTTATGGGTGTGTGTTTGCGTGTGTGTGTGTATATTTGTGTGTGTGTGTGTTTGTGTGTGTGAGTGTGTGTTTGTGGTTGTGTGTGTGCGAGTGTGTGTTTATGTGTGTATATGTGTGAGTATGTGTGTGTGTTTTTGTGTGCGTCTGTGTGTGTTTGTGTGTGTTTGCGTGTGTGTGTGTATTTCTCTCTCTGTGTGTGTGTGAGAGAGTGTGAGTGTATTTGTGTGTACGTTTGCGTGTGTGTGCGTGTGTTTGTGTATGTGTGTGTCTGAGTGCGTGTTATTGTTTGTGCGAGTGTGTGACTGTTTGTGTGTGTGTGCGCGTATAATTGTGTTTATGTGTGTGTCTGTGTATTTGTGTGAATGTGTGTGTGCGTGTGTTTGTGTTTGTGCGTGCGTGGGTGTGATTTTTTGCGAATATGTGTATTGGTGCGTTTGTGTATGGCTCTCTGGGTGTCTGTGTGTGTGCGTGTGCGTGTGCAAGTGTGTGTATGTGTATGTGTTAATGCGTGTGTGTGTTTGTGTGTGTGTGTGTGTGTGTGTGTGTGTGAAAGTGTGTTTATGTGTGTGTGCGTGTGTTTGTGTTTGCACGTCTCTGTCTGCGTTTGTATGTGCGTGTCTGTGTGCGCGTCTGTAAGTTTGTGTGTATTTCTGTGTGTGTGTGTGTGTGTGTTTGGGTGTTTCTGTGTTTCTACATGTGTTTGTGTTTGTACGTGTTTGCATACATTTGTGTATTTGTGTGTATGTGTGTGTGTGCATGTGTGTATGTCTGTGTGTATGTAATTGTGTTTTTGTGTGTGTGTGTGCGTGCGTATGTGTGTGTTTATGTTGTGTGTGTGTGGGTGTGTCTGTGTTTGTGTTTGTGTATTTGCGGGCGTGAGCGTGAGTGTGTGCATGTGTGAGCGTGTGTTCGGTTTTGTGTGTGTCTGTGCGTGTTTGTTTGTGTGTGTGTGTTTGTGTCTGTGTGTGTGTGTGTCTGCGAGTTTGTGTGTGTGTGTGTATGCGTGCGTTTGTGCGAGTGTGTGTGCGTTTGTGTGCGTGTCTGTGTGTGTCTGTTTGTGTGTGTGTGTCTCTGTGTGTGTTTTTGTGTGTGTGTGCAAGTGTGTGTGTGTGCGTGCGTTTGTGCGAGTGTGTGTGTGTCTGTGAGTTTTTGTGTGCGTTTATGTATGTGTGTGCGTGTCTGTGTGTGTGTGTTTGTGTGTGTGTGTTTCTGTGTGTCTGTGTGTGTGTGTGTGCGTGTTTGTGTGTGAGAGTGTGTTTGTGCGTGCGTTTGTGCGAGTGTGTGCGTGCGTATGTGTGTGTTTATGTTGTGTGTGTGTGGGTGTGTCTGTGTTTGTGTTTGTGTATTTGCGGGCGTGAGCGTGAGTGTGTGCATGTGTGAGCGTGTGTTCGGTTTTGTGTGTGTCTGTGCGTGTTTGTTTGTGTGTGTGTGTTTGTGTCTGTGTGTGTGTGTCTGCGAGTGTGTGTGTGTGTGTATGCGTGCGTTTGTGCGAGTGTGTGTGCGTTTGTGTGCGTGTCTGTGTGTGTCTGTTTGTGTGTGGGTGTCTCTGTGTGTGTTTTTGTGTGTGTGTGCAAGTGTGTGTGTGTGCGTGCGTTTGTGCGAGTGTGTGTGTGTCTGTGTGTTTTTGTGTACGTTTATGTATGTGTGTGCGTGTCTGTGTGTGTGTGTTTGTGTGTGTGTGTTTCTGTGTGTCTGTGTGTGTGTGTGTGTGTGTGTGTGTGTGTGTGTGCGTGTTTGTGTGTGAGAGTGTGTTTGTGCGTGCGTTTGTGCGAGTGTGTGTGTGTGTTTGTGTGTGTGTTTGTGTACGTTTTTGTATGTGTGTGCGTGTCTGTGTGTGTGTTCGTGTGTGTGTGTGTGTATGTGTCTGTCTGTGTGCTTGTGTGTGTTTGTGTGTTTTTGCGAGTGTGTGTGTGTGTGTGTGCGTGCGTTTGTGCGTGTGTGTGTGTTTGTGTGTGTGTGTGTGTGTGTTTATGTGCGTTTGTGTATGTGTGTGCGTTTCTGTGTGCGGGTGTGTGTTTGTGTGTGTGTCTGTGTGTCTTTGTGTGTGTTTTTGTGTGTGTGTGTCTGCGAGTGTGTGTGTGTGTGTGAATGCGTGCGTTTGTGCGAGTGTTTGTGTGTTTGTGTGCTTTTGTGTGCGATTATGTATGTGTGTGCGTGTCTGTGTGTGTGTTCGTGTGTGTGTGTATGTGTCTGTCTGTGTGTTTGTGTGTGTTTGTGTGTTTGTGCGGGTGTGTGTGTGTGCGTGCGTTTGTGCGTGTGTGTGTGTGTTTGTGTGTGTGTGTGTGTTTATGTGCGTTTGTGTATGTTAGTGCGTGTCTGTGGGTGTGTGTGTTTGTGGGTGTGTCTTTGTGTCTGTGTGTGTTTGTGTGTGTGTGTCTGCGAGTGTGTGTGTGTGAATGCGTGCGTCTGTGCGAGTGTTTGTGTGTTTGTGTGTTTTTGTGTGCGATTATGTATGTGTGTGCGTGTCTGTGTGTGCGTGCGTTTGTGTGTGTGTTTCTGTGTGTCTGTGTGTGTGTTTGTGTGTGTGTGTGCGTGTTTGTGTGTGAGAGTGTAATTGTGCGTGCGTTTGTGCAAGTGTGTGTGTTTGTGTGTGTTTGTGTGCGTTTTTGTATGTGTGTGCGTGTCTGTGTGTGTGTTTGTGTGTGTGTGTGTCTGTGTGTGTGTTTGTGTGTGTTTGTGTGTTTGTGCGAGTGTGTGTGCGTGCGTTTGTGCGAGTGTGTGTGTGTTTGTTTGTGTGTGTTTGTGTGCTTTTGTGTATGTGTGTGCGTGTCTGTGTGTGTGTGTGTGTGTTTGTGTGTGTTTGTGTGTCTGTGTGTGTGTTTGTGTTTGTGTGTGTGGTTTTTGTGTATGAGTTTTAGTGTGTGAGCGTGTGTGTGTGCGTGTGCGTGTGTGTGTGTGGGTGTGTGTTTGTGTGTGTGTCTGTGTGTGTGTTTGTGTGTGTGTAAGCGAGTGTGTGTGTGTGCGTGCGTTTGTGCGCGTGAGAGTGTGTTTGTGTGTGTGTTTGTGTGCGTTTGTGTATGTGAGTGCGTGTCTGGGTGTGTGTGTGTTTGTGTGTCTTTGTGTGTTTGTGTGTGTGTTTGTGTTTGTTTGTGTGTGTGTGTGCGTGTGTGTGCGTGTTTGCGTCTGTGTGTATATGTGTGTGTGCGTTTGCGTGTCTGTGTGTCTGTGTGCCTGTGTGTGTGCGTGTGTGTGTGAGTGTGTGAGTGTCTCTGTGTGTATGTGTGTTTATGCGCGTGTGCGTGTGCGTATGTGTGTTTTTATGTGTGTTTAACTGCTTGAGCGTAAGTGTGTGCATGTGTGAGCGTGTGTGTGTTTTTGTGTGTGTCTCTGTGTTTGTGTGTGTGTTTGTTTCTGGGTGCGAGTGTCAGTGTGTGTGTCTTTGTGTGTGTGTTTGTGTGTGTCTGTGTTTGTGTTTGTTTGTGTATTTGTGTGTGTTTTTCTGTGTATGAGCGTGAGTGTGTGCATGTGCGAGCGTATCTGTGGGCTTCTGTATGTGTCTCTGTGTGTCTGGGTGTGTGTTTGTGTGTGAGTGTTTGTGTTTGTGTGTGTGTGTGTGTGTTTGATTTGACATACTTCATTTGACTACACGGGATGATATTCTAGTCTTCGAAATCAAATTTGGTCTTGTTATCAGTTTTGAAGTATCCTAGAAGTGGTTAAAATTTTATATCAAAAATGTGTCATACTTTAGAGTTCGAAATTCAAAAACCAAAAAAACTGGTTTCGATTTTCAAGTTGTGGCGAAATTTTGGCAAAGTCTTGTGAGATTTGCAAGACTTATATCTACACATTTTCAATTTGGGAAAAAATATCATGATTAGGCTTAGCGAGTACTGATATGAATTAGAGGGATGCTGTTTGATAATGTGCCGCTCCACTGTCAGCTGGGGAAAAGGCTGAATTGTTATCTATTTTCAATTTTTGAGAGCCAATTGACATAGTTACTCTTGTTTGGTTTTGACGCACAAAGGTTACATTTATTGTTCAGTTAATATCTCATCTTTCATGAATTGAAAATTTTAGGCAAAGAAATCGTCTAAAAAAAGTAAAACCGCAAGGAATGTTGCAATAACATCATTGATTATGGTGAAAACTATTCGAAAGTTTTTCGGGAAAGAGATCCCAATTTTTGAGAAATACTTGATTTTTCCCACCTAAATAGGAATAAAAACCAGAAACGCTGATATTCAGAGTTATGTCTCTCTCTGTGTGTGTGTGCGTGTGTGCGAGTTTGTGCGTGTGTGTGTTTGTGTGTGTCTCTATGTGTGTATGTGTGTGTGGGATTGAGTATGTGAGTGTTTGTGTGTTTGAGCGTGCGTGTGTGTGTGCGTGCGTGCGAGTGTGTGTGTGTGCGTGTGTGATTGTGTGCGTTTTTGTGTGTGCGTGTGCGTGTGTGTGTATGTGTGTGTGTCTGCTTGTGTGTGTTTGTGTGTGTGTGTGTCTGTGTGTCTGTTTGCGTGTCTGTGTTTGCATGCGTCTGTGTGTATGTGTGTGTGTGCGTTTGCTTGTTTGTGTGTCTGTGTGCCCATAGGTGTGTGAGTTTTGGAGTGAATCAGTGTGTACGTGTGTGTTAGCGTTTGTGTGTTTGTGCGTGCGTGCGTGGGTGTTTAAGCGCGGGTGTGTGTGTGTGGGTGTGTGTGTGTGTTTGTGTGTGCTTGTGTGTTTATGTCTGTGTGTGTGTGTGCGTTTGCTCTTGTTTGTGTCTGTGTGCGTGTTTGTGTGTGTGCTTGTGTGTGTGAGTTTGTGTGTGTGTGCACGAGTGCGTGTGCGTGTGTCTGTGTGTGAGAGTGTGTGCGTGTGTGTTTGTGTGTTTTTGCGTGTGTGTGCATGTGTTTGTATGTGTGTGTGTGTGCGTGTTTGTCTGTGTGTGGGATGTGTGTGTGAGTGTGTACGTGTGTGTGAGTATTTGTGTGTCTGTGCGTGGGTGCGTGCGTGCGTGTGTGCGCGCGCGTCTGTGTGTGTGTGTGCTTGTGTGTGTATGTCTGTGTGTGCGTGCATTTGCGCGTGTGTGTGTCTGTGTGCGTGTTTGTTTGTGTGCAAGTGTGCGTTTGTGTGTGTGTGTGTGCTTGTGTGTGTATGTTTTTTTGTAAGTATGTGTGTGTAGGTTTATGTGAGTGTGGGTGTTTGGGTTTTTGTCTGTATGTGTTTTTGTGTGTGCGCGAGTGTGTGTATGTGTGTGTGTGCGTTTGCTTGTCTGTGTGTCTGTGTGCCCGTAGGTGTGTGAGCTTGAGAGTAAATCCGTGTGTACGTGTGTGCGAGTGTTTGTGGGTTTGTGCGTGCGTGCGTGTTTGTGCGTGTGTGTGTGCGTGTGTGTGTGTGCTTGTATGTGTATGTCTCTGTGTGTGTGCGTTTGCTCGTGTGTGTGTTTGTGTGCGTGTTTGTGTGTGTGTGCAAGTGTGCGTTTTTGTGTGTGTGCTTGTGTGTGTGTTTGTGTGTGTGTGTGCGCGAGTGCGTGTGTGTGTCTGTGTGTGGGAGTGTGTGCGTTTGTGTGTGTGTGTGTTTGTAAGTGTGTGTGTATGTGCGTGTGTTTGTCTGTGTGTGTGATGTGTGTGTGAGTGCGTACGTGTGTGTGAGTGTTTGTGTGTTTGTGCGTGCGTGCGTGTGTGTGTGTGTGTCCGTGCGTTTGCGTGTGTGTGTGTGTGTGCATGTGTGTGTGTGGGTGTGCAAAAGTGCGTTTTTGTGTGTGTGTGCTTGTGTGTGTGTTTTTTTTGTGAGTCTGTGTGATTGTGTTTGTGTCTGTATGTGTTTTTGTGTATGCGTGAATGCTTGTGCGTGTGTGTGTGTGTGTGTGTGTGTGTGTGTGTGTGTGTGTGTGTGTGTGTGCAAGTGTGTGTGTGTGTGTGTGGTGTGTGTGTGTGTGTGCGTTTGTGTGTGTCTATGTGTGTCTGAGCGTGTATGTTTGTGCGTGTTTGTGTGTGTGCGTTTGTGTATGTGTGTGTGCGTGTCTGTGTGTGTGTTTGTGTGTATGTGTATGTGTGTTTGTGTTTGTGTCTGTATGTGTTTTTGTGTGTGCGCGAGTGTGTGCATGTGTGTGTGTGTGTGCGTTTGCTTGTCTATGTATCTGTGTGCCTGTAGGTGTGTGAGTTTGGGAGTGAATTCGTGTGAATGTGTGTTTGTGATTGTGTCTGTATTTGTTTTTGTGTGTGCTTGTGTGTGTGTGCGTTTGTGTGTGTGTGTGTGCTTGTGTGTGCATTTGTGTGAGTGCGTGTGTTTGTGTTTGTGTCTGTATGTGTTTTTGTGTGTGCGCGAGTGCTTGTGTGTGTGTCTGTGTGTGAGTGTGTGCGTGTGTGTGTGTTTGCGTTTGTGTGTGTATTTGTAAGTGTGTGAGAGTGTGCGCGTGTTTGTGAGTGTGTGTGTGTGTGTGTGTGTGTGTGTGTGCGCGTGTGCGTGTATGTGCGTTTCTGTGTTTGTGTACGTGTGTGTATTTGTTTGTGGATTTGTGTATATATATATATATGTGTGTGTGTGTCCGTGCGTTTGCGTGTGTGTGTGTGTGTGCATGTGTGTGTGTGGGTGTGCAAAAGTGCGTTTTTGTGTGTGTGTGCTTGTGTGTGTGTTTTTTTTGTGAGTCTGTGTGATTGTGTTTGTGTCTGTATGTGTTTTTGTGTATGCGTGAATGCTTGTGCGTGTGTGTGTGTGTGTGTGTGTGTGTGTGTGTGTGTGTGTGCAAGTGTGTGTGTGTGTGTGTGGTGTGTGTGTGTGTGTGCGTTTGTGTGTGTCTATGTGTGTCTGAGCGTGTATGTTTGTGCGTGTTTGTGTGTGTGCGTTTGTGTATGTGTGTGTGCGTGTCTGTGTGTGTGTTTGTGTGTATGTGTGTGTGTGTTTGTGTTTGTGTCTGTATGTGTTTTTGTGTGTGCGCGAGTGTGTGCATGTGTGTGTGTGTGTGTGTGTGCGTTTGCTTGTCTATGTATCTGTGTGCCTGTAGGTGTGTGAGTTTGGGAGTGAATTCGTGTGAATGTGTGTTTGTGATTGTGTCTGTATTTGTTTTTGTGTGTGCGTGTGTGTGTGTGCGTTTGTGTGTGTGTGTGCTTGTGTGTGCATTTGTGTGAGTGCGTATGTTTGTGTTTGTGTCTGTATGTGTTTTTGTGTGTGCGCGAGTGCTTGTGTGTGTGTCTGTGTGTGAGTGTGTGCGTGTGTGTGTGTTTGCGTTTGTGTGTGTATTTGTAAGTGTGTGAGAGTGTGCGCGTGTTTGTGAGTGTGTGTGTGTGTGTGTGTGTGTGTGTGTGTGTGCGTGTGTGTGTGGTGTGTGTGCGCGTTTGTGTGTGTCTATGTGTGTCTGAGCGTGTATGTTTGTGCGTGCGTGCGAGTTTGTGTGTGTGTTTGTGTGTGTGTGTGTGTGTGTTTGTGTTTGTGTCTGTATGTGTTTTTGTGTATGCGCGAGTGTGTGTATGTGTGTGTGTGTTTGCTTGTCTGTGTGTCTGTGTGCCTGTAGGTGTGTGAGTTTGGAAGTGAATCCGTGTGTACGTGTGTGTGAGTGTTAGTGTGTTTGTTGGTGTGTGTGTGTGTTTGTGCGTGTGTGTGTATGTGTGTGCGTGTGTGTGTGTGCTTGTGTGTATGTCTGTGTGTGTGTTCGTTTGCTCGTGTGTGTGTCTGTGTGCGTGTTTGTGTGTGTGCTCGAGTGTGTGTGTGTGTGTGAGAGTGTGTGCGTGTGTGTTTGTGCGTGTTTGTGTGCGTGTGTTTGTATGTGTGTGTGTCTGTATGTGTGTTTGTCTCTCTGTGTGATGTGTGAGTGAGTGTGTACATGTGTGTGAGTGTTTGTGTGTTTGTGCGTGCGTGCGTTTGTGTGTGTGTTTGTGCGTGTGTGTGTGTGCTTGTGTGTGTATGTCTGTGTGTGCGTGCGTTTGCGCGTGTGTGTGTGTCTGTGTGAGTGTTTGTGTGTGTGCAAGAGTGCTTTTTTGTGTGTGTGCTTGTCTGTGTGTTTTTTTTGTGAGTATGTGTGTGTACGTTTATGTGAGTGTGTGTGTTTGTGTTTGTGACTGTATGCGCGTTTGTGCGTTCATGTAAGTGTGTGTGTGTGTGTGTGTGTGTGTGTGTGTGTGTGTGTGTGTGTGTGTGTGTGTGTGTGCGAGTACGTATGTATGCGTGTGTGTGTGTGTGTGTGTTTGGGAGTGTGTGTGTGCGTTTGTGAGAGAGTGTGTGTGTGTTTTTGTGTGTGTCTGTGTGTGAGAGTGCGTGTGTGTTTGTGTGTGCGTGTGTGTGTGTGTGTATGTGCTTGTGCGTTCTTGGGTCTTTGTGTGTGTGTTTGTGTGTGTGTTTGGGTGTATGTGTGTGAGTGTTTGTATGTGGGTGTGTTTGTGTGTGTGTGTGTGTGTGAGAGAGAGAGAGTTTGTTTGTGTGTGCGTGTGTGTGTGCGCCCGTGTGTGTGATTGTGTGTTTGTGCGTGTGTGTGTGTGTGTGTGTGTGTGTGCGTGTGTTTGTATGTGTATGAGTGTGTTTGTGCGTGTGTGTGTGTCTTCGTTTGTCTCTGTGTGTGTGTGTGTGTCTGTGTGTAAGTTCTTGTGTGCGTGTGCGTTTGTGTGATTGTGTGTGTGTGTTTGTGTGTGTGTGTTTGTGTTTGTGTATGTGTTAGTGTTTGTGTGTTTGTGCGTGTGTGTGTGTGTGCGAGTGTGTGTGTGTGTGCGTGCGTTTGTGAGTGTGTATCTGTTTGTGTGTGTGTTTGGGTGTGTGTTTTTATGAGTTTTTGTGTGTGTGTGTGTGTTTGTGTATGTGTCTGTGTGTCTGTGTGTGCGTGTTTGACTGAGTGAGTGTGTGCGTGCGTGTGTGCGTTTTTGTTTTTGTGCATGTGTGTGTGCTTGTGCGGGCGTGTTTGTTTGTGTGTTTGCGTGTGTGTGTTTGATTGTGTCTCTGTGTGTGATTGTGTGTTTGTGCGTGTGCATGTGTGTGTGTGTTTGTGCGTGTGTGTGTTTGTGTGTTCGTTTGTATATGTAAAAGTGTGTTTGTGCGTGTGTATGTCTGTGCGTTTGTGTGCGTGCGTGTGCCTGTGTGTGTGTGTTCGTGTGTGTGTGTGCGTTTGTGTGAGTCTGTGTGTTTGTGTGTGTGTGTGTGTGTTTGTGTGTTTGTGTGCGTGTGTGCGTGTGTGTGTATGGCTGTGTGTGTGAGTTTGTGTGTGTTTGCGTGTGTGCGTGTGTGTGTGTTTGTGTGTGTCTCTGTGTGTGATTTTGTGTTTTTGCGTGTGCATGTGTGTGTGTTTGTGCGTGTGCATGTGTGTGTGTGTTTGTGCGTGTGTATGTCTGTGCGTTTTTGTGTGTGCGTGTGTCTCTGTGTGTGTTCGTGTGTGGGTGCGTTTGTGTGAGTGTGTGTGTGTGTTTGTGTGTGTGTGTGTTTGTGTGTGTTTGTGTGTTTGTGTGCGTGTGTGCGTGTGTGTATGGCTGTGTGTGTGAGTTTTTGTGTGTGTGCGTATGTGTGCGTGTGTGTGTTTGTGTGTGTTTGCGTGTGTGCGTGTGTGTGTGTTTGTGTGTGTGTTTTAGAGTGTGTGTATGTTTGCGTGTGTGTGCGTGTCTTTGTGTGTGTGTGTCTGTGTGTGGGTATGTGTGTGTGTGTCTGTGTTTGTGCGTTCTTGAATCTCTGTGTGTTTGTGTGTGTGTTTGCGTGTTTCTGTGTGTGTGTGTGTGTGCGTTTGTGCGCTCATGTGTGTGTGCAATTATGTATGTACACTTATGTGTGTTTGAGAGCGTCTGTGTGCATTTGTGTGATTGTGTGCGTGTTTTTGTGTGTGTCTGCATGTGTTTGTGTGTGTTTGGGAGTGTGCGTGTGTGTGTGTGTGTTTGTGTTTTAGTGTGTGTGTATGTTTGCGTGTGTGTGTGTCTGTGTGGGTTTTTGTGTGTGTGTGTGTGTGTGTGAGTGCGTGCGTGTTTGTGCGTGTGTGCGTCTGTGTTTGTGCGTTCTTGTGTCCCTGTGTGTGTGGTTGTGTGTGTGTCTGCGTGTGCTTGTTTGACTGTGTGAGTGTGTGTGTGCGTGTGTGTGTTTTTGTTTTTGTGCGTGTGTGTGCTTGTGCCGGCGTGTGTGTTTGTGTGTTTGTGTGTGTCTCTGTGTGTGATTGTGTTTTTGTGCGTGTGCATGTGTGTGTGTGTGTGTGTTTGTGCGTGTGTGTGTGTTCGTTTGTATGTGTACAAGTGTGTTTGTGCGAGTTTATGTCTGTGCCTTTGTG
Organism: Convolutriloba macropyga; assembly: GCF_964194025.1. Classification (NCBI taxonomy): domain Eukaryota; kingdom Metazoa; phylum Xenacoelomorpha; order Acoela; family Convolutidae; genus Convolutriloba; species Convolutriloba macropyga. Next base: position 42,725,214 of record NC_134469.1, read on the forward strand.
TGTGTGCGTGTGTCTGCGTGTGTGTTCGTGTGTGTATGCGTTTGTGTGAGTGTGTGTGTGTTTGTGTGAGTGTCTGTGTGTGTTTTTGTGTGTGTATGCGAGTGTGCGTGTAAGTGTGTGTGTCTGTGTTTTAGTGTGTGTGTATCTTTGCGTGTGTGTGTGTGTCTGTGTGCGTGTTTGTGTGTGTGTGATTGTGTGTGTGTTTTTGCGTGTTCGTTTGTATATGTATAAGTGTGTTTGTGCGTGTGTATGTCTGTGCGTTTGTGTGCGTGCGTGTGTCTGTGTGTGTGTTCGTGTGTGTGTGCGTTTGTGTGAGTGTGTGTGTTTGTGTGTGTGTGTGTTTGGTTGTGTTTGTGTGTTTGTGTGCGTGTGTGCGTGTGTGTGTATGGCTGTGTGTGTGAGTTTGTGTGTGTGTGTTCGTATGTGTGCGTGTGTGTGTTTGCGTGTGCGCGTGTGTGTGTGTTTGTGTGTGTCTCTGTGTGAGATTTTGTGTTTGTGCGTGTGCATGTGTGTGTGTTTGTGCGTGTGCATGTGTGTGTGTGTGTGTGTTTGTGCGTGTGTATGTCTGTGCGTTTGTGTGTGTGCGTGTGTCTCTGTGTGTGTTCGTGTGTGTGTGCGTTTGTGTGAGTGTGTGTGTGTGTGTTTGTGTGTGTGTGTTTGTGTGTGTTTGTGTGTTTGTGTGCGTGTGTGCGTGTGTGTATGGCTGTGTGTGTGAGTTTGTGTGTGTGTGCGTATGTGTGCGTGTGTGTGTGTTTGTGTGTGTGTGTTTTAGTGTGTGTGTATGATTGCGTGTGTGTGTGTGTCTTTGTGTGTGTGTGTGTGTCTGTGTGTCTGTATGTGTGTGTGTCTGTGTTTGTGCGTTCTTGAGTCTCTGTGTGTTTGTGTGTGTATTTGCGTGTTTCTGTGTGTGTATGTGTGTGTGTGCGTTTGTGCGCTCATGTATGTGTGCAATTATGTATGTACACTTATGTGTGTTTGAGAGTGTCTGTGTGCATTTGTGTTATTGTGTGCGTGTTTTTGTGTGTGTCTGCATGTGTTTGTGTGTGTTTGCGAGTGTGCGTGTGTGTGTGTTTGTGTTTTATGCGTGTGTATGTTTGCGTCTGTGTGTGTGTCTGTGTGGGTTTTTGTGTGTGTGTGTGTGTGTGTGAGTGCGTGTGTGTTTGTGCGTGTGTGCGTCTGTGTTTGTGCGTTCTTGTGTCCCTGTGTGTGTGGTTGTGTGTGTGTCTGCGTGTGCTTGTTTGATTGTGTTAGCGTGTGCGTGTGTGTGTGTGTTTTTCTTTTTGTGCGCGTGTGTGCTTGAGCGGACGTGTGTGTTTGTGTGTTTGTGCGTGTGCGGTGTTAGTGTTTGTATGTGTGTGTGTTTGTGTGTGTTTGTTTGAGTGTTTTTGTGTGTGCGTGTATGTGTGTGCCTGTGTGTGTGTGTGTTTGTGTGTGTCTCTGTGTGTGATTGTGTTTTTGTGCGTGTGCATGTGTGTGTGTGTGTGTTTGTGCGTGTGTGTGTGTGTTCTTTTGTATGTGTACAAGTGTGTTTGTGCGTGTTTATGTCTGTGCCTTTGTGTGTGTGCGTGTGTCTGCGTGTGTGTTCGTGTGTGTATGCGTTTGTGTGTGTGTGTGTGTGTTTGTGTGTGTGTCTGTGTGTGTTTTTGTGTGTGTTTGCGAGTGTGCGTGTAGGTGTGTGTGTCTGTGTTTTAGTGTGTGTGTATCTTTGCGTGTGTGTGTGTGTTTGTGTGCGTGTTTGTGTGTGTGTGATTGTGTGTGTGTTTTTGCGTTTTCGTTTGTATATGTATAAGTGTGTTGGTGCGTGTGTATGTCTGTGCGTTTGTGTGCGTGCGTGTGTCTGTGTGTGTGTGTTCGTGTGTGTGTGCGTTTGTGTGAGTGTGTGTGTTTGTGTGTGTGTGTTTGGTTGTGTTTGTGTGTTTGTGTGCGTGTGTGCATGTGTGTGTATGGCTGTGTGTGTGAGTTTGTGTGTGTGTGTGTGCGTATGTGTGCGTGTGTGTGTTTGTGTGTGTGCGTGTGTGTGTGTTTGTGTGTGTCTCTGTGTGAGATTTTGTGTTTGTGCGTGTGCATGTGTGTGTGTTTGTGCGTGTGCATGTGTGTGTGTGTGTGTTTGTGCGTGTGTATGTCTGTGCGTTTGTGTGTGTGCGTGTGTCTCTGTGTGTGTTCGTGTGTGTGTGCGTTTGTGTGAGTGTGTGTGTGTGTGTTTGTGTGTGTGTGTTTGTGTGTGTTTGTGTGTTTTTGTGCGTGTGTGCGTGTGTGTATGGCTGTGTGTGTGAGTTTGTGTGTGTGTGCGTATGTGTGCGTGTGTGTGTGTTTGTGTGTGTGTGTTTTAGTGTGTGTGTATGATTGCGTGTGTGTGCGTGTCTTTGTGTGTGTGTGTGTCTGTGTGTGTGTATGTGTGTGTGTCTGTGTTTGTGCGTTCTTGAGTCTCTGTGTGTTTGTGTGTGTATTTGCGTGCTTCTGTGTGTGTGTGCGTTTGTGCGCTCATGTGTGTGTGCAATTATGTATGTACACTTATGTGTGTTTGAGAGTGTCTGTGTGCATTTGTGTGATTGTGTGCGTGTTTTTGTGTGTGTCTGCATGTGTTTGTGTGTGTTTGCGAGTGTGCGTGTGTGTGTGTTTGTGTTTTAGTGTGTGTGTATGTTTGCGTCTGTGTGTGTGTCTGTGTGGGTGTTTGTGTGTGCGTGTGAGTGCGTGTGTGTTTGTGCGTGTGTGCGTGTGTGTGTGTGTCTGTGTTTGTGCGTTCTTGTGTCCCTGTGTGTGTGGTTGTGTGTGTGTGTGTCTGCGTGTGCTTGTTTGACTGTGTGAGCGTGTGCGTGCGTGTGTGTTTGTAAGTTTTTGTTTTTGTGCGCGTGTGTGCTTGAGCGGACGTGTGTGTTTGTGTGTTTGTGCGTGTGCGGTGTGAGTGTTTGTATGTGTGTGTGTGTTTGTGTGTGTGTGTTTGAGTGTTTTTGTGTGTGCGTGTATGTGTGTGCCTGTGTGTGTGTTTGTGTGTGTCTCTGTGTGTGATCGTGTGTTTGTGCGTGTGTGTGTGTGTGTGTGTTCGTTTGTATGTGTACAAGTGTGTTTGTGCGTGTTTATGTCTGTGCCTTTGCGTGTGTGCGTGTGTCTGCGTGTGTGTTCGTGTGTGTATGCGTTTGTGTGAGTGTGTGTGTGTTTGCGTGTGTGTCTGTGTGTGTTTGTGTGTGTTTGCGAGTGTGCGTGTAAGTGTGTGTGTCTGTGTTTTAGTGTGTGTGTGTATCTTTGCGTGTGTGTGTGTGTCTGTGTGCGTGTTTGTGTGTGTGTGAGTGCGTGTGTGTTTTTGCGTGTGTGCGTGTGTGTGTGTGTGTGTCTGTGTTTCTGCGTTCTTGTGTCCCTGTGTGTGTGTGGCTGTGTGTGTGTTTCTGCGTGTGCGTGTTTGACTGTGTGAGTGTGTGTGTGCGTGTGTGTGTTTTTGTTTTTGTGCGTGTGTGTGCTTGTGCGGGCGTGTGTGTTTGTGTGTTTGTGTGTGTGTGTGTTGTGAGTGTTGGTATGTGTTTGTGTTTGTGTGTGTGTGTTTGAGTGTTTTTGTGTGTGCGTGTATGTGTGCGCCTGTGTGTGTGTTTGTGTTTGTCTCTGTGTGTGATTGTGTGTCTGTGCGTGTGCATGTGTGTGTGTTTGTGCGTGTGAGTGTGTTTGTGTGCGTGTGTGTGTTTTTGTTTTTGTGCGTGTGTGTGCTTGTGCGGGCGTGTGTGTTTGTGTGTTTGTGTGCGTGTGTGCGTGTGTGTATGGCTGTGTGTGTGAGTTTGTGTGTGTGTGCGTATGTGTGCGTGTGTGTGTGTTTGTGTGTGTGTTTTAGTGTGTGTGTATGATTGCGTGTGTGTGCGTGTCTTTGTGTGTGTGTGTGTGTCTGTGTGTGTGTGTATGTGTGTGTGTCTGTGTTTGTGCGTTCTTGAGTCTCTGTGTGTTTGTGTGTGTATTTGCGTGTTTCTGTGTGTGTGTGCGTTTGTGCGCTCATGTGTGTGTGCAATTATGTATGTACACTTATGTGTGTTTGAGAGTGTCTGTGTGCCTTTGTGTGATTGTGTGCATGTTTTTGTGTGTGTCTGCATGTGTTTGTGTGTGTTTGCGAGTGTGCGTGTGTGTGTGTTTGTGTTTTAGTGTGTGTGTATGTTTGCGTCTGTGTGTGTGTCTGTGTGGGTGTTTGTGTGTGCGTGTGAGTGCGTGTGTGTTTGTGCGTGTGTGCGTGTGTGTGTGTGTCTGTGTTTGTGCGTTCTTGTGTCCCTGTGTGTGTGGTTGTGTGTGTGTGTCTGCGTGTGCTTGTTTGACTGTGTGAGCGTGTGCGTGCGTGTGTGTGTGTGTGTTTTTGTTTTTGTGCGCGTGTGTGCTTGAGCGGACGTGTGTGTTTGTGTGTTTGTGCGTGTGCGGTGTGAGTGTTTGTATGTGTGTGTGTTTGTGTGTGTGTGTTTGAGTGTTTTTGTGTGTGCGTGTATGTGTGTGCCTGTGTGTGTGTTTGTGTGTGTCTCTGTGTGTGATTGTGTGTTTGTGCGTGTGTGTGTGTGTGTGTGTGTGTTCGTTTGTATGTGTACAAGTGTGTTTGTGCGTGTTTATATCTGTGCCTTTGTGTGTGTGCGTGTGTCTGCGTGTGTGTTCGTGTGTGTATGCGTTTGTGTGAGTGTGTGTGTGTTTGTGTCTGTGTCTGTGTGTGTTTGTGTGTGTTTGCGAGTGTGCGTGTAAGTGTGTGTGTCTGTGTTTTAGTGTGTGTGTGTATCTTTGCGTGTGTGTGTGTGTGTGTGTCTGTGTGCGTGTTTGTGTGTGTGTGAGTGCGTGTGTGTTTTTGCGTGTGTGCGTGTGTGTGTGTGTCTGTGTTTCTGCGTTCTTGTGTCCCTGTGTGTGTGGCTGTGTGTGTGTTTCTGCGTGTGCGTGTTTGACTGTGTGAGTGTGTGTGTGCGTGTGTGTGTTTTTGTTTTTGTGCGTGTGTGTGCTTGTGCGGGCGTGTGTGTTTGTGTGTTTGTGTGTGTGTGTGTGTTGTGAGTGTTGGTATGTGTTTGTGTTTGTGTGTGTGTGTTTGAGTTTTTTTGTGTTTGCGTGTATGTGTGCGCCTGTGTGTGTGTTTGTGTTTGTCTCTGTGTGTGATTGTGTTTGTGTGTTTGTGCGTGTGCATGTGTGTGTGTTTGTGCGTGTGAGTGTGTTTGTGTGTGTGTGTGTGTTTTTGTTTTTGCGCGTGTGTGTGCTTTTGCGGGCGTGTGTGTTTGTGTGTTTGTGCGTGTGTGGTGTAAGTGTTGGTTTGGGTTTGTGTTTGTGTGTGTGTATTTGAGTGTTTTTGTGTGTGCGTGTATGTGTGCGCCTGTGTGTGTGTTTGTGTTTGTCTCTGTGTGTGATTGTGTGTTTGTGCGTGTGCATGTGTGTGTGTGTGTGTTTCTGCGTGTGTGTGTGTGTGTGTTCGTTTGTATGTGTATAAGTGTGTTCGTGCGTGTTTATGTCTGTGCGTTTGTGTGTGTGCGTGTGCGTGTCTTTGTTTGTGCGTGCTTGTATCTGTGTGTGTGGGTGTGTTTTTATGTGTATGTGTTTGCGTGTGTGCGTTTGTGCGTGTTTGTATGTGTATGTGTGAGCGTGTGTGTTTGCGTGTGTGAGAGTATGTGTTAATGTGTGTATGTGTTCGTGTGTGTGTGTGCGTTTGTGTTAGTGTGTGTGCGTGTGTTTGTGTGTGTGTCTGTGTGTGTTTGTGTGTTTCTGTGCGTGTGTGCGTGTGTTTGTATGGCTTTGTGTGTTTGAGTTTGTGTGTGAGTGTGTGCGTATGTGTGCGTGTGTGTGTTGGTGTGTGTGCGTTTATGTGTCTTTGTTTGTGCGTGCTTGTGTCTGTGTCTGTCGGTGTGGGTGTGCTTAATTGTGTATGTGTTTGTGTTTGTGCGTTTGTGCGTGTTTGTCTGTGTCTGTGTGAGTGTGTGTGTGCGTGTGTGAGTGTGTGTGTATGCGTTTATGTGTGCGTGTTTGTGTGCGTGTGTGTGTTTGTGCGCGCGTGTGTATGTGTGTGTGTGTGAATGTGTGTGTGTTCGTTTGTATGTGTATAAGTGTGTTTGTGCTTGTTTATGTCTGTGCGTTTGTGTGTGTGCGTGTGTCTGCGTGTGTGTTCGTGTGTGTGTGCGTTTGTGTGAGTGTGTGTGTGTGTGTGTTTGTGTGTGTGTCTGTGTGTGTTTGTGTGTTTCTGTGCGTTTGTGCGTGTGTGTGTATGGCTGTGTGTGTTTGAGTTTGTGTGTGTGTGTGCGTTTGTGTGCGTGTGTGTGTTTGTGTGTGTGCATGTGTGTGTCTTTGTTTGTGCGTGCTTTTGTCTGTGTGTGTCGGTGTGGGTGTGTTTTTTTGTGTATGTGTTTGTGTTTGTGCGTTTGTGCGTGTTTGTCTGTGTCTGTGTGAATGTGGGTGTGCGTGTGTGAGTATGTGTGTGTATGGGTGTATGTGTGTGTGTGTTTGTGTGCGTGTGTGTGTGTTTGTGCGCGCGTGTGTGTGTGTCTGTGTCTGTGTGTGAGAGAGAGATAGGGAGAGAGTGTTTGTATGTGTGTAGGTGTGTTTTTGTCTGTGTCTAAATGTGTGTTTGTGTTTGCGTGTTTGTGGGTGTGCCTATATGTTTGTGCGCGCGTGTGTGTGCGTTTGTTTATGTAATCATTTGTGCGTGTGCGTGCATTTTTGTGTATGTATGTATGAGTGTGCGTTTGCATGTGTGTGTTTAAGCGTATGTGTGTGTATTTGTGTGTGTGTGTTTGAGTGTGTGAGTCCGTGTGAGTAAATGTTTGTGCTTTCTTGTGTCTTTGTGTGTGTTTGTGTATGTGTGTGTTTGGGTGTATGTGTGTGTGAGTGTTTGTATGTGTTTGTGTTTGTGTGTGTGTCTATATATATATGTGTGTGTGTGTGTGTGTGTGTGTGTGTGTGCGTTTATTTGAGTGTGTGTGTGTGCGTGCATGTGCGTTTCTGTGTTTGTGTGCGTGTGTGTATGTAAGTGTATGTGTGTCTGTGTTTGTGCGTTCTTGTGTCTCTGTGTGTGTCTGCGTGTGCGTGTTTGAGTGCGTGCGCGTTTGTGTGTGAGTGTGTGCGTGCGTGTGTGTGTATTTTTTTGTGTGCGCTTGTGCTTGTGCGGGCGTGCGTATTTGTGTGTTTGTGCGTGTGTGTTGTGAGTGTTTGTATGTGTGTGTTTGTGTGTGCGTGTATATGTGCGCTTGTGTGTGTGTGTGATTGTGTGTGTCTCTGTGTGTGATCGTGAGTTTGCGCGTGTGCATGTGTGTGTGATTGTGCTTGGGCGTGTGCGTTTGCTTGTGTGCGTATAAGTGTGTTTGTGTGTGTCTGTGCGGTTGTGTGTGTGTGTATGCGTGTGTCTGTGTGTGTTCGTGTGTGTGTGTGTGTTTGTGTGTGTGTGTGTCTTTGTTTGTTTGTGTGTTTGTGTGCGTGCTTGCGTGTGTGTGTATGGCTGTGTTTGTGTGTGAGTTTGTGTGTGTGTGTGTGCGTATGTGTGCGTGCTTGTGTTGTGTGTGTGCGTGTGCGTGTCTTTGTTTGTGCGTGCTTGTGTCTGTGTGTGTGGCTGTGTTTTTATGTGTATGTGTTTGCGTATGTGCGTTTGTGCGTGTTTGTCTGTGTATGTGTGAGTGTGTGTGTTTGCGTGTGTGAGAAAGTGTGTGTATGCGTGTATGTGAGCGTGTGTGTGCGCGTGTGTGTGTCTGTGCGCGCGTGTGTATGTGTTTGTGTGTGTGTGTGTGTGAGTGTTTGTATGTGATTAGGTGTGTGTTTATCTGTGTCTAAATGTGTGTTTGTGTTTGCGTGCCTGTGGGTGTGCAAATTTGTGTTTGCACGTGTGTGTGTGTGTGTAATCATTTTTGTGTGTGCGTGCGGTTTTGTGTATGTATGTATGTGTGTGCGTTTGGGTGTGTGTGTTTGTGCGTATGCGTGTGTGTGTTTGTGCGTGCGTGTGTGTGTGTGTTTGAGTGTTTGAGTCTGTATGTGTGTTTGTGTTTGTGTGTGTGTGTGTCTATGTGTGTGTGAGTGTGTGTGTGTGTGCGTTTATATGAGTGTGTGTGTGCGTGTGCGTGCATGTGCGTTTCTGTGTTTGTGTGCGTGTGTGTATATAAATGTATGTGTGCGTCTGTGTTTGTGTGTGTGTGTGTGTGTGTTTTTGTGTGTATGTGTGTGTGTGCGTGTGTGTGTAATTGCGTGTTTGTGTGCGTGTGTGTGTGTGTGTGTGCGTCCGTGAGTGTGTTTGAGTTTGTGTGTGTGCGTGTGTGCATGTTTGTGTGTGTTTGTGTGAGGACGTGTGTGTGCGTGTGTGTGTGTGTGTGTGTGGGTTTGTGCGTGCTTGTGTGTTTGTGTGTGTGAGTGTGTGTGTATGTGTGTGTGTTTTGTGTGTGTTTGTGTAGGTGTTTGTTCGTGTGTTTGTTTGCGTGTGTGTGTATGTGCGCGTGTGTTTGCGTGTGCATGTGTATGTTTGAGCAAGTGTGTCTGTTTGTTTATGTGTGTGTCTGTGTGTGTTTGCGTGTGTGTTTGTCTCTGTGTGTGCGTTTGCGTTTGTGTGTGTCTTTATGCGTGTGTGAGAGTGTGCGCGTCAGCAGAAAAATTTGTAGCACGCATTAACTAAAACTCTTGACACGGTATGTTTTGATATACGAGAAGAAGCTTCCAGTGGCTAAAGATAAGGTTCCACAAGACTAGCTGGAAACTCAACAGAAACCGAGGATGAAATGTTAATCAAAAGTGAAGACTACAATTTCAAGACACTGATTGTAAAAAGGATATCAAAAATGAGACGCCAAAAACAAAAAAAAGCAAAATCTGTCAGAGGTCTCACGCCTTTTCGGTCCCTTGCGCTGGCTTTCATCAACCATCATCTAACACAAATCGTTTGTCTTTTTTTGTGGATGGATATTCTTAGCTGGGATCAACCACTTTCAGATGGAAATCTACAGCAGTACATGCGACTTCGCATTCAATTAAAGATCTGGAAAACAAAAGCGTTTCCACCGGAAAGTGTCAATGCCGGGGTCAGAATCAGACTAGCAACAAAATGTCTTTTGCGATGCATCAACAATTGCTTAAGCTGCTGTTGTCTTCCTCAGACAGAAGCTTGGATAATGCACTGACAAAAAGATGTTGACAGCTAAGACGCGAGTAGCCCCAATCAAATCTGTTTGTCTCTCACGCTCGGAACCATGTGCAGCTCTGATGTGAGCCTAACTAGTTGAGACGTTGTGTGCTATAAACAATGAGGAACTTTTTTTGCATAGTCGGATGCAACAGTTACAATCTCTTGATTAAAAGATTGTCCCAGAAGAGGAAAATTTTGTAGCAAACCGCCTAGCTAAAATACAAGAAATTATTCCAGTCACTGATTGAAAACATGTTCCTACCGAAGAAGATCCTGCAGACTGTGCTTCACGAGGGATGGCTGCCGCTGATTTGCGAAGCAAATTCTTAGGGAGGGTTTGACAGGAATCGTTCAAGCAGCCGGAAAATTTTTGGCCCTCACTTTGGTCTTCTACCAATTCAACGGAAGCTGAGGTTCGTGCGGCGTATAAAGATTAGGATTGGGAGTGCTCCAGAAAAACAACAGGGCCAACAGAAAAAAACAGCATAGAAACATGCAGCATGTTTTTCCAATCAAACCAGACGAAAACAAACCCAATCACATCACCAGCCAATTCCTGTGAAGTTTGGGTGCTAGGACGTGAAATATATGAATGACAAATAGTTACATACAGCTTCATACGACGACCTTATCTTCCTGTGTTTGACATCATAGGGGATCAAAATTGACAAGATAGCGTTCAAAACAACAAAATAGACAGCCGTCATAGACGGAGATATTCAAGGACATGGCATAGACGAATCAAGGATTTCAGGTGGATTTGGTGGTATATGTAGGGTAGAAGGCCAGGCTGTTTTTTCAGTGCCCGGGGCACAAAAAGAAATGGTATCTCAGAGGTTATGTATAACTTGGGGGAGTCAGCACAGAAATATCATTGCACCCATCATGTGGTAATCGAATTGGTAGGGCCGGGATGAAACGGTAAATCCATCCAACGCCGGAGGCGAGGATAAATGAGTGAGCTCAATCGATCCAATCTGTTCAATTAATAATTTTGGAAGGGCCGGGGGCACAAGTTTTGCATTCAATCCTGAGGGCGGGGATGAAACGGTAAAATCAACGGATCCTATTGATGGTATTGGTAGAGGCGGGGCCCATTTTTTGCATCCAATCCTGGGGTCGGGGATGAAACGGTAAAATCAACTGATCCGACCGATTAATATGGTAGGGCCGGGGCTCTGATTTTGCATTCAACGCTGGGGGAGAGGATAAAAATGTAATCTCAATGGATCCCATTCAGCACATTAATGATATCGGTAGGGCCAGGAGCCCAGATCTTGCATTCATCGCCGGGGGTCGAGGTTGAAATGGTAAGCTCAATTGAACTCTATAATAGTATTGGTACGGCCGGGGTCCCATATTTTGCATTCAACGCCGAGTGCTGAAATAAAATGAGCAGTTCAACCATTCACATCAGTGGTATTGATTTGAATAGTTTTGGGGTCATATATAGAACTGATGTGACACACAATTCCACCAGCGATCCTGGTGAATTCATCAACCCGGATGTAAACTGTTTGCTTTGTAGGGCCGGGGACCAAGGTACAGGTAAAGGTAATTTGAGAACATTTCCAAGACCATAAGATGATGAACAGGGGAAGGATAAGGCCGGGGGCCCGGATACAAATCAAGGTGTCTTGAGAAAGCACTCAAAACCGTGAGATGAGCATAAATGACAAGATAGGACCGGGTGCCCGGGTGTAGGTATGTCTGGACAGATAGAAAGCAGCATTGAACCAAGAACCCCCACTAATGGCGAGACAGAGGTAACGTATGAAAGTCAGTCACAGAAGAATGCAGCAAGGAAGTTCTCAAGAAGTAGCAAGCTCTAAAGCCTTTTGACGTCGTTCTTTGATGTCGAGAAAAACGTTGTTCGAGTTGAAAGACGTCTAGAAAATTCACCCTACACTATCGCCAGATATTTTCCAATTCTCATTCCGAAGAAGTCAGCAATCACAGAATTGTTGATTTGTAAAGCACACGAAAAATTTCTTCTTGCGGGTCCTCAGTTAACCCTATATACGCTTAAGCGCACGATATGAATTCCTCGAGAAATTTTGGTTGTTAAAGGTGTTCTACACAAATGCAAGTCTACCGAATTGCTGCAGCCGCAGATAGGAGACTTGACATGGGGAGAAGTGCTGCTATCTTTCAAATTCAGTCATTGTGGATTGGACTGTTGTGGACCATTTTACTTCAAAGATGCTTTGAGGCAAATATAAAATTTAATGTGACAATTTTTTTTGCTTCAGCACTAATGCAGTTCACATGAAGCCAGTGATGTTTCTAACAAAGGGAGATTGTCTTGCAGCACTGAAGCTATTCGGAGCTCGTCTGGGTATGCCGGAGGATGTATGTAGCGATAATTCAACATCCTTCATTAGAACCAATGGAGAACAAGAACTTAGACAAGCCCTAGCAACAAAAAAATTTCAGCATCTCAAATCTGTGTTTAGCTGCGAAAACAGTATAACCTGGTTGACAATTCCTCCTAGGACATCAAAGATTAGAGGACTATGGGAAGCAGCAGTCAAGTCAAGGAAACGTCATATGCATCGCAGCAATGGAAGAACGAAGCTAAAAATTGGTAATTTTGCAACACGCTTGACCCAGGTGGAAGCTATTTTGAACTCAAGACCTATTGCATTAGTTTCAGATGACGCCAATTATGCTTTAGCCCTCACACTGGGACATTTTCTTACAGGAAGACCAATTACAGCATTACCAGAACAATCATTTGTTACAGTGGAAAAAGCAACAACGCTATCATGACAGCAGAAGAAGACGCACTACTTCATCAGAAATTTCTTGAAGAAATGGTCTGCGGATTATATATCTACACTACAGCAAAAAAAACCGACAAACAAACATTGAAGTAGAAGACACAGATATCGTGAAAGAGTAAAATACATAACTAATGACATGGCCTATTGGACGAATAACAAAAATTTTCGATTGAAATGACAAGATCGTTCGATTTGATCATCATCAAAGCGCCATTGGAATCCTCATACGACCCGTTAACAAACTTGTTTTGCTGATGAAAGAAGATATCTTTATATCGCAAACCACACTCAATAGGGACAACGAAGAAGAGGTTTGACAAATACAAAAACTCAATAGCTGGACAAACACATACATGTGAATGATTAAACAAACCACGTTGGTAATTCTTTTGAATTAGAGAGACTATTTAGTTGCACCCGTTTGAGGATGCTGGAATGATACGATTTCAAACATAACCAAATTTTGACTTTCAGCAACGACCGGAGAAGATAATGGTTGCATCGACAAATGAGAACGTGCTTGAAACCGAATTTTTAATAACTTTTGAACGGTACTGTCAAAGCACTAGATCTTCTTGAGCTTAATATTCTTGAGCACAAAAACGATATAAAGCAATACAAGCAAAAAATTTTTTTTAACGTTGCACCGCAACACACTTGTCGACTTATTGTTTAATTATTAGAATTTAGGGACTATCATACTTAAATTGAAACTGCAACTCTCTTCGAACAAGCTCAACATTCAACCAATAATTATCACAAATGCAACGCATGTGCAATTTATGGCTCATGTGCTTTCTATGAAACCTATTACCAGTTTGCATAAGATTGTCTGCAAATGTTTGGTGGCGAATTTTTTTTCAGTACAGAATATTTGAACAATATTTTACACAGTTCAGCAACTTCCGATGACACCTGTTTCAATATGAAAAACGACGCTATAGAAATTTAATCACATTTTATTGGATCTATATCTTCTTTTTCTGAAACGAACCAAAATGGCATGAAAAATCAGGTGACCAACAGAAAAAAATAAATATTAAAAACTTCCAAATTGAAAAAAATGTCTATTTTGAATGTATTAAAATGACATACCATGCATATTCAGGGAAGCAATTTTCAAGCTTTCTGATTGGTAATATACCTGTTTGTTAGTCTTGCTTTCGTCAATTTACTCAGCAATTGTAAACTTTAATTAACTTTAATTAGTTGAGTGAGATTTAAATTTTTTATTTTATAAGTAAAGGCAATTTTGCACAATGTACGCGATCAGTTTCCCTTGCTGGCTTGAATGGTTTTAAAGTTTGTTAATGACGTCATTGAAAGAACTGAGAGACTTGATAAATTTAAAATTTGGTAGTTGCTACAATTTTTTATACATATTTAAAACTATGACCTTTTCCAAAAATTTTTTAACAGAATGGAGAAGTTTGAATAACTGAAGTCAATCAAGAAAGTTTCAATAATCAAGCAAAGTTGTAGGGTTACACTTTGTTGCAATCTCAAACTTTGTTTAATGATTGGGGTTCCTAACAAAAAATATAAAAAAGAATTCAAAGTATCAACAAAGCAGATAATACGGATGTCTGTGCCAAGAAAAGAATCACAAAGATGTTAATTCAACGTATGTGGTATGAAGGCATGAAGCAAAACAACAACTGAAAGCTACACGCAGAAATCCAATTTGAGCTAATCAAGCAGCCAAAGTACGTGCACCAATAATCACACAATGTAACGGATTCACGAGTTTTGTTCAGCTGGTTCCAACCTCAATACAGATTGATAACCAGATGTTGCGTTCTCAAATATGCGTTCTCCGATAGTTGATCAACAGTTTTACTCAACAATAAAATTTTTACTGGAAATTATAATTAAGTTACAACCAATATAGCGGGAATACATGGTACTAACGATCTCAAGAAGGAAATAACTTCTATCAAAACAAAGGGAATGCATTCAATAGAATCAAATGAAAACACGTCGTTCTTCAAAAAAATACAACTTACAACTACAATAGTTTGAATCAGAGCTGCAACCAAATGGGTGTACTCCCGAACAATTGCTTTAGTTTGGCGAAAAAATTCTTCGACCTGGCTCATCATGCTTATCAGCTTCAACGCCTATTGGATTACAAGTAAGGGACACGAAGTGAGCCTCCTGTAGTTCTAACGGAATAAGGATGGGTAGTCAGTGGTTTTTTTTGATTGGAGGTAGAAATATGTTCTTCCAGAATCAACGCAGTTAATCAGTCAGTCAAAAAAAAACTTAGTAATGGAAAGGTGCTAGGGAGTACAACAAAGTTCGCAGGATAGTGGTACGAAGCGTAAATGTTATGTTATCAGCCAGAACTAAACATATCAAAAATTACAGCACAGCCTGTGATTGGGTTTACTAATAAGAGTGTAATTTGGAGTGTGACCCAAACTTGAAAATATTGATCAGTGACTAACAGACGCAGTTTGTTTGTATACTGAAAGAATTCGAAGAGAAAAGTAGCTTAAGGAAAGAGGTCACACACCGCTTGGAGGTAAACTTGAACAAAAAAGGCAGAGTGGCACAATTCGATATTCATTTGTGTAAAATCTTCGTCAAAACACAAATAAATATGCCTATAACACAAACTACGAGCCCAGAAAGTTAGGTTTGTTTGGTTGGAACATTTTTTACAGTTCATGTAGAACCCATAGTACTGACGGCCGATATCAAGTCAAAAACTGTTAATGCATGTTCCCGAACGTGATAACAATTTCTATTTCTTTCCATTTAAGTTTTTTTTTGAAATTGAGCTATTTGTTCCTGAAGATACGCAGTCAATCGGCAGCAAAAGACAAGTTGAACCAGGTGCGGCGAGATCTTTAGCGCTTGGACTACAAGTGAATCTAGTATCTTTAGGCAATATCTTGTCATCATTATAGTTAGTATTTAACACATACAATTGATTGCAACATTTAGTTCTCATATCAGGCGACTTCGAAAAGGCAGCTAGTTTTAAAAAAATACAACATTTGGACAACAAGCATGAGTCTGATGAAAAAACGCGTGTTTAGGAGTGGAAAAAATGTTCTAATTTGCAGCTGAAAGTCACCATCAGTACAGTGAAGGACTAAAGAGAACATCAGGCATGCAATTCTGCTTGTGAAGAAACAACCTGAGCTGAGAACCTGCCTAAAATCTAAACCAAATCAGTAACACAACAGGCGGAACTACAAGCAGAGTCCATTGCAGTAAGGTTAGAGAGACAGATAGCCAACGAAGAAAGAATGACAATAAAAAAAACAGTTTTCGAAAAGACTCAACTACCATAGTTTAGTGCATACACACATAGAATACAGCAATTATTTTTGGCGAATAGAATAGCTGAAAAACTGGATGTGGAATATGTTTCACAGTTAAAATATTCAAGTGTTCTCATGAAGGATATTCACACGAGAGTAGTCAGAGTTGAGTAACTCAGGCCAAGTAATAGTTCACTTGGCTAGCCCAGTTGAGGCCACCAACGCAAAAATACGGAGAAATTTAACCTAGTTTTTGCCTCAAATAGAGTTAAAAAACATCGGTCTTCATAAAACAATTTGACGAAGAAAATGCTGATTTTAAATGGGAAAGAACAAATAAATTCAAACTACTACAATTGCGTAAGTACAGCAGTCCTTTAACGAAACCCTTGTAGTAGATGTTAAGCAAAGACAAAAGGCGAAGGCATCCGTCTTCGAAATTCTTTTGCAGGAGCAGTTTGCTGAGAAGATAAAGTGTCTCAGAACAAAATCAGAAAAGCAGAACTATCTTAAATTTGTTCCTTTTTTTGATGCAAAAGGACTTATCCGCGCCCTGCTAAAATCAATCGATGTTCAGAGCAAGGTATCCCATGCGGTCGGGTTGGAAACATCACTTGACTTATCCTTGTGTTTTGGGAAAAAGAACAAACAATCAAAATTACTAAGCTTTGAAAATCATTGTAGAGCTCAAAAGATGGATCCTGAGCATGCCAATGAATTGGGATTAATAAATAGCAGGCGTTTAAAGTGTGGAAAAATCATAGCAAGAGCAAAAAGTCCAATAACGATAGATTTGCCCGTAGAAAAATTAGATTAAATAACAGATTTGCAGAATTTTGAATAATCTAATTCTATTTTGTCAACACTGGCCTAAGGTACAAAGAAGATGGTGTTTTGGTGTGTTTCATGCATTGGGGACATGGATATTTGTCGTAACAGCATATTGGACTTAATTTCGAGAAAGGCAAACAAGTTACGATAGGCAGTGACAATGTCTTGCTTTTGTAAATTTACTCAGCAATTTTAAACTTTAATTAACTTTCATTAGTTGAATGAGATTTAAATTTGTTATCTTATAAGTAAAGGCAACCTTGCACAATGTACGAGATCAATTTCCCCTGCTGGCTTACAGGTTTTTAAAGTTTTTTACTGACGTCATTGAAGGAAATGAAAGTTTGAATAACCATAGCCAATCAAAAAATTTTGAATAATCAAGCAAAGTTGTAGGGTTACACTTTGTTGCAATCTCAAACTTTGTTTAATGATTGGGGTTCCTAACAAAAAATATAAAAAAGAATTCAAAGTATCAACAAAGCAGATAATACGGATGTCTGTGCCAAGAAAAGAATCACAAAGATGTTAATTCAACGTATGTGGTATGAAGGCATGAAGCAAAACAACAACTGAAATCTACACGCAGAAATCCAATTTGAGGAGCTAATCAAGCAGCCAAAGTACGTGCACCAATAATCACACAATGTAACGGATTCACGAGTTTTGTTCAGCTGGTTCCAACCTCAATACAGATTGATAACCAGATGTTGCGTTCTCAAATATGCGTTCTCCGATAGTTGATCAACAGTTTTACTCAACAATAAAATTTTTACTGGAAATTATGATTAAGTTACAACCAATATAGCGGGAATACATGGTACTAACGATCTCAAGAAGGAAATAACTTCTATCAAAACAAAGGGAATGCATTCAATAGAATCAAATGAAAACACGTCAATCTTGAAAAAAATTCAACTTACAACTACAATAGTTTGAATCAGAGCTGCAACCAAATGGATGTACTCCCGAACAAATGCTTTAGTTTGGCAAAAAGTTTCTTCAACCTGGCTCACCATGCTTATGAGCTTCAAGGCCCATTGGAGTACAAGTAAGGGACACGAAGTGAGCCTCCTGTCGTTCTAACGGAATAAGGATGGTAGTCAGTGGTTTTTGCCATCAGATGATCCCTCAGCTTGTCTTCAAGGAAGTTGTGAAAAACGCTGATAAAATCAAAATTTGATTGGAGGTAGAAATGTGTTCTTCCAGAATCAACGCAGTTAATCAGTCAGTCAAAAAAAACTTCAGAATGGAAAGGTGCTAGGGAGTACAACAAAGTTCGCAAGATAGTGGTACGAAGGGAAAATGTTAAGTTATCAGTCAGAACTAATCCTAACAAAAATTAAAGCACATCCAGTGATTGGGTTTACTAACAAGAGTGAAGTTTGGAGTGTGACCCAAACTTGAAAACATTGATCAGTGACCAACAGACCCAGTTTTTTGTATAGTGAATGAAATCGAAGAAATTAGCTAAAGGAAAGAGGTGACACACCGTCCGGAGCTAAATTTGAACAACAAAGTTAAAATGGCACAATTCGATATTCATTTGTGTACAAATCTTTGTCAAAACTCAATTAAGTATGCCTTTTACACAAACTATGATCAGAGAAAGTTAGGTTTGTTTGGTTGGAACATTTTTTACAGTTCGTGAAGAAGCCATAGTACTGACGGCCGATATCAAGTCAAAAACTGTTAATGAATGTTCCCGAACGTGATAACAATTTCTATTTCTTTCCATTTAGGTTTTTTGAAATCGAGCTAATTGTTCCAGAAGATCTGCAGTCAATCTGCAGCAAAAGACAAGTTGAACCAGGTGCGGCGAGATCTTTAGCGCTTGGACTACAAGTGCATCTAGTATCGTTAGGCAATATCTTGTCACCATTATAGTTAGTATTTAACACATACAATTGATTGCTCCGTTTAGTTCTCATATTAAGCGACTTCTGAAAGGCATCTAGTTTTAAAAAAATACAACATTTGAACAACAAGCATGAGTCTGATGTAAAAACGAATCTTTAGGAGTGGAAAAAATGTTCTAATTTTCAGCTGAAAGTCACCTTCAGTACAGTGAAGGACTAAAGAGAACATCAGGCATGCAATTCTGCTAGTGAAGAAACAAACTGAGCTGAGAACCTGCCTAAAATCTAAACCAAATCAGTAACACAACAGGCGGAACTACAAGCAGAAGTCATTGCAGTAAGGTAAGGGAGACAGATAGCCAAGGAAGAAAGAATGACAATAAAAAAACAGTTTTCGGAAAGACTCAACTACCATAGTTTAGTGGATACACCCATAGAATACAGCAATTATTTTTGGCGAATAGAATAGATCAAATACTGGATGCGGAATATGTTTCACGGTTAATATATTCAAATGTTCTCAAGAAAGATATTCACACGATATTCACAGAGTTGAGTAACTCAGGCCAAGTAATAGTTCACTTGGCTAGCCCAGTTGAGGCCGCCAACGTAAAAAAGCGGAGAAATTGAACCTAGTTTTTGCCTCAAATAGATTAAAATACATCGGTCTTCATAAAACAATTTGACGAAGAAAATGCTGATTTTAAATGGGAAAGAACAAATAAATTCAAACAACTAAAAATCCGTAAGTACAGCAGTTTTTTAACGAAACCCTTTTAGTAGAGGTTAAGCAAAAACAAAAGGCGAAGGCATCTGTTTTCGAAATTCTTTTGCAAGAGCAGTTTGCTGAGAAGGTAAAGTGTCTCAAAGCAAAATCAGAAAAGCAGATCTATCTTACAATTGTTGCCTTTTTTGATGCAAAAGGACTTATTTGCGCCCTGCTAAAATCAATTGATGTTCAGATTAAGGTATCCTATGCGGTCAGGTTGGAAACATTACTTGACTTGTCCTTGTGTTTTGGGCAAAAGGACAAACAATCAAAATTACTAAGCTTTGAAAATCATTGTAGAGCTCAAAAGTTGGATCCTGAGCATGCAAATGAATTGCCAATAATAAATAGCAGGCGTTTAAAGTGTGGAAAAATCATAGCAAGAACAAAAAATCCAGTAACGATAGATTTTCCCGTAGAAAAATAAGATTAAATAACAGATTTGCAGAATTTTGAATAATCTAATTCTATTTTGTCAACACTGGCCTAAGGTACAAAGAAGATGGTGTTTTGGTGTGTTTCATGCATTGGGGACATGGATATTTGTCGTAACAGCATATTGGACTTAATTTCGAGAAAGGCGAACAAGTTACGATAGGCAGTGACAATGTCTTGCTTTTGTAAATTTACTCAGCAACTTTAAACCTTAATTAACATTCATTAGTTGAATGAGATTTAAATTTGTTATCTTATAAGTAAAGGCAACCTTGCACAATGTACGAGATCAGTTTCCCCTGCTGGCTTCCCCTGCTGGTTTTTAAAGTTTTTTATTGACGTCATTGAAAGAAATGAAAGTTTGAATAACCGTAGCCAATCAACAACGTTTGAATAATCAAGCAAAGTTGTAGGGTTACACTTTCTTGAAATCTCAAACTTTGTTTAATGACTAGGGTTCCTAACAAAAAATTTAAAAAGAATTCAAAATATCAACAAAGCATACATTACGGATGTCTGCGCCAAGAAAACGCTCACAATGATGTTAATTCAATGTATGTTGTATGAAGGCATGAACCAAAACCACAACTGAATGCCAAAACGCACAAATCTAAACTAGACCACAAACTAAATGCACAACCCCAATTAGAGGAGCTAATCAGGCAGCCAAAGTACGTGCACCATTAATCAAACAATGTAACGGATTCACGAGTTTTACTTAGCTGGTTCCAATCTCAATACAGATTGATAACTAGATGTTGAACAAATATGCGTTCTCCGATAGTTGATCAACAGTTTCACTCAACAATAAAGTTTTTACAGGAAATTATGATTAAGTTACAATCAATATAGCGGGAACACATGGTACTAACGATCTCAAGAAAGAAATTGTTCCTATCAAAACAAAGGGAATGCATTCAATAGAATCAAATGAAAACACGTCAATCTTGTAAAAAATACAACTTACGACTACAGTAGGTTGAATCAGAGCTGCAACCAAATGGGTATACTCCCGAACAAATGCTTTAGTTTGGCGAAAAGTTTCTTCAACCTGGCTCACCATGCTTATGAGCTTCAAGGCCCATTGGAGTACAAGTAAGGGACACGAAGTGAGCCTCCTGTCGTTCTAATGGAATAGGATGGGTAGTCAGTGGTTTTTGCCATCAGGTGATCCCTCAGCTTGTCTTCAAGGAAGTTGTGAAAAACGCTGATAAAATCAAAATATGATTGGAGGTAGAAATATGTTCTTCCAGAATCAACGCAGTTAATCAGTCAGTCAAAAAAAACTTAGTAATGGAAAGGTGCTAGGGAGTACAAAAAAGTTCGCAGGATAGTTGTACGAAGGGGAAATGTAAAATTATCAGCCAGAACAAAACCTAACAAAAATTACAGCACATCCAGTGATTGGATTTGCTAACAAGATTGAAAATTGGAGTGTGACCCAAACTTGAAAACAGTGATCAGTGACAAACAGACGCAGTTTTTTGTATAGCGAAAGAAGTCGAAGAAGAAATTAGCTTAAGGAAAGAGGTGACACACCCTCCGGCGCTAAATTTGAGCAACAAAGGCAAAATGGCACAATTCGATATTCATTTGTGTAAAATCTTCGTCAAAACACAAATAAATATGCCTATAACACAAACTACGAGCCGAGAAAGTTAGGTTTGTTTGGTTGGAACATTTTTTTACAGTTCGTGAAGAACCCATAGTACTGACGGCCGATATCAAGTCAAAAACTTTAATGCATGTTCCCGAACGTGATAACAATTTCTATTTCTTTCCATTTAAGTTTTTTTTTGAAATTGAGCTATTTCTTCCAGAAGATCCGCAGTCAATCTGCAGCAAAAGACAAGTTGAACCAGGTGCGGCAAGATCTTTAGCGCTAGGACTACAAGTGAATCTAGTATCTTTAGGCAATATCTTGTCATCATTATAGTTAGTATTTAACACATACAATTGATTGCAACATTTAGTTCTCATATCAGGCGACTTCGAAAAGGCAGCTAGTTTTAAAAAAATACAACATTTGGACAACAAGCATGAGTCTGATGTAAAAACAAATCTTTAGGAGTGGAAAAAATGTTCTAATTTGCAGCTGAAAGTCACCTTCAGTACAGTGAAGGACTAAAGAGAACATCAGGCATGCAATTCTGCTTGTGAAGAAACAACCTGAGCTAAGAACCAGCCTAAAATCTAAACCAAATCAGTAACACAACAGGCGGAACTACAAGCAGAAGTCATTGCAGTAAGGTTAGAGAGACAGATAGCCAAAGAAGAAAGAATGACAATAAAAAAACAGTTTTCGGAAAGACTCAACTACCATAGTTTAGTGGATACACCCATAAAATACAGCAATTATTTTCGGCGAATACAATAGCTGAAATACTGGATGCGGAATATGTTTCACAGTTAAAATATTCAAGTGTTCTCAAGAAGGATATTCGCACGAGAGTAGTCAGTGTTGAGTAACTCAGGCCAAGTAATAGTTCACTTGGCTAGCCCAGTTGAGGCCACAAATGTAAAAATCCGGAGAAAAAAACCTAGTTTTTGCCTCAAATATAGTTAAAATACATACATCAATCTTCATAAAACAATTTGACGAAGAAAATGCTGAGATTCACTGGGAAAGATTAAATAAATTCAAATGAATAAAATTCCGTAAGTACCGCAGACCTTTAACGAAACCCTTGTAGTAGATGTTAAGCAAAGACAAAAGGCGAAGGCATCCATCCTTTTGCAAGAGCAGTTTGCTGAGGAGATAAATTGTCTCAAAGCAAAATCAGAAAATCAGATTTGTCTTACATTTGTTGCCTTTTTTGATGCAAAAGGACTTATTCACGCCCTGCTAAAATCAATCGATGTTCAGAGCAAGGTATCCCATGCGGTCAGTTTGGAAACATCACTTGAGTTATCCTTGTGTTTTGGGAAAGAGTACAAACAGTCTAAAGTACTAAGCTTTGCAAATCATTGTAGAGCTCAAAAGAGGGAACCTGAGCATGAAATTGAATTGCGAACAAAAAATCCAGTAACGAGAGATTTGCCCGTAGAAATATCAGATTAATCGCCAGATTTGCAGAATTTTGATCTAATTTCGTTTAATCTAATTATAATCTAATTTCGTTTTGTCAACACTGGGCAAAGGTACAAAGAAGATGGTGTTGGTGGTGTTTTAGGCATTGGGACACGGATAATTGTCGTGAAGGCATTATGGACTTAATTTCGAGAAAAGGCAAACAAGTTACGATAGGCAGTGACAATGACGGAAATATTTGCAGGAGCTGAACATGAATTTAAAGAAACATTGCGGAACCGACTAAGGAAGGTGTCGAAAAACATTGGACGCAACACTGAATCAGATGTAAACCTAGCGCAAATGCAGCATATTCTCCTAGAGAAGTCGGGTAAAAATTGGTTACAAGTTGCGGAAATAAAATGTGTGTGCAGTGTTCAGAAAACATTAGCCATTGATGACATTCTTCGAACTACGGTGTGTACCGTTTAACACAGTAGTTGACCGTAAGACCATTGACTCCAGTCAACTCTGACGCTAACGGCTGCGAATCTTTGACATTCTTGCTTTGCAACAAAAAAGTTTGGTCATTGTTAACTCTGTGATCTATGCGCAAAAAGTTTTTTGATTATCAGATGGCCTTTCAACAAACTCATGCTTATGCCAATCTCATTCGATGTCTGTTTCTTAGAATGTTTTTTTCTCCAAAACGGCGTATTCTTGACCAAAAACAGCAATAATTTTTGATATTATAGTAGGGGTAAAAAAATTAAGAAAACATAAGGCTTTGAAAGTGCTATTCGATCATCAAAATTCCAATTGTAATTAGGAGTTGAAAAGAAAACAATGAAAAGCTCTCTGTTGTACCAATACCATAAAAGATGTTTTTATGAAAGACGGTAGAGCTGGCTGTGTTTGAGCCCTGCTGATCGAAAGGCAAGAGGTTTTAAGGATATTCTGTCGATTCTATATCATCCTCTCTAGAAATGACATGTAAAACAACGAGCAGAAAAAACAAAGAGCTTGAAAACTACCAAAATTCAAAGAAACTGTCAATTTTGAGCGTACTAAATTGACATAAAGTGCACATTTAGGTGCAGTATTCAAGTTTCTTGAGTAGTAAATTTTTTGTTTGTTAGTCTTTGGTTGTTAGTTGAAGAAGAAAATTAACCTAATGAAAAAGTTGACACACCGTCCGGAGCTAAACTTGAACAACAAAGGCAAAGTGGCACAATTCGATATTCATTTATGTACAAATCTTCGTCAAAACACAAATAAATATGCCTATAACACAAACTACGAGCAGAGAAAGTTAGGTTTGTTTGGTTGGAACATTTTTTAAAGTTCGTGAAGAAGCAATAGTACTGGCGGCCAATATCAGGTCAAAAACTGTTAATGCATGTTCCAGAACGTGATAAAAATTTCTATTTTTTTCCATTTAAGTTTTTTTTTGAAATTAAGCTATTTGTTCCCGAAGGTCCGCAGTCAATTGGCAGCAACATACAAGTTGAACCAGGTGCGGCAAGATCTTTAGCGCTTGGACTACAAGTGAATCTAGTATCTTTAGGCAATATCTTGTTACCATTATAGTTAGTATTTAACACATACAATTGATCGCTCCGTTTAGTTCTCACATTAGGCGACTTCTGAGAGGCATCTAAATTTTAAAAAACAACAACATTTGGACAACAAGCATGAGTCTGATGAAAAATAAATCTTCAGGAGTGGAAAAATTCTTCTAATTTGCAGCTGAAAATCACCTTCAGTACTGTGAAGGACTAAAGAGAACATCGGACATGAGCTTCTGCTTGTGAAGAAACAAGCTGAGCTGAGAACTGCTTAAAATCGCATCCAAATCAAAACTCAGTCACCTGAACGTTTGTTGCTGAAAAAACAAACTGGCAGCAATGAGACATTTTCAACACAACAGGCGGAATTACAAGCAGCAGTCAATGCAGTAAGATTAGAGAGAGAAATATATATTCAAGGAACAATGAATCAAAATAAAAAACAGTTTTCGGAAAGACTCAACTGCCTTTGTTTAGTGGATACACCGTTCCCATCGAATACAGCAAAGATTTTTGGCGAATAGAATAGCTGAAAAACTGGATGCGGAAGATGTTTCACAGTTAAAATATTCAAGTATTCTCCAGAAGGATATTCACACGAGAGTAGTCAGAATTGAGTAACTCAGGACAAGTGATGGTTCACTTGGCTAGCCCAGTTGACGCCACCAACGTAAAAATCCGCAGAAAAAAACCTAATTTTTGCCTCAAATAGAATTAAAATACATACATCGTTCTTCATAAAACAATTTGACGAAGAAAATGCTGAGATTCGCTGGGAAAGAATAAATGAATTCAAATGACTAAAATTCCGTTAGTACAGCAGTCCTTTAACGAAATTTTTGTAGTAGATGTTGAGCAAAGACAAAATTGCGAAAGCGTCCATCCTTTTGCAAAGCAGTTCGCCGAGAAGATAAAGTGTCTCAAAGCAAAATCAGAAAAGCAGAACTATCTTAAATTTGTTGCCTTTTTATGATGCAAAAGGACTTATTCGCGCCCTGCTAAAATCAATCGATTTTCAGACAGAGCAAGGTATCCCATGCGGTCAGGTTGGAAACATCACTTGAGTTATCCTTGTGTTTTGGGAAAAAGTACAAACAATCAAAACTACTAAGCTTTGCAAATCATTGTAGAGCTCTAATTGCAATTCATTTGCATGGAACCTGAGCATGCAAATGAATTGCAATTAATAAATAGCAGGCATTTAAAGTGTCGAAAAATCATATCAAGCACAAAAAATCCAGTAACGATAGATTTGCCTGTAGAAATATTAGATTAATTTGCAGAATTTTGAGTAATCTAATTTCGTTTTGTCAACACCGGGCAAAGGTACGAAGAAGATGTTGTTTTGGGGTGTTTTAGGCATTGGGGACATGGATATTTGTCGTAAAGGCATTATGGACTTAATTTCGAGAGAAGGCAAACAAGTTACGATAGGCAGTGACAATGACGCAAATATTTGCAGGAGCTGAACATGAATTTGCAGAAACATTGCGGAACTGATTAAGGATGGTGTCGAAAACATTGGACCCAACACTGAATCAGATGAATACCTAGCGAAAATGCAGCATATTCTCCTAAAGAAGTTGGGTAAAAATTGGTTACAAGTTGCAGGAATACAATGTGTGTGCAGTGTTGAGAAAATATCAGCCATTGATACATTCTTCGAACTACGGTGTGTACCGTTTAACACAGTAGTTGACCGTAAGACCATTGACTCCAGTCAACTCTGACGCTAACGGCTGCAAATCTTTGACATTCTTGCTTTGCAACAGAAAAATTTGGTAGTTGTTAACTCTGTCTTCTATGCGCAGAAAGTTTTTTGTTTATCAGAGGGCCTTTCAACAAACTCATGCTTATGCCAATTTCTTTTGATGTCTGTTTCGTAGAATGTTTTTTTTCCAACGCGGCGTATTCTTGAACAAAAACAGCAATAATTGTTGATATTATTGTGGGGGTCAAATAATTAAGAAAACAAAAGACTTTGAAAGTGCTATTCGATCATCAAAATTCCAACTGGAATTCGGAGTTGAAAAGAAATCAATGTGAAGCTGTCTATCGTACCAATGCCATAAAAGATATTTTTATGATAGACAGCAGAGCTGGCTGTGTTTGGGCCGTGCTGATCGAAAGGCAAGAGGTTTTAAAATTTAGCTAAAAATTAAACTTTGAATAACACGACATGAAAAATTTCACTACTTCATTCTAACAAAACCCCAATTGTTTTGATCACATTAATCGACGTATCAGGTAATTGATAAAAACTTAGGAACAATACACATGAAGCCAGCTGGAGCCGTCTCAACAATCAATAAATAAGTAGTAAGGCGCATTTATGGAAGCTATTACCAATTAGCGAAAGATTCTCTACGATTGTTGTGCGACAAATAGATTTGTTAGTGGAGAGCTTTCGACAATTATTCAATTTAGTTTCAAAACTTCCCTTGATACTAGTTTAAAATGAAAAAGGACGCAAGGGAAAACTGTTCATATTCTGTCGATTCTATATCATCCTCTTCTGAAATGACATGTAAAACCACCAGCAGAAAAAAATAGAGCTTGAAAACTACCACAATTCAAAGAAAGTGTCAGTTTTGATCGTACTAAATTGACATAAGGTGCACATTTAGGTGCAGTATTCAAATTGCTTGAGTAGTAAATTATATAGTTTTTTAGTCTTGCTTCTGTAAAGTTACTCAACAATTGTAAATTTTAACTAACTTTGACAAGTTGAATGAGATTTAATTTGATGTTCTCTGTTTTTATTTTTTTTTGATATTCCAAATTCCAACGTTGAATATTCGGCAAGTTCGCCATCTAAAGCATACAAAAACCTTTAAAATTCAATTTGAATGATGGAAGACAGCTTTTATTGTTCATATTGATATTGGTGTCAAACTACCAAGAATTTTTAAGGCTCTGACAGTGCTATTCAATGAGCGGAAGTCCGAATGATAGACGGAGTTGACAAAAAACAAGTTGTGAAGTTTTCTGCTGTATCAATAAACAGAAATGAAATTTTGTGATAGTGAGCAGAAACGGCTTTGTTTGTGCCGTGCTTTTTAAAGAAGCAAAAGTTTGAATAGCACTACGAGCAAATATTCAATATTTTATTCTAATAAAAACCCAATTCTTTTGATCATGCTTTTCGACGTGTTAAGTAATTTTTACAAGTTCGGGAGAATAGCAAAAGAAGTCAGCTCAAGCCATCTCAACAATCAATAAATGAGTAGTGAGGCGCATACGTGATCTATGAAAGCTATTAACAGATAGCATCAGATTCTCTATTGTTGCTTTGCGTTGAATTTATATGTTAGTAGAGACTATCCGATAATCATTCTACAGTTCAGAAACATCATATGAGACCAGTTTTGAAATGAAAAACGACGCTACTGAAAACTGTTAACATTCTGACAATTTTACATGATCCTTTTCTGAAACGAAAAAAAAATGAAAAAAAAAAAAAACATCCAGCAGAAAAAAGTAGTTTAAAAACTAACAACATCTAAATAAATTGTCAGTTTTGAGCATAGTAATTCAACATACAGCGCGTATTCTTATGCAGTACTCAAGTTTCTTGAGTGCTAAACTTCCTTTTTGCTAGTGCTGCTTCTGTAATCTTACTCAGAGACTTTAAGCTTCAACTAATTTTGACTAGTTGATTGAGATTTAATTTTGATATTCTCTGTTTCTTCTTTTCTGGAAAGAAATCATGAGTCAAAGAAACTTCGCGAAAAATACAAAATTTTTCTATCTTATGGGCTTTTACTGGCGCTATATTCAGTTATTGTTGTCGCTGCAAGCAAAATAAAGAATTGCTAAAAAAGAATATATCAAATATATCCAAAAAGGATCATCAAATGTCACTCTTGTTAAGTTAATTGTTCTAAAAGTGTGACTTGTTTATTATAATTATAGTAAATATCAGACACTTTGCAAAATTATATCCAAATTATTTGGGGCTACAATTTTGTGGAACAAAAAGATTTGAATTTGTTTTTAATATTTTGGATCACTGAACAAACCTTGGATAGTTTGACGTTATAATAGGTTTGCAAATCTGAATAGTTGGTTGTTGGTGTCAATTGATTATCAAGTAGAGCAATTTTACTAATTTTTTATTGAAGTTAAATCAGTTCGCGAAATCTATCAATAAGAAATTATTATCGGGACGCATTTGTAACCCCTTAAACAAACTGTTCAAGTGCAGAAAGTTCCTATTCGTTGTGAAGAGAAGAGACGTTACAAAATTTTTGATGAAAATTGTTAAATTTCTTTGACTGATTTGAGCATTTGGAAGGTTATTCTCGCAGGTTTATAAATTCTAAGTCTAACGGTTAATTCAAAGAGTGTCCATGAAAATCAGCCTGGGTTGGTGGATAGTAAAAGTTAAAGCATAGATTTTGCAAAGCCACTTGTATCATGTGATGCTGAGATTATTACTTTAATTTTCTGGAACAATTTTTAAAAGTTTGCATTCTGTTCAAAACTTGTTTTGACTAGTTTTTATATTTGCTACTAAACTAACTTCTGAAGCTGTTTAAACATTAGCAAAGTCTGGTTTCGGATAATACTTACAAAAATGTAATGGCTACTCCACCATAGAGTTTTAGCAGACCCAAAAAGAACTAAACAAGTTCTCCCACGATCGCTTCATGCGTCTTATTAAAATCAACCCAATTAAGTTCTGAGTTAGCTTTAAGTTACTCATTTTTTTGTAATTTGCCTTGAGGCGACCGCCTGACAAACTCAAAATCATTTTATGCACCTGATTAGCAATTGGATTATTTGAAAGGGTTATGGAAAAACTTTTGTTTGGTAAATACCTCTCATATATCAATCTGACACAATTTTGAGGTAACTATCCTTTAGCTTTTCTCTCAGAGTTTTTTTGGAATTTGATGATAGATAAATTACGTTTGGACGCTGAATTGGAATCCTCGACGCACATGCTCTACAAGTACTTATTGAATTGTTTTGATTTATTGGGAATTTGCGGCGCTAAATGCTGTTCAATTTTTGCAAGACTAAAGAGAATGAAATCAAAAAGAAAACTAAAAATTGAAATCTAACTTGGTTACAAAATGATCAGATGGAAGCAACAAGTTGGAATTTTGCTCAGTTGGAACGGATGATCTGACGCACCCTCTTGTCGACAAATATGAACGTGCTAGTCATCTGCCTAGTTGAATGAAAGAAATTGATCTAAAGATTAAAAAAAGAAACTTAACCAAACATGGATGACATTAAGAAAAATAAAGCAATTAAAAAATGGAGGTGTCTATATTACATTTTCCCTCTTTCAAAGCTCCAAAGGTGTTCTGAAGCAATTCGAAAAAAAATGTATAAAATCAGTAAATTAGAAGCTACTCATCAGCTTTCATGTAAAATAATAAAGATGTAATTATCAGTTATTACCTAATTTTTATTGCAAATCAAAATTTTTTGGTCAAGTGCCCTTATTCAAAAACCGACATTTTATCGAGGATCTTGGGATGTGAGTCGCATAAATATCCTTTGTTGGGTTGACTTGAATAAACCTATAATTGTTTGCGTTGCATCCGTGCAGAGAATATTTTATCCCTCTGTGGCCTGTATATCTTCTATCAAAGTTCGCTGTTTTTTGTATTGGATTTTTTTCTTCGTTGGAGTCCTTCTTTTGTTTTTGAGTAATGGTTCCAGTGGCCGATGATTAGAAAGAAATGTGACACGTAATAACCAATCTCATTGCAGCTTGTTCGTTTGTTTTACGGGTTGACTGACTTTGCAGCGCGAATGAGTCACTCGGTACAAATTTTGATCTTCGCAGAGCAACTCAGATCTCTTGGGGAGCTTTGGGGCGTGGTGATTTTCAAGGCAATCTTTTGCTATGCCATTGTATTTGCGGTGGCGTTTAGGTACATGAATATTAAACGCTCTGGTCACATTGCTCCTGGTAGGAGTGCAAGATCTTCCACATACAACGCTAGCATCGTCATTCAGTTTCCTGGAACATTGGTTTTTTTTGTCTGATTATAATTTTCTCATTAGATCCTTTATGTCGGTCCTCTATTAGGGTTCTCAGTTTATCCGTATTCCTCTTATCTTTCGTTCCTACTTTAGCTATGTCTCACCTGGGCCTCTTTTTTGCGGCGAATTTTTGTGATAGCGCATAGGAATACCAACATAAACTTGCTGGGATGCTTCTTTCTGTTTTGTGAGATATTTAGTTCGGCGAGATCTTGGGATAGCGCATAGGGAGACCAACTTATGTTATCCGTCGGTGTGGAGTTTTTTGAATTGATGTATTACATGATCATTCAAAACCTGCTTCAAATTGTGTCTAATTTGTCGCTTTTTTACATAATACTGTTTGATACACAACCGGAAAGTTTGCATTTTTCAGTTTTTACTGCTTGTTAAAATAAATTTTCGTGCATGATATCCGACGTTTAATAGTTTGGATTTTTTTTCTCACCCAGACCAAATGACCTGAAGTTGTTTTAGAGTCTACAGATAGACTCAATATTACTATTCCACAGAGTTTTTCAAACTATTTTGCAGTCCGACTTTTGGCCTGATCAATTTTTTAAACATTGGTACCCCGTGATTATAATTATTCGAATCCAGAAAAAAATTTTACTGTAGGACCAGATGTATTTCAAAATTTCAGCAGTACGACTTTTTGAATATTGACCAGTAGCTATCAAGAAAAAATTCTATTGCCTATTTTGTTTAGAATGGGACCGCAAGCGTCAATTTGATTTTACTGGTTCGGTTTATTACATTTAAACAGTGTTGACGATTTCCTATGCGAAATGAAAAATTGTGAACTTTTACCAATTTCAGTGCACGCTTTGCATTGATTGATTTCTGACTCAGCATCACAAAAGTGCCGAATTGTGTTGAATGACATTTTCCAATATGGCTTCTTTAATTGCTTTGTGAGTAACCATTTTCGCTTCTTTTCACATGCAATCTTTTTTAATGCTCAGATCGCGCCACATTGAGCAAATATAGGGAGCGACTCTCTTAGACGCTGCTCGTTGTGTCTAAGAGACCACTGTCTGTATTCTTTAAGTATTGCATCTCTGTCAGTCGGAGTCGAAAAAAGTGATCTAATAGAGATTTTCTTTCTTGCAAGCCTCCCATATTCAGATTTATTAAATGAACTATGTAATGAAGTTTTTGTTCCCGGGACCTTGATCTATTAAGATTGGTTGTTAGGGTAGAAAATTGAATAGGTTGCTAGGGTAGAAACAAATCTGAATAGTTGGTTGCTGGTGTTAGTTGTGTATCAAGTAGAGCAATATTACTCAATTTTTATTATGGATAATTCATTTCGCAAAAGCAATCAATTAAATTGTAATATCTGGACCCTTTTATAACCACTTAAGCAAACTGGGCGTTATAGAAAATAACTAGTCTTTGAGAGAAGAAGAGCCGTTAAATTTATTTCGATTTGAATTATTAAGTTAGGTGGCTGATTTGAGCATTCGCAAGGTTGTTCTTGCAGATTTTTAAATTAAGTTGAAAATCTGAAATCTTTAAAAGTTCAAAGAATGTCCAAGAAAAGCAGCGTTGGTTGAAGAATACTAATGCACTTGTATCATGTAATGCTGATAATATTACCTGATTTGTCTTGAATAACTTTTTCACAATTTTCTAAGACTTATTTTTATATTTGTGACTATTCAGACATCTGAGGTGGGTTAAGTTTCAATTTTATCAAAATTTTTATGGAAACCACTTACATAAAAATGCATGGCTTCTCCACCGTACAGTTTTAGCAGACCAGAAACGAAACAAACTATTCCTCCGACGATTGTCTCAAGCGTCATTATTAAAATCTTCCCAATTATTTTTTGAGTTTGCTTTAACGTACACAATTTTTAATGTAATTGGCCTCGAGGAGGTCGCATGACGAACCAAACATCATTTTATATACCTGGTTCGCAATTGGAATATGGGAGAAGGTAATCTATTTTTTTGTTGTCAATTACTAATCATATAAAAACTTAATTGAACTTTCGAGATAACTTTTTGTGAGATAACTTATTCTCTTGGATAATATTTTGGAAGCTTGGTGTTTTGATACATAAATTATCCTTAGACGCTGAAATGGAATTTGCGACGCAAATGCGCTACAAATACATTTCGAAAAAAATGCTCTATTGGATTTTAAGCCGCTAAAATGTTTTTTTCTAAAGGTCGATTGTCAAAAAGAGAGTCAATTGACGAATTTTTTTGATCAAGTTATACAAGACCAAAGACGAGAAAGAATCAGAAAGAGAAACAAAAATTGAAGTCTAACTTGATCAAAAAATGATCAGATAGAAGAAACAAATCGGAAATATGTTTACAGTTGAAATGGACAACTGACATACTTTCATGTCAACAATTTTGAACATATGTTTCACCTGCTTAGGTTAGATTTTAGCCTCTTTTTTGTTGAGCCCCGTCTGATGCTTGTCGAAGAGCTTGTTTTGCATAAGGTGTTTCCAGGTGCCAATACTTCATAAACGCCGTTCATCTGGTACTTATTCATTCTGAATTTTAAAGCAAATGAGTTGTTCGAATTCCACATATCTGCATATGCCTGTATCTTCTCACTGTTCATCATCAACTTTCTTTAATGCACTTTTAGGCAAAAGTGTAGGTATCCTACTGCACTTTTAGGCATCGATGCATTACCTGAACTTTCGAAACCTGCTTCTATTGGCGTCTAATTTGTTTATTTCTTTTACTTATTGATACTTATTTTTACTTATAATTACTTATTACTTTTTGATACACAACTGGATGTTTTGCTTGTTTCTTTGTAAATTTTTTGTTAGAATAAAGTTTCTTGCATGATACTTGACGCTTGATAGTCTGGATGAGTTTTTCCTTTCGCCCAGAACAAATACCCTATGGTTGTTTTAAAGCCCATTGATAGGCTCAATATTATTGTCCTATAGAAATTTTCAACTTATATTTAGTCAGACTTTTGATTTGATTAAGTCTTGTAGACCTTGGTACGCCGTTGTTATGGATATATGATACCGGAAAATTTTTACACTAGGACCAAAAACAATTTTTTTAAATTTCATTAGTACGACTTTTTGAATATTGACCAGTAGCTGTCAAGAAAAATATTCTATTGCCTATTTTGTTTATAATGGGATTGCAAGTGTCAATTTGATTTTCCTGGTTCAGTTTATTTCATTTAAACAGTGTTGACGATTTCCTATGCGAAATAAAAAAATTGTTAACTTTTACCAATTTCAGTGCACGCTTGGCATTGACTGACTTCTAACTCAGCATCACAAAAGTGCCGAGTTGTGTTGAATGACATTTTCCAATATGGCTTCTTTAATTGCTTTGTGAGTAACCATTTTCTCTTCTTTTCACATGCAATCTTTTTTAATGCTCAGATCGCGCCACATTGAGCAAATATAGGGAATGACTGTTTTAGACGCTGCTTGTTGTGTCTCAGAGACCACTCTCTATATTCTTTAAGTATTACATCTCTGTAAATCGGAGTCGAAAAAAGTGTCCTAATCAAGTTTTTTTTTTCTTGCAAGCCTCCCATATTCAAATTCATTAAATGAACTATGTAATGAGGTTTTTGTTCCCGGGAACTTGAACTATTAAGATTGGTTGTTAGGGTAGAAATTTGAATAGGTTGCTAGGGTAGAAGCAAATTTGAATAGTTGGTTGCTGGTTTTAGTTGTGTATCAAGTAGAGCAATTTTACTCAATTTTTATTACGGATAATTCATTTCTCAAAAGCAATCAATTAAATTGTATTATCTGGACTCTTTTATAACCACTTAAACAAACTGGGCGGTATAGAAAACTCCTAGTCTTTGAGAGAAGAAGAGCCGTTAAATTTTTTTCGATTTGAATTATTAGGTTATGTGGCTGATTTGTGCATTCGCAAGGTTGTTCTTGCAGATTTTTAAATTAAGTCGAAAATTTGAAATCTTTAAAAGTTCAAAGAATGTCCAAGAAAAGCACCGTTGGTTGGAGAATAGCAAAAGTTAAAGCATAGATTTTGCACAGGCACTTGTATCATATAATGCTGATAATATTACCTCATTTGTCTTGAATAATTTTTTCACAATTTTTTAAGACAAATTTTCATATTTGTGACTAATCAGACATCTGAGGTGGGTTAAATTTCAATTTTATCAAATTTTTTATGGAAACTATTTACATAAAAATGCATGGCTTCTCCACCGTAGAGTTTTAGCAGACCAGAAACGAAACAAACTATTCCTTCGACGATTGTCTCAAGCGTCGTTATTAAAATCTTCCCAAATAATTTTTGAGTTTGCTTTAACGTACACAATTTTTATTGTAATTGGCCTCGAGGAGGTCGCATGACGAACTAAACATCATTTTATATACCTGATTCGCAATTGGAATATGGGAGAAGGTAATCGATTTTTCGATCATTTCGATCATCAATCGATTAATCGATAATTCGATAAATTATCCTTAGACGCTGAAATGGAATTTGCGACGCAAATGCGCTACAATTACTTTTCGAAAAAAATTGCTCTATTGGATTTTAAGGCGCTAAAAAGTTTTTTTAAAGGTGAATTGTCAAAAAGAGAGTCAATTGACGAATTTTATTGATCAAGTTATGCAAGATCAAAGACGAGAAAGAATCAGAAAGAGAACCAAAAATTGAAGTCTAACTTGTTCACAAAATGATCAGATGGAAGAAACAAATCGGAAATTTGTTTACAGTTGAAATGGACAACTGACATACTTTCATGTCAACAATTTTGAACATATGTTTCACCTGCTTAGTTGAAAAAAAAATCAAAATGAGCTAAACATAAAAACAAGAAATAACACTAAACATGAATGAAAATTAGAAAAATGATACAAATGAAATATGGAGGTGTCTAAACTACATTTCTCCTCTTCCAAAGCATTTTTGAAGCAAAGTATTTGCGACTCATCGGTTATATAATATGTACAATTCTATATAGTAAATAAGAAGATGCAATTGTCAGTTATCACATAAGTTTTAGAGCCATTGAATTTTCTTATTACTTGCGTGCTCTTTTTCAAATACGACATTTTAGCAGGAATGTTGGGGCTTTGGTGGCATAAGTATCTTTCGTTTGGAATGCGTGACAAACACTGACCTATAAGTGTTTGTGTTGTATTCGTTAAGAGAATTTGTATCCCTATCTGGCCTGTGTATCTACCAAAGTTCGCTGTTTTGTCGTATCAGATTTTTTCTCTGTTGGAGTCCTTCTTCTGTATTTGTGTAATGGTTCCAGTGGCCAATGAATAGAAAAATTTTTAAGACGTAATACTCAATGCAATTTCAGTGCGTTTGTTTGTTTAGCTGGTTGACAGACTTTGGAGCACGGATGAAGCAATCGGAATCAATTTTGTTCTTGCCAACGCAACTAAGATCTCTTTGGGAGATTTAGGGCGTGTTAATTTTTCAATGCAATCTTTTGCTATGCCGTTGCGTTTGGGTTGCCATTTCGGTAACCAAATTTTTAACGCTGGAGTCACATTGATATTGGTAGAGAAACGAGATCTTTCAGATACAATTCTAGCATTATCATTCAATTTCCTTGAAGGTTCGATTTTTTTTCTCCTTGTACTGTTCCCGTCAAGAAATATTCCTCTTCTCTTTGATTGCTTTTTTAGCTAGGTTAGATTTTGGCCTCTTTTTTGTTGAGCCCCGTCTGATGCTTGTCGAAGAGCTTGTTTTGCATAAGGTGTTTCCAGGTGCCAATACTTCATAAACGCCGTTCATCTGGTACTTATTCATTCTGAATTTTAAAGCAAATGAGTTGTTCGAATTCCACATATCTGCATATGCCTGTATCTTCTCACTGTTCATCATGAACTTTCTTTAATGCACTTTTAGGCAAAAGTGTAGGTATCCTACTGCACTTTTAGGCATCGATGCATTACCTGAACTTTCGAAACCTGCTTCTATTGGCGTCTAATTTGTTTATTTCTTTTACTTATTGATACTTATTTTTACTTATAATTACTTATTACTTTTTGATACACAACTGGATGTTTTGCTTGTTTCTTTGTAAATTTTTTGTTAGAATAAAGTTTCTTGCATGATACTTGACGCTTGATAGTCTGGATGAGTCTTTCCTTTCGCCCAGAACAAATGCCCTATGGTTGTTTTAAAGCCCATTGAGAGGCTCAATATTATTGTCCTATAGAAATTTTCAACTTATCTTCAGTCAAAATTTTGGTTTGATTAAGTCTTGTAGACCTTGGTACGCCGTTTTTATGAATATATGATTCCAGAAAATTTTTACAC
The DNA here is from genome assembly GCF_964194025.1 of Convolutriloba macropyga. NCBI lineage: Eukaryota > Metazoa > Xenacoelomorpha > Acoela > Convolutidae > Convolutriloba > Convolutriloba macropyga. The sequence goes on from NC_134469.1 coordinate 42,761,102, forward strand.
TAGGACCAAAAACAATTTTTTTAAATTTCAGCTGTACGATTTTTTTTAATTTTTAGCTATAGCTCTCATGAACACTTTTTAATGCCCTTTTATTGAGAATAAAATCGCAAACGTCAATTTCCTTTCCCTCGTTTGGTTTATTACATTTAAATAGTCTTGACCATTTGTTATGTGGATAAAAATTATAAACTCTTACCAATTTCAGTAAACGCTTTGCAACCATTGACTTTTGCCAGGGAGTCGAGATGGATGTTCGTCCTTCAACACTTTTCGGCCAGACTCGGCAACCTAACTCAAGCATCTCAAAGCTACTGGTCTGTATGGAGTGTACATCCTCCAATACGGCTTCTTTCGCGTTGCGATCTCTTAAATGAATTCAAGTGAAATTGAAAGTAAATTTTGGAGCACGAAAGTAGCCGAATTGTTAACAATATAATCATCTTAAGCATTTTGTGGTATAGTATGACATTGTATTAAAAGGGGCTATCGATTTGAGTATACCAAATCTGTTTAATGTTAAGTTATTTTATTTCAGTGCATTTTGTTTATCATTTAGTTCTAATTTCATTGTCAATTTCCTGATTGAAGATCAAATCTTCATATTTCACGTTTATTCAATTTGTTTACAATTTTTGTCTGAAAACCCTGTCTGTTCATGTAGTATTGTGATTTGAGTTGCCGCGTTTGGAGATATTTTGATGTGACGAAATTGTTGATCAAATTCAGTTAATTTTAACTTCCCCATTCTTCTCAATTCTCAATTCAAGTTTAGTTGCCTCTCTTTTAATCTGAAATCCGCTCCGCTAATCACTCAATTGTAACAAAACAATTATAAGTCTCATTTCGCTAAGCGAAATACAAGTCTGTAAATTAGAGCTAAAATGAGATGGAGATAGCTTTCATTCGTCCTATAAATATCACTTTTGATCGTTATGTGTTTTTCTCAAGAAAGCAGAAATAATGCGAAACGGTAGAACAATTTTTCAGTATTTTGAAAGAATTGGCGGAAAATGGCGACTTCGAAAATCGAGAAGAGGTAATAATCAGAGACATCTTCATCACGAACATGTTGGACGACGACATCCAACGCGAACTCCTTCGCGACACAGTTGACCCGGAAGGAGCACTCAGTATAGCTGTAAATATGGAAATGGGCCATCAAAATCAACAAAGAATTTCATCAAACAACAATAATAGCGCAGCTGGTAGTACAGTAAATGCTACACAATCTTTCAATAGATTTCGCGGTGCAGGTGCACGCGGAAATTCGTCAGGCAGAGTAGCACTCAACCGAGCAGCGATTGTTCAGTGTAGAGGATGTGGTCAGGTTTGGACTACAGCACATCGCCAGGTTTGCCCTGCTCTGGGTAAGAAATGCAATCATTGTGGCTTGCTAAACCATTTCTCCAAAGTAATCGAAAAAAATAAATACTACACGAAATTCTTGTCAAGGTAATCACATCAATAATGTAGAAACTGCTGAAACTACAGTACAAAATACACTTTCTGAAAATCAAAATGTTAATTATATAAACTAAAACGGACAATTCAATTCGGACTACGATTCTTCGGACGATAATTACGTTGCAACGGTAGAAAATGTTAGCACACCACCTATTGCACTGAAAAATATGACGATATAAATTGGAAATACAGACTGTCATTTGCTCCTCAATTCTGGTAGTGGTTGTACTATTATCAATATCTCACTCGCCAGGGAAAAAATGCTTAATTGTGCGCAATCACAATGGTCCGAGAAAAACCACTCGGATTAAGGTGTTTCTCGAACGATATAGTTGAAACTCTAGGAACTCTAAAAACGCCAGTTCGCTGTAATGATTGGAAATTTCAAAAAAGCAAAAATCACGGTAGTAGCAGACGGATTCAGACCCTTTCCTGGACGAGATCTTTTTGACCAATTGGGTATAACAATCTCACAAAAGCCTTGCCCAAATATAGAAATCAACAACATAGAAACACATTGAGCATTAAAAAAAATCAATGGCAAAAGAATTTCCTGAACTGATCTCACGAATAGGAAAATCGAAACACCATACTGAAAATTCAAAATTTCTCAGAAATTATCGAGCCACGCATCAAAAAGGGAGAAAAGCGCCAATTTATCTTCAACCAAAAGTAAAAATCGAACTTGAAAAATTGTTAAATGAAGGACATATCGAAAAATTAATAAACTGCTCTGATCAGTTTTTCATATCTCCGATAGTCATTACAGTCAAAAAGGATCAATCAATCAAAATAGCATTAGATTCGCAAATATCAAATGCCAAATATTCATTCGCTAATTCAAACAATTTCACAAACACTATCAACCGCGCCACAAGAGACAGCTTATTTTACGACACTCGATTTGCAGTACGCTTATAGTCAATTAAATTTACACATTGATACGGCCCGCCATTGTAACTTTAATCTTGTAAGCGGAGATATGACCGGCACTTATCGTTTCGAAACGAGGTTTTTTGTTCTAACGGATATTCCAGCCGCATTTCAGAAAGCAATTGATTGTACACTCGCTGGCCTAAATAATACATTCTGTTTTTTGGACGATATACTGATAGTAAGTAGAGGTTGAATTGAACAACATCTCGATCTTGTTAGGAAATTTTTGATAAATTAGATCAAGAAAACCTTCGAATCAATCTTGCAAAATGTCATTTTGCAAAAATAAAATCGAATGGCTTGGACATAGCATCACTCACACAGGCATAACACCATTATCGAATAAAGCGGATGCAATCGAAAAATTATCTTCGCCTACAAATCTCAAAAATCTCCGATCTTTTATGGGATCAGTTCATCATCTGGGCGAATTTATTCCTAACCTGTCGCAATTATGTTATCCACTTAGACCGCTACTTAAGAAAAATACAAAATTTATTTGGACGGCTGAACATGATGAACAATTCAAATTGATAAAAGTGAAGATTGCCGAAACAACCGAAAATAGGCATTTTAATCCGGACCTAAAAACACGTATAAAATGAGACGCTTCACTTAAAAGTTTGGGTTGTGCATTAGAACAACGAACTCCAAACGGTTGGCACACTGTGGCTTTTGCATTGCGATTTTTGAATTCTGTAGAAGATCGACATAGCATCAATGAACTCGAGTTATTGGGTGTTGTTTGGTCTATCGAACATTTCAAATATAATTTTTATGGCAACCTATTCACCGTAATAACTGATCATAGGGCTTTGCTTTCGATCATGAGAGAAAATAGAGCTAATAAATCCTACACTAGTCGACTAACACGTTGGATAGATAGACTACTACCTTTTGATTTCACGATCGACCATCTTCGTGGTTCAAAAATGGGACTTGTTGACTATATCTCACGCGACCCGCAACAAAAAACTGTTAATATATCTGCTTATTACGAGCAATTCATAGTTGCTAAATTAGATGTGATTAAGCTCAGCACCAAACACTTCTTATTAAATGCTGAGAATTACATCCATTTTGCAGCGCAAAATCCGCTTTTAAAACAAGCCTCAAATACTCCAAATTCTATTAACAAATTATGCAGTGAATTCGCACCGCGAAATCCAGAATATTCTGCGATTACGGAAAATGATAATACAATTAGCAAATTAGCACCAAATAAGTCAAATTCGAATATCCAAATCGAGACAGCAAACATTCCACACTCGCTTTTTGCCTTGAATTGTTCTACAAAACAGTTGCCCAATAATTTGAATAATTTCCAACGAATTGCAAACAAATTCCAAAGTGTACTCATGATGTCCAACTTTGACGACGAAACCCTAATGCAATTAAAGCACTCAACACCCTCTAAGGTCAGATTCACTGACGAGGTCCATCAACGGTTCCCGCAGTGCAAGCAACACCCTCAACTCCCAATATAGATACAACAACGGTCACGTCGCCATCTACTGATGATCTTTACACAGATGCCTTCATTTTTGCGCTGTCCAAAATCTTCTCAAGCACCCTAATGGCCAGCCTGACTTCCAAGTACGCAACCCTCAAAAAGATATGAGAGAAGTACGCATTCTGACAGAAAATGAGGATAGATGCAAGCAGATTTCGTCATACATCCATACTTTTTGGAAGGAGTTGCACGTCAAGAATGGATGTGTGTGCATCGATGACAGAATAGCTATAGCAAACTCGATCAAGGATGCTTACGTTTAGGCAATTCACGCAACGCACCCAGGCAGCTGGGGAATGACATATATGGCGACACATACATGGTGGCCGTACATGCATCGGGACATAATATCACAAACGGCAAATTGCGACCCCTGTGTCAAAATCGATTTGGAGACAGTCCGTTGGGAGGAACTAATTTCGGAAGAAAATTGGGATGTAGAGGCTAGCGACAGAGAATTGGAACACAACAGGGACAAATTGACCGAAGATGCGGCCCGAAGAAAGAGCGCAGATCCAGAGAAAGAGTCTAGATTGATTGCTCATCCTGATGTTGGTCTGCCAGTGCCACGGACGGAGACTTCTCTATCAGTTAAACTGACCAAGAAAAAACCGAAGACCAAAAGGTCAAAGAAACGCCTTGATGGGCTTTACGAGGTCCTGGCACCTGGTTGCTCAGTAGTCAAGACAGATGCATATACTTCCATCATAAAAGAACCACGAAAAAGAGAAGTCACAATCCGCAACCCTGATTTGGCGAAATTTGGGACTAAGGTAGAGCGCAAACATAACTTCAAATTTACGCAAATAGGAGGCCAAAAGTGCCCTCCGGGAAAATAACGCAAGACCTGATAAACCAACATGCGAGAGAGGCGAGGAAGAAGTTAGAGGGGAACAAGAAAATGAAACATAGAAAGATTGCCGATGATGCCAGTGCTGTATCATCCATTCATTCTAACGTCACGAGAGCGCTAAAAGTGAGAATGCCGACTAAACCCCAAAAGAACAGTAGTACCAGCACCGCCACAGACACCCTCAGAAAATTTATGTGATTTCGCGCCGCCAATGGAGCTCCCATTGACATCAATTGTGATTGCGGAGCCAACAACGACGCCAATAAGGAAAGACGCCACAAAGCAACTGCAGCACTACAGCCATTATCAAAAAGGAATAGATCTTCTCCGTCAATTACGGAATCAGACGAGTCGTTAGCGTCTGTCCAAACATGCCCCCCGACAACTTAATCCTCTACAGCACCTTCGCGAAGCAAAAGAAGGCAGCTAATTAAACAGACCCAAATTCACAATAAGTCGATTGTATCTTCAATCAAGAAAGCCGCAGCTCAGAGCCAAAATGTAGAAACGGACTATACAGTGGGCCAATGTTCTTTACAGACGTATCCGATTCAGTATTATATTTCACCAAATTACGAGGGGCCAGAAACGTCCATGATAGTCGGAGAAGCAGAGAGATTATATGAAAGTAGATATAAAGATTAAAACTTTCAAAAACATTATAGTACTATTTATAGTAACCAGTAAATATGTTTTTAATTTCCTGATAAACCACTTCGTCGTTTATTTTGCCGAGGGGGAAATGTGGTATAGTATGACATTGTATTAAAAAGGGCTATCGATTTGGGTATACCAAATCTGTTTAATTTTAAGTTATTTTAATTTAGTTCATTTTGTTTATTACTTAGTTCTAATTTCATTGTCAATTTCCTGTTTGAAGATCAAATCTTCATATTTCACGTTTATACAATTTTTTTTTACAATTTTGTCTGAAAACCCTGTCTGTTCATGTAATCTTGTGATTTGAGTTTCCGAGTTTGGAGATATTTTGATGTGATCAAATTGTTGATCAAATTCAGTTAGTTTAAATTTCCCCATTCTTCTCAATTCTTAATTCAAATTTAGTTGCTTCTCTTTTAATCTGAAAAATGCTCCGCTAATCACTCAATTGTACCAAAACAATTATAAGCCTCATTTCGCTAAGCGAAATACAAATCTGTAAATTAGAGCTAAAATCGAGCTGCCAATTGCACACATATTTAGCACTCAGAAAAACGGATTTCCACATTACAAAATTAATAGCGAATTCGCTCCACGAAATAGCAAATAATTCTGAACGGTAAATCCTGTAATTTGGCACAGCTAACTCACTCCGAATACCGTAACGGAATCTGTATGACACGTTTAATGTTTGGCATTTTAATATTTTTGCAGTTAAGACAAATTAAGGTGCAAAATCATATGAATGATGTTTATGTTATAGTTCGTGAGTCGCCGTGTTTGATAGTATATTTAGGAACCCTGAGTTAGGATGTAAGATATATGTGATTGAATTACCTATTTCTGAAATGTTTGCGGCCTTAATTTGTTTGTCATGCTTGATAGAGACTTCATTTGACTCATGAAAAGCGAATACTGCAAATGTATTCTAAAAGACTATTTTTGGATCCTGCAGTTCTTTTTGAAAATTGTATGGAAGGTGTTGAACTACTTGTTCAGATGATCGCCTGTTGTATGAATTATTAGATATGTGTTACTAGGGAAACAAAAAAACTGCAAGATGGTTCGTAATGACAGTAAGTTTCCAGGTAAAATGTAATCCAAACTATTGATCAAGCAGACTATACACTGTATTTTGAGTTCGGTTGAGTTTAAAAATAACGGAGTTTTTGCACTAGGTTTCCCGCCATCTTAAATGTTTTCTTCTAGCGCAGCTCCTAGTTCTGATTTAGAGGCATTATAATTGACTCCGAGTCAAATTTGGACTACGTACCAATTTTTTCTGCTTGTTGCTATTTTAGTGTTTATTGCGTTAAAATGTTAATGCTGAGTTCTTTGCAATGTTATGATGTTTTAAGGTGAAGTTTACAATTTTTGTCTGAAAACCCTGTCTGTTCATGTAGTCTTGTGATTTGAGTTTCCGCGTTTGGAGATATTTTGATGTGATCAACTTGTTGATCAAATTCAGTTAATTTTAATTTCCCCATTCTTCTCAATTCTTAATTCAAGTTTAGTTGCTTCTCTTTTAATCTGAAATCTGCTCCGCTAATCACTCAATTGTACCAAAACAATTATAAGCCTCATTTCGCTAAGCGAAATACAAATCTGTAAATTAGAGCTAAAATCGTGCCGCCAATTGCACACATATTTAGCACTAAGAAAAACGGATTTCCACATTACAAAATTAATAGCGAATTCGCTCCACGAAATAGCAAATAATTCTGAACGGTAAATCCTGTAATTTGGCACAGCTAACTCACTCCGAATACCGTAACGGAATCTGTATGACACATTTAATGTTTGGCATTTTAATATTTTTGCAGTTAAGACAAATTGCGGTGCAAAATCATATGAATGATGTTTATGTTATAGTTCGTGAGTCGCCGTGTTTGATAGTATATTTAGGGACCCTGAGTTAGGATGTAAGATATATGTGATTGAATTACCTATTTCTGAAATGTTTGCGGCCTTAATTTGTTTGTCATGCTTGATAGAGACTTCATTTGACTCATGAAAAACGAATACTGCAAATGTATTCTAAAAGGCTATTTTTGGATCCTGCAGTTCTTTTTTAAAATTGTATGGAAGGTGTTGAACTACTTGTTCAGATGATCGCCTGTTGTATGAATTATTAGATATGTGTTACTAAGGAAACAAAAAAACTGCAAGATGGTTCGTAATGACAGTAAGTTTCCAGGTAAAAAGTAATCCAAACGATTGATCAAGCAGACTATACACTGTATTTCGAGTTCGGTTGAGTTTAAAAATAACGAAGTTTTTGCAATAGGTTTCCCTTAAATGTTATCTTCTAGCGCAGCTCCTAGTTCTGATTTAGAGGCATTATAATTGACTCCGAGTCAAGTTTGGGCTACGTGGCAATTGTTTTCTGCTTTTTGCTATATTAGTGTTTATTGCGTTAAAATGTTAATGCTGATTTCTTTACAATGTTATGATGTTTCAGGGTGAAGTTGAAAGTGACTACCCAGGTTGAGGTCCAGACCCAAATTGACTTCTGATCAGACCCAGTCGAGCGCACACCCGTGTGTTCCCAGACCGAAATTACAGGGTCTTTTCGGAAGTTCGAGCGCACTACGGTCTGATCATGGTCTGGAGATGGTCTGATCAGAGGTCATTTTGGTCTGAAAAGTCTGATCATAGGCGGATTCGAGCGCACTTGGGTCTGATCAGAGGCAATTTCGAGCGCGATTGGGTCTGATCGTAGGCGGATTCGAGCGCACTTTTGTCTGATCAGAGGCGACTTCGAGCGCAATTGGATCTGATCATAAATGTCTTCAAACGCAATTGAGTCTGATCAGGGACCATTTCGAGCGCATTATTTTTTTTCATTTTTTTGATTTTTTTTGAAAGATGTTGGCTCTGCCAAGAGGCAGCCAAAAAGCAGCTTTCTGATCAGAGACTCATCTTAAGTCCGATAGCTCTGATCAGAAAAAAAGAGTCCAGCAGATAGCTGAGGCCGGTCCCCTTTAGAAGAAATTTTGATCAACTGGAGATCACGACGTTTCTTATGGAAAGCTGTCTTAACTCATCCATTGAGTCAGAATTATAAACTAATCGGTACACTAAATAAAATTTGTTCTCAACAGTTGGGTTTTGTTTTCTTTAGCAATACTTTTAAAATTGATTTTTCCTTAGATGAATTAAATACTGCAAACATCAGTTTTTATGAAATGAATATATTATAGCAAAATTAGGAGATTTTTTCATAAATAAAATCTGTCTCTGATCAGACTATTTCGAGCGCACTTGAGTCTGATCAGAACCGGTTTGGAGCGCACTTCAGTCTGATCATAAATAGTTGCAAGCGCAACTGGGTCTGATCATAACTGCTTCGAGCGCAACTGGGTCTGATCATAACCTCTTCGAGCGCATTTGAGTCTGATCATAGTCTGATTAAGGTCTGGGCAATGGTCTGAATTTGAGTCTGGACCATGGTCTGAAGATGGTCTCATCAGAACACCTTCGGTCTGGAAAGTCTGATCAGATATCACTTGGGTCTGGAAAGTCTGATCAGGGTGAATTTCCGTCTGGAAATTCTGATCAGAGATAATTTTGGTCTGGAAAGTCTGATCAGAAGCAAATTTGGGTCTGGACCTCAACCTGGGTATGAGCAATTTTCAGGTTGATTGTGGTTTGGCTCTTTTGAGATTCAGTCTAGTTTTGTGATATTGCAACCTTTAGCATCTTGATGCGCGGCACCTGGTACTTTTTTGGAAATTCCTAATTAACTACGTTTGTGCCCAGTGTTCTTTTGATTAAATGATCTTTTTTACAGTTGTGGCTATCGGGGAAGTAAATTTTCCATCAGAACAACAAGGTCATATCGAATCAAAATATTCTATATAACCTTCTTTCCTTAGAAAATATTCTATTGCAGTGTGGTCCACGGTAGATTTAGACAGACTGGATACAAGAATAAAACGAGATGATATTTCGGGCCTTGAGGTTCTTGGAGCTGCGTTAGGAACCCCAGAGTTTGTCTGCATGAAACTTAACGAAAGGATAGGGAAAATAGGGATACTTTTCGAAAAGTTGGACTATCTTGATGACCCTCAGTGCGCCCTAGGTATCCTACGCCACTGTATTGGGTCCCCCAAATGATGTATTCTTTGCGCTGTCAAACGCCCACACGTCCAGTTATTGAATCCCTTAAAGAACTTGATGCCCAACAGCGCGAAAAACTAGAGAATATCCTTGGAACTGTTCTTCCAGAAGAATCCTGGACTCAAGCAAGCCTACCCATAACCCTTTCAGGTTTGGGTGTTCGCCAATGCCAAGACCAGTATAAAGCATCATACATTGGCTCTGTTCTCTCCTCTGAAGATCTTGTTTCCAAAATAATCGGTGAGAGCCCAAAAAACTGCCAAGTTTTTCAGGATCTTTATTCCAGTATAGCACAACTGGACATTTCAAACCGCTCACAGAAGACGATTCAGCATTCTCTTGATAAAGAAAAATTTCATTTTCTCAAAGAGAATCTAGCCTGTGAGAGAGAATCCGCCCGACTTCTCTCATTGTCTGTCCGACATGCTGGAGCTTGGTTGTCTGCTCCCCCCATTCCAGCTCTTGGGCTTCATATGGCACCAAATGAGTTTAGAATTAGTGCAAAGTACAGGTTGGGTGTCCCTGTCTACGACGCCGAAAGGAAGTGCCCGTTCTGTAAAGCAGGAGTTCTTGACATCTATGGGGATCATGCCATTGCGTGTCACGGTCGGGGAGACGCAATTGCAAGACATGACCGTATTCGAGATAAATTAGTGTCTGCTTGCTCATCTGCGAATCTCTCACCAGTAGTGGAAAAAAAGAACCTAATTCCAGAAAGCCAGTCACGCCCTGGAGACATCTTTGTCCCTACTTGGAAAGCGGGAAAACCTGCTGCATTTGATGTAACTGTTACTTCGTCGCTGCAATCCAACTCTCTCACTAATGCGGCTACAAAGGCAGGATACGCACTTGATGCAGCAGATGAAAGAAAATATTGTCTCCACGACGATAACTGCGCAAAGATGGGAATCACATTTGTTCCCCTTGCAATTTAAGTTCTTGGCGGGATATCGGCAACCTTCAAGAAATCACTCAAGCGGTTGGCTGTGTTAAGTGACAATCGTTCCTTCCAAGCGCAGGGGTTGTCTGTAGCTTTCTGTAAACTAATGCAATCCTTGTCAATCACCGCTATTCGGGGATCAGCGGAAATGTTGCTGGCACGGGCTCCATAGTAGACTGTTTTGCTTTTTGGGTGCTCGACTGCTCGGAGGGGAGATGGTTGATCCAGTACTGTTGCAATCATTGTCGACAGATATGATCAAGGGGTCTGCCTCAATGATTTTGACACGCTCTTTATGGCCAGATTTAACAAATTCAGAATCAGAAGAGTCGAGAGTGGCCCTTATTGATAAGTCACCAAAACGATTGCAACAAACGGGAGACTTATCAATGTGCAGTTCTAGTATTTTTTTATTCTTACCTGACCAAAGTGGGGAGAATAAAAACATACATTTTACACGTGAAAAATAAAAAAACCCCGACGAAATGAGATTCATAAACTGTTGATCTGTGGTATTGACAATCACCGTTTTGTTAACCAAGTTAATTATTTTTGGTTCTAGTGTGTAATTTAACCCTATATTTTAAAGTTTAAAAAAAAATGTATGTTTATAGAGAACCGTCTCAGTTTTTAGGCTTACCAATGTAGATTTCAAGAAGTTTCAATTTTTCCATGTGTGTTGTTGATAAACGAAATCTTTAAACTAGTTAAGTAGCAGTTAAGTAGCAATCACTCGCTTTTTGGGCGCTCAGATTGTCGGGTGATTTTATTGATAGAGTTATCCGATTGTGGTAGTGGTTTTACAGCAGCAAGGCTAAGTTTTTGAACGCCTTCCTCGATAACCGTCAGCAATAAACTTTGTGTTTTCCAACTTTTGCGTTCATTAAAAGTCCGCACTTTACCGATTATTGTTCCGACCCTCTTGAGGGGGGAGGAACTATATACTCAAATGGGTTTTTTTTTGTTCCGTGAATTTTCGCCGCTCGATATATTCATCGTAGAGAGTTGAGACTGGTATCATTAGAAAGCTCGTCCAGCGTAGATTATGGAATTAAAAAGATTTTTTTAATTTTTGTTTTCTACAGGGAGTTATCGAGGTTTAAACTTCTGAGAAAAGAAGAGTGAATTCACGTTGTTTTTATTCACATTTACCGGAATTTTTGCCTAAATTTTCGTCAATTTTGCTAAAATTTGTTATAATTTTTAAGAATAGTGTCGTTGATTTTAATTTTGAAGACGAACAAGCATTGTTGATTGTTTTGATTTAATTTTTTTTGGTCAAAAAATCTGGATAAACATTTCAAAATTCAGCCTTTTTCAACAAAAACAGCACGAAATAAGCTACTTTAGTCCACTTTGATTAAATTTGCCGACAGTACTACCCCAAACAACCCTCATACAATCTTTGTGGACTCAGAGGGGGGCTATTTCTACTTCAGAGTCCGCTGAGAGTGCACTGTAGTTAAAACTTTGCCGTTTTTTGCTAACTTTACTAATTGATTATCAAAAATGCAGAATTTATTTTCAGTTTTCAACTAACAAATTATCTACATCTACAACATTTGAAAAATCAATTGTTACTAACGGACAATAAGTATTAGCAGGGCTAGTTTTGGATCATTCTTGGACTGTTAAATTCCAAAAAAATCGGGTTGTAATCAGTCGGTCTTTTTTTTTTTTAAAAAAAAAAGACTTTTTTTTAATAATAAAGAACAGAACATATCAAATCAAAGCCCAGGAGTGATAGGTCCAACCAATTCGCTTGCTAAGCAGCTCCAAAGTAATGCATTTAGTTTTTTAATTGAAAGTTTATGGTTGTTTCTTTTTCTTAAAAAAAATGACTTTTCAATGAATAATGGCTTAATTAACTTTACCTCTATTTTTTTTCTTAATTTGTTCAACTTCCAGCTTAGTGTCATCAAAGAAAGACTGCTTCTTCTTTCTACTGATTTAACATTTATTTTGGGTTGCAGTTTTAAGCCTGAAACTATTGTTTTCTGGCTTTGATACTAAAAGATTTCAGATTTTTATTTGTTTTGATATTTGCCAGGTTTTCGCGTTTTCTAATTTTGTCACATTATCACATTATTGACAGTTCTCATGTCACCTTGTTAGCATTCATAATAATTGAACATAATAAAATCCTGAAAGATATACATCGTCATTTTAACGGCCTCGACGCCTCTTTCTTGAAGAAATCAATTGAATTTTTTAATTTTGTCTCTAACTGTCATTTAAACTTTGTCGTTTCGGTCGTATGAAATTTCCTGTATAGTGATAGCTTTCATTGGCTTTTCATGGAAGAATAGAAGAAACAATATTCTGAATTTAGTAGATAGCTGATGGCTTTCATGACTTTGAAAACAATCGTTTTCCAAGATTAAAAAAAAAACTTTTTAACTTCGCAATTTTGTTCTTTTTATATTTCTTTTTGTTACCTTATCTCGTAAGTGAATTACAGGTCAAATATGACATTATAGGTGTCAAGGGAAAAAAAGGTATTGGTGTCCCAAATTCTTTTTTTTAAAGAATTTGTTATGACCTTACTGGCTTCGACACCGGTTTTTCGGTTTTTCACAAAAAAGAAGTAAACTAATTTGATTTTTGACATATTTGACGTTCATTTTGTAGATGCAAGAAATATTCTGGATAATTACAGGTCTCGAAGGTCTCCTTCTCATGAATAAATGACCCTATTCAAATAGCTCTTTTTGTAATTAATGCCTTTCATGACATTGAATGTAATTTCGTTTCGAAAAAAAAAATTAAAATTATTACATACTTTAGCACTTCGCTTTTTTGTCTACTTGTTACCTAGTCTTACTAATGAATGGCCACGTACTACATTATAGTTGTTTGAAGAAGGCGCTATCAAATATTTTTTGAGTGCCAAAATTTTGCTTGACGGTTTTGACAGCGTTTTCTGGCAAGTTTCAATTGAAATTTGTTCTTTGTTGTTCTTTTTAGCCGCATTAAAAAAATGAATAAGGACAGGTCCTAATGCCCTTCTATAGAAGCAGTGGTAATCGTAAATTTGTGGTAATATTAATTGATTCCTAATGGTATTTATTACTCTGAAGTTAACTGTTTCAAAAAAATAAGTTAATTTTTTTTACTTTACTGTTTTTGTTCTTTTTTGTATAATTGTTACCAAACCTTCTATGGACTGGTCGCATATGTTTTCTGATGATTTATAAGTTATTTTTGTTTAGTTTTAGGTTTATCTGACGGTATGTTGACTTTGTTATTAAATTTAGTTTTTAAGAGGGACATAAATTTTTTGATGTAATTAATGTTTGTTGTTGTTGTTGTTGTTTGATTTTGCTGTTCGTCTTGACTCGCTTTCTTAATATTGACATATTACAGCAATCTAATGCATCAGTTTTTACTCCACTGAGTTATTTGCTTTGGAGGCTATCTTATCGTTCATAGAGAATTTTTTGAAAAAGACTTGGGCTTTTTTGGGATTCGCAAAAAATAATTTTTGGGTTTTTCTATATGTTCCTCATTTTGTAGACAATTATGCCAAAATTGTGGATGGGTGGGGTCGGAACCTTATGTGCCATCGCACATTACCGAGCCGCCTTGTTATTTTTGGTCTCGAGTTTTGTTATCTGTTGTTTATAGCCACTTCGATATTGGTGTTTCTTTCAGTATTTTGTTTGTGAGGCTATTGTTGACACTGCATAAAGTTTCAGAACCTAACATCGTAGTGCTTATTACGTTTTCAATTTGCATGGCTACTCTGAGAGGTTTTGCTGCCATCTCAGTACTTCTTGTGCCACAAAGTTATCATCCAAAATTTCCAGTGTTAAATCGTTCACTTGAGTGTACAATGTTTCGTAATCAGTCATGTAGTTAACAGTTTCTTCTTGTTCTTCTCCTTCTTCTATTTCTTTTTCTTCTTCTCCCTCTTCATTTTCTTCTTATTATTCTTCTTCTTTGACTTCATCATTTTGGATTATATTCGTTCATCGGGCCTGATATGGCCGCTGTTTTTTGATATTAGACACACCTTTGCAAAATGGTTTGCGCTTCCCCAATTATTGCAATTCTTTCCGTGTGCGGGCAGATTTATCGGTGGTCATAATTCCACTTTGACCACAATTTCTACAATTATTGGTGTTTCTGTTTTGCTAAGAGGCATTCGCGTTGCAATTGTAGTTTGGCGTTGCTGACTGTTATTCGCGTTTCGCTTTATGATACGTTTGAGAAAGTTGTAATCATATTGTCGATCTGGTTATTTGTCCCATTTTGATTTATGAAATATTGAGATCTCATGTCCATATTACAATCTGATTCTAACTGCTCGTGTTGTAAAAAGTTTCCTGCTTTTAGCTACAAAGTGTTTAAAGAGTAAGATTCATCTTTTGGAAACAGATAATTGTTTTCCTTCTTTTTGTAGTTCATTGATTTCCTATTTTTTCCCTTTACTTAATCGGCAGAACATAGTTGCTGAATCTCTTCTTGTCCTATATAATTTTTCTGAAAGCACCGCATTTCGCTCTATAAGCATTTGTCGGCAATAACATTGGACCATGCAGTCAGTTTAAATACACTAACACAAATAGTCTTAGCAAGGAAGCGGACTCTAGATTTAGAAGACGGTGTGGGCATTTTTTTCTCTAATAATGCAATTTGGCGTCTTGCACATTTGTCGTTTTCATTTTATTTAGACCTCTGCAGCGTTTTCAGTTGGTAGATGTCCGTGTACGGGCGAAGGTTATGAACCTTGCAAGATTTCTGTAACCGTGTGCAGATATTCGGTGTCCACAGTATTTGTAAACTCCAGTTGACCCGTTACCCACTGTAGTTTCGTTCCTTTTATAGCGCAACTTTCAGCTTCTCTTCCGAGAGAAGATTGATTTATTCTCTGTTATTGCATCTTCTGTCAGCAGTCATTTTTGACTGAAACAATCACGGAAGAAACACCATGAAATGCCTTCTTCTCTGATTCACTCACTGTAGTTTATGGACAAAATGAAAGAGAGAACAAATGGTACAAAATTAACATTTTATTGTTTGTGTGAACAAACATGTGAGATTTTCGACAATTTCATTCAAGTAATTTCTACTGTAGTTTCATTGAAATTACTATGTTTAGAATGGGTTCCGATAAACAATGTACAGGTTGATTGCAGACTTCAAGTCTGCATGTACACAGAACGTACAGACTTCACCTTTTTCTGTACTGAGTTTCAACAGAGTTCACCTTCAACTGTTTACAATGTTCACAGACTATATGCCTTCCTAGGAACTTTAATAATGAAGTCTAAACTAATAAATGTCATCGGGGGGAGCTGTTATGCATTCTTCAGGAAACAGAACATTTTTTAAAGTCTTTTTTTCAATATCAATGAATCAGTTCTGAGTTACCCTGAGCGCTGGCTCTGGGTATGCCTGACCATGATTGCAAACTAAAATCACATCAGAAAAAAACTTATTTTTGTAATCAAAAATGTTTTCATAAATATTTATTCTGCTAATTTTCCGCCACTTTCATTGTAATTGTTAAGTGAAATTATTATAAAACAGATTTTCAAAGTCGAATGAAACTTATTAAATGTATTTAAAAAATCATCTAGTTTAAAATTATCTCTAGAATCTGATAAGCAACCTTTAAAATGGGTTTTAAATTGATTAATCTTTTTTCAGTAAATTTTTTCTTCAGAGAAAACAATTATTAACTGCCGTGCAATTGAGATCAGTTGAACCAACAAAAAGCTTCTTAAGTGTTGAATATTTCTGAGCTCTTTTACTGAAGTTTTCCTTCTCTGACTGTTTTCGACTATATTTTGAAGAAACCCCTCTCACAATCTTTCAATTTGAATAATGTACCTTTAACCGTGACTATTTTCAGTAATAAAAAAATATTGTTATTATTTTGAGTGTTCGTTGGGTCAAGTTTAATAAAAGTTCAATTTAAACACGTCTTGTTTTTACAACTGAAAATGGATACGGTTTTGATAGTTTATCGCAAAATTAAGATGGCATTACAGAAAGCAAGCATACTGAAGAATGAAGGGGCAAATGAACTCGACTTTTAATTAACAACTGAAAAGTTTACAATTTTATACTTAAAAAAACTAGAACTAATTTAATTAGTTAGTATTGCGGCTGAGCTTAACAACTCAGAAATCAAATTGAGTAGCGCTTCAAGGTCATTTCAAGCCTTAAAGCTAGAATAGCGTGACAGGCGAAACGGATTTGTTCATTTTGTTCAACATTTATATTTAGCAACTATTATTAGTACACAATCGTCATTCATGAAGTCAAACTATAACTCAAACTCGAAATACCTCAACCACCAGCAAAACAATACTACGACTTAACAGTATTGCATCAGATTCTCTGCGATTGGATTGCGAATCAACCTGTTATTGATACAGAATATTCGACAAAACTTCTACATGGTTAACAAATTTCCCCATGACATCAAATTTACACTGAAAAAGTGACGTTATGGAAAAATGTTCACATTCTGTCGACATCATTGTCTACAACCAATCAACAGTTGAATTTGACATGTAAATCCACGTGACTAGCAGCATAAAAGGAGCTTGAAAAACTCCCAAAAATCAGTTGAAATCTGCAATTTTGGTTATATTAAACTGACATACAGTGCGTATTGAAGCACACTTTCTTGAGCGGTAAATTACTTGTTATCGTGTCTTGTTTCTGTAGATCATATTAGTGATTGTACAGTTTTAACTTAACTTTGATTTGTTGAAAAGAGAATTAACATGAAATTCTCAAATCTTTACTTCTGAGGAACAGAGCTCCTAAGTAAGAGAAACTTTGTGCAAAGCACATAGTCAGTTGCTCTTACTGGTTTTAGCGAAGCCTACTCTAGTTTGAAATTGGTGTTATTGAAACCAATAGAGAGACTTGCTAACATTAAAGTTAGAAAATTTATTATTGTAGTTCAGTTACATTTACAGTTTTTCTGACTGTTTTTGCAATCTTTGAGATAGAAAGCTGACACTTTGCGAGACAATAGCCAAGTTATAGTGCTACAATTTGTCGGAATTAGAATTCCCAATTTCAGTTTATAATTTGAGTTATTAGCCAAAACTCAAGCAAAATTTTGATTGTTTCATTTTGAATTATTTTTTTTGTTCTGAGAGAAACAAGTTTGTTATGCAGCAAAGCTGAGCGATTAATTATCATGAGGAATTGAGCAACAAGTAATGCAACGGCATTCGAGAGTATAGCGGATAATGCAGTTCACAAAAGTTAACTGCAAAAACACAATATCCGGACAGATTTGAAACCGCTGAAACGAACTGGGCGGTGTAAAGTTTTCCTTGACTTTGATAGGAGAGCAGCCGTTACATTTGGTCCGCCGACCCGGACAGTGGAAGGCAAACTGCTGTCCAACTTGATGAAGAGATTGCCGAAGGCAACCCCAAAAGAGAATCAAACAAATCAACAGCAACAGGCCAGTGAGGCGAACAGAAGAGTGCAATTCACAAAACACGTTGAAGAATTGACCTCGTTTAAACGGAACAAGCAAAGCAAACAGCAACCAGGCAATTCGAGCGCAACCAGCAGAGAGGAGCTTCAATCAACAGCTCACAGGTACGACAAGAGATTCCGAGACTTAGTGGAAGAAGTTAACAGTAAAACCGGGATTGGCTACAAAATAATTGAAGATTCAGATCGACCCAATAAATTAAAAGTCCTCTATCAACAGACTGTTCACCTACTAGAAGAGGAAATACCCAAGCAACTGCAGCGTCGAAACAAGCTTGCACCCTACCCAACAAGTTTCGTTGAAGAACATCTGAAAGAAGCAAGGAAGTGCAAAGCAAGTTTGGACTATCATTGGCTTGCATATATAAGCAAAGGCACGCAAGCAGCAATGAATGCAGAGCAAAGCAACGCAACCCAAGCAGTGAACAACAGCGAGAGCAACAACAACTATCCAACGGACAACCCAGTTGCTCAAACAGTGCAAAACGGAGCAACAGCAAGCGGCCAAGAGACGGAGAATGTTTCGGAAACATCTTCAGCAAAGCAAAGGCGAGAGGAAAGGATGAAAAAATTCGATATTGAATTCGAAACCAAGATGCGATTGGAACAAGCACGGTTTGAGCGGCGGAGGCTAGAGCTGGAAATGCAAATGAAGGAACTGGAAACCAAGCATCAACTACTGGAGGAAGAGCGCGAGCTAGAGCGCAAAGTGAAGAGAACAGCATTAGAGAACGATGATGCTCGTTCCCAATCAACCAGTGCTCGAGACAAATCACCCTTCAACTGGACACCCAAGAAGAGAGATGTCTCTGACTGGGCCAGCAGAATCGACAACCTTCTAACACCAGATCGATCAACAGCTCGCTTCGAAGTGACCCCTGAAGTGAACAGGCAAAGTCACTTCTCAAGATATCGCAGTTCACGAGACCGTTCCTCAAGTGTTGAAGACCGGGACGTTTCCCCCAGAGCTGGTCGACTACAACACAACATTGGGTACGCAGGTAGCAGTAACCTACCAAAGCTGAAGTTGAACAACTTCGACGGAAACCCTCTCGAATGGCCGGAGTGGTCTAGTATGTTCATTGCTACAGTGGATCAACGACCAATACCAGACTCAGAGAAGATGAGCCATCTGAAGACTCTACTGACAGGAAAGGCAAGGTCAGCAACCTCTGGAATGGGCTATTCTGGACAGTTCTATTGTGCTGCATGGAGCATTCTGGAGAGGAAATTTGGGAGGCCTCATGTGATCATTGATGCACAACTGGAGAGTCTTCGCAAAGCAAGTCAGGTGAAACCTCACAACTCATCAGGTCTGATCAGTTTCTCAGTTATTGTTTCGAACTTTGTGAATGTGCTCAAAGAGTACAAGCAGATTGGCGATCTGCAATCAAGCTCGACATTGTATATGGCAGTAGATAAACTACCTCAAATTCTCAAAGAGAAGTGGTGGTTCTATGTTGATGATAAAGATGAAGATTGGCCTGATTTGATTATGTTTGAAAAATGGCTATCAAGGATAGCATTCGTGCACGAAGGGTTTTCAGCTTTCAAGGGAGAGCGAAGAGAAGAAGACCGAAGAAGCACAAATAGAGACAAACGGTTCTCGAAAACGTCGAACTTCAGTGCAAGTTCCAACGTGAAAGAAACGAAGCAAACGCAAAGTGATCACTGTCCGCTAGCTGATGGCACTCATAAAATATGGAACTGTCCACTATTCAGGAATATGAGTGTGAATGATCGGTACGCAGCAGTGAGAAAGCAACGCTTATGTTACGGATGTAGCAAAGGACATGCAATCAAAGATTGTAAAGTCAATGCGTGCGGCATCAATGGATGCATCAAGAAGCACAACCGACTTCTGCACTCAGAAAACCAAATGGACGAGGGCAATCATGCAGTCAACGTAAGCGCAGCAACAATCAACCAGAGTAACGAAGTTACTAGCTTTCTTCAGATAGTTCCTGTCTCAATACAGAGCGGTGGCAACAGGCTGAACACATATGCTTTCCTCGATAGGGGATCAACGGTTTCATTCATCGATCAAAGTGTGCAAGAGAAGTTACGGGCCCAAGGCACCGGTGTGACGCTCAACATAGCTGACATACACGGAACGAAGGATCTGAAGACAGAAAGGGTTCCTCTCAAAATAAAGGGACTACATTCAAAGGTGCATTCAATCGAAGCGTTTGCACACCCGTCAATCTCCTTAGGAAACACAAACTACAACTACAACAAGCTGAAGCAAAGCTTCAACCACTTGAGTGTTTTACCCAACAAAAGCTTCAACTTGATGGAAGTTGGCATCATCCTTGGTCAAGATGCTTATGAGCTACAACGACCATTGGACTACAAGATAGGAACACGAAGTGAACCTTTCGCCGTTCTAACCGAGCTAGGATGGGTAGTCAGTGGACCCATGACGGGCAAAAGAAGACAAAATGTTTGTCCTTTCGCCTTCACTGAAGATGTGAAAGTGGCAGAGAATATTCAAACCTGGTGGGACATAGAAACCTATGCTTCCAAAATCAACGTCGTCAGTCAGTCAAAGAAGGAACTGCAGGCACAAAAGATGCTAGAGAGTACGACAAAGTTCACAGGCGAGCGGTATGAAGTGGGAATGCTGTGGAGTGAACCAGAGCCAAACCTACCGAACAAATACAGCTCAGCCCTGGGTCAGCTTTACTCACTGGAGCGAAGATTCCAAAGGGACCCAAACTTGAAGAGTCTGCATCAACAGTAAATAGATACTGACGTAGAAAAAGGATTCGTAAAGATATTGGACGAGTCCGAAATGAAAGGGAACTTCGGGAAAGAATGGTATTTGCCACACCATCCAGTGCTAAACCCGGACAAGCCTGGCAAAGTAAGACGTGTTTGCAATGCTGCCTCAAAGGACAAAGAAGTATGCCTAAATGATAAGCTACTAGCAGGACCTGATCTGCTACATGGGTTGATTGGAACAATATTCAGATTCCGTGAAGGACCAATAGCCCTAACAGCCGACATCGAATCGACGTTTCTACAAGTGCAAGTTCCCGAACAGGACAGAAGTTGCTTGAGGTTCTTATGGCGTCCTAGAACCAACGAACCTGTTCAGATATACGAATATCAGCGTCATGTTTTTGGAGCTAAGAGTTCTCCAGCTTGTGCAAACTATGCTCTCAAGCGAGTGGGACTGGACAACGAAAAAGAGTATCCGATTGCAACAAAGGCAATACAAAACAACTTCTACATGGACGATTTCATCAAATCGGTAGAAACCCCTGAAGAAGCAATTCAAGTCTTCAATCAACTACAACCTCTTCTCTCACAACATGGATTTGAATTGAAGAAGTGGATAAGCAACAGCCAACAGCGATGCAGTTACCAAAGCAATCCCAGAAGACTTGAAGTCAATCAGCAACACGAAGCAAGTCGAAGTGGAACCCAGTACGGAGGGATCCTCAGTGCTAGGACTACAATGGACCGTTACTGATGACAGCCTTCAAGTGT
The DNA here is from genome assembly GCF_964194025.1 of Convolutriloba macropyga. Classification (NCBI taxonomy): domain Eukaryota; kingdom Metazoa; phylum Xenacoelomorpha; order Acoela; family Convolutidae; genus Convolutriloba; species Convolutriloba macropyga. The sequence continues at coordinate 42,782,561 of NC_134469.1, forward strand.
GTAGAGGAACAAACAAGGAAGTTGAAGCACCTATAACCCAGAGGAAGATTCTGTCACTGATATCTTCAGTATTCGACCCAATCGGATTGTTTGCTCCGTTAAGTGTTCATATGAGACGACTTCTGAAAGGCATCTGGACTAAGAATGGACAACATTGGGACAACGAAGTGGAACCTAGTGAAGAAGAAGAATTCCTGAGATGGAAAGAACAACTTCCAATAGTGGCTGAAACAAGCATCGATAGAAGATACATCAACAGAGAGAGGGATAAAACTGAGCTTCATGTGTTTGCTGACGCATCTGAAGACACGATGTGTGCAGTGGCCTATCTACGTTCACAACGAAAGGAATACTCAGCTGACTTAGCATTTGTCATTGGAAAATGCAGAGTGGCACCGATGATGCATCTTTCAATACCGCGATTGGAATTGCAAGCGGCAGTCATGGCAGTGAGGTTGAAAGAACAGATAGTCAAGGAACATGAAATGAAGATAAATAGTTGCAGTTTTTGGTCAGACTCAACTACGGTTTTGCAGTGGATACACAGTTCCCATCGTAAACAACAAGTGTTTGTGGCAAATCGAGTAGCTGAGATACTAGATACAACTGATGTTTCACAGTGGAAACTTGTCAGCGGTATCAACAACCCAGCGGACAATGGCACCAGAGCAATAATCATTGAAGAACTCAAGAGAAGTGAGTGGCTCACTGGGCCGGCCTGGTTAAAACGACCAGAAAGTGAATGGCCGGAGCAGGTGAACCTAATCTTTGCATCAGATGAAGAGAATATACCCTCATCAGTATTCATGATACAGGCTGAAGAGAAGAAAGCTGTTAATCAGTGGGAACGATTCAGTAACTTCAACAGACTAGTAAAAACAGTGGCATACGTACAGCGAGCATTGAACAAACACAAACCAGCAACACTCGTAGTCAGCATTGAGAAAAGAGAAAAAGCAAAAGCAACAATCTTCAAGTTACTACAGCGAGAACAGTTTGGTGAAGAGATGAAATCTCTCAAAGCTGAAAAGGAAATTCCAAAAGTCAGCAAAATTCTACAGTTCTTCCTCTTCCTGGATGAAGAAGGACTTATTCGAGCCAAAAGCAGAATATGCAAAAGTCAATTGGACTTCAATGCAAAGCATCCAATACTGTTACATTGGAAACATCGTGCGGTTGAATTATTCTTGCGAAATGAGCACAAGGACAATCAGCACGAGGGTACCCAGCATATAAGAAACATTGTTCAGCAGAAGATGTGGATCCTAGGCATACGGAACGCCTTAAGATCAATCAAGAACAAGTGCATTACCTGCAGAAAAGGCAGAGCACAAACGATAGCACCAGTAATGGCAGATCTACCCGAAGAGCGGTTAGATGCTTCTACAGCTTTTACAAATGTTGCAGTTGACTACTTTGGCCCTTTCATTGTGAAGATTGGGCGAAGAAATGAAAAGCGATGGTGTTGTCTCTTTACTTGTCTAACTATGAGAGCGGTGCATATAGAAGTGGTACCTAAGTTGGACACAGACAGTTGTCTCAATGCAATAATGAGATTTATTGCCCGAAGAGGCAAACCGAATACATTCATCAGCGACAACGGGATAAACTTTGTTGGAGCTGAAAGAGAATTTGCAGAGTACGTTGCGGCATGGAACAAAGAAGGGATCGAAGAACATCTAATTCAACGAGGGATCAGATGGAAGTTCAACCCACCCGCAGCACCACACTTTGGAGGAGTATGGGAGCGATTGGTGAGAAGTTGCAAGAAAGCAATGTATGCAGTATTGGGGAACAGATCAGTCACCGAGGACGTTCTTTCAACAACGGTGTGCATCGTTGAGCAGACTTTGAATGCGAGACCTTTGACTCCAGTCAGTTCAGATGTTAATGACTTAGAAGCATTGACTCCCAATCACTTCTTGCTTGGCAACAAGAACGTTTGCTTACCCTACCTACCATGCGCGGAGGAATTTGTTGATCATCGAAAGCTCTTTCGACAAACTCAAGCCTATGCAAATCTCATATGGGACAGATTTCGGAAAGAATATCTGCCAACTCTGAATAATCGGCAAAAATGGCGATCTACGGCGAACGAAACCCTTAAAGAAGGCGATCTCGTTTGGTTGATCGAAGACAGCGATAAGCGTGGATATTACAAGCTAGGTCGAGTTGCGGAGACCATCGATGGGTCTGACGGTGTGATTCGATCAGCTATAGTTCGAACGAACGACGGGGTGTACAAGAGACCAGTAGTGAAGCTCGCCCCAGTACTACCTGGAAAAGATGTTTTTGCGATGGAAAACAGGGCCGGCGATATTGCGCCTGAGCTTAACAACTTAGAAATCAAATTGAGTAGCGCTTCAAGGTCATTTCAAGCCTTAAAGCTAGAATAGCGTGACAGGCGAAACGGATTTGTTCATTTTGTTCAACATTTATATTTAGCAACTATTATTAGTACACAATCGTCATTCATGAAGTCAAACTATAACTCAAACTCGAAATACCTCAACCACCAGCAAAACAATACTACGACTTAACAGTATTGCATCAGATTCTCTGCGATTGGATTGCGAATCAACCTGTTATTGATACAGAATATTCGACAAAACTTCTACATGGTTAACAAATTTCCCCATGACATCAAATTTACACTGAAAAAGTGACGTTATGGAAAAATGTTCACATTCTGTCGACATCATTGTCTACAACCAATCAACAGTTGAATTTGACATGTAAATCCACGTGACTAGCAGCATAAAAGGAGCTTGAAAAACTCCCAAAAATCAGTTGAAATCTGCAATTTTGGTTATATTAAACTGACATACAGTGCGTATTGAAGCACACTTTCTTGAGCGGTAAATTACTTGTTATCGTGTCTTGTCTTGTTTCTGTAGATCATATTAGTGATTGTACAGTTTTAACTTAAATTTGATTTGTTGAAAAGAGAATTAACTTTGAAATTCTCAAATCTTTCCTTCTGAGGAACAGAGTTCCTAAGTAAGAGAAACTTTGTGCAAAGCACATAGTCAGTTTCTCTTACTGGTTTTAGCGAAGCCTACTCTAGTTTGAAATTGGTGTTATTGAAACCAATAGAGAGACTTGCTAACATTAAAGTTAGAAAATTTATTATTGTAGTTCAGTTACATTTACAGTTTTTCTGACTGTTTTTGCAATCTTTGAGATTGAAAGCTGACACTTTGCGAGACAATAGCCAAGTTATAGTGCTACAATTTTTCGGAAGTAGAAGTCCCAAATTCGGTTTATAATTTGAGTTATTAACCAAAACTCAAGCAAAATTTTGATTGTTTCATTTTGAATTATTTTTTTTATTCTGAGAGAAACAAGTTGCTGAGAGAAACTGAGTGAAGCGTTTTATGTAAATGTTGTATATAAAAAACATAATATCTTTTTTCGCGGCTGCTGTATATATCTATCAATCTATCTATCTATCTATCTATCTATCTATCTATCTATCTATCTATCTATCTATCTATCTATCTATCTATCTATCTATCTATCTATCTATCTATCTATCTATCTATCTATCTATCTATCTATCTATCTATCTATCTATCTATCTATCTATCTATCTATCTATCTATCTATCTATCTATCTATCTATCTATCTATCTATCTATCTATCTATCTATCTATCTATCTATCTATCTATCTATCTATCTATCTATCTATATATATATATATATATATATATATATATATACATATATATATATATATATATATATATATATATATATATTTATATATATATATATACATTTTAATATATATATCAATATATATATATATATATATATATATATATAAATATAAATATACATATATGTATATATATATATATATATATATATATATATATATATATATATATATATATATATATATATATATATATATATATATATATACATATATGTATATTTATATTTATATATATATATATATATATATATATATTGATATATATATTAAAATGTATATATATATATATAAATATATATATATATATATATATATATATATATATATATATGTATATATATATATATATATATATATATATATATATATATTTATATATATATATATACATTTTAATATATATATCAATATATATATATATATATATATATATAAAATATAAATATACATATATGTATATATATATATATATATATATATATATATATATATATATATATATATATATATATATATATATATATATATATAATAATTTTATATATATTTATATGTATATAAACAAACACACACACACACACACATATATATATATATATATATATAATATGACTGGCTTGAAAATATGACTCGCTTATGAAAAAAGCTAAAAACTTTAAGTCTTACGAAAAATTTTATTAATAGCTGTACTTTATTGAAAATATTTGTAAAAAATTAATTACTTCTAATTTAGTACGCTGGTGCTAGACGCTTGGGTATAACAAAATTTGCTTTATGATGAATATGACCAGACAGGTACTCCAACAGGAGTTGGAATCGATATATTTAAAGAAACACGGCGCAAGAAAGTTGTTCCTTTTCAACAAAAATGAGACATATGACATGATTTTTTGCTAAGAATAATAATTGAAATTTTATGCTACAATATCAAGAAGAAAAAATTAATCTTTTTGCTTAATTCGGACCAAAATCTATGAATATGTTTTGGCACTTGTTTTTGCAGATGAAGTACGAAACACGTATCCTACCGGAAAGTCGATTAATTTCTCTCAAAATGGAAGAAAAATTTATCCCATGAAATTGTGGAGTACCAATTAAATATTTGTAAGAAATTAGAATATCAAAAAAACGTTTTGGTATCCCGTCTTTATCAAAATTTTAAATAAAATTCGAAAATCTATTAAACTAATTTGATCTTCTTTGAACCTGAAAATAACTTCGTTGAGTAAAAAAGTTATGTCAGTAGCTTTATTTGGAGACTATTAAAAATTAATTAAAACGAAAACCAAAAAAATGGTTAGTGAAATCCATTATTTCACCATGGCTTTAATCAAAAATTCATTGCTGATGGTTTTTTTATTTATTAGGTACTTTTCTTTGAAAACAGCTAATTCAAAATTTTTTAAACGTTTTTCTTTACAACAGATTTTAAAAAAGGCCTCGTTTTGCATTTTTTGATACTCGGAAGAACATCATTTATATTTTACTGCTTAAAATGCTCGCATTGAGTTATCGAGCCAGTGCAGGACAAATCTTTGTTTCAAGTAAATCGTGAAATTTGCAAACCCGGGTTGACGTCCCAGACAGTAAACCTCTATATCCAGACCGTCCCTGACGAAAAATGTCTACGTCCA
>NC_134469.1:42788120-43148767 GCF_964194025.1 Convolutriloba macropyga
TACATGGTTAACAAATTTCCCCATGACATCAAATTTACACTGAAAAAGTGACGTTATGGAAAAATGTTCACATTCTGTCGACATCATTGTCTACAACCAATCAACAGTTGAATTTGACATGTAAATCCACGTGACTAGCAGCATAAAAGGAGCTTGAAAAACTCCCAAAAATCAGTTGAAATCTGCAATTTTGGTTATATTAAACTGACATACAGTGCGTATTGAAGCACACTTTCTTGAGCGGTAAATTACTTGTTATCGTGTCTTGTCTTGTTTCTGTAGATCATATTAGTGATTGTACAGTTTTAACTTAAATTTGATTTGTTGAAAAGAGAATTAACTTTGAAATTCTCAAATCTTTCCTTCTGAGGAACAGAGTTCCTAAGTAAGAGAAACTTTGTGCAAAGCACATAGTCAGTTTCTCTTACTGGTTTTAGCGAAGCCTACTCTAGTTTGAAATTGGTGTTATTGAAACCAATAGAGAGACTTGCTAACATTAAAGTTAGAAAATTTATTATTGTAGTTCAGTTACATTTACAGTTTTTCTGACTGTTTTTGCAATCTTTGAGATTGAAAGCTGACACTTTGCGAGACAATAGCCAAGTTATAGTGCTACAATTTTTCGGAAGTAGAAGTCCCAAATTCGGTTTATAATTTGAGTTATTAACCAAAACTCAAGCAAAATTTTGATTGTTTCATTTTGAATTATTTTTTTTATTCTGAGAGAAACAAGTTGCTGAGAGAAACTGAGTGAAGCGTTTTATGTAAATGTTGTATATAAAAAAACATAATATCTTTTTTCGCGGCTGCTGTATATATCTATCAATCTATCTATCTATCTATCTATCTATCTATCTATCTATCTATCTATCTATCTATCTATCTATCTATCTATCTATCTATCTATCTATCTATCTATCTATCTATCTATCTATCTATCTATCTATCTATCTATCTATCTATCTATCTATCTATCTATCTATCTATCTATCTATCTATCTATCTATCTATCTATCTATCTATCTATCTATCTATCTATCTATCTATCTATCTATCTATCTATCTATCTATATATGTATATATATATATATATATATATATATATATACATATATATATATATATATATATATATATATATATATATATATTTATATATATATATATACATTTTAATATATATATCAATATATATATATATATATATATATATATAAATATAAATATACATATATGTATATATATATATATATATATATATATATATATATATATATAATAATTTTATATATATTTATATGTATATAAACAAACACACACACACACACACACACACACACACACACATATATATATATATATATATATATATATATATATACATATAAATATATATATATATATATATATATATATATATATATATAATATGACTGGCTTGAAAATATGACTCGCTTATGAAAAAAGCTAAAAACTTTAAGTCTTACGAAAAATTTTATTAATAGCTGTACTTTATTGAAAATATTTGTAAAAAATTAATTACTTCTAATTTAGTACGCTGGTGCTAGACGCTTGGGTATAACAAAATTTGCTTTATGATGAATATGACCAGACAGGTACTCCAACAGGAGTTGGAATCGATATATTTAAAGAAACACGGCGCAAGAAAGTTGTTCCTTTTCAACAAAAATGAGACATATGACATGATTTTTTGCTAAGAATAATAATTGAAATTTTATGCTACAATATCAAGAAGAAAAAATTAATCTTTTTGCTTAATTCGGACCAAAATCTATGAATATGTTTTGGCACTTGTTTTTGCAGATGAAGTACGAAACACGTATCCTACCGGAAAGTCGATTAATTTCTCTCAAAATGGAAGAAAAATTTATCCCATGAAATTGTGGAGTACCAATTAAATATTTGTAAGAAATTAGAATATCAAAAAAACGTTTTGGTATCCCGTCTTTATCAAAATTTTAAATAAAATTCGAAAATCTATTAAACTAATTTGATCTTCTTTGAACCTGAAAATAACTTCGTTGAGTAAAAAAGTTATGTCAGTAGCTTTATTTGGAGACTATTAAAAATTAATTAAAACGAAAACCAAAAAAATGGTTAGTGAAATCCATTATTTCACCATGGCTTTAATCAAAAATTCATTGCTGATGGTTTTTTTATTTATTAGGTACTTTTCTTTGAAAACAGCTAATTCAAAATTTTTTAAACGTTTTTCTTTACAACAGATTTTAAAAAAGGCCTCGTTTTGCATTTTTTGATACTCGGAAGAACATCATTTATATTTTACTGCTTAAAATGCTCGCATTGAGTTATCGAGCCAGTGCAGGACAAATCTTTGTTTCAAGTAAATCGTGAAATTTGCAAACCCGGGTTGACGTCCCAGACAGTAAACCTCTATATCCAGACCGTCCCTGACGAAAAATGTCTACGTCCAGAAGGTCCCAGACGGAAAAGACCTATGTCCAGAAATTTGAGCGCTAGTGCGTTCATGTCCAGACTTTCGTACGTTCACTAGACTATCTGATTTTGCAAATTTTCAGATTTTGCTGCGTTTATTATTAACATTTTGTGCCTTCAGAAGACCAGTCTTGACTTCATATTTTTGTTGCCCAAGAATGGAAATCATTCAATTCTTGCTTTCCATTCGGAGCTTGATAACTCTGCGAAAGCGATAACAATCGAGTGATAAATATATGTTAGCACATGAATCTTAGCGGCCCGAGGGGGGGGGGAGGGCTAAGATTCATGTGCCACTTTATTTAGAGAACAAAAGTGTTTGAAAGGGGTTAATCTTTATTTAAAATTGAAAATAAGAGTACAGTTTTGCAAGTTATTAAACGGAATGCAATTTTTTTTTGATTATTTTTTTGTTATCATTATTATTAATGGATTCATGATCATCCACGTTATACTACAAATTTAGACCTTTTAAGAAACACTCCCTTATCTGTATCAACTTATCAGAAACTTATTCGCAAACATTTCCAAAGGTTGCTAAGAAAGAGGGGGTTGCTGGGGGTTGGAGGGTTTGGGAGTACTTGGAGATTTTTTTAAAAAATTGTTAATCAGCTAAACGTTTCCATTTCCAAGGCGAGGATAGTGCTTTCATTTCAGGTTTTGATGGGAAATATCTAAAGTATTAATGCGTTTGGTCTCACCGCAAAAAAATATGTTTCGTTACTGCAGGCGGGCCGCTGAGTTAGGGCCGCCAAGTTAGGGCAGCAAAACTTAGCATTCCAGTTTTGCACGTGTTAATTGCTAATTGCACGTGCCTCCGAATTTTAGCGATCCAAAAATTCGTACCCTGGGTTCTCTAAGTATATGTAAGCACATGAATCTTAGCGGCCCGAGGGACTTAGTACCCTAACACGAGGGCGCTTGCGCCTGAGTGCTGGACACAACGCCGGTGGGGGTAGGATTCATATGCTAAATTATTTAGAGAACCGAAGGGTACGAAGGGGGTTGAACTTTAATTAAAATTGAAATTAAGAGTTCAGTTTTGCAAATTATTAAATGAGAATATTGGAAGGCAACATTTGGTTTAATATTTTGTTACTATTATTATTTTTGTATTAATGATCATCAACATCGTCATCACATTTTACCACCAAATTAGACCATTTTGAAAACACCCTCTATCTAAAACACCTTATCAGAAACTTATTCGCAAACATTTCCAAAGCTAATCAAAAGGTTGCCCTGGAAAGAGGGGGTTGGTGGGGGTGGGAATATTTGGAGAAGCATTTTAAAAGTTTTGAATGAACCAAATTTATCCGTTTCCAAGGCGAGGCAAAGTATTAGTGGGTTTGGCTTCACCACCAAAAATTATGTGTGCATACATCGAGCGGGTCACTTTTTTAGGGCCGCAAAACTAAGCTTTCCACTTTTGCACGTGCTAATTGCTAATTGCACGTGCCTCCAAGTTTTAGCCACCAAATAATTCGTACACTGGATTTTCTATTAATGATTAAGTATTCTTGTTATTCGCTACTTTCACGGGGAAGAATTACTCAGCTACTAAGCATACTTGACTTCTGAAAATTTCACAAAATCTTTAGTGGTTTGTTTAATCTGCGCATTTGTCATAACAAGATACTGCATTATTTCTTGATACACAAGAGTCACACTTTAAAAAAACATCTAAAATGTTCAGTCTTAAAATCAGTTTATTTGTCATTTACAATCCCTTTCAAACCCCCCACCCTTTTTCTTTTCCGAAAAAGCAACCGTATCATGCGCAGATATCTATTCGGGATGCCTGGCTTCGAGATTTCCTCTTTAACAATCAAGGCCATAAACCATAAAATTTCAATCCTTAGGTTTCGCTAATGGATCGCTCTACAGATTATGAAGATCAAAAACGCATTGTAAATCACACGAAGTACCAGTAGCCAATTATTATTCCTCATGATCAATACTCTAGTCGAAAAATTATTTTACACTTCATCAGATTATTTATGACATGATTCCCTAGTTGAGATTTAGACTTATGAAGACATAAAAAAAGTGAAGGGGGACGACGTTGACGCAAATTACACGATCGAGCTGATCCCTGAGGTCGATACAAACGCTGTTCATGAGTCATCATTTTACACGGTCTTTTCGTAGATCAAAATGGTCGAGCTCACTCTTTTAATGGGTCGAGTGATGGTCATATAATAGACAATATAGCCGGGAAAAAATCATATCATGGTTCTATAGTGCCTTTTCATTAGTCAATGTTTCTTACAAAATTCTTTTCATAGGTCAATAAGTGGTTCCCCTTCTGTAGAGTGACTTACCTGACTTACCTGACCTGAAATAAATAGTGTTAGCTGTTAGATGTTAACGTTTTTTATTTAACTTTTTAGTGCCAATCGGTGTTTTGAGGTTTTGGTTCAATTGTATTAAACTCAACAAGTCGTCCATGCTCCGAGATTCCAGTTGACACTCCTTTTTCAGGGTTATTTCTTTTTATCTGTTCACACAATATGCATGCGGTATCTGTTAAGGTTAGAAACAATTACTATAATTTTTATTCCAATTTTAGTAGCACTTTTCATGTATACGTAGTATCCCTTCCGGTTGGAAAATGAAAATAATTTCATGGGTCAACAAGGGGGTTTTCATGCGTCTTTGCTGCACTAATTTCAATGAATGTCAATCTGAAGGAGTAAATATACTGTCACAAATTTCCTCAAGTCAAGAATTAAACTTGACTCTTGAGATTTTCGAGTAAACTTTAAAGTTTTTTTCCCTCCTTCTTTTTATTTCCTTAACAAGGAACCCTTTAATGATCAACTGGAAACATTTTTAACCTAGCCATTGAGCTTCTCGATGTTTAAAAAATTTTGACAAAAACAACAAGAGAAAAAATGTTTAATTAACTGCAAGCATTGGTGTAATTAGTTTCAATGATTTTAAGGACGTCTGGAAAACACAAATTGAATGCAGAGCAATACGTTTATTGTGAGTCTTCGCTTTAAAACATGATGAAACACATTTTCTTGTTCTAGGTCAATACTTAGTTGAGACATTTTTTAATTGTCATATTGTTTCCACCCGCTGATTCACAAACTTGTCTTAATTGTCTACAAATTGATGTAGGTATAGACTGTCTTTAAAGATGTTCTCGTTATGCTCACTAGAATGAACACTCAAAAAATGAAACTTCAGACATTCTTTCAAGTCTAAAAAGACAATCTTATTATGTGAACAATTTATCTTACCGATAAAAATTTGAGATCCAAAAATGGAAGTCAGTCTCCTATACAAACAAAACCGCAAACTTCCTTGTCTTCAAAGATAGAAATAACCTCTATTTATTTTTGATTAGAAAATAAATTGTCCTTTTAGATTTATAAGTGTGAGGAGAACATTTAACTCTAAATTGAGAATGCAGATCAAATTCAAACAGAGAATACCCAAGCTTCAAATCAGGAGGTAAGCCACGATTGAGAAAATCCATATTTGCTTTTTAGAATATATTTAACGATAGTAAAAACAATGGGTTATCATGTCATTGTAAAAATAAAAATAAACACACGAATAAATTTCCAATTTCTAGGAAAAGTTTTGGTGCCAAAATTTAAAAACCAAATACACCCTCACAGTAAACACAAAAAATAAACGCGCTAAACACAAGCACAGCAATTTGAAAATGAAGCAGCTATGTCTTCCTGCTAGTGGGATTAATTCGCGAATCGATTCGAAAAAATTTATCAGCTCTCAGAAATTAGATCCAGAAATCAATGTCCAACCGGTTTTCAAATTAAATTTCAAAGTGTAATGTCTCTCAAGTGATTTTTTTATTGTTCAGCTCGCTTGGCCTATCATCAAGTTCTGTTAGATTACAGCCTACTTAACCAAAGAGCGCAGAAAATAAAAATAGTTCTGCACTTACTCTTAAATTTTTTTATGCAGGCGATAATTTTTAAAGAATTTCTTTTGCTTTGTCTGCTTAATTTTTTTTGAGAGGACGTTCTTTTTGAATGGATTGCCTGAAGGAAGTGGTTTTCTTGGCAGGTTTTTAGTGACAGGGTTTTTCACTTCATCAGCATTTTTTATCGGTATCACTTTTTTTGTTTACACCATTTGGATCATTGGGATCTAAACATAGCACCGATAAAACGCACTGAAATTTTTTGAAGTAATAATGTTTCTCTCTTCAGCATAGTTTTTTATCATGTTATCAATGGCTGGCAGTCTCTCATATGAATAGATTTGCTTGTTGTTGATAGGGTTATTCGGCTAAAATTTTTTTCTAGGGTCTGGCTTGAGAAGTTTTCTTTGCCTAGCATTCTCTTTTTCTTGGAAATAAATAAACTTTATGATCACAGGGGGCATCAAGTTGTCTGGTAGATTTCTTCGCGTGGTTAAAACATGAAGCGCTTTGAAATTTTCCTCTTTCAGGTACAGCTTTAGATACTCAGGAAGAAAAGTTTTCAAACTCATGAAAAGTTTCTCAGAATCTCGTGAGTTGAAGGGCGGGTATTTTTATTACAAGAGAATCCTTGCTGCTGTACCTTTTTTGCTCTTGCAGTCGGTCATTTATGTCATTGTTCAAATTAAAATTTTGATCAAACCATTCGGTGTCTTCAAGTTTTTTTTCTGAATCTTACGGCCAATTCCATTAGTGCCTTCTTGGTTGCGTCATTTTGGACAGCATCAACGATTTCCTTGAGTTCGGGATCCAGGTCAACATCAAATTGTTTTTCCTCACAGCCATTCAAAGTTTTACATGATAAGTAAGAAAGAAGCAGTGGTCAAAGTTTTCTATAATCTGTAAGTTTTATCAATGTGTAAGTCTAGCAATGCTTAAGAAGAATTATCAAGGTTAAAATTGAGTTAGCGCTGTAGAGAGTTAAAATTTCACGCTTGCAACTGCATAGCAGCAACAATCTGTCTATCGATGGCGATCTGTCTGGAACTACGGAAAAAGACATCTACAATCAATATTCCAGTATTTACTGAAAGAAATGCTTTCAAAGTCAAGTACCTTATACCATAAAATTTAAACTGAGAACACTATTTAGGATCAATTGTAACTCGCTACAGCTGCAATAGAATATATCAGCGTTATTTGAATCGGCAACAAACAAACAAACAACAAAATATGGAAAAGCATTACAATAATTTAATTTGAAATTTTTCTAACAAAGTCAACAAAACTTTAGTTGTCCGCAGACCATCTCAGAAAACAGCATATATGCTCTAATGAAATAAACGCATCTCAATTACTACACAATGCCAAGAAAAAATTGAGAGAAACCAGAACATAAAATTTTCAATACAACATCATCTGAGAGAAATTTGCTTTTATGGAAAACAAAATTGCACCAGTTACAGCGTTAAAAAAATAAAAAAATTCCCAAAATTTTTTTCAGTAGCTAGTTGTTCTTTGTTACGCTAATAACTTATTTATACAGTTGATTAGATGAACTATGGGCACACTAAGAGTAGAAAAAAATGCAACCATTGAGAAATTGTGCTGGCCATTGCAGAGAATTCTCATTCAATATAAATTAGCTACTGCATATTCCAAAGATGCTTACATGCGAACAGTGAAATCTTCAAGCCAAAAAAAAAATTTTGGAAATATTCTGTAAAACAATAATATTAGAAACAGAATTTATAACAATGTCAAAACCATATCATATGTTTTCAACATTGATTAAGTTGAAATTATGCCGAAAAATCGAAAGATATTGAAAAAACTTTAAAAAAGTGACATAAATCTAGTTATTAAAATCTTGATTATTGAGAGAGTGGTGCTGAAACACATTTAATACAAAAATCTTTTTAAAAAACAACAACTTCCTGTTGTTTTATCATCTAATTCACCTTAGATGAAAAACAACAGGATTATATCATCTTAGTCATGTTCAATTGTTTTGTTCAGATAAGGGTTCGAAAAAATTGAGTTCACAAAAAACATTTTCCGAAACAATGGAACTAAAGTGTTTCCTTCAAAAAATCAGTTAAGATGTGTTCTTTGTTTTGAAGAAGAAAACTTTCACTTACATCTCAAGGGACACAAAATCTATTCTAGTTTTGTGCTTAATCTTTAAGAATTTCGTGACAAAAAAAATGTGTGCAAAAAAAACCGCGGCGGAAAAAGATAACATAACACACAGAACTAAAGATAATTCTGCACCTTGAAAGATTTTTGTTACACACTTAGAAGCAAGAGCACTGAATGAAACGCTTTCAAGCTTTTTTATGTGATTTTTTCACTGTATTTTTCTTCAAAAACGACATTTCCTCGGTTCATTGGTGACCATTTGGTTCAATTAAAACTGCTCGTTAAAAAGAGAGAAACCCAAAGCAAAGGATGATGTATGTTTAATTCATTTTTGATCAGCTGGTAATCAAAACACCAAGACGTTTACTTACCGAAATTCTGATTTACGAATTTTAGCGCTTAAATACAATTTTTTTAAAATTCCTTTTCAGCATGTTTCGATTGCTCGGCAAGATGTTGTATTATTAAAAACCTCATTAAAAGAATCAAAAGGATTTAAACTGCTTTTTTATCCAATAACCTAATCATTTTATGTCAATTTATAAAAACAAAAAAAGGAGCCTTGGTAACTCGCGTTCGCACAATGTTCTGACTCCTCTCAACCACGACTCAATTGTCTACCAAATTAAGAAGAGAGAGAAGACTTTCAAAAAACATACATTTTTAGAAGTTAGTTGCTGATTCGAATTAAAATTAGCTTTCAGCTAAAACTGAGAACAAATTGAATAATTAAAGATGAAACTTGCAAATAAGACAACTAAGAGACAACATAAACAACAAAAGCAAAAAAACAAAAAGTTTCAATTACAACCAAATCTCAAAATCTACAATTTTTTAAAAAAACGACTGAATACAAAGTCAAAATAGTTTCGGATAAAAATTTAGCTAGCAAAAATTGGCTTGCAGTTCACCGTCTTGGTGGAGAACATTTAGCATGTAGACAAAAACATAAAAAGCAAAGTTAAAACTTACTTTTGAATTTTTTGAAAAAAAATCCAAGACAAGAAAACAATCATAGACTTCCACACTAAGCCACAGAGGCCTATTGTTATCCGGAATTTAATAAAAATTGCGAAAAGAAAATACAATCAATAGTCAAAGATGGACAAAATTTTGCAAGGAAACGGTGCCGAGGCCTATGAAATTTTAATTTATGCGCTAGAAATTTTAAAAATAATTAATTGTGTCTTTTTCCAATGCATTCTTGTTCGCTGAGACGACTCTAAAAATTGGCAGAAAAAAATTAAGGAGGCAAATCTGAAAAAACCATTATACAAAAACCATAAAAAAACAAGTTCCTGAAACGAGAGGTCATACCAACCATGAGCCTTCAACTAAAAATTATTAAATAGATTTACTTTTCAATGCTTGGGATAAAATTTATGATACGTCATTATTGAGACTGAGCCAAAAGTCTACAAAAGCAACAACGAATACAGGCAAAACTCAAACAATCTTGAAGCATAAAAAAAACATAACCTATTTGCTAAATTTATTATGTATTTTTATAGGCCTTCATATGCACGTTAATATGGGCTGTCAATTATTCAGCTTTGATATGAAATTATTCCGTCTGTAATTAACTTAAAACAATCGAAAAACTTACAACAAAACTAATTATCTAAAAAGTACAGCGCCCTCTTTCCATCCAAATAATTTGTGGATTCTACATTCCCACATTTTGACGTTTATTGATACTGCTCTTCCTGCTTGTCTATTAGAATAGAAAAAAAAGTTACAAATATTACCGAAAAAGATAAATTGACCAAAAAGTCTAAATTTCGAAAATAAATGTTGAATTTTGGAAATCTATCTTGCTGTGTTACCCGAAAAAATATAATGCATCAAATGAAGACATCAGATAGTTTCCCTAAGAGATCTATGGACAGCAGTTTAGACATTTGGTTATTCTGACTAAGTCTTAAGACTACATAAAAACCATAAATTGCTGGCGAAACTCAAACAATCTTGAAGAACAAATAAATATAATCTTTTTGCTAATTTTATCATGTATTTTCATTGGCCTTCATTTGCACATTAAAATGGGCTGTCAACTATTCAGCTTTGATTTGAAATTATTCCGTCTGTAATAAACCTGAAACAAACAAAAAACCTAAAACAAAACTAAATATCTAAAAAGTACAGAGCCACCTTTCCATCCGAATATTTTATGGATTGTACATTTCCACAATTTGAATTATATTGATACTGCTATTCCTGCTTGTCCATTAAAACAGAAAAATGTTCCAAATATTACCGAAAAAAATAATTTGACCAAAAAATCTAAACTTCAATATTAAATATTGAATTTTTGAAATCTCTCTCGCTGTGTTACCCGAAAAAACATAATGCATAAAAAGAAGACATCAGATAGTTTCCCTAAAAAATCTATGGACAGCGATTTAGAACTTGGTTTATTTTGACTAAATCTTAATACTACACAAAGATCATAAATTGCTGGTGAAACTCAAGATTTCTCTGAAAAATTACAAAACCGATCTGTCGGAGTTTTGAATGAAACATTTAATTAATTGAACCCATAATTAACAACAGAGTTGCTTTCAGTCGATATAAAAAAAATGCAAAAAAGATTTTAATAAACGACAGACCAAAAAAAAACTTTTTGAATCTTTTTTCATAGCAAAAATCAAATTTTTGAGCAGAAATGGATGCCTTTTTGCCTCTCGGCTGTTAGAAAGTGCAATTTTTCCAAAAATTTGCTTTACAGTTTTTTTTGGCCAGCGGATATAAAAGAAAACCCCAAAAAACTTTTGTTAAATATTATTTTAAATTGGCGAAAAGACCGCTTAAATGTTAGTTACAAAAACACTTTATCATGAACGGGAAGTAAACATAGCCCTTATCTGAGATAGCGGTTAAAATTCAAAAATTTAGACAAAATATTAGCCAAAAGAGTTGGTTCAAGCATTTCAGCAGATTTACTGACTATCGCTAACAATTCTATCCAATTTTTATTCCTTATTTTATCAAAATTTCGTTGAATAACACGAAAAATGTGAACACAACAACAGAATTTATTATAACGTTTACAAAACTTGATACTTCCGTTAATCCTCGGAGAATGTGAATTTCAAAAAATTTCTGAATTTGAAATTCTACGCTTGACAAGCTTTTTAGTGATACCACTCACAAATCTAAACGATGATATCAATCGGCGAAAATTGACTCAACAAAAAACTCATTTGAGTACACAGTTCCTCCCCCACTAAGGTGGGCCGGAACAATCAGAATGCTCTCGGCAAACGAAGAGCAGAAACCAATGATCCTTGTTTCTTTTCACTTGGCAGGAACATTAGATAAGTCTTAAAGATTATTTACAAGAGCTATAAAGAGCTATAAATCTATATTCCCGACAACAATAAAAAATGTCGGGCGCATAAAATTACTTTTATGCAATGGTGGGGCACAAAAATATTAATCGTTGGAAGTGAGGTAAATGTTTGAAATTGACGGTGAAAATTTAGAAGTTTTTGATATATAAAGCAGCTGATAATTTTTCTCGGTTTACTTCAAAATGGTGCATATACGTAACGCTATCGTATTTGTAGCACCTGTTATATATTTTTAGTACTTTTTCAGTATTTTTTAGCAGCTGTTAATAATAATTTATTTTTTACTTGGTCTCAGTTAAATCCGGTCATCATCATCATCAAATTTATGATCTATTCAAACTTTTCTAATGTATACAGCGTGGTTTGGAGAGGCAAAATTTTATGACTATCGGGTGTAATTTCTGAACAATTTAACGTTTGAAAGCAATACCTTTGAAAATTTACAAAACTTAATACGGCCTTAAACGGCACCGTACTAAGTTTTGTAATTTTTCAGTGGTGAGAAAAGTAAAAACCAGTACCAAAAAAGTAATTAAAAATGACGTCTTTGAAATAAGTGTTTCATTATATATCGCTTTTAAAAAGTCAAACTAAAAAAATTGGTATTTACAACATTTTTGTACATGCCGTAGAAAACTTGTTACGGCCTTAAACGGCGCCGTACAAAGTTTTGTAAGTTTTCTACGGCACTGTATAAGTCTTAGTATGTTTTCAAAGTTCTGTCTAAGGTGGGCAACCTGGGTAACTATTGTTATACTAAAGGCCAACTTTTTTGGCATTGGGTTCAATTTGATATCAGTAATTTAATTACAACTAATAATCATCATGATCTCGATTAATTTTCGTTTTTTGCGATAACCGTGTTTTTATGCAAGTTACAACATTCTAGTTTGTATGCATTACAACAATCCGCTGATTGAAGGGAAAAGACAGCATCAGAAATACAGATTTTGTTGGAACAACTGGGAAAAGTAGATTTGTGGAAATATGCTTGTACATGCTACAATAAATTACGTTGGGAGCATTGTGCTGGGTTACCGGGCGTGATCAATTTTACCCAGTGACTGGGGAGGGGGCAGCTTGGTTAGTTAGTCAGGCATAACTCAGTTGGTTTTTTTTCAGCAAGTGGCACCAACTCGGTACTCAGTGGGTGTATGTATGTGTATCTATCTATCTCTACCCATATTGGTATATGTATTTAAATGAATGAGTGTGGTGTGTGGAGGTTGAAGGGAACTGGGGTAGTTTAGCAGACCGGGGGTTATTCGATTCCCACATCCGGAATTATCTCGAGGAGACTTTTGTCAATTTGTTCCCAATTAATTTCCGGTCGGCCCATTTGCCCCAGTGGAACTCAGTGAGCCAGATTAAATGTTGGAATAACCCACCCACCCCCTCTTCTCTTTGTTCTGTACCCTTCATCACCACCGTACATTTTCTCATCAACCCCCCCCCCTTGCAGCTCATTCATCCACAAAGCTTTCCCCTATATTTCAGATTTCACAATGTACAGTCATTTATGATAGATGAAAACTTGGGCCTCAACCACAGCGAAAAACCAACCGATCCCCCCTCCCCTCCGCCCACCCCTTCCCGGATTGCTCATTGCCCAACTCGTCTATTTAGATAACCCAATAGTCTTAGACGAGCTCTCATAGAAATCACAGTCCGTTTTCAATTGATGATTTACTAATTACCATTTATAAATTTTAAAGAAGAAAAATTCTAACTGCTCAAATTAATTTCAAGCTTCACTAGCTTCATAAATGCGGACTTCGTTAAAGCATTAAACCAGTCATTCTCTCATATTTCATTGCATCTTGAATTCCATTCATGTTGAAATACTTCCAAAAATGTTCTTTAAGTGATCAAATTAATTTGGGTCTAAATCCCACTTCTAGTTTATGAAGCCAAATGTTTTCTCAATCATTTTCAAAAGTACTCAAGGCATCAATCCTCTATATTTTCCCTTTGTCTCACCTACATACCTACATCACCCCCCCCCCCCCCTATATGCATGAATCAAGTATTGATTCAATCGAGTAGTATTGTGGGGTGAGTTCCGAAATAGCCCCAGTGATATCTGATGTGGGTATTTGGTTGCTTTTCAGTTGGTGGTGGGATATTTTGGCCCGAGCTGCATTTGATCATGTACAATATCAAAGAATTGGCCGCCCTAATTACTCCCAGTAATTGGTCTCTAAATATTCCTAAGGGAGCGAAAATCTGGAATCATTGGCTTATGAGAAAGAGAGGGGAACAAAGCGACGGAAGTAGAGAAAGAATTGGACTAACATAATACTATTTCCACTCCCGTGGGCTAAAAAGTGCCCTGCACCAGATTAAAAGAAATATAGTTCTCGTGAATGGACTCAGTGCTAACAAGTTTGATTATTATTGTTCTTTTTTCTTCGTGGCAGCAAGAATCACCATTAAAGTTAGAGAAATATCGGTAGAAAATGTAAAAAAATTGAAGAGCCAATCTTAGCCAACTAATTATGAGTTATTTTTTATACCCCCTTGGTGGTGGTGGGGGGGGGGGGGGTATAATGGGAAAGACCCCAAAAAGTTACCCGCTCTAACTATGTTTGCTTTCTTTGATACTTTGAGCTCAAAATTCGATGAAATAAGTAGATCAACTACAAAATTGTTGCCACATTAGGAAGACGTAGGTAGAAGGGGACAGCGGTGTTATTTATACAGACACCTGAAGACCACAAATTTCCAATTAAAGCCCCCCCCCCCCCACGAAATTAACCCCACATTATGGTATGTTTTCCATGATTGGGGGGTATAGGTTATCTGACCACTAAGCTGGGGGGGGGGGGGGCTATAATGGGACAGACACCAAATTTCGAACAATGAGGATGTATTTTGTATTTTCAACCTTTGGCCTTCTAAACTAAGAAGCTAGAACGTGAAATATAGCCGCCTCGGGACTCTCGTATCCAATATAAGGCGAGCAAGCAACCTCGTGTCAGGGCACTAAACTGTCGGTCAGCTGTAGGACATTCGGTCAGCTAAGACTTTATCTATGTTCTAACATATTCCCAAAAATGCAAAAAAGTCACGCATAAAACGGTCCCAAAAAATTGAAGTGTAGTGGTCGATAACACGGGTCAAAAGAAATCAATAAGTTGATATTCAAATTAAATGTGGAGCTGAAAATATACAAAAATTAGCTCCTATTTATAGTACTTATCTATGCGAAAAAATACAGAGAAGATTTAGATTAGCTAAAACCATTTTACTTGATTGACATGTGAAAAGATATGAGCTCCGAACCCCGGATGTGATTTTCTATTTCCATCAACATTTCAAGAGAATCATATATGACCTGTGTTCTGAATTTGTGGTTCTGATTGAGATATGGTCTCCTCCACTGATTGTTCAGTTTTCACATTGTCCTCGTCTAGTCTCGCAATTTGGTTGTCGCTAACTGGAATAGTCTGTTTTGAGTTTTTGGACTGAATGAAAGGTACAATCCAAGTCATAAGTTGGAGGACAGTGGATGTTAGAATCAGGTTTCTGTTGTGGCAGAATTTAACTTCTGACATATGATTGATAGGTCAATAAGAATAAAGGTAGAGCCAAGACTGAATTAGAATTGAGTTTCGTTTTGTGGCCATTACTTAGTGACAAAGTTCGTCAGGTAAGTTGCTCTTTTGTTCTTTGAAATTTTAATAGAGAAAACTTCTAAGCTTCTTGATGTTTCTTTGAAACCATCACATCCTCGCTCCTTTTTAAGCATGTTAGTGGGCATAGTTTCTCCAAATCTGTCGGGTTGTTTTCTGTTTCCTGTTGATGTTCGTGAAGGCTCTAGTAGTTCAAGATATTGATGCGCTGCGGATGATATGGCTGCAAAAGCTTCATCTTGATGTGCAGTTCCCACATCTGTGTTCTGAATTTTTAGTTCTGATTGAGATATGGTCTCCTCCACTGATTGTTCAATTTTCACATTGTCCTCGTCTAGTCTCGCAATTTGGTTGTCGCTCACTGGAAGAGTCTGTGTTGAGTTTTTGCACTGAATGAAAGATACAATCCAGTTCATAAGTTGGAGGTCAGTAGATATTAGAATCAGGTTTCTGTTGGGGGCAAAATTTAACTTCTGACATATGATTGATAGGTCAATAAGAATAAAGATAGAGCCAAGACAGAATTAGAATTGAGTTTCGTTTTGTGGCCATTACTTAGTGACAAAGTTCGTCAGGTAAGTTGCTCTTTTGTTCTTTGAAATTTTAATAGAGAAAACTTCTAAGCTTCTTGATGTTTCTTTGAAACCATCACATCCTCGCTCCTTTTTAAGCATGTTAGTGGGCATAGTTTCTCCAAATCTGTCGGGTTGTTTTCTGTTTCCTGTTGATGTTCGTGAAGGCTCTAGTAGTTCAAAATATTGATGCTCTGCGGATGATATGGCTGCAAAAACTTCATCTTGATGTGCAGTTCCCACATCTGTGTTCTGAATATTGGTTCTGATTGAGATATGGTCTCCTCCACTGATTGTTCAATTTTCACATTGTCCTCGTCTAGTCTCGCAATTTGGTTGTTGCTCACTGGAATAGTCTGTTTTAAGTATTTGGACTGAATGAAAGGTACAATCCAAGTCATTACTTGGAGGACAGTGGATGTTAGAATCAGGTTTCTGTTGTGGCAGAATTTAACTTCTGACATATGATTGATAGGTCAATAAGAATAAAAATAGAGCCCAGACTGAATTAGAATTGAGTTTCGTTTTGTGGCCATTACTTAGTGACAAAGTTCGTCAGGTAAGTTGCTCTTTTGTTCTTTGAAATTTTAATAGAGAAAACTTCTAAGCTTCTTGATGTTTCTTTGAAACCATCACATCCTCGCTCCTTTTTAAGCATGTTAGTGGGCATAGTTTCTCCAAATCTGTCGGGTTGTTTTCTGTTTCCTGTTGATGTTCGTGAAGGCTCTAGTAGTTCAAGATATTGATGCGCTGCGGATGATATGCTGCAAAAGCTTCATCTTGATGTGCAGTTCCCACATCTGTGTTCTGAATTTTTGGTTCTGATTGAGATGTGGTCTCCTCCACTGATTGTTCAATTTCCACATTGTCCTCGTCTAGTCTCGCAATTTGGTTGTTGCTCACTGGAAGAGTCTGTGTTGAGTTTTTGGACTGAATGAAAGATACAATCCAGTTCATAAGTTGGAGGTCAGTAGATATTAGAATCAGGTTTCTGTTGGGGGCAAAGTTTAGTTTCTGACATATGATTGATAGGTCAATAAGAATAAAGATAGAGCCAAGACTGAATTAGAATTGTGTTTCGTTTTGTGGCCATTACTTATTGACAAAGTTCATCAGGTAATTTTCTCTTTTGTTCTTTGAAACTTTAATAAAGAGCACTTCTAAGCTTCTTGATGTTTCTTTGAAACCATCACAACCTCGCTTCTTTTTTAAGCATGTTAGTGGGCATAGGTTCTCAAAATCTGTCGGATTGTTTTCTGTTTCTTGATGATGTTCGTGAAGGCTCTGTTGGTTCAGGATATTGATGCTCTGCAGATGATATGGCTGCAAAAGCTTCATCTTGACGTGCAGTTCCCACATCTGTGTTCTGAATTTTTGGTTCTGATTGAGATATCGTCTCCTCCACTGATTGTTCAGTTTTCACATTGTCCTCGTCTAGTCTCACAATTTGGTTGTCGCTCTTAGGAATAGTCTGTGTTGAGTTTTTGGACTGAATTAAAGGTGTTTTCAAGCGCTTACTGATGATGAAGGTAGCAGGAACTGTCTTTGTCTTTTCATTGGACTTGAATAGAATGGGTTCGCACAAGTTGGAATCTGCTATTGGTGGTAGTCTGACTCTGCGTCCCAACAGGAATTCAACTGGAATTTTCCTCCTCGTCTTTGAAGTGTTGCGAGGTGTCATCAATGCCCATTACAGGAACGCTCCATTTGACACATTGAGATTGGGACTCCATGCTTGAAGTGCCCGCTTCACTGTCTGAACTGCTCTTTCAGCTAGTCCATTAAGTCTTGGATGATTGACGGGTGATTACAATTTCGTAATTCCCAGAGATTAACACCACTGTTAAAGGTCACCACTTACAAATTCAGGACCATTATTCGATACTAATTTTTTTGGTATTCCGAATCCTGCAAAGATTTGACTAAGATATACTTTAATTTTTTCTGATGTTCTTTTTCCCGCGGAGAAAGCTTCTATCTATCCAGAACCCGCGTCAACAATACTAAGACATTGCCTTGGTCCTCAACGTAACCTCAGTAGATGTGGAGGCGTTCCCAAACGTCGGCTTCTGGCCTCGTAGAGACTGTTTTTCCCTGGCTAGGCCTGTTTATTTGACAATTCTTACATTTACTAATTAAATGCTGAACCTCTTGGGTAATGCCAGGCCACCATGCTGTCATTCTGACTGATGCCTCAATTGCATTCTTCCCAGGCTGTGTCTCATGAGTTTTTGCCAAAACCAATTGTGGTAGTTAGAGTGGAATGAAAAGGAACAACAACTCTGGAGATGATTCCGTTTTATATGGTCAATGCATCTTTCTGTTGTTCAAGTCCTTTTTCCGCTTCTGAACATTGTTTTTAATTTCTGCTTTTGATTCCTTTCATTTTGTCCTGGAAGATTTTGTCTGTTCAAAGTTCGGTTTTTATTTCTGCATGTCTCACCAATTCACTCTGAGCGAAGTAGATGTTATTGATTCCGAGGTACACTCGATCGTTGTCGGATTTGTCTTCGTTAAACTCCATTCTGCTCAAAGAATCTGCGTGCGGTATCTGCTCTCTTGGTGTGTATTTCAACTCATAATCGAAGCCCAATAGAGCTATTGCTAATCTTGTGATTCTATCTGATGCCGTCTTTGGGATCTCCTCGTCTGGTGCAAAGAGATATTTGAGTGCTTTGTGGTCCGTCTGTAGGGTAAATTGTTTTCCAAGAAGGAATTGCTTCAATATCGTGACCACAAACACAATTGCCAGTAATGACCGCTCTATGTTCGAATAGTTTTGATCAACTTTCTCAATACATATATAAATGGATGTCATTCTTGCGAAAAAATCTCGCCAATGGTTTTTTCAGGGGCGTCAGTAGTGTCTGTTGCTTTTTTTTGTAAACTGTATGGCTGTAGAAGTGGGTTAGCATATAATTCATTTTTTATGTCTTCAAAGGTTTTTTGTTGCTTTTTGCCCAATGAGAAATTGCTATTTCTTATGTTAATTAGAAGTAGCATTTTTGTGGCAAAATCAGGAATCATTCTTCCGTCAAAAATTGCTAGCCCAACAAACAACTCGAATTGTTTTTTGTTAGTTGGTGCTTTTGCATTTTTTTTTATTTTTTCAACATTTAGATTTTTTCGAATTACTAGAAAAAATCTTATCTATGCGAAAATATACGGAGAAGATTTGGAATAGCTGAAAAAATTGTACATGATTGACATATGAGTAGATCTTTGTTTTGATTCCTGGATGTGATATTCTAACTTCATCAACATTTCATGAGAATCATATATGACCTAGGTACAATCCAGTTCATTATTTGGAGATCAGTGGATGTTAGAATTAGGTTTCCGTTGGTGGAAAAATTTACTTCTGACATATGATTAGTAGGTCAATAAGATAAAGATTGCGCCAAGACTGAATTAGAATTGAGTTTAGTTTTGTGGGCCACTACTTATTGACAAAGTTCGTCAGGTAAATTCTTGTTTTGTTCTTTAACACTTTAATAAAGAAAATTTCTAAGTTTTTTGAAGTTTCCTTGAAACAATCACATAAAGGATGATACCTAAAAGTATTAGTTAACAAAAGTAAATCTCTCTCTCTCTCTCACTATTACGCTAACCAAATTTTGATTTATCAAAGTATTACGTATAACTGCTTTTTTCAATTTAGTGATTTTTTTTGTTTGAAATGAATATCGCATAAAGGAGTCCTTTACGGCGGCATTATGTCAACTAAGTTTTAAAATCTTGAACTCATTTGAACAAAAAATCAAAATTATTTGTGTTTGATGGCTTTGTTATATCAAGAGGAGTCAATTTCGGAATATAACACCTTCAATGCAAAAGTGTCAACCAAAAACAATTATCATTTTTGTTTTCTATTACATGAGCCTGTGACCAGGTTTACCATATATTAACCCCTTTTAACAACATTTTTTCACTGATTCAATTAGGTCTCGTTTTTTTTTGAAAAAAATTTCTTTTATATTTTTTTCTAATACTCGGACTTGAAACTTCAGTCTTCAAATTGCCGGGCAAGAAAAAAACAGCTAAGCCGGTCATTTCGGTCTTCAAACTTCAAAACATTTTTGCAAGATTAAAGCTGATTTTTAATCTATCTAAGAAGCGCATTGACCTGGAATGATTCCCGGGGTCCGTTTTGTAATTTGAGGCTTTATCAAGTGCATTCTCGGAAAAGACAGAAACTTCCAACTGGGCGGTTATATGATTGATTTATCTGTCAGCAATAAATCAATTGAACCAGTGGTGCTTTGAAAGAGTTTGTGATTTTGATGATTCATCCATAAACAGAGGATTGCTAATTCTAACTCACTAACAGAAAATTTGGGATCGAGAACAGTAATACCTCAAAATAATTCTCATAGGTAGAGAGAATGATGCCACTGTTTATCCGAACGGATTGGATGATAACAATGATCACATTAAATGACAAAAAGCACATTTGCTTGACTTTATATACTCGGCAATATTGTTGTTTTCCGCAGTCATGTATTAATATGAGGAAAATAAGCGCGCGAAAAGGTCCAACACGCTCAAACTTTTGAATATAGGTTGGTAGATTTCTCATTTTACAGTGTGCACAATCTAATCACAAGTATAATTGACTACAATCATTTGATCAGGGGCATTAGTCTTTCGGTTGATCAACCTTGGATTCGGGGTGATTGGTCTCCAGTTTTTGGATGGCCACTGCCACTAGATTGCGCAAAAAGGGACATGACAAAACTAACGACGTAGGAACGGCAATTTGTTCGGTGCTATTCGCAATGTCGGTGATCTCGGCAAATTTTGCTAAACTCCGAAACAGCAAAGAAGTGCGGTTATAAGTAAAATTTTAATTAATTCACATTTCGGGGAGATTTTGAAAATTTCTTAAATCTGGATATGAATTTATACAATAGAATCATCAGACATATTTACTGTGGTCATTCGATTTCACTTTTCGTATTTTATTTGAAATAAAGCTCTCAAGTACTAACAGTCACTGACTGATCTAGTGCCGCTAGAGGCACAAAAGGTTTTATATTTTTTACATAGTTTTAAAAAGCTTCAATCACGAAGTTTCAGTGTCCTAGACATCTTTCTGTTTATGATTTCTATTGACAGCGTTATGTAACTTTATTGGTTGAACTTCGAAAACCTGAAGTCCATCTGGAAATAGATCCAAAAATGACTCATTACAGGATAAAAACAGAACTGAATTTAAATCAATAACAAACTTGGCAAAATTTTTACCCAAGCATCGAGAATTTGCTCACATTAGTGTAGTTCAATTTAGGTAGAGGAAAATATTTGGACTCTCAAACTCAATTTTGTTATTTTTCTTTGTCCTTTTCTAATTAAATTTATCGATTAAATGAGTAAACTTTAGCACTCACATGTTTGACGACAAGAAAAAACGGATTAAAAATATGTCATCATTATTCGTTCTAACTCATTTTCACATTTATAACTCCGTTTTTCTACGAAAAAGTAAACATATCAGACGTCTCAAAAACGGCGTTGTCTACCCAAGGCCCTAAGTTTTTATTAAAAATGAGTAGGAACACAAAAATTGTTTCAAAAAATCCAATCATTTGATTAATTTTCCATATAATTTTCATGTATTTTCATCTCAATTGTCCTTGGTTTGATTGATGGCTTGACGTCGCAGTTTTTTGCATTGGTTTCAGTTGTTGGAGTCAGCCAGCAAAAACAATTTGCATAAGTAAGGAATGAAACAGTTCAGTTTTCATTTTTGTGTCTTATTTTTCTCCTTATTGATAATGGTGGCTCTTCAGAGACTGAAACACTTCTATCAAATGCCTACTTTTTCCAGGTCCACATAAGACCTAGTTGTTGCAATCTGCTAAAACACAAATTAGCATTTTAAATTTTTGTGAGAGTCGCAATTGATTTGCAAAGTTTTCCTGTTAGTCGTGCTTTCAGGGAGCACTCTAATTCGCAATTTTAAATGTTTGTTTTCTGATAGTGCATTCGAAAGTCAAGTAACTGTTTTGAATAATTAATAAACTGTTGCTCAAAAGTATTTGCGTGCAATTAGTTTGCTGAACGCTTTTGGCGATGTTTAAAGAAATAATTTGATTTAAATGGGTCCATTTGACGTTTTAGTATTTGCTGAAGAGAATAAGGCAACTTTGATCTTACATTCAGCGCAAGTATCTTTGAAAACGTGGAACTGTTTGAGATAATAAAAATTCTTCCAGAATCTAATAAAAAATTTGTTTGCTGGTTTTTTCGAAAACCATTTTGTAACCAAGTCTAGATGATTATTCAAAGAACACGTCAACCAAACATAATAATTCTTTTATAATTTTTGAATTAATGATTTTTTATTGCTAACAAAAAAGCAATAAAAAAATCGAGTTTATCTGCATTTAGCAGAGTATTTTCCAACATACCTCTCGGGGTTGTAAAAATAACCATTAATTGCTTTCAGAGGAACCGTAGGAAGTATCCAAACGCAAGTCATATGCATCGGAAAAAATTACTTGTAATTTTTTACCAAGAAGATATGCCATAATTTTCGAGTAATTCAACAAATTTTGTCAATAAAAATTATCAATAGAACAACTGACTACCGAAGTTGAGGTCCCAGACCGAAAGTCTATATGTCCAGACAGTCCAAGACAAAGCATGTCCAGACCGCCCCAGCAAGAACGTACTAATGTCCAGATTTTCGTGCGTCTGAAATTACATACGAACAGACTTTGATTCGTTCCAAGCAAAAATTCGTGCGCTCATATTTTGAGAGTTTGTGAGTTCATGTCCAGAATATTGTGTATTCAAAAACACCTATGTCCCGTTTCGTGCGGTCGAAAATTTCGGTGCGGTGGTTCGTACGTTCAAAAGTGCGTTTGTCTGGATTTTTGTGCGTTTATGTCCAGACCTGTCGCCAAATTTATTCATGTAATTTGTACATAACGTTTTTATATTGTATTTTTTTTTCAAGTAGAGATATCTCAGGTTGATGTTTGGGATTAAGTGTCCAAGCAGTTGGTAATTATAAATTAATATACGGTGTTCAATAAAAATATTGGTTGAAGGGGATGCCAGCATTCCAGTAATTAATGCTTCTTTTTGTTTTGCGACTTCAAAAAATGTCTATAATTTTTGCTGTGAAATTGTCCAAAACAAAGCAAATTGTTGGATGCGAATTTTCCTGCGTCCAGAATATTGTGCGTTCAAGGTGCCTGCATTCTTGTTTCCAGACCGTTGAGTTTTTTGAACGCACGACACCCCTCTTTTACGTTTCTTTCGGTTTGGACATATCGACTTTCGGTCTGGGACATCAGCCTGGCTACATACAGAAAGAGCAGCCATTCCCAACAACAGAACAGATTTCTAATGTGAGATCGCCACTTTCTTATGCATCACAAAAAAACTGAAAAAAAAATGGTTAAAACAGCATCTGCTTCAGCAGTTCATTCTCATACCTTTCGACGGAAACATTAGTTAATTCAAAATATTTTATTTTATATTTAGCAGAATACGGAACCTCTGAACTTGCTGTGATTTTTTTAAGAGAAAAGTAGATTTTTAACTTTTGAGTTTTGCAATTTGATCAGCTGGGTGTGAAAGAAAGTTTTTTTTAAAAAACGATAAAACAGTATTTGATTTCGCCTCAATTTTTACATTTTTGGGCCATTACTGGAGACCCAGCTAGCACCTAGAGCAGGGATGTTAGTGCCCTTGTCGAGATTTGGTCGAAAGTTTAAGGCGAGAAATGCGTTGAATAGCGGTGAAAAAAATATTCTCGGCAAATTGCCCGCCTCTTTTTGGCAATGAATGCGGTGAATTTTTGTAAGCTTTAAGGTTTTTAGCAATGAAATTTATAATTCACCTTATTGAACGGAAGTCTTACAAAAAAGAAATACCAACCCCTCACCTCCTGCACGTGAGCAAGTTCTAATTCTACTGCGCAATCTGTCAATTACTTCTGCAATATTTCTTTTGGTTAAAATCAGATTCACTAAAAACTATGGGAAATATATGCGTTGAATTTTTACAAGATTAGCTGTTTTTAGCATTTTTTACTGCTTAAGAGGTGAAAAAAATCCACTATTACACCAAAATTCAGGCACAAATTGTAAGATGATTTTTAACAGGGTACTGACGTGAAATTTGAGGTTTCTAGGGTGTTTTTCTTTTGTCACAACTTTCGCTGATGAAAATTTACTTTTTTTCTAGTGAAGCCACACCAAAAATTCTTAATGTTTTCATGCACAGGGGACCTCTGACTTTTAGCTTGAAATGATTTCAATTAAAGCTTGGTTCGGTTGAAAAGTTTTCTAGAAAATGACAATAGCAAAATTGTCCTAAAAACGTTTGAAAACCAATTTTTTTTTCATACGCAATTTACACAAAATTTCGTGGCTTCTTAGCTCCCCATATATAAGAAAATGCTGAATCTGAGATCGAACTGATTTCAATAATTCGTTGGTCCTGTTTGAGAAACACTTTTTTTCAAGCAGTGACGATGGCAAAATTCTACTGAAAGCCGCATGAAAATCAATTTTTGTTCGTGGGCAGATTACACAAATTTTTTTTTAATATTTTAGTTTAAAAATTCAGAAGTCAAAAAATAGCAAATTGGAAAACCAACAACTTGTTTAAGTATTCAGCTGATTTGACGCAGAGGCCGTAACGAAATACATTTTCGTGATTTTCTACAAATCTCATTCGAAAGCTTAAAGTCTCCCATCTGTCTGCTGTTCGCCATTAAAAAATGAAATAAAAATGGCAAGTTATGAGCAGTAAACAGAAATCATTAGTGGAAAATCATTTTAAAATTTTGCTATGATTTTCAGCTATGTGTGCGTTTCAGTGAGTTTTACTGAAAAAGCAGTAAACCTTAAATCTTACATGAATCTCTTAAAAAATTGAGTCAATAGAAAAGTGTGCTGACTCAGCGGTAAAACGTTCCACTGTGCGCAGATTTTTTCACCGCTCTCAATTCATTTGCCACCATTCTTACATTTTTTGCAAAACTTTCTGCGGTGAAGCTATTTGGAAAATTTAGCTTCGAAATTTTGTAAGATTTGCTAGTCCTAGCTGTGAAGTTTTTTTCACCGCTCTCACCGCACTTACCGCAATCTTACATCTTCTTTGCAACACTTTCTGCAGTGAAGATATTTGGAAAATTTTGCGGTGATTTTTTTAAGATTTGCGATTCTTATTGCTGAACTATTTTTTCCTCACTTCATTCAACGTTTAATCTTTAATCTTTTCACCGCATTCACCGCAACTCTTATATTTTTAGCTATTTTTAGCGTTGACACCTCGACCTTGGTGGGTGGATGTTTGATGGCCGGCTGCCCTTATTTGGAAGGAACTTTTAATATGCTTCAACGTCCTTTAAGTTCTAGTTCAGGGCTCTCGAAGTTGATTTGGTTTGATATTACCCAAGTTTAGGTCATAGTTCGCGATCGAACTGATCACAGTACCAAATAAGTTAATTGACAATTCTTGTCACTTTCAACTGATCATGGCTGATTATTGCCAGTT
Source organism: Convolutriloba macropyga (assembly GCF_964194025.1). Lineage (NCBI taxonomy): Eukaryota > Metazoa > Xenacoelomorpha > Acoela > Convolutidae > Convolutriloba > Convolutriloba macropyga. Next base: position 42,813,724 of record NC_134469.1, read on the forward strand.
TCAACTGGTCATTGTTCATTTTGCTGTGATGCTCCTGATAACGAGGACCTCAGATGGGTACAAAAATAAGTTTATAAATTTTTCTATATGTGCATCAAGTGATTTTATAGCAGGCTATATTGGTGAAAGATTGAAGATGTTGCTTGTTTGGTGTACTTTTTCAATTACTAAGTTTTGCAATATTGCTACGTCATTGTTGAGCGCATGATCGTTTCAATTCAGTTTTTCATCCATTCTTTTTTCTTTGCACAAACAAGAGTACACTTTGAGATAACAATCTCAGTTATGTCACCACACGCATAAACACAACGTACATACTTGCATGATTGTTGTGTTTTGTTTGGTTGCTTCTAAGTAGTTAATGGATTTTTTATCTTGGCAAATGAATGTATCTTGTAAAAGCCAAAACAAGAGTGCTCCAAATCCAAAGTTAAGAGCCCAAAACAATGAGGGGACAGTGCTAATCAACAACAAAACAACAAGAGCCCTCTCCAACCCCCACCTTCTTTATTTATTCCCCCTTCTTCACTCATCTACTCTCTACACTGCTCCACCGCTCTCCCCCCCCCCCCCCCCCACCCCAACTTCAACCCCCATTCTATTCCTCATTCCCCTTCCCCATTATCCCACTGTAAATATCCATCAAATCGCAAACATACGCACAAATGGATTTTGTTGGAACAGGAAAGGAAAACAAAACGTGACAAAAGTGGATAAAATTTTGTTTGTTGACAGGTAACATTTTTGGATAGTGCTCTTGTGAGGAAGCGAAATTGAAGTGAAGTGAATCATAAAGTCACAGTAACTACAAAAACTAAGCAGAGAATGAGAACCTTCTCCTGATTTTTGGGCTTGGCTTCCACTCCTCCAAAGCCTCATCTGCTCGTTTGAAATTTGGGAAAAGTGGAGGACTTATTTGTTGAACGTGAAAGAAATGCCCTTTAGTAGAATGCAAGTGTTAGGTTATTAGTGGGTACTACAGTGAAGATAAAAGAAACAAAGGTGAAAGCGCTCTTTAAATAATTGATTGACAAATGTTGATTAATCAGCTTGCTTTGAGTTTTCACTTTATAAGAGAATCTTAACCTAAAGGGTATACAAGAATAGCGGAGAAGTGATAAAACATCATTTAAAAAAAATCATTTTTTCAGTATCTGAAGTTTTTCAATCGCTTCACACAGTCTTTCACTGAAATACTCACTCAATTATTCATTCACACATCCCCTATCTCACTTTCCCGGATCATAGTCTCAGAGAAACTCAGTACTGGATCAGGAACTTCCAATTCTGGATTTTTACTATGGCCAAATTCTGATCATGTCACTTTTAACACTGTCAGGAGAAAAAATCAGAGATTTCTGAATTCTCGCTGGCCAGTTACAAAACTAATGCTGGAATCTTTATGCCCAGTCAAAAATATCATCGAGAAAAAACCCTTGGCAGAAATTTGGACAGAATTAGGAAAATTCTTTTTAAAAAATGATAAATTTAATAATGAATTTTGAGGAAAATATTGAAAGCCATGATCAAATGCAAGATTAAATACCAATATCATCATCATCATATATCAAGCCATTTTTATTTGCCAGTTGAAGCGGATGAAAGTCTATCAAAGTGGATGAAAGTTAAAGTTTATCACCTGGAAGTGGCTTCTGTCAAAGTGGATAAAATCTTTATTTGCCTTCGAATCTTTGTGGCCTGTGAACTAGCACCAAATAGCAATTCCAGTACTGTTTAAGACTAATTGCAAGTATATGAAATCTGTGCTATGGGCATAACACATTTTAAACTCGTCAATGCAAAGTTTATGACCAGCAAAAGCTATTAAAGGAGTTGAATACTTTGAATAAAGAGAAAGGTTTCAAATATATTGCCCAGTTTCAGTATCATTTTCGGCAAAATTTTAAAAACTATGTTAACAAGTAAAAGGAAGAAGATTATGTATGCCACATCAAAAGGAATCTATTCCATTCAGAAAACTCGAGCTAATCCATCTTCCTTACTGAAACATTGTATTCCAATTGCATATCGTCGGTACAGAACTGTATCTGTTTTCATTGAGCTAAAACTAAGACATTCATACAAAACTCCACTACAATCTGAAACAAAAACAATAAAAATCTGCAATTTCGTGAAAAATTTGTTAGTTTCCCGGTTCCAGGCGTGTATTTACTCGCTGTGGTGGTTTTCACTAATCTTATTGCGTTTCTTGCAACGTTGCAGGATTATAGGTAATCGTCAGGCTCAAAAAGTGCATCGTCCAAAACTTTCAATTTTTTTTTAAATTTTCAGAAAAAAATTCATGATTTTGCTATTAACATCATGAGAATCAAAACCAAGAATGCTCAGTATGTTTTCAAAAAAAAAGAATCTATGCGAATAGACTGCACATAATGAGGTGATCATATCATATACTCTTAGGATACACTGAAACAGTACTTGGCCGACTATATACAATTTGAATACAATGTTTCACTACTGACATACTATGGGACGAGGGTCCGTTCTCTTGCTCATAAAATAGAATTCAAGGTTTATACAGGTTTATATTTCTTGGATTGTTTTGGTTCATCGTGTTTATGATAATCTGATTAACTATAGATTGATTTATGAGATCGATAAAGATCAGTCATTGTTTTCTTTTAAAAAAATTTTTGTACCGATGAACTACTGAATTCATCGGAAAATTTAAAAAATAATCTTGCACAATTTTTTGTATTAAAAGATTTGTTCATATCACGACTGATTTATTTTTTGTCATGAAAGTTTCGACTACATTTACACTACAGACTCACCGGCAAAAAAACAGAAAACTGAAAACCAGATCCTGAAAGCAGTTATTACGCGCATAAATTCACACCAACACATATTCACTGACTGAAATAAAACCCAAATAGCAAAAAATAGTAAATAGGACAAAACATCTGAGCTATTATCCCTCATATAGCCATACAACAATGCTGAATTTTTTATTCAATTAAAGTGAAACAATTCAAGAAAATCAAAGCCACATTCCTGAATGTGGGGCCAAAGTTAAATCAGACATAAATATAAACCACAGCTTTTCTAGTTAGCTCATAAAAATTTTAAAAGAAGTTTTTAAATTCGGAGGCAATGAACAATTTGCGAATTTTTTCCTACGGCAACCTATGGATCCCCCATCCCAAGTCCTATTGCGCTGAATTTTAGACCTCTTCAAAAATTGATTTTTTATTCTATTACGAAAATGATCAATAACTACGTCTTGGTGTAAGACCCGTCACAATATTCGATATACTTTTCAAGAAAATGAAAACATTTGACTACTTACAAAGTTTGTAACCCCAAAAAATCAATGAATACAAGTTTTTGAGTGATATTTATATTATCTGCAGTGCGCTATTACTATTAAAGCATTAACTTCAAACCTCTGCTCGTTGTTGTTTTTTTCGAAATGTTTATTCTAACTTATTGGAATCTATTAATTCAAACGCATACATAGTGTTTAAACATATTCAATTGTGAGTAACTGAATTGTGGGGCAGCGGAACAGATCAAACTTTGTGCCAATATATTTTCTAAGGAAACGATATAGCAAAATATTAAATTACGATAGTTTTAGTCATTTATCAACAATGCAAATTCTAACATTAACCGTTCCGATGCATTTTTTTAAATCGAAAACGAGTTACTTGAGAAAACTGTGGTTGAAACCAATGTCGAGCTATAAAAACCTTACGGCGTTGTTTCACAACCAAAAATTTCTAAACAAAATCAGAATATCTCAATTCTTTTATGCCTTATCTCACATCATATAGCAATTAAGTGAATTATAATGATCATCTAGCTGAGTGATTAACTTATGTAAAAACATGACAAGTTATCGATTAAAAGATTTCATTTCTGCGCTATATGCCATTTATGAATTGGAATAATTGCCCGGAGGTTGGTGGCAGAGGAAAGCAGCGCTGAGACAATCTATAGACATTCTGTTTTCAAGGATGGTCAGTACACTGTTCTTGTCCCATTTTATACGGACCAGTCTTGATTTTGAGTAAAATTTACTGCATGAAAAATAATATGCTCAGCTTAAATCCTGCCAACAGGGTTTGATTTATATGCGCTTCGAACTTCCGCGTGGGTACTTGTAACATTTAATCTGCGTAGCAAGTCGTAACCACTAACTTAAATGGGCTTTGTGGTAATTGCCTACAAAGTAGCTTATATATAATCAGTGTGTATACTACTATAGTAAATGCTATTTATAAGCTACAAAAGTATGAAATTACTCTGCTCAGACTTGTTTTTGGGCTATGAGCAATTTTCGGACTGTACATGATAACTTCACAGGCTAACACCATGACCTCAATATAATCATAATGAAGAAGAACTGAACATAATGAAAACAAAAATTTTCTGGAGATGCAATGTTTCAGAATTGAATTAAACTTATACACTTGAAATGTGCTGGTTCAGCACTGAAATACTCTGCGACTCAAGTCCGGGTGAATAAATAAAGTTTTGCCGATTACTAGGCATCGAACTCAAACGGACTTTTTGCATTTGACGCATATCTTGTTAGTTCTTGCAATATTCCTGCAAACAAAGGGTATATTGCAAGATGGAGGTTCAGGAATTTTATCTTGCAAGATCTCGCTGGCTTTCTTATATATTTTGATCAAAATATTTCAAGTTTTAACTTGACGGTACTCAACAACCAAAATTTTTGACAACAATAAGATTTTTAACTGAATATAATTTGACATGTTATAGGTACAAAATCATGTAATCTCCTCCAGTTCTTTTTTTAAATTTTTCAGTTTTTTTCTAAGTTATCATCTCTTAAATATTTGGAACCATTTAAATCAAATTTCATATTTCCTGTGAGTACAATTTGTTTTTTGGGCCTTTTTGGAAACAGGGTAATTGGTTGCCGGTCTATCTTCTGAGGACTAGCTGTATCTGTTAGTTTTTTTAAAAAATTTTCACAAGCTACTGAATCCGACATTTTGAGCATGCATTTCAAAACAGATGAGATACAAATATGTGTCAGGACAGCTAGGTCTGGGTGTTGTTATTGTTTTGAGTAGTTAGTGTAAGAAGTATGAGAGAGACTAAGAAAAGTGAGTGAATGAGCTGTGTGTGTTGAAATATCGAGACGTGCTAAGGCGGCTAAAAGCATTTGTTCGTTGTGTGTATAATTAGCCTTTTAACTGGATGAGTGCTTTGTGAAAGGAGGGAAGGACGGGTATTAAATTGCCTCTCTGCCTCTGAAGCTTGTAAAGATTTTCCATCAACAATTTGTTGTTTAAAAAGCGGCATGCATTGATAGCGCTGTTGTGTCTGCCAAAAGAGCTTTTTCCAAAAGTAAATAATGCAAATTAACCAAATTGACTGCCAATTGAAGATGCCTCTTGCTTGCAAATTATCCTGGAAAAGCGTTTATTACAGCTAAGTACTTCTTTCCAAACACCCCCAAATTAGTCACAAAGTGATGTACTTAAACTGTGTGGAAAACGACAGGCCAAGCCTCCGCCCCCTCCCCAATCGGGAAACCCAAGGGCTTCATTAAAGGGGATACGCGCAAGCTGTGGATTGGATATAAAAACAAATATTTAGACATTCGATTATCAACAGCCAAAAAAGTAATCCTACAGAAATACATAAGAATGATTGTAGATAACACCACTAATCATCATACAAAAACCCAGGTTGAGGCGTCAATGAAATTTCAGCGCATAGAAAATTGGAAGCTTTGACAAGCGCGAAATTTAAAATTTACCAAAGTGCCTTGATTGGGTTTCTCTCTAAAAGCCAGCGCTGTTCGCATTTTTGTTTTTTAATTCAGACATTTACAGTTCATTTATAACATATATTTCAGTATATTTCAGCGAAATTCTTTTCAGCTCATCTTTAGCGCGTTGCCTAGCGGTGCTTTTAAGCGCATTTTTCGAGGTTTTGTTATGTTTATGTTATTTGGCGCATGAAAATACTTTTTTTCAAGCAGAATGGACATTTCTTCACAACTCATAGGGTATAAATCTAATTATGTATGGATATCACGTTGATTTTCTCCAAAATTTTTAGTGAATCTTTACTTTGATCTTTGTTGTTCCCGAGTGGAAATTATATGCTAATCTTGCAAGATATTACATAAACCTTGCAAAAATTTCTTGCAAAATCTCGCAAGATTAACCACCATTTTGTAAGAATCTTGCAAGATTAACAACCAAACTTTGCAATGTTTATGGATTATCATCAGCCTATAATAGCACCTGAAGAAACCAAATAAAACTCTAAGAGAAATAATTCAAGCATACTCATTAAATCAAATATTGACATATGACGCGGAAATTGGTTTCCATATTTTTTTTCATATTAAAATCACAAAAAAGAGTAAAAATCTGAGAGACATAAATTTTTATATCAAATTGTAGAAAAAATTGCAAAGAAGTATAATGAAACGTTAACTGTAATTACCAAACTAACAAAAAATGCTGATATGGTTTTTAGAGTTCTGCAGACTTGAGGCGCAAAAGATATATGCTAGTGAGCTCGAGGACGAAATAGAATAGATCCAACAAAAGTGTTTGCAATGGGAGTGAAGTGCTTCTGTACTTTTAATTGAGTAGATAGAAAAGAGCAGGTTTTCAAAGTAGACAGCTGAAACGCATTTGAGAACAGAAATTGAGGCTATATGTTTTTTTGCTGAAAAAAATTTTATCAGTCAATTGCTTTCTTTTTTTCCTTAATTGCAGAGATTTCCATTACTCGACAATACTCTCCTCCATTACTCCTTCACGTGTACGTTCGGCATAGAAATTTCGGACAAGCTAACATAAAAGTGTGACGAAGATAAATCTAAATCATGCACTGATTCAATGCTGAATCTATATCAGAGAAACAAATTAAAAAGAAAGGCCTATTTCAAGATACTGGTCTTCTTTTTGTTCCCATATTTTTTTTGCAAAACTGTGAAAATTTCAAGCTAGCCTAACGCTTTTGCTAAGACACTTCATGAATTTTTCAGAGCTCCCCACACCAATTCATTTGGTAAAAAATGAAAGCCTCTGCGTCTAAGTTTAATTATTCAGAAATAATTAAAGAAATCATTTTTTTCAGAAGTTGTTGCAATAGTTTTGACAACAACTTAGCACAATTAAGCTTACAAATCAAATTATTCAAAATTGTTTTTGATTTGGATCATTCTAGATACTTAGTTGCTTTTTGAAGATATCTAAGAACAATACTTATGAAAGTTTCTTACTCTGTCAACAAATATGAATAAAATACATAAAAATTGAAAATTCTTTGTACATTTCTTTGGTTTTTTGTTATTTTACACACTTTTTTCATTTTGCGTAGCTTATAACGTCTTCAGAACAAAAAAGAAAGAAACCGTTTGACATCTGTGATGGTTTTTTTTTGTTGGTTTTGTTTCAATAAATTATCGAGAAAATTGAGGTAAATTAGTAAATTATGAAAAAAACTCAAACTGGACGTTAAAAATAGAAAAATAAGAAACAAAGGTTTAAAAAAAATTATAATATGAAAAATTAGTTACACATTTTGTTATTCACACATTTTAGTTTGATCACACTTAACATATTCAACACCGAGCTTTTATTTCGTTCATATTTTGTCACCTTCAATCAGTGGCAAAATTAGTGTATTTTGGTTCCTAGAGTCATCTTCATCGATTTATTCAACTTATATGACGCAACTTAATATTTTTCATATAATTTGCAGAATTCTGGAGATTCGTTTTTTAAGAGGTGCTGTCCAGCAAAGGTCCACTACAGGTTCCATATCAAGTGGCCATATGCCTGTCATAGGAAGAGATAAAAAGTTTGAAGATAAAAGTTTGGATAAGAGTCGGAACAGTATTTTGGTTATTCTTTTCTTTTCTTTTTAATATTTACTGTCAAACTATTCGCGATTAAAAATGAACAAAAATTCTTATTTGAAAAGTCATTCAAATAAATATATTCCAATTATTTTCATAATCTCGATGCCATTTGTCTTGAAAATTTATTATATGAAATTTTAAGCCTCTCCCTCTCCCTCCCCCCACCCCCCCCCCCCCTCTCTCTCTCTCTCTTATCGTTCTTGGTTTCGACTCCTTTGAGTTTAATTAGACAGTTCGCTTTTGCTTTGCAATAAAAACAAACCACTTTTACAACAAAAAATTCACTTTACTCAATTGCTTTGTCTAATTTCATTAGAAAGTTCGTTTTTGGTTTGCAATAAAATTAAACCACTTCTATAAAGCAAAATTTTTATCCAAAATCGAGGTTTCTAGCTATCTAGACACATATTGTGTTTTGGAAAATAATCGTTTGCTTTATGAATTTAGTCTGGGTCTGTTGATCTCCTTTTTACTGCTTTTTACTGTTATACGTAGAGAGAAATTTAGTTTTTGTTCAACGGAGCTCCAGAACTCACTTGCATTTTGTCTTGTGTCATTTCCCGAGAAAGTTACAAGTGACATATTAGTATAAGAAAGGTGGATTTCGATTAATGCTCGTGTTACAGTAGCAGTGTTACCTGATCTGGAGCTTACAGTTCTTGTACTAGAGACAGTTGAAGATGCTACACTGCTTGGTGTTCCTCCGGAGGATATTATAAAAAAAATTTAATTTAATTACGTGCTTAAGACAAATAGAATTTATGATGCGAGCCTCACTGGTCGCACCAATTTATAGTAGAGGTCAAGGGGGTGCGAATGTTAAACTTCTGAATCGATGTTCGAACGCTTAGTGTAAGTTATCTTCCCAATCTTGATAAGTCTCATAAAAGTGCCTAATGATCTAAGTTAGGAGATTCGGCTAAATAATCTATTTAAACAATATATAAAATATTTCTAAAAGTTAATCATCTAATTAGCAGTTGATATGTTTCTGATTGTTTGTAGATTGCTAACTCAAATTTAGCTTTTAGTCAAGTTGAATTGGGCCGAGAACTCAACGGAAGCACTACGATCAAATTAATATTAAGTTGAAAGTTGATGAGATTGAGCAGTATTAAGTAATTTGACTTTAGAATTATTTCTAAAAACTTTGCAAATTAACTCCTAACTTGATTTCTTACTTCTCAATTTCTCAATTCATAATTTCTCTATCGCTCTACTTTTTGCTTTTGTACATATATTTTCTATAACGGGATAATTCCGTTGCTGCTAGTTGAACATCAAAAAGTACAACGGTAAAATTAACGGGGGACATTATGCACAACCTGAATGGTTTATTCAATATCGTCATTCTGTTTTTAGAATGAGATAAATTGAATACTTAACTTAGTTAAGCTAAGTATTCTATATTTCGATGTGAGATAAAAATTGTACTTCAGCGCACTATTGTCACGATCGATATTCTTTTTATGATTGTAAATCAAATTTTTTTTTGTTTTCGACAAATTTTTTAGATTTCACTGTGATTTTACCCCATCATAGAGCCCATTGTGTTAATTATTTTGCCGACAGTTACTTTGTTTTTTTTACTGACAAGATGCTTCAAGTAACAAGTACTTATTAATTTATTACTCTTGGTTTTTGCATATGAAATGTATATTTGTTTGTCATTTTTTTTTTGTTTCAGCTCAACTTCTGATCAAACCAGCAAGAAATTGATTTCGGTAGTTTCTTCAGATCTTGTCCTTCTATCTTTTTCATTTCCTCTGCAGAACTTTCTTTCAATTAGTCTAATTTTGCTGCTTTTTTGCGCGTTTTTAGCATTGTGGATGAAATCAGTTGCACTTTTACTTAGAATTTTATTCCTTCGTTAAAATTATTGTTCCTATAGTTCTCATAAAGAGCTGGTGTTTGCAAGCAATTAGTGACAATTGGACTATTTTGCCGTCATGCTGTACGATTTAGTCACAAACAAATTAATTAAAAATTTTAATACGAAAACAATTGCTGCACAGCACAGCAATGCTTCATGATTGTTAAACATTTCTGGGCTTAATACAGAATACAGTAGGAACCTTTCACTGATATCAAGTTGAGGTGAAGAAGTTGAATACTCCGTTTTTTTAAGAAGGTTTTCAATGTTACGACAAAAGCATTAAAATTTTACACTTTTATTTTTAAAAAATGTTGAAAATTACAGCCACTATTGCTATTTGCTTTGTTCAAAATGCACTGTTTTTGTAAATGACTGAGCTCCAAAGATCTTCGCCTTTAAATCTGCAGCTAATCTATTTTCAACCCTTCTGACACCACATTTTCCAGAAACGGCAAAAAAATTTGAGTATGACTTCCGTTACGTGTCCTAATTGTTAATTTGTCCAATTTTAGCAAAATAAATGTTTTCTTTGCGTTCTTTTTATATTTTTATGTAATCATTTGGTAATTGAGTCTTATTGACAACTTAACTTGAAGCCACTCATTTTCAGTTATCTTATTATATATGCTTTTTTTAAATTTCATTTTGTATGGACGTTGTTTTTGGTAATAAAAAAGCATGCAGTGTCCTTGAGAACAGAGAATTTGATCACTTTCTTCTCATGAGGTTTTTGTCAAGATCTTAACATCAGTAGATCATTGAAATTGAAAAGTTTGTTTGTAAAACGTTTATCTAAATTGTTTAGGTACATTTGCTCTATTGAAAGATTTTCTCCAGCAGGCAAACCAGCCTGGTACCTTGACCATGATTTCGTAAGTTTTTTGAACTTAAAGTAAGGCTTTTTCAAAAAAAAATTCTCGGCCTTTTTTCATTTTGCTTGCTTTTACAAATTTTTTGCTTGAGATATTTCTGGATATACTTGGTAATTTTATTCATTCATTCTATTTTAAAGCTTATAATTAAAAATAGCTGTGTTCTATTGCTGTTCTTGAGAGCCAAATTGTGGGTTTTAAAAAGGCCATAATGAAGAAAATACTCAGATAACAAGACGAATTCAAAAAGAGTGCAACCTTGCATATTTTTTGCCGACAGTTACTTTGTTTTTTTTTACTGACAAGATGCTTCAAGTAACAAGTAGTTATTAATTTATTACTCTTGGTTTTTGCATATGAAATGTATATTTGTTTGTCATTTTTTATTTGTTTCAGCTCAACTTCTGATCAAACCAGCCAGAAATTGATTTCGGTAGTTTCTTCAGTTCTTGTCCTTCTATCTTTTTCATTTCCTCTGCAGAACTTTCTTTCAATTTGTCTAATTTTGCTGCTTTTTTGCGCGTTTTTAGCATTGTGGTTGAAATCAGTTGCACTTTTACTTAGAATTTTATTCCTTCGTTAAAATTATTGTTCCTATAGTTCTCTTAAAGAGCTGGTGTTTGCAAGCATTTAGTGACAATTGGACTATTTTGCCGTCATGCTGTACGATTTAGCCACAAACAAATTAATTAAAAATTTTAATACGAAAACAATTGCTGCACAGCACAGCAATGCTTCATGATTGTTAAACATTTCTGGGCTTAATACAGAATACAGTAGGAACCTTTCACTGATATCAAGTTGAGGTGAAGAAGTTGAAAACTCCGTTTTTTTGAAGAAGGTTATCAATGTCACGAAAAAAGCATTAAAATTTTACACTTTTATTTTTAAAAAATGTTGAAAATTACAGCCACTATTGCTATTTGCTTTGTTCAAAATGCACTGCTTTTGTAAATGACTGAGCTCCAAAGATCTTCGCCTTTAAATCTGCAGCTAATCTATTTTCAACCCTTCTGACACCACATTTTTCAGACGCAAAAAATTTTGAGTATGACTTCCGTTACGTGTCCTAATTGTTAATTTGTCCAATTTTAGCAAAGTAAATGTTTTCTTTGCGTTGTTTTTATATTTTTATGTAATCATTTGATAATTGAGTCTTATTGACAACTTAACTTGAAGCCACTCATTTTCAATATATATATATATATATATATATATATATATATGCTTTTTTAAATTTCATTTTGTATGGACGTTGTCTTGGGTAATTAAAAAGCATGCAGTGTCCTTGAGAACAGAGAATTCGATCACTTTCCTCTCATGAGGTTTTTGTCAAGATCTTAACATCAGTAGATCACTGAAATTGAAAAGTTTGTTTGTAAAACGTTTATCTTAATTGTTTAGGTACATTTGCTCTATTGAAAGATGTTCTCCAGCAGGCAAACCAGCCTGGTACCTTGACCATAATTTCGTAAATTTTTTGAACTTAAAAAAAGGCTTTTTCAAAAAAAATTCTCGGCCTTTTTTCATTTTGCTTACTTTTACAAATTTTTTGCCTGAGATATTTCTGGATATACTTGGTAATTTTATTCATTCATTCTATTTTAAAGCTTATAATTAAAAATAGCTCTGTTCTATTGCTGTTCTTGGGAGCCAAATTGCTGGTTTTAAAAAGGCCATAATGAAGAAAATACTCAGATAACAAGACGAATTGAAAAAGAGTGCAACCTTGCATATTTTTCCATGTTGTTTGGATTGCTTCCAATTTTCAACATAAAACATAAAAACAAGTAAGTTGTAAGATTTTTTGAAGCTTTTTATTGATAATTTGTCTTATTGTTTTAGACACAATGAAATTCCTGCGGAAAGCTACTCTTAGTTTATTTTGAACTACAAGCCAACCCAAGTAACACTAAAATTGATAAAAATTATCAAAGTCTGCTACAGTTTGTAAAAGGCAACCGGATGAATAGATAAAGCAAAATCAAAACCATCAAAAAACGGTGAAATTGAAACCTCTTTATATTAGTATAATCGCAGAGCTTAAGTTAGAAAACAGTTGCCACATTCGCAGGATTTAGGGATAGCAAAATCACAAATTTCAAAGCTAAGGCATAATTTCTGCAATCTAATTTTAGATAATGATGAATTGCAAGCTTTCCAAGTCGGAATTGGAAAAATTTTGAACGCCGCAAAGATTCAAGAGAGTTTTTCTAATTTGACTATTTAGTTTTTTTTAAGCTAACATTGATGAAATTGTGAATCAAATTGTGGTAAGAATTGTAACCGAAATTGGAAAAAAACAGTGCATAATTTGTAAAATTTCACACTGGATAAGATATTTTATTATAAGCGGTTCACGCAAATAAACTTTCTAGACCATACTTTGTTTAAGTTTTTAGAGCATTCAAGGTTCAATTAGTTGTTTCTGATCATATAATTTATAGTTTTTCATTTGTTTTTGGCTAATATTCTGTCTATCCTAATAAAGTCCAGGAAATCAATTGAACTTCAATATTTACCAATTTTCAATCTGAGCAATATTCTATACTTCAAAAATTGGTCATCCAATATTATATATGTTAACATTATCTGATGCATGGACTTAGACGCGCAGAAATTTCAATCTGTTATTTAAATTCAACATATAAACATAGAACAATAAGTTTCACAATTTTAAGAGAGAGAGAAAATTGAATGACTACCCAATTAAACCCTTGAAACTTGAGTTCCACAATATGTACTCATAAAACATTGTCTATTAAGATTAGGATCTGAGCTTTTTAGTTATTTTTTATGACTGAAACAGCTATATGTAGATTCATCTACGTGATGAAAAATTGAGGTGTTAAAGTTTAGTTAAATTTTCGTAGTGAAATTATCATTAGCTCTTCAAGATTATGTAGTCTCCTTGCGAACATAGCAAGTGAACTTTTTCCTCTATTGAGACTCTTGGTAAGAAATAAATATCACCAAAGCTCTAAAATGGAATGCTTACTGCTCTTATGAACTTTATCTTAATTGTTTAGATTCATTCACTATATTGAAAATTCTTTTCCTGTAGACAACACCTCCTGACAATCAGGTCCATAATTTGCTCAATTTAATGAATTTTAAATCAGGCCTTGTCGTATAAAATATTTTGGACATTTCTTCGTTTTATTTACTTTTACGATTTCCTGCTTGGGATATTTCTGAGTTCTACATTCGGTTTTCATTTATTCATTCAGATTTTAAGTCCTTTAGATAAGTTGCATGGTAGAAGTAAAATTGCATTTGAGAGACAAAAACTCATTGCTAAAAGAGGCAAAATCTCATTGCCGTCGTGAGGTAAATTATAAGTAATCAAGGAAAAAAAGAAAAATTGCAAAACCATTTTTTTTTTCAGTTTGTTTGCTTGTTTCCAATTATCAAGATAAAACAAGTAAACAATTTAGTTTTAATCTTTTTTGAAGTTAGTTTCTATAGAAAATTTAGCTGATTTTTTGGCCAAGAAGAAAATTTTGTGAAAAGCACTTAGTTTGCTTGAATTGCGAGACAATTGTATTTTTTCAGCTAACGTCAATGAAATTTTATATGAATTTGTGGTAAATATTGTCTGAAATTGGGATAAAACAGAGCAAAATTTGAAATAAACAGCAGGCAATGAGACGTCTGATTACAATCAGTTCTAACAAATAAAGATTTTGACCATGTTTCGTTTTAGTTGAAAGATCGTTTAGGATCCAGTCAGTTGTTTTGAGCTTGTATTTTACAATCTAAACGAAAATTGCATTGTTATGTTATATATTATGACCACCACACGTTGATTGAGGGATATTTGTCGCGACTGAACGTCACGTCTTAATCGTACTGATTAAGTGAAATAGCAAATCTCTGATCAGTACTGTTTCTGAGCTCCAATCATGTCGCTTTCTAGATTTGGCACACCTAAAACCAATTCTCAGGTCTTGTTGAGTCTTGAGTTAAATCCTGGCCAAGATTTGCGCAGGTTTTGGCCAACACTTGATAAGTCTTGTGCAAGATTGAACAAAACTTGACAAATCTGGTACTGAGCACAGTTGTTATAGTTGTTTTTTTTTCGTTTCGTAGCAAAAGGAAAAGGCCGCCATATACTGTGGCTTGCCTATAAACTCTCCAAATTAAAAAACGAAGCGCAAGAAATTGCGATCATTTCAACAAAATTCATTTGATAAAGAATAGAAAAAATACGATATTGCTCAAAGATACCAGTCGTGGCCACTCCTTTCTGCCCTTTTTAAAAAAATTGGTTTATGAAGGAATGTATGGGCCATTCAAAATTGAAATATGCTCGAATCAAAAATAGCTTGGTCATAACAGCAAATTTCTTGTAAAATGATCTTATAATTTTAGGTTATTTTCGAATGTATTAATTACAATATAATTTCTACTAAAAACTGTACTTAGCTTATTAAATGCGTGATCATCAAGACTTTTCAAGCGTTGGTCAACTCTTGACTGAGACTTGACTTATTTTAGCCAAGACTTGACTCAAGATTCGCCATGATTTATCATGACTGCACAAATCTGAAGACTTGAAATAAGACTCTAAGAGTTCTGATTTTGTCATCTCAAGACCTGTATTTTACTGAAGAAGCACCAATAAAGACTTGAAACTCGTTCCCGGTTAATGGATGTTGCATATAATTGAACAAAGAACATAGGTTAATGCGCTCCATCTAGTTGGTATATATACAATTTTCATCAAATACAGTCCAGGAAGTCCTAAATTTGTTCTGTGACAGCAGCAGGGTCTTCTGTTTATCTGAAGAGAAACCCAGAATTCAATTGAAAAATAACATTTTTAGCGTTTTTCCATCCGTGCAAAAATTTTCATAGTTTGCACCGTAACTGTTAAAGGCCCACATTTGTTCTAATGCATTAATGCAGACTTAAACGCATAGAAAATGCACTCGATTTTGTTTAAATTTCACCATATAAATCTAATTTTAAGTTTTACTTTTTTTAACAGACTGCAATTGGAATGGCTGTTCGAATAAACCCATGCAGCATAATTTCCACAAAAAACTGCCATAAAACATAATTCATTATATCTGAGGTTTTTCATTAATTTTTCATAACTGAAACAGCCGCAGGTGGATTCAGATAAGTGATGCAAACTGAAAGATTTGGAGTTTTCTATATTGCCGGAGATATGTTGAAACAATCTTTTTTGTTCAACAATTTTTTATTTCAATTTATTCACGCTAATGTGCTTAAAATAAATTAGTCTGTAAGCAATATCTTTGAAACTGATTTTTCAGATTTTGAGCTCAGAGGTTTGAATAAATCACCAAAACTAAATATCTCTGTACACTTAATTTTTTGTAAGTGAAAAACTTGATTAGCTATCTAAAATAGAGATAATAAAACAATGTTTTGAATTCTTTTGGAAGGTTCATATGCATTTTAAATAATTTAATTTAAACCCAAAATAAATTTTTATCAATTAATAATTCCAACACTAGTTAACTGATTTCAAATCATGCCTATTAAATTCAAATCATGCCTATACATTTCACAGATTGCACCTTAACTGTTAAATGTCCACATTTGTTCTAATGCATTAATGAAGACTTAAACGCACATAGAAGACTTAAAAAGCACTGGATTTTTACTAAATTTCAACATATAAATCAAACTTTAAGTTTTACGTTTCTTAGCAGACTTCTTACGCACAAACCCACATAACATGAGTTCCACAATGAACTGCCATAAAACATAATTCATTAAGATCGGAGGTTTTCAACTACTTTTTGAGACTGAAACAGCCGCAGGTAGAGTCAGATAAGTGAAGTAAAGTGAAAGATTTGAATTTTCTTTGATTGCCGTTCTGAAACATGCTGAAACATTCTTCTTTGTTCAACAATCTTTTTTCAATTTCTTCACGCTAATGTTCTTATCATAAAAAATAATATAGTCTTTATTATAAAAATTGTTCTTATCCTAAAAAATAAAAAAAAACATAACAAATAAAATAGTCTTTAAACAATATCTTTAAAACTGCTTATTCAGATTCGGAGCACAGAAGCTTGAATAAATCACCAAACTATTATATGAATTATAAATTTCATTTGCATTTTGAATAATTAATTTGGAACCCAAAATAAATTTTTATCATTTATAATTTAGAACACTAGTTAATTGATTTCAAATCATACCTCGCTATAAGTACCTCGCGGAAAAACATTCGGACATTTTAACCAAGTTTTTGCTGTTGTTCACTGTGCTTATGTTTAAAATCTTCAGGTTGTTTTTCAATTTTTTTATCTGTTTAAAAATCAATAGGTCTTCGTTTACTAAAACATCTGGTTGATTATGTTTATTTAACCCTAATTTTATCCTCACAACATGCTTTGTTTATTTAAGTTCTAAAAAACGTTCTTAAATTCTCAGCGCAACTCAAATTGCGCTGGGTCTTTAATCCTTTTGTCTCTTTTATTTAGTTAGCTAACTAAAAACTTTCATTAAATGAACTGATTGTTACTTTTCTATAATCTTGGGAACGAGCAATTCATAATTATAGCAAATAACATTACTTTTTTTAAAACGCAAATGAAAAACAAAACTCATTTATATCAGACATAAAAAGTATTAAGTGAAACCAAATACATCAGAAAGTATAACGCCAGGAATAGATTTTCTTTACTTACTGAAATTTTATTGGATGCCCAAAAAACTAGCTATTATAATATTCAGGCATAAGCAGTTGTCGCATAGCAATTTTTCATATCGTAAACTTTGAATTTCTAAACTACTTTAGCTCTTGGAGATCAAAATTTGATTTGTTTATAAAAAGTTGCATTTTTGGTTCCAAGAAAAAGCGAACTCTAATTTTGAAGGAATATGGAATTATTGAATGGAAGATTAGGAAATTTTTTTGAGCAATTCAGTAGAGTCTAATCTAAATTGTTAAACATCATTTGCAATCAAAAAGGTCAAATATAAGACATACCTTCAAAAAAACTTCAAAAATAATAAAAAGTCAATCAGAGAAAAATTTTAACACTGCAAAAACAATCCACATTATTTCAGTTCTTATAAGTTTAAAGCTCTAGAAGAGTTACTTCTTATTTTTTGAGATAGGAGTTTCTTTGAAAATCTGTTTGCAAGGATTTGGAATATTTTTGTTTTTTTTTAGTGAGAAAGTGGTCAGCTAACCAAAATGCAGGATACATAGAAAAAAACTGTTTTTAAGCAAAAAAAAGAAACTAAATATTGAATCGGTAAACTTCATTTTTTTCGCAATTCTCAATTCAATTTTCACTGAAGTCTCCCAGATTCTCAAATCCATTGCTGCTGTTTTGGCACATTGTTTCAGCAAAAACTTGGTGCTACTAAAAATCAGCAGCATCAAATATTTCAGTTGAGAAAATTAGACCTTGTTTTTGCAAAAGAAGAGAACTATTTTATCTGCACAACACAAACCGGCACAAGTTGTAATATTTAACTTCTGCTGAAATTTCATCACAAGTTCCATGCTTTTTTTTAAAAAAATGAACGGATAAAATGTTATGTTTCATTTAGTTTTTCGTGTTTCTACGGAGTAATAAAAATTTTTATTTTTATGAAGCATCCATGATTTTTAGCTACATTCTTTGGAAACAAGACTTGTCTGAGTTAATAGAAAAAAATGACACTGGAATGAAGAAAAACTAAAAAAATAGAGTTTGAAAAGAAACAGACGTTAGTTTTATTTCCGAAAAGACCGTTTGAAAAAAAATTATCATGAAAATTTAGGGGTTCTGAAGATTGCAGCTGAGTTCAATACATTAAAGTTGGACCTTTCTGAAAATTTCCTTCCATTGCGAAAAAGAAACGAGACTCAATGTCGCAGCAAAATTTGCTTTACCCGTAAGCTTGAGACGTTTGTTTGAATTTTCTTTGCCAAACAGAGACTTGCACTGGCGGCAAATTAACTGATGAGATGATAATTGACCCGGACTGAACGTCAAGTCTTAATCAGTACTCATTCCGTGAAACTGCAAATCTTGAATCAGTATTGTATCAGAGCTCTGATTTTGTCACTTTTTAGACTTGTAGGTCTTGAACCAAGTCTTAATTCGTAGCAAGTCTTGAGCATGTCTTGACTGAATTATTGAGCACACTTTTCATTGTTGGTTTTCTTCCGTTTTGTACCCAACAACGGTTGCATTTAAAGTGGCTTGCCTACAGAACTCTCCAATGTGAAAAAAGACGCACAAAAAAACAGAGAACTGCTACAAATTATAGTTGATAGAGAATGGAAAAAAAATCCGATATTGCCCAAAGATACCAGCCATGGCCACTCCTTTCTGCCGCCTTGAAGAAATTTGGTTTCGGGTTGAACATATGGGACATTTTAAGTTGGTATATTCTCATATCTGTAATAGCTTAGTCAGATTAACAATTTTTTCGTAACCTTTCACTAATTTTAGCTAATTTTGAAATTCAATGTTCATTAATAGTTTCTTCTCAAAATTCTATTTCGCTGATTAACTGATTAACTGCACTGTGCAGTTAATCATAATATAAGTTTGAATATATTGCTTTATTACTGAAAAAAGACGTGATCATTACTGAGTTATCAATTCAAGATATGTATTTCACTGGAAAAGTTCTCATCAAGACTTGAAACTCTTTCCGGGAAACCAAATGAACTGGAAGCGAACTCACACAATTTGCTACTTTGCTGCCATTTTTGACGCAAACTGCGATCCAATTCATTAAAATAAACTATCATTTGAGTTTTTGTCGTACATTTTGGTCTTTGAAATTTCGTTTTAAGTTATGACATTTAATCCTGGTCGAGGCTCAGCCAACCACTTCATAATGTGTTTGAACATATTGCTTTATTGTAACTTCATTTACAGAATATAGATCCATAACCCCCCTAAAAACATGATTTTATTAAGAGCAAAGGAGGGTTATTTTTAGGGGGGTTATGGATCTATATTCTGTAAATGAAGTTACAATAAAGCAATTTGTTCAAACACATTATGAAGTGGTTGGCTGAGCCTCGACCAGGATTATGGAAAGGGAGCTTCGCAAATGCAGCAAATATTTGCTGCATTTGCAAAACTTCCCCTTCCTTAACCCAAATATCCAAGTGAGCGTACAATAAGCGAGATTGAATTGCCCATAAATAGAACTAGTTTACTTTCTTGCAGGTCGCGAGTGTTTTTCTAAAAACTAAGCAAATTTTGCATTTCTTTTGGATTTTTGGTTGATGTTTGATTAATTGTTTCCTTCACTTTGAGGCATTAAAATTCTATTCACGATCGGCTTATGCTGGAAAAACAAGTGCTCCGTTTACGTGTATAAAGCAGAAACATGAATCAAAACTGCGTCAATATTTTTTCCATAATTATCCAAACTGTGCGCAATTTGTGCCAATTGTTAGGAATAGGAAAAGCTCTTTAAAGATTCAACTATTCCACTTATTTGTCTCATTATTGACTTGTTGATTTTTCTGGTTCCAATTAGCGCTCCGATTTTTGCCTCTCAAAACCAGAGCCTGCGTTACTCAAGTGGCAACGTACATTCTTTGTACTCACAGAGAGAACGAGAGAGAGAGAGAGAGAGAGAGAGAGAGAAAAACAAGAAAACAAGAAAAGAAAGAAATGAGTGCATATTTCTTTTGCCTTTTTACTTATTTATGGAATCCATTTTCCCAAACCAGGGCTTAGATTTTCACAATACGTGTAAGATAGAACCCCTTCTTGATATGGAAACATTTGAGGCTCTCATCCGTCCAATTCAAGCGAATGTGCGCTAATCAGAAAGGGACACTGAACTTCAGCTCAGACAATTCAATGTTTAACTATTCCTGCAATTTTGCTTATCTTGCGAACCCTCATTTGCTAATAAAATGCAAAACAAGCAAGTTTTGTAAGGTTTGAAAAAATATCCAAAATGCAAAGCTATACCTTTTGTGTATTATTCAGAACATACGATGATGACATACAGTGTCAACCGGCCCGTAGTAGTGTTATAAAAAAACCCGAGTAGGGTTCGTATGCTAATGTTGCAAGATCTTGCAAGAATGATAAGAATCTTGCACGATTATGCACAGTTTAGCATGATGGTGCAAGGTAAGAGTTCGCATTGCAAAATTCTTGCAAGAGTGCCATCCTGCGAGCGTGACATTCAAGCAATATTATACTGCTTCAAAGTTTTTCAGGTCAAAGTTTCTAGTTTGGTCATAAATTTTCAGCGAGTATATTTAACATTATGTATCCTTTTCTTCGCATTACGCGCTATTTTTGTGATATTTAGTTCTAGAAAGCTAAGGCGATTATGCTACATAAACTGTTATGCTAAAAAGCAAAACATTTTAGAAATCTGTGGATAAGTAGGGAAAATAAGCTGGGAAAACAGAGCGCGCTATGCATAAATGGAGTGAAAAGCCAAAAAAGAGTTGAAAGTAAAAGAAGAGTATTGAGAAAAATGGCCCGATTAGACAAGACAGAGATTGTTGTGTTAACAAGACTATTCACTAATTGGATCGTGCCAAAAAAGAAGTCAAAACAGTGATAATTGCCAGGATGAATTGTTCCCTCGCAACTTACAGCATCTCTTTGTTTGTTTCATCCACTTCGTATTGTTAGCGTCACGGGTGTATTTGTGCGCGTCTGTTGACTGTGATTACGTGCAAGCAGTGTGTATAGGTCCTGTGAGGTTGTGTGTGCGAGAAAAAAAAGAGAGAAGGTGTGTGTCTCTGTGTGTGTGTGTGTGTGTGTGTGTGTGTGTGTGTTTGTGTGTGTGTGTGTGTGTGTGTGAGTTTGTGTGCGATTGTGTGTGTTTGTGTTTATGTGTGCTTGAGTGTGTGTGTGAGTGTGTGTTTTTTGGTCTCTATATATGTGTGAGTGTGCGTGTGTGAGTGTGTGTGTGTGTTTTTGACTGTGTGTGTGTCTGTATGAGGGTATATATATATATATATATATATATATATATATATATATATAAATGTTGGATGGATGGATGGATGGACCGATGGATGGATATATTTTTGGGTGCGTGGGTGGTCGTTAGTTAGTTTGGGAGGTTTGGAGTAAGGATTTTGAGAGGGTTGTCGAATTTTCATTACAAAATAGCGAAAGCAATTGTGGTTTCTGATTGGACTGGCGTCATGTTAGTGCACAAGTTTCCTCCTGATTGAAAAATGTTATAAATGTTTGTTTTGGGATAAATCTTATGTTAAAAAGACTTACCGAATTGAGTTGTTTCTAGCTCAATTTTTTTAAAATCCAGCTAAAATTTTCCGATATATGTAGTTACATGAGCCTAATTGTTCGAACTAATACCCAACTAAAGATTATGTTAATTGTTTTCAATATTTGGTCAGGCGTATGATTATAAATACTATATTAAAAAAATTTTAATGTCCGTTCAACGTCAACACTTCTCAAAATTTTGCATTGCATTCTAAACGTCAAAGAAATAGACCAATTGTGACCAAAAAAGACCAGAATCTAAAAGTCCGTGGTGAATCAAATAGATAAATTACGTGATTCTTCTTGAAGACTTCTTTAAAGTTCTGGTAAATAACACGAGCCTCGTTAATTATCGGATGTCAAGTCAATATATCGAGGTGACTTCTGCAGGTTGACTACACCTCGTTCAGAACAACTAAATACAGAATAAATCAGTACAAGTGAAATATAACGTAGAGTTAATGATGCACTGCTAACTCTGTCGCCTTTTTCCCGGACCGAGTTTTGTTGATAATTTTTCTTCACAAATGCAGTGAAATGCAGTGAAAATTAATAATTTTCACTGAGTATTCCTTATATCTTTTTGCGGTAAAAGCGGTGGATTGCTGTAATTTAATTACTTTCACCGCATTCAGCGGATTTTTTAGAAAAAAAAAGAACTTTCTGCACACGGGATCAAACCTCTCACCTCTTGCATGTCTACAACTTCTTATTCCTTGGCATACATTTGTTCATATTGAACGAAAGGAGTGGATAATATACTGGTTGGAGGAATGATTGACATTTCATTACAAAATATCAAAAGCAAATGTTGTTTCTGATTGCACTGGCGTCCTGTTAGTGCTCAAGTTTCCTCCTGATTGAAAAAAGTTATAAATGTTTGTTTTGGGATAAACCTTATGTTCAAAACGTACTGAATTGAGTTGTTTCTAGCTGAAATTTTATTTAATCCAGCTAAAAATATTCCAGTTAACATAAATATTATATGAGCCTAATTGTTCGAGTTAATACCCAACTGAAAATTATGTTAGATTTTTGTTCAATATTTGGTCGGGCATATAATTATAGCTTGCAAAAACTGAAACTTCAGTGTCCATTTAAAGTTCATACTTCTCGAAATTTCACGTAGCATTCAAAACGTGGAAGGAAATAAAGCATTTGTGACCAAATGAAAAGCCAGAGTCAAAAGTCCTTTGTGATTAAAAATAGATAGGTT
Organism: Convolutriloba macropyga; assembly: GCF_964194025.1. NCBI lineage: Eukaryota > Metazoa > Xenacoelomorpha > Acoela > Convolutidae > Convolutriloba > Convolutriloba macropyga. Next base: position 42,836,792 of record NC_134469.1, read on the forward strand.
ACGTGATTCTGCTTGAAGACTTCTGGAATGTTCTGGTAATGATCAGGAACCTCGTTTAATTTTCAGATTTCAAGTCAAAATATCGAGGTGACTTCTGCAGGTTGACTATGCGCCTCATTTAGAACATCTACGTCCATCGTAAATCAGTACTAGCGAAACATTGCGTAAAACGAATGATGCTCTGCTGACTCTGTCGTCTTCTTAGAGTCTAAAGGTACTCTAAGAGGATTTTGAAAAAGATTTAGGAAAAATTCAGCATCAAATACAGTTAATGTTTTTGCAATTAATTGTCTTGGTTACTCTTGGGAGTGAAGTTGTAAATTTCCCTTTTTTATATTTGTTTTACTTAGTTCTGTCACCGAAATTAACTCTTGGCATATTTCTTGAAACTCAACAGAGGAGCTCTCTGAGTAATTTTCCGGAGTATAACCGTGGCCTTAAAGTCTCTAAATTCTTGATGTCACTTGGCGAATTAAAGAATTTGACTATAGTAAAAAAAAATCAAAGTATTGATCCACTAATCTGCTCCTTTTAGTTAGCAAGCAATTTAGTTTCAGGAGATATTTAATAGAACAAGTTGTTATCTGGAATCTGTACTGAACTGATTGGGTGCAGATTTGATTTGATTATCAAAATGGATCTTTTTTAACAGATGGTGGTTTGGAGTTTCTAATAGTTTTCTGGCATTTTTTATGATTATTAAGATATTATAAATAAGTAGACCTTAAAAATTATAGTTAATGGTATTTTGTTCTTTTTTTTCACAAGATCTTTAAGTATAAATGCAAATTGTTTATCCTATAGTTGTGCTCCACTGATAAATAAGAGAAATCTTAACTCTGTTTTGTTGCGGACGCTTCATTAAAGTTGAAAAATCATGACAAAAATCTCTTTTACTCAACTGTTTTCTAGGGTTATAGAGGAATTGTGTCTGACAAGTCAATATTTTTTGTTAACAGAGTAGGTCGCCTAGACTCTTTAGAGAGTTACGTTCAATGCTTCATTGATTGTTGACAAACACTAATTCGTTTATTAAAAACGATTCCTAAAAGAAAATATTTCATGGCATCATTTTACATTATATCTCACCACAATCGCACTTCATCTTTTACAGCAAATTTAGCACAGCATTTCTTAATTTCAGCAAGCTCATTTCGCTTTAACAAAAGGATTTGAATTTGAGTTTTTCAAAACATATCAAATCAGAAATTAGTGATTATTTATCCATATTTTTTGGCTGTTTCATTTTTTAATGTGTTTTATCTCCAAACACTTTTGTGATGAGATAGACATTCTAAATTGTTGTCTCTTTCAGTGACTGGCATATATTCACCTGCACTTCACTTAATTACACGCTGAACACTTTTGGGCCATTTTCGCTAATTGGTTTGGATGAACCTCCGTGAGAAACATTGTTTAGTAAACAAAAGTGATCACAAACAACAAAAGAAACCAAATGTCAATTTGGACTTGTCTTGTTTGTGAAAACTCCAAATTGGCTATGGAAATAAGCTATTTCTGTTTCTTGGGAATAAAATTGTATATATTGAATGAAAGGAGAGGATAATATGAAGATAATAACTGAAGATGAGACATCGTCCGACCCCCCCCCCCCCCCCCCTACTCTCCCCCTCCCTTACCAGCCCCTTCACCCTCCTCACCCCATCCACAAAGCTGTTCATACTACCTTTGATTCATCCAGAAACCAGAATATAACTTTTTAAAAATTTTTACGAAAAGATAATGTCATTTGGTATATATTAGTAAAATGCTGTTTGCCCTAAAAATGAATTCTCGCATGCTGCCGTTTTTAACCCCCCCCCCCCCCCCCAAAAAAGCAGGAATGTGTATTATAGAGGAATGCGCAATTGGATTAGTGCATATTCTGACAAGTGTATGACTACGCAATTACTCTAAAGAGAAAGAAGGAAAACAAAACTGACGGCTTTGGAAAACAAAATAATTGTTTGCAACAAACAAAAGACTCCAGTATTGTTAGGGGAGCAAAACAATTAGTCCCTATCAATGAGGCATTGATACACTAAGGAAAATAGAGAAAAAAAGTACTAATTAGGCGCCTCATTCTTTATAACCATACAACTATCTAATGAAGTCATCCGAGTATTTTCTAATCTATTCTTCACTTATCTGGAAGTATAGGAAAAGAAAAAAATAGGAAATAGATTTTATAGTAAACGATGAAAAGAAGAAATTGAGATGATTGCAGTTTCATAAATTACAGCTTTAGCATTTCAATTTTAATAATCAGTCCTGCTCAAAATGAAAATTACACAATTTAAATCGGAAGCGTCCAGGTGGCTATAATGATTGTCTACATGTGAGCTATACACTATGGTACCAAAAAGCTAAGTAGAACTAACGAATTTTAAAATGCGGCACAAACATCGAATAAGGCAACATTTTTGAGTTCAAATCACTTCTCTATTATCGAGTCAATATGTTTTTTTTTAGTTTTTTAAACTTAGACGTTTTGTGTAGTTTAGACACAAGATTTTTACGACAGCTTTTACGAATCAATTTTCCGACACTTTTTTTCCTCAAAATTTGACAAAAAACTATATATTTTTTTTGAAACTGTTGCTTCGAAATTGTCCATTTGTTTTCAGTTGGATTCAGATTGGGACAAGTCGCTGACCACACTGTACCTCCCGCAATTTTTGCTAGAAGAAATCACTGACAATCTTTGATTTTTTTCACATGGACATCATCTTAATAAAAACAAGGAATTGAAAATGCAATTATTCTTTAGAGTTTTTCCAATTCTCCAAGTAAACCAAAACCTCCAAGTTTGAGCATCGCGCAAACAGCTTCCACCCATCTGATTTTATGTTGAACCAAAACAAAGGTGATTGCTTCTCCGAACTCGATTTTCTTCTGTTTTTTGTGTTAAAAAATTTCGTTCCATTTCTTCGAGGAACTTGAACAATTCCTTCTCTGGAGTCGCCTTGCGCCTATTACTTTTTGGCTATTTTTTATATGCATGCTCTTTACTAGATTTTGATTCAAAGCTGAATAATGTTTGAGCCACCTACAAAAACCCCTTTTTTGGGATGAACTAATCTGACAAGACTGATGAAAAATACTTTTTAAAAAGAGTCAGCATGATGTTCATTGAAATTAACAGTCTGAATAGAAGCATTATTAGTGAAACCAGTTTTTTCAAAATTTTTTCATGCTCATGAAAATTTTTGCTGAGTTATCTAATATTGAAACGATATTTTTAGGCCGAAGCAGTGATCAATACACTTATGACATAATTAGTATAAGTAAAATTTAAGATAGATAAACAAGAAATAAGATTCGGAATTAGTTTTTTTGCAATGACTTACTGCGGCCTCACAACTTAAACATAATATAATGCTGTGCTAAGTAAAATTTATGCAATAAGTGAGAAAAAATTGTAGTTTTTGAAGATCATGTACACTATTCTAATTCTACAACAAGAAAAAAAGCGCAACTGAATAATCTCAGAATGTGCAAAAAAAATTTGTTGGTGGTTTGCTAATTGAGTTTTTAGAGTCAGAAAAAAAGCATAGAAAATTGACCAAAACGAAACAATAACTATTATTGTGGCAATTCGCATTGATTGGTTATCGTTTTTAGGTTTTTAAATATGACGATTTGCAGACAAATTTTTTAAGATTTTTCTTCTTCATTTTTTCAACACAGAATTGACCACAACCGGTTCACTGACAGTAACATGATCAACAACCACAGATAAGTAAGCTGCATAAGCAGAATGGTTATTCGGCTAATTAAAAAACGAAAAAAGTTTTTTTTTATCAAAAAGTTATTTCATATCAAATTTATATTAAAAATTTAGCTTTTTTTGCGTCCAGAGTTTTTGCAGTAAAACGCATCGTTAATTTAAAAACTTCAATCGTCAAGATGATTTAAATCACGTGTTTTTAAAAATGTTTTGTATCTTTGATACACACTAGAGCGAAATGTTGATATATCTTCTCAGAAAATGAAACATTTTGACGTTTTAACAAAAAATTTCAATCACTTAAGCAATTTTTGCAGTTTGATGTGGGGAAAGGGAGAAAACCTGATCAATTTTTCAAAACAAGCCGTTTTTCGTTTGTTTTATTTCAAAAACAGTAAAAACCCGTTTTGATTAGTGAGTTTATCAATTATATTAATTACAATTTCTTGAATTAGCGGAAAATTGATTAGATGCTGAAATAAACTGGGCAACTTTTGCCACTGTAAATTTTCTTCTATCCACTCCTAATTGACTCCATTCAAAACACTTTTTTCATTCTGAAATCTTGCTTGTTCTTTTTGCAGATCATAATTTTCTCCAATTTTTAAAAAGGATCTGAAGAAAAGTTTTTTGCTTCTGTTTGTTTTTTTGCTTAGCTGATTCCTTCTTTAACAACAAATCTATAGGAACATAACTCAAAAAATTTATCAAATTGTTTTGTCTTCAAGATGAGTAAAATGAACCTTTTGTAACAACCCAAGATTCTGGTGAGCCATTTCGCTCTGCTAATCTAGCTTGGTAGTTAAGAGTACGTTGGTCGTTCTTAATAAGTTCATTGTACTTTATACAAGTCAGAAAATGAACGCTTATCGGTAACATGTGTTGCAAACTCCCCGAGGCGGAGAATTTTTCAATAATAGATTGTACCTAAATTTCAAAATCATTGTTCTGATTTTTTTCTGATCAAGCCAGCGCTTAAAATTAAACTCTTTCGACTCAATTGTTATTAAACCAAATCTTAGAGAAAATCATGTAAGTGATATAGTTGTATTTAAAGAAAGACTGGGAGAATTTCTGGTAATCCTTTTTGGGAAACCCAAGTCGAGCCCATGCGCATAAAAGGATTCGAGTTTTAAAATAAGAGTAACAGATAGGTCGCTATATTGGTGACAGGAGTTCCTAAACCCCCTCCCCTACAATAACCAGAAAAGTTCTCAAAATAGGAGTTGTCTTGGAATGTCATCTTTTGATTACACTGTTCTGATTTTTTCTGATCAAGCCAGCGCTTAAAATTAAACTCTTTCGACTCCAATTGTTATTAAACCAAATCTTAGAGAAAATCATGTAAGTGATATAGTTGTATTTAAAGAAAGACTGGGAGAGTTTCTGGTAACCCGTTTTGGGAAACCCAAGTCGAGCCCATGCGCATAAAAGGATTCGAGTTTTAAAATAAGAGTAACAGATAGGTCGCTAAATTGGTGACAGGAGTTCCTAAACCCCCTCCCCTACAATAACCAGAAGAGTTCTCAAAATAGGAGTTGTCTTGGAATGTCATCTTTTGATTACACTGTTCTGATTTTTTCTGATCAAGCCAGCGCTTAAAATTAAACTCTTTCGACTCAATTGTTATTAAACCAAATCTTAGAGAAAATCATGTAAGTGATATAGTTGTATTTAAAGAAAGACTGGGAGAATTTCTGGTAACCTTTTTTGGGAAACCCAAGTCGAGCCCATGCGCATAAAAGGATTTGAGTTTTAAAATAAGAGTAACAGATAGGTCGCTATATTTGTGACAGGAGTTCCTAAACCCCCTCCCCTACAATAACCAGAAAAGTTCTCAAATAGGAGAATGTCATGGAATGTCATCTTTTGATTACACAAATTTTTTAACTGATTATTTTATTTTGAAGAATAAAATAAATTTACCATAAAGTTGCAGCGCAAATTATATTGCTTTCGCCTATCTTTCAAACAAAAATTTGAACAATTTTTGTGTCTCTTGTCGGAAGCAATCAATAAAATTCAAGTGCGCGCACTTAAAAGAGGTTGGATCGAAAACAAACGTAAAAGTAACAAACGCCGCGTGCCAAGTTTGCCACCTCAACGGATAGCGTTCGTATGCTTTTGCCGGAACCTTTTCATTGCACGGGAGAAATATCGGCATATATCACTCAATTTTAGTAATTACAAAAATTGCAAATTTGATTGACGCCTCGTAAGGATGCCGATGGTCAACCTTAGTTGGAAGCTGATGGTAATCAGCTGTACACTGATAAAAGACATCAGATTTTTACACTTAGGTTAAGAACTGGTGCAATAGAGTTCTATGATTCGCTGGACGAAGATACTAAAAATTGTTCTAAAAGACTTCGGAATGCATTTGCGAAACAATATTTAGAACCTCCGAAATCTTTCAGAGGAGCACTTAGAAAAAAAACTCAAGGAGAGTCTGAGAAAGATACTGAGTTCTTGGCAGAACTAAAACTTCTTGGTAAAAAGGCCTATCCCTATCCTGATAATTCTGAGGAAATCAGGGAACATCCTGTTATGCAAGCTTTCTTGGGACGATTGCTTGATCAGAATGTCAGAGTAGAAATTAAGAAAGAAAAAGATATTTCCTTGGTGGATGCTTTAAAAAGAGCCATGTAATTGGTTGCAATCTACAGATTAGAAATTCCAGGCCAAGGTGGCGTTAATAATGGTTTAAATAGTAGTCCTCAGGGAAAAGGATCCATTGATAGACTTATCAATCGAATGGATTCGAGGATGCATAAGATGGGTATCACTCAACATAACTCTAACTCCGGTAGAGACTCTAGTCGACCAAGTAGAACAAATAAGTCAAGCAAACATTCTCTATCACCAAGAAAGTGTTTTCTCGAAATCACAACAAATCTAGGGAGAGGTACAAAACAACTCAAAGGAACAATACGAGTTCCTCGGCATCTGCATTCCATAAAAAGTCTTTTTAGCAGTCTCCTCGAAGATCTCTCTCTAATTCATCTCACTCACCAAGTGTCCAAATGTCAATCGCCGCGTTATTTTTACAAAACAAATTATTCGCTATCAGTGTAACCGTAGAGGGCATACCGAAAAAAATTGTTGTAACTGTTGGTCAGGTTGATCTAGCTCTCATACAAGAAGAAACTGTCCTTAAGCAAACACGTAAAATAAGAAATAATATAGAAAGTTTTTGTCTTGTCGTGTTTACTAAATGTCAAATTTGAACCCAATATATGGCCTTCATTCCCTCCGCACCCGTCTTAAAACTTCGAATATCCTCTTAACCGCTTTAATAGATTCTGGAGCTGTTATCAGGGCTACACAGGAATCAATTTTGGCAAAGAAGGGTTCTTTTCTCGGGTGCTTGGAGTTATCTGACATACAAGCTGCCTCTGTAAAAAGAGTACCGCTTTGTTTTGCCGGAAAACCTCGTTTATTGTGTGAATGGATTCACGGCAACCCAAAGTTTGTTGGAAACTTCTATGTAGCTGTTGATTTAAATGTAACAGTACTTCTGGGAATGGGTTTGCTACGTCAGCAGAAGTGCAAACATGATTTATTTTTGGGTCAATCAGATCTTAATTAGGGAGCTCTTCAATGTATTAGTCGATCTACTACCAGACAAAAGTTCAGTATATGTTGTTAATACGACAATGCTTCCCCAAAGCAGCGAACATCTGATTTTATGTAAGCCTACGTAGCAACCAGTAGGCTCAAACCCCACCTCCTTTGCTGAGGTCTACCGGCTGTAATGGTTTCATTGGCTTGATTGAGCCATTGCAAATATATAATGAGATGTACATAATTGCATCAGCAATTGTATCGGTTTCCAGAGACCGTAAAATTTATATTAGGATCTTGAATTCTGCAAAGAGCAACATTATATTGTACAGCAGTCAGAAAGTTGCAGTTGTAATTCAAGCACCTGCGAATTTTGTAGTTAGTTAAATAAAATTTCCTGATAAATGTGTTCAGCACTCCATGGAGGATTTGAAAAAACTTAATAACGAGCAGCGTCAGGCGGCACTGAGACCTCTTGAGCAGTACTCACATGTTGTTGTGCGCGACAAATGGGATCTCGGAAGATGAAGATTGAAGATAACCTTCAAATAAACTTAAAGGAAGATTCCCAACAAAAAAGGGTTCCAAACTGGGCAATGAATCTATCAAAATGGAAGGCTCTAAAAGAGCTTGTCGATCGCCTACTGACAGAAGACATAATAGAGCCGACCCATTCGGAATGGGCAGCGCCAACAGTGTTAGTACCAAAGATAGATGGTAGTTATCGGCCGGCCATAGACTAGGAAACTGAACTCCCAGACTGTTAAGACATCATAGCCGTTGCCACGAATTCAAAATATTCTGGGAAGCTTATAAGGTAGCTGTTAATTTTCAAAATTTGATTTAGCAACGATTTTCATCACATGGAAACAGAAGATCAACATCTTACTTATTTAATAACTCCATTTGGCTTGTACCAATAGAAACAAATGCCGATGGGGCTTTGTAATGAACCTGGCGCTTTTCAAAGATGTATGCAACTGGTCTCTTACAGGATTGACATACGAAATTGTACTGGTGTTTATAGGTTGCATCATTGTTTATGGCAGGTCGTTTGAGGAAAACCTGAAGAACTTCGCCATCACTCTAGGTAGAATAGAAGAGGCAAATTTGAAATTATCGCCCTCAAAATGTACACTCTTTCAAAGTTCTATCCTCTTCTTGGGTCACATTATTTCCAAGGATAGAATTGAATCTCATCCAGCTCAAATAGCCATTGTAAGTTCATACCCAGTCCCTAAAATGGTGAAGCAGGTGCGTGCGTTTTTAGGAATAACAGTTTTTAACCGGAAGTGTTTATCAAATTTTGGTAAAATAGCGCAACCTTTGTATACATTCACAGTGACAATGGTGTCGAATTTACTTCAAAACTCTATAAGATGTTTGTCATAAACTGAGAAGGGAGCCGAATTACTCCACACATTATCACCGAAAAGATAAAGCTAAATTTGAGCGAATCAATAGAACACTAATGGATTGATTAGAAAAATATTGCGAAGAAAATCTGTAGTTTGAGTTTTTGCTGAGATTTTATGATGGCCTAGAGGTCAGCCGTTCATGAATCAACTGATTAAACACCTGTCAGTGGTTTTTTGGGCAGGAGGTGAGAAATCCCATTGATTGTTTATATCAAATCACGACGGATTTTCACAGTCCTCAAAATTTTCAGTCTGCAACCCAAGGCAAGTTGGTTCATAACTCACAACTTTTGGAATATGTGCGCTCAAAATGTGTGCTGGAGCACCATAGGCAAAAACTGACATTCGACAAAAAATTTACGGTCCCTCTTACAAAGAACAAGACGTGTTGGTGCACTCAACAAAACTTACAAGCCATTGGACTGCTCCTTATGTTATCACAAAGAAAATTAACGATGTTAATTTTATCGTGCAAAATGCTTTTAATGGTAAAAAGAGCATTGTGTACTATGTTTGTAATAAACATTATAACAATATTTTCGAAGAGAAACGTATTTAACTGCCTGAGAAAACACCCTCAGTTAAACAAGTTGCATTTTCTACAAAGACAACCGAGCAACCTAGTGTAGAAGATGTTGAAATACAGTCAGTTGATAATAACTCTATTTTGTTTGAACCTGATCAGAGATCTAATCAAGTTCAACAACAGCAGCCGCGAGCAACCGGAAAAACAAGGTCATCGGGGTTTTATTATTTGCCTTGATGCTTAGGGCGAGAGTACACATGTTGCTTGTGGCAACATTTGCGGTGCCTCTGTCACTAACGGAACACTGATTGGATACAACATTGAACAAGTTTCGTCAACAAAGATGTATTCATTGATGCCTTCTGAGAGGTGTTTACCTGATAAGTTGGATACTGAAATTATAACCTATGGTGGTCTAGTGTTACATGCACCGGAGGTTGTCATTGACTTGAGTTTTGTATGTGCCGTGCATAGTATGTTGTCTGGAAAATTTCTCATTCGGCCGGATTAGATGATGCAACAATCATTGCAGAAGAGTCAAGGTTGATCCCGACTTATTATTCAATTGAAACTTGTCCTGCTATTTGGACGAACCACGAGTTCAAACTATCAGGATTTTCCAATTCCCAAAATAAGTTGAAAAAACAATTTATTGTCGTTGGTCAATAACTGAAGGCTGAGGAGCCAAAATTGTTTTCAATTCACGGCTAGGTTCAACCGAAGAGGTTCGAAAATTGGCTATTGATGGGCTGATGGTGTGGAAGAGAAAACACCCACAGGTTCAGTAATATTTGTCTCGGTAGCAATTACTGAAGAACTAGTGATAGGAAAGTTGATTGCTTCCCCAGACAAAACAGCAACGCCCTTGTCGCTTGTAATGCAAGAGTCTATGGGTCAGAAAACCACACGCATGTTTCTTGGCTTTGATTTTATTCTTGATTCAGTGGCATATCTGTCGCAATTTTATGGACAATGTGAAATGAAATCTATTTTCGTCTTTAATGAAGATGACAAAGGTGTCCTCATAAAATCTATAGAAGCGGAACACATTAGCGGACAAAATCCTAGGGTTTTAACTCCAGAGTGTTTTACGTAGAGCTACTCAAAACCTCAAAAATACTCTAACACTTGGTTCCTACAGACTCAAACGAACAAAATACACAGGTGTGTACTTGGCAATCGAGCAAATCAAAACGAAAATTCCAACAGTGGACTTTAACACTGATGCAATCCCCAATCTGGTCAATGGAATTAAGATAGAACTTTTGCATAAAAAAGCTCACCTTTGGAGACAACGGATTGTCAATTTCATCGAACAGGAGATTTGTAAAACGAGACAAATGACCTTTAACGGAATAAAATCTCTTCCGTCTAATCTTGACAACCCCAATTTGTTCCTTCTATGGTGGGATTTCAAGCAAAGAAATCTAGTGCAGTGTTATAAGTACATAAATGTGCTACGGTAACAGCAAATATAGCTGATATTCCTTATTGCTCTGAGAAACTACTTGTCATTATGGATAATTCAACCAAAACAAAGTTTACGAATCCCATCACTCAAGTAGTTTATCCTAACTATACACTAAAAACTTGTGATCCAATTGCTGAAGGCATTTTGATTTTCTATGTAAGTGACCATTCTGCCGCTCGGAATCCGGAATCTTTGACTGTGTTTAGTCACTCAGACTTTGCTAACAATCTACCTTCTCTATGCACGGCGAGATTGTTTAATTATGAGAATTTTCGATAAGTGCAAGAGCACGAGTTTTGAAATATTCACGAAGGATAATTGCGGTCGGGAGATTTAATCAGAAGTTAGAAAAAAAACATTCATATCATGTTTTAAGCCATTTCAATCCCAATTTGCGATCGGAAATGTCTGATTTACCAACGTGGAGATACTAAAAAGTTTGGAAAGTTTAGCCGAAAGCTCTTTGTATTGGGCTGAAAACCTCAAGCTCAGCATGTTAACATTGTTTGCGATACTTGAGTGTTTCCATATATTGTCTAAAGCAATTTCTTCCGTTCAAATTTTTACGTACGGCGTTCCTTTTCATGGCGTCGACTATCTTATGAATCCGTTCGCTCCGTTTCTCAGGACCATGGATCGTAACTGTGAGATAATGCAACTAAACAATCCTGTTTCTAGTGTTCCGAATCAACCACTGCTGGAAGCAGTGCCTCCTAAACTGGTAAGAGATAGTCTCTGTCCTACAGAAAGGATAGTGGCTACACAAGAAGGATCTAGTTTTTCTTTGGAACCGTTCTTTTGGGGAGATTCTCAATAGCCATTTGATTGATTATGATCCCGTATCGTTAATTAGCCCTATTTACAAAGGCAGTTGGGCCGAGGAAACCGAGAGGACTAGCGGTCTTTTCGAGACCGATGTTCTTTGTCCCACTATATACAGAGATTCCAGAAACCAATCTTGGCTCGGTGCCAACATAAAAGCCTACAATTAAAAATGATGTTCAAACCTCACGGAAAAAGTATTTGGCGCGGCCTCATCACCTTCCGATTGAACTACTGTAATGGACACCTCACCAACAAAAGAAAAAACATAAGATGAAGCGCCGGTGTGCATATACCGTATACCGAAGAAGGTGACATTTTATGTTCCGGAAGTAGATCCTCTAAATAAGAAAAACGATTTTCTGGAAAAAGCCGAAGTAAAGCCAGAACTTAAGGAAGGCCTTATTGCCTTCAGACCGAGCACATATGCTTAGACAAAAGAGCCTTGGCGGAGGAAATGCTAGGTGTCTCCTACAGGTTGACCCGAAATCAAGAATGAAAAATAATCAGGAGATGGTACTCCTAAAATTAAATGGATTTCTGACTCCTGTGCCAGCCGGTTCTTTAAAAAGAGAAAAAGTGATTTTAAACGACAGGGTTTCAGGATTGAAAAAAGATCTACATAGGTCAACTCAACAGCTGTGGTCAGCCGAGAAAGAAAAAAAGAAAATTCTAACGGAATTGAAACGTTTAAAAACGGACAAGGAAAACTTGGAAGAACTGAAATCACAATTTCTAGAAACGATGAAGAATTACGTCAAACTGGTTACTCTCTGGAAGGGACAAACGAAGTAATAAAAAACTACAAGAGGATTTAAAAATTGAAGAAGACGAAGCAGAGATGCTAAAGGAAGAAAATGATCAAATAAGGAAGGAAAGAAACAAAGCAAGTTTGGAGTCGTCGGACAGTAATTGTACCAATAACAAAAGGCAGTTGGAACTGCTACAAGCAAAATTTGATTTTACCTACTAAGCAGTAGTTACTATTGTAATGCCAGGAAACCAGGTTCAAAAAAAAAGCCACTAAGGAGGCTGGTCTCCAGCCAATCGTTATCGTCTTCATCCGATGAAAACTGAGCACTTAACTGATCAAACATTTCTAGAGTTTGGTTAATCTTAAATTCTTTTCCCCACTTTTCAAAACAGTTGGTACTGTTAGTTCAATTTCGTTTTCCTTTTAACTTTTTTACTGATGTATATCTTTTACTTCTTTACTTACAAAATTTTATTATCGCACATAGACGTGCTCTCTCTAGGAAGAGAGACATGTAACAACCAAAAATTCTGGTGAGTCATTTCGCTAACCTGATCCAGTTTGGTTGTTAGGAGTTCGTTGGTTGTTCTTAATAAGTTCATTGTACTTTGTACAAGTCAGAAATTGAACTATTATCGGTAACATGTGACGCAAGCGCCCCGAGAAGGAGAAACTCTCAATATTAGATTGTATTTTAAATATCAATTTCACTGTTTTGATTTCCTGCTCAATATCAAGCTGGCGCTTAGAATTAAATTCTTTCGAGTCAATTGTTATTCAAGCCAAATCTTAGAGAAAAGCATGTGCGTGAATTGAGTGTATTTAATAACAAGACTTAAAAATTTCCTGGTAACCCTTTTTAAAAAACCCAAGTCGAGCCCATGCGCATAAAAAATTCGAGTTTTAAAATAACAGTATCAAGTAGAATTGCTAGATTTTAATATGTCTGATCCAAAAACGTGTTTCAAAATCTTCTGCCCATTGAGAGTTCCTCATAACATTGGTTTTGAGACATTCGAAGAAAAACGTATAAGGATCTAGAAATTGTAAGAACAGCCGGAAAAATTGGTGAACTCGGACTACTGTTATTTTGTTTCCTGTTCACAACTCATGAGGACTAGACTTGCAAAAATCAAAGAACAAAAAATTGTTCCTCCTAGGCTCTGAAATTGACAAATTGACAAATTTGGGGAAAAAAATTGTGTTTTTCATAGCCAACTTTGGCTCCACTTCGTTTCAGGGTCCTCAAATATATGAAAACTTCAAACGAAGAATTTATTTCTTTTATTGCGTTAAAAATTGCTTTTTTTAAACTTAGTATTAGTTCAAGTCTTTCACTACGTTTAGCTGTCTAATAATATATTGAATTTGATGTATAAGATAGAATGACCAAAATCTCACTAAAACTGATTTTTCTCTCGAGGTTGCCATATTAGTACAATGATACAATATAATAACACAGTTTTATCGTACAATATTCTACACTAATACAAATGTAATTATTTTGATTTAATCAAAAATTTTAATTTTCTCGACATTTTGTTTTTGAATAAACATTTATAGTCTTTTTGCCGGGAGAAAGAGAGATAGAGAGAGAGAGAGAACTAGAGAGAAGGAAGTTAAAAGAAAAGATGAAAAAGAGACCGGGAAAAGAGAAAGTGATCGAGGTCTTCATTTGTCTTTGGCTTCTTCCTCCTCTTTGTGCTTCCCGTTTTTGGGCAGTCCAGATGTAATTTCATCAGTCCAACATAATCATGTTCCGGACTTGTACATCACAAACAGACTCCTATCCGATTTCTCTTAAATGTACTCCCTCCCTCCTACCCTCTACACCCCACCCCCCACACCCCCCTCTATCGCCCTAGTCTAATCTATACCCTTCTATCTATACCCACACAATAGTCTAACAATACCCACACCTATATCCACATTAGATTTGGAGAGCAATTTTGTGTACACTGCCTGCCTTCCCATCCCTTTACAAGTTCACTGTTAAGTAGGTTGGATGTAATAGGGTGCCATTAATTCCATACCCTTGGATTCGCAGCAGAGACCGGAATTTGGAAATCTAACACCAAGCCTACTACTTGGTCTGTCAGTGCAATTAATGCAAAATTATCCCCTCCCCTTTAAAAATACATTATTTCCATGCCAAGAAATTATATAAAAGAATGCGGAAGAAAGATTCCAGAAAACCGCAATAATTTTAGCTCGAAAAAGAGTTTGTATCAGATCAATGAAAGGCGCTAAAAACTTGCAAATTTGTAATAAATGCGGTCTCTCTCTACCGTAGGCCTCCAGTTTTCAGATCTACCCTATTAATTTCAAAAAACGTATTACCGTTAGTAGAGATTTAATTGAATTCAGATTGCGAATACCCGGACGAACCTCGCAGACAACTTCAGCAATGATTCAGAATTTTTCATTCTGTATTTTTTTCTGCCAATTATTCTGATCATGTCACTTTTCGGACTGATCCTGGTAAATTCAGAGCGTCTTTCTGGATTTATTCTTCACAGTATGAAAAAAAAATCTATGAGTTTTCTCTCAGCAGAATGAATTTTTTTGACTCATACGCTAAATTTTCAATGAAATGATTTTTTTTTCTATGAAAATTTCACTGATTTTTTACTAAGCATTATGATTAAAACTCATCTTTGAACGTACGGCAAAAAAATTTCCTCCTCCATGGCCTAACAATTACTACCTATTTGAAAACACTAAAAACAGACTTCAAATTGAAGAAAAACGGAAAAATTACAAGATTTCAATAAATGAGACCAAATTCAGCAAGTTTTGGTTTTTGCTGTTTAAAGGCTGTTTAAAGTTTCAGTTTTTGCTGTTTAAAGGCTGTTTAAAGTTCTGAAATTCTGCTCCTGCAACTCTGCTTGGAAAACTACATGGATCACTGCTTGAACTCCTGTGAACTCCTATACATCTCCTGAGATTCTCCACACTGACATTCTGAGATTCTCTGAAAAATTACGACAACTGTAACCCTTCTGCACAGCTGGAAGGTTTACCAGCCGCCACCTTCGTCACCTGCCCTCAAACCGTCCCGAAATTGCGCCCAAACATCCGGGTGTTCGTCAAATTGTCCAATTCTTTCACCAAAGCGTCAATATGATAACCATACCTCTGAAACAGATCCAAGGAGCCGAAAAAGAAGCCGATAAAACGGAAAACACATTGTAATAGACAAAACGTTAAATTAACATGGTAATAAAATTGCACACACTTGAACACACTTTAACATTTGCTCACCTTGATATACACACTACCACATAACTTTACACAGTAATACACAGTAGTGAACATTAATACACAAGTTGCAGTACAATATTACCAGCTACTGACAAACTCCTCAAATACAGAGAGGATCATTGCGGCCAAATGACTAAAATCATGGCCTTCTTTGTTGAAATGATAAGTTTTATGATGATCAAAATCAGCACGTTTTACCATTTTTGCACACTTGAAATTAACTCCAAATTTTTCACTCAGAAAGACGTTGTTGTTCGTCACAATCAAGGGATCTAGATCCCCTCGCCTCATGTTCCCAACAAATTTTACTTTCGACGGCCAGATAGCATTCCAAAATGGGAGGGTCGACTGTGGTTATAGTTATAAATACTGTTATAAATAAAGTCGACCCTCCATCTACATCCAACACTGTGGTTATAAACATAAATATTTATAAATACTGTCGACCCATCTAGATCCAACACTGGGCATAAATTTATATAGTTATATATATAAATACATTCGACCCACTCCACTCCGACCCACCTCCATCTCCGCCTCGCCCCCCTCTCTGCTCTCGTTTGCACCCCCGCTCTTGTTCGCCCCCCCCTTTCGTTCGCCCCCCCCCATTTTTTTTAAAAACTATCTGATTCAACTATCCTGTAAATTTGAGAACCGCTCTATTGTTTGGGCCCAATTTCAGGACGATTTGATTGCAGGTAATGCCAATCTTGGACGCTCCTGGCCAACCTTCAGTCTGTTCAGGAGGGTCCGATACGTCGTGAATTTTCACGAAAGAACCTCTAAGGAGTCCGGATGAAAATATAGGTTTCGGGAGGAGGGTAATAGCGGGGGGAGTGGGTGTAGGGGTTGGGGTTTGATGTTACGTGTACTTTCCGCTATTCCAGCCCAGCCCAACGCCCCCTCCTCCTCCTCTTCACCCCCGCCGCAAGCCCAGCTCAGCCCAGTCCAACCCCCCCCCCCCTCCTTGTCACCCCCACAGTTTTATTTTATAAACTTCTGGGAATAATCTCATCAAGAGTCAAGAGTCAGGAAAATGTAGGACCTCCTCCTCCTCTGCACCCCCTGTTCTCTGTTTTCCCCGCTGTTCTACTCTGCACCCCCCCCCCCCGTTCTCTGTTTTCTAATTTTTTGTAACGTGTCTTTATACTACGATTTAACTTGGTTTTTGCTTGATCGTGCGACACGTTTACCAAATTTTGCGATTTTCAAAAATTTAATTTTTACTATGATTTTACTCTGATCAGAAAAAAACAATCAACTAAGAATGCCCAGTGACAATTCATGATAAAAATGTTTCTGGGTTTTGTCTGCTCATAATGCGAGGTAAATTTACCCTTAGGTCACTCTGATTCAGGACTGATTTAACGTTTTAACATTGAATTGTAATGAATCAGTACTGAAATGTTCTGACACGAGGCTTCGGGTACTTATATTACCAATAATGGTATTCAAGTTCTGGAAACTTGAAGTTCTTTTTCTCAATGTAAAAAATTACTCGCTTTATTCAAATACGTTAACATGCTGGATCATTGATCGATTAATTCTACTCGGCTTAGTATTTAATTTTTATTTCGCGATATTTTTTATCATCGCAACTTTTTACATAAAATGTTAAAATTTTTTGCCTTACTAGAATAAACCTTAGCTTTAATTTAATCTACTGTAAAGTATCTGAAGATTTCAGGTTATATACATTAAAATACTGCCTCAGTGTAACTACTTTAAATCTACCCTAGCCAATAAAAATGAAAAACCTATTCGGGGTAAATAATTTGGGGTAAATAATTTAATATCAATTTTTCTTAAACATCTTTTTCGGTGAAGAGATATTAAAGTTTTTGATTAGTGTTTTCGTAAACCTGGACTCAGTTTTTTCATTTTAGGGCTCCATACATCCTTTCTTTATGCTAATTACGAAAACAAAACGTTTCGCAAAAAAAATAATTTCTTTACTATCTCACAGGACGTAGTAAGATTATAAAAACCCGGATTTAAAAAATTATGAAAAGATTAAACAAGTTGTTTGATCAAAAATTGTTTCTATTTGTTAGAATATGCACTGCAGTATGAAAACTTTGATTAAAAAATGTAGCTTGAAATTCTGGACCAGTTGGCTCAGCCGAGAGCACAGGGTTGCTTGGAATCAATTTATTAAAAAAGCAGCATAGTTTGTATTTCAGTAGTGTGGCTAACAATTTGTTTAAAACGACATGATAAATTTTCGATAAATTATTCTGAAGCTAGATTGCAAAAACTAAGAACCTTTAAAAGGTTTCAGTGTATTTTTGAATAAAAAAATTAGGTTAAAAATTATTACTGTTAAATACTGTCACGGAAAATTGAAAATTATATGTCTAGAAAATATCCGCTATTTTCATAGAAATTTTCCAAATAAATTGATAAAGACACAAAGCTTTGATAGTTTGCATAAAAAGTTTGCACCAGGTTCGTCTTTTTTCACTCAATTTATCAAATCTCGTGGTTAAAATTTGTAGAAAATTGTTTGACAGAGGGAAATGTTTAAATCAACATGTATATTAAAATGCCTGCTATTTTAATGTTCAGTTTTTTGTCAATTTTTTTCTGTTTGTTTTTTTGTCTAATGCTATACTTGGTATTTTTCTATGAAATTATCCCTGGGTGATTCGAAAGTGAAAAGATCGTAATAAGTGATCTGAAACATCTCATAAGTTCAATTGAATCTTCATAATTACACACAGTACATAACTGTGCGATATTTTCTACAGATTTTGAAAGCAAGCTGTCCTTTTATATCTGTTTAGCACATCCAAACAATTCGACATTTACTTTTTACAGTGATTTTGCGTGATTTACAAAACACGGTTTTAGTAGGAACGGCTTATAAATGTTTTCTCACAAAGGGTTACATCACAGCCACATTTAAGCTACATTTATGAGGCGTGATGCAAAATAGTTGTTAATTTTGGACATCAAGGAGTTAATTTTCTGCATCAAACTTTCTGAATTGTCCAATCTTTCATAGTATCGATTGAAAGTTTGGGGATGCCCAAAATTTCAGCCAGATCGAAAAGTGTGAAATTTCTGGATCAAGCATGACTTATTCGGCTACAAGCCGTAAATTATTAGTATGCTTCTTGAGCTTACATCCAATATTGTATTTTGTCCCTACAAAACGCCCTTAAGCCACATTCCTTCCTGTGCACCCCAATCACTACTCAATTTTGCCCCAGAATTCATTGCGTCTTTTTCCTGTCACCTTTCCTAAGTTGGGCATAAATCTCCTGCCGGTGCCAGCGGCAGTCCGGCACAGAGTGCGGGACAAAAAGAGCCAGAAATAGAGGGATAACTGAAGAATAGTGATGAGAGTTGAATTATATTACCTCAAATTCTAAATTTATTTTACATTTGTTAAATGTAGCTGTGCTGATGAATTCCCCTATTTTTTTCCGTTGTTACGAAAGTGTTAAAGGGGCTAATAATAACCATCATCTAACCGAACCATGGTGCCCTATCTGGCTACAGTATTTTTATTTAGCCTTCGCCTTTTTTGACACTCTTACACTTTTGCTCTTAACCCAAGGTACACACTTACATAACCGTATGTATGCATGTACTTAGAGATCTGTGTGAGCGAATTCGGGCAGTGAATTGCCAATATTACAATAATGTCACTCTAGTGATAAGGACCAGCCACGCAGACGCAGATTAAGCAATTCCAAAATTGTGCCCAACATTAAACGAACAGTATACACATTATACATACATATACACATATTCTAATCTGGTACCCCACTGAAGACCAACCCTTCATCCAGGTTTAACCCAGCTATGTCACTTGGTACATACCCCACTCTACATCTCTACTCTTGTACCAGCATATCCACCAATCCTTCTATCAACAATCCCCCCCCCCTCCCTCCCCCTACCCCCTGTACATCTCTTCCTTGAAATAACCACCAAATGCCCCCCGCCCCCTCATTTAGTGCGTTCTGGCGAATGTGTGCTGGAGTTATGTATATCTTTATTAAGCAAAATAAACCCTAAGTATTTGATTGTAAGGTAAGCATCCAAGTATGATAAATCTCCTTCCCAGCTAATACTACATCCACTATCACACTACATAGTACTATGGTTCTAAACCAGCCCTATTAATCCTCCGCTTTTTCCAGTGCCAGGCAAATCAAAGATGAGCCCAATGCATCCTTCTAGTCAGCAGTCCCTCCCTGCTGCCTCCGTTTCCTCTAATGCCCATAAAAGTAGATGGAGATAGAGTACCAGCTAGACCCAACAATGCCAATAAATCACTCCAAAGTAGACACAGCACTTTTATTTGTGGCCCCAAATGTGAAGTATTAACTGGAAGCAACTTCAGATTAAAACACCACTGCATCAAAAATAACTAAGGCCACTATTTGGGCTGAGAAAAAATGTTGGCTCATTCCTTGGAAAATAGCTATATTTAAGATTTTTGGCCTAAATATCGCCAATCTTTTGTTACAATGTTCCAAATTACATCACTTTTTTCAGCTAAATGAATATTTTGGGATGAACAAACTACGATGAAATGTGTAGGCTCTTTACTTTCCTTGACAGATAGATCTTTTTAAGATTTTCGGGCTATTTCACTATTATTATGTCACTATTTTTCAATTTACGGTCACCGTTTTCTGTGTTGAAAATCAGTGACTTTCATATCAGATAACGGTGACAAAATACTGATAATTTTGCGACGAAAATGGCGTAATTAGATTCCGTGTTTTAAACTGGAATTGCTAGGATGGAGGATAAAACATTATAGTTTAGGGTTATAAACTTAAATTATAACTCGCCGTATTTCGCATGCAGTTTTGTGTGAAAATTAGGAGCAGTAAAAAATCCGAACAATCATCTGATAGATGAAGGCAGTCAAAATAATAAGGTAATAATATTAATAATGTTTGTAAAAAAAATAAGTTTTTGTCCAATTTTTGCTAATTTTGGTCAATTTTTTTGCAAATTATTGGTTATCTAATGGTAATCCACTAAATTGGATGGTTTAAAGCTTGAAAGTACGGTTTATTGTTATTCGGTATTGATTCTAAATTTTTTTTGATTTGCCTCAAATTTGACCAAAAATTTTCAAAATTGAACAATTTAGCATTATATTCTCACATTTTTCTCATATCTGAAGTTAATTTTTTGCAATATAATCATAGTGGACCAATTTCTGAATTTCCCAAATTTCGAGCAAAAATTTTCAAACTCGATGTTTTTTTGTCCCAAATTTTGATATGTGGGGTTTGATGGTGACCCTTCTATCCAAAAATACAAGATTGATTTATTACTGATAATTCGTTATTCCATTTGGTGCTGTAAAAATCAACTATTTTGCTGGGTAGGTTAACTTGCCGTCTAAATCCTCACTATATCAGATTAAAGATACCAAAAATAAATCAGTACTTTGGTCTTACAATTCGTGTAATATAGCAGAAGCAGAGTTGAAATGTTTGAAAAGGTGCCCAGGTCTAAGAAATTTCAGATTTGTCCAGTATTTAGAATTCCTTTTTCTTCGTCAGCCAGCTGCTTCCGATTTCTGCTTTGAGAACCGATTGCAGCCGGAAAAGTTCCGTTTGGGTTGGATAGATTGGGATCCCAACTTCTGACATGATCGCTTTGCCTTAGGAGCAACTGCGATAGATGGATCGTGAATCATTGGACAGAAAAAACGCAACTTGATTTGGCAGAAAACAAATTAGCATAATCTAATAATTTGAGAATTGTATCCCAATTGGTTTAATTATAGAAGTTGGTTAATCTTGGGAAATTATCTAGTGTAATTGACGAGAAGCAATGTACTTGCTTTTTCAAGAAGATCCCTTCTGTTCGGTTAGGGAGCGGCACCATGAAAAGGAGTAAAACCACTCTTTCGTTAAGGATTCAATTCATTAACGATATAAGCAAAACAATCTATAAGCATTGGTAACGTTCATAGCAACAAGTGAGATTTAGACGGCAAGATTTTTGATGTTCTTTTGCCGGTTTTTTGTCTGTTTTTGACATCAAAATCGGTTCATAATCGGTCAACAATCGTCTAGAGAACTTAACAATGTTAAGCCGAAAACCGCCTTATTCGATAAATATCATGGTAGTATTTACTTAAAATTAGGTTTTATGAATTTTTTCGGAACTTTTTACGTATATTAGAAAGTAATATGTTCTTATCTTAACGCTTAGAAATACTCGATTCTGATTGGATAATAATCTCTCGCTTACATCTATTTACTTAGTAACATCTCAAATGATTTTAATATTTCAATAAAACCCTCCCCCCCGCCCCCGAATTTTCCTTTCCCTTTTTTAACGTTTTTTTCCCGATATTTTTTTAAAATAGCTCGCCCTTTCTCCACATGAAAAAAATGAGAGTTTTATAATATAAATCAAAAGTAGCCTCTAAAGTCGACAAAATGATGTTTATTCTTTCGCTACGATGCGTAAACAACGAGCAAAAATTTGGCTGAAGAAAAGAAGCCGACCTCGCATATGTTTCCCCCCTTTTGATAAAAAATGTTGGAATAATATTTAACGAACCATCCCTAACAACAACTTGTTGAACGAGTCGCCTGTTCTCTCATCCGTTTAACATAAATTTTATCCTATCTATCGGAATTACGCAATTTTAGTTCATAATTTTAATTTTGAGCACTATTTCTGATAAAATAAGATTCAGATTTTAATTATTAATCTGAAAATTCATCTGAATTTATGGTGAAAATTAGTTAATTGGGAAACATTTAATTAATCAACATTTGGTAATAGAACAAAAAGTACTAATAGAGAACAATTTTGGAAACAGCGCAACTTTCAAAGCTCCATGAGATTTAACTATTGCATGTATAATTTGCAAATTACTATGGTATCAACTTAAGTAAGTATTGTACAAAGATATATTGACAAGATTATGTTTATGTTGCAAATGAATCACTGCAAAGTTTCTAAAAGTCTAGCCTAGTTCTGCCATCAACATTTGCTGTCAACAATTTATAAATAACTTGTCAATGGAAAGCTTAGATCTGATAGAACCAAAATATATTGATTGTTATTGCTTAGACGAACAGATTTGAATCAGTATTTAAACAAATATGTCTACACACAATTAGTTTGATGGAATGATGAAATGTAATTAGGGAATCGGAATTATTGAACGGAAACTTCCATCGGGACAGATGACGCGACAGTTTTAGGAGAAGTTGTTGATTCTTCCTTCATGGGAGATTTCAGAGCTGTGTCGGAGAGGTCAGATTTGGTTAAGTTCAATATGTCACCCGTGGCAAAATTGGAGGCGGTTGTCGGTACGACAGAGCTCCCGATCGTTCGGCTGATGAGGTTGTTATTGGCCGACAACGAGGAGAGAGAATTAGGCGAGTTCGATATCATTCCCAGTCGCTTGTCAAATTCTGAAAGCAAATTTTGGGCAACTGAGTTGTTGGTAAAGGTGTTGGGTGATTGTTTGTCGGGATTGGACGAAGCGTTGATGACGTCAGGGTCCAATCCTGCGCCCGAGAAGTAACTGTTGATAGCACTCAGCGAAGAGTAGAGACTTAAGTTTAGTTGTTGTTGGGCAGTCGTGTTGACTAGGTCGCTACTTGTTAACGAGGGGGCTGTTGTCGTATTGCTGCTTCGGGTGCTGCTCGAATCACTGTTTGTCGTAGAAACATTAGATGGTGATAATCCAGTGAATGGGCCAGTGGGGGGAGGAGGGGGCGGGGGCACTCCACTGTCTTTGTGGGCAATACTGAGGTGTCCAAGAAGAGATCTCCTGGATTTGAACACTTTGTCACACTGATTGCAAGGCAAGTTGAGAAAGTGGATCTTTTTGTGTTCCCTCAAGTCGTTCACAAATCCATACGCTTTTCCACAAATGTCACACTAAAAATGGACGCATTTTCTCTATTTAGAAAAGCAAATTGTTCAGCAAACAATGCAGCTCGGTTATGATTTTAACTAAAATGTAGCACCATTTGGCGCACAAAATATCATACTTGGTTACCTGGCAGAATATCCGGGTTGTCAATTATACAAAATTCAAACAAGGTAATTGTAAAAAGGCTTATGTGACACTTAGAGACTGGCGAGTCCTCGACGAAACAAAATCAATTTGACAATAGAATTTGGAACAAAACGGATTTATGCGTTCCTGATAATCATACAGGGATCATATATGATTTCTTTGGTCTCATATCAGGATCGTATTAAGCAGGAGGTTATAATTTGATTGGTATCATGTATGATCCTTGAATGACAACTTAAATCGTTCAACCCGGGTAAATTACCTGTAACTTTAGTTTTCAGTGTTTTCAATTCTCATGCATAAATGATAGATCACTCTGTGAAAAACCTCACCTGATGAGAGCATTAATTATCACAGAAAAGTGTCCTTGGAAGTATACAATGATTAACTTCGTTCAGTGTGCACAACAAAAATAAGTAAAACAGTCGCTGGTTATCAAAAATGAAAAACTTATAACTTAAAATTGGCAGCTCCAATGAAAGTTAAAGAAGCACACACATAATTTTAGTGGAAAATCAAGATGTGTTAGTAAACTCGGCATGCATTAATGCAAAATTTTCACTTAAAACCTAAACAGTTTTGCAAGAAATCGGTATAGGTTTCAAATATTTAACTTCTAGAAGTTCTACGTAAGCTTTATGATGTTTTGCAGGTTGTATTTAAAAAAAATCGCAATTTACTCGTTCGAAGTATAAAGAGAAACTACGATGAATTGTCATGTTGTCTAGTTATCACTTGTGAGTATGCAATTTTTATATGCAACTAAGGCCCAAACGTGTTAAAAATCAAACTCAGCTTTAAATTGAAACAGAGAGGAAAGAGAGAAAGAGAAAGCGACGCAGCTAGCCCAAGTGAGTAAGTGGGTGACTTTTTTCACAAGTAGTTTAGTTATACCAACCCGTCCTTTTCCATCCCCTTCTCATAGTCCGCTCCCACACTTTGGGAAGATAAGCTTTCTAAGGAATAGACAGTTTAAGTTTATGGTCTACAGTCAAGAAACAATAAATAATACTAGTAATAATAATAAACTGTTTATGGGTAACTTCAGGACAACAGAATTAGGTAAGAATTGGCCTCTTTTGAGCTGCCTTTTTGTTACATCGCATTTCAGAATAACTTATGAGCAGCATCGCTTTTATTTTGCATCGAATCCATGTAAATAAGATTTATAATATTTGCAAAAAAAATTCAAACAAAATTCTAAAGTCTGAGTTTTTTTTGGAAAACAGTATAACAATTTATAACTGAAGTGTTCTTCAAAAGATAAAATGCTCCCTGATGGTACTATTTTCTTTAGTATAATTTAAGAATTTTTATTTATGAATTCAAACGTACCTTATGAAGAGGCGTGCTATGTTTGCGTTGGATATGTTTCTTTAGATTCATGCTTGAGCCCAAAGTCACCGGGCAAAAAGGGCAAGGGTGCACTTTGGTCTGGTCTGTTTTATTGGGCATAAATCCAGCATTTGGAACCCCACCCATTCCGCTGGCCGCAGTTCCAGGCCGACTGGTTCTGTTAGCAGAGTTCGGTTTGCGCTGCCGGGTAGTTGAAGTCGAAGAAGAGACTGGGTTAGACGTCGAGTTATTTGCTGGTTGCGACAGAATGTCACTGTTGATGCTCAGGGCGTCACTTTGGGGAGAGTTTGCTAGGAACTGGGAGTCGGAGGGTACCTTGATGGATCCGGGTTCCACTTTCATATCTGAAAAAACAATTGCCCAACTCAAATTTGCGGTATTTTTTCAAAAACTTGTTTAGATTTCTTTTTGATATTTTTGAGAAACGTTTGGAAAAAATATATAAGGATTTTTGTTGTTTTGACTACTTCTTCCGCAAAAAAATTGCGATTAGTTGATTTTGGCATCTTGAAGTCATTAGTTTCTTGTTGGTCAACGGACTACTAACCCATTAAGCAATCGATTGCACTTTTGGAGGTGGTGGTGGTGGTTGTGGTGGATTCAATATCAACAGGTGAGTCGTGACTGTAGTCCGAACATCCATCCATACTCCCGTTGTCGTTATCATCATCAATGGATCCTTCAATCTGGTGAGTTTCTCCTGTTACATTAGAAAGTGCGCCATTTAGCAGACTGTTCGCCTGGCCTACCAAAGGCAAACAGCCAACAGTCGCGAGGTTGAGAGCCGCTGTCTGTATAGCGGTGGCACTGTTAACCACCACAGGCGGTGTGGTATGACCCGCGACTGGACTCCCGAACAGTCCCAAAGGATGCGCCATGCTTTTTAGGGAAAGGTCGAGGCCTCGGGAAGCAACAGGTGAAACTGATGCGCGGTCGTATAGTGATGGGATCAAGGGCAGAGCACTGATGATAGGCGATGAGTTGCTGAAACATCAAAAATACCACGACATACACGGATACTGCCAAAGTCAGTTCATTGGACGTTAATGAAAAATAAGTCGTGATTAGAGATATCGCTCAATCCTTCCTTCAACTGATTTTCTCTGATAAGCCAAAAGCTATTTATATTTATTATATCCTATAACAATGCGACATCTGAATGAGAGCATTTTTTGTAGATTTGTTTATCTCCTTTTTTCCCAAAAACTAACCTAGCGTCAGAAAGTGCGTTGAAGGCTGAGTTGGGTGTGATGGGTTCCAGCGGTGCACATGATGAAGTGCTGCTATCGGGACTAGGCTTCTTCAGTTGGTGATTGATATTTGAGGTCATTGAGGTGATGATGTTTCCACCATTGCCATTCCCACTGCTGTTTGGCGGGGTGAGGAGAGGATAGCCTTGTTGCTGCTGCTGTTGTTGCTGGTCAGCCAGATCTGCCAACTCCTCCGCACATAGCTCCGCTTGATACTTGTACAACACGGTGTGGCATCTAGAACCAAAACTTGATTGAAGATCATCAAATTCTCCAACACCTCTCTCTCTCGCTCTCGCCTTCCGATACTACACTCACGATTTACAGCCACGCATATCCTAGTAACTTTGCAACAATGTTTACGATGTTATTGCAGTTTGTAAAAGCTATCAGTTAATTTGAAACTTGTAAAGTTACCACAACAATGTTTTTGCTGCCAGCTCGTATTTAAGCACAAAAAACACATTCGAACCGTTTCATAATTATCAGAATTGCATTTAAACTAATTAAACGAAAACTATTTGATCTCCCCGTTCCCGATTTTCTTGACCACGAGCACATAGTCAATAAACGCTCTCAAAACCTGCTATTTCATTTTAGTGGCCACAATTCTCACTCCCATTCAATTTTTAAGGCACACAAATTCAACACAAAAAGTTGCGTGGAATTGAAACTTCGTCATTTTATTTACCTTTCAAGGGCTTCCCATGTTCCTTCGATGACGTAACAATTGGTGGCTGTCATTTGTGAGTCAATTTTGACACCTGTCATTGATTGGAGGAGGTCGAAGAATGTCTGCTTGTTGTCGCAGTGTCGCTTGCAAATTCGGTCGAGCAAGTTTTCGCCCAGCTGAGCCCTCACGAATTGAAAGACTGACATTTTGATGAAGTCTCTTATCTTACGATTTGGCAAATTTCACCCCTCGACACAAACCTTAAATAGACAATGTGCATTGAATAAAAATTGCAGAAGCTTTGAGCGACTAGTAGTTGTTGGAAGAATTCAATTAAGGCGGCTTTGTATCGCGAAGAAAAGTTTCAAAGTAATTGATTCATCTAAATGCAGGATTTTTACTCAAAAACGATGAAAGTTTCCTGAAATTGTTAAGATAGAGCGGGAATTGGTTAAAAAGTCTTTGCGCTCAATTAGCGGCTTTCTGATTGTTTATGCTTTGAAATAGAATAAATTTAAGCTTTGATTTATTGAGAAACGCTGAAGCTGACTTAATTACAGTCACTAGCTTGAATGAATCTAAAAATCAATGGCGGGTGGTTTAATGGATATCAGAGGCATTAATTAATTGTTTGCTTAACATAAATTTGAAAAACAAACTTTGTCGGAAAAAATTACAAAGTATAAAAGTAGACCGATGCTCCTAAGATTCTATTTCAATAATTGTCGAATGTTCTCAAAACTTTTTAATTATTGCCTGGCTACCTTAGATTGAGAGGGTGATAAACTGACAAAATTTGCCGTTTCAATAATTAAATTTGATTACGGATTAGCTTGAAGATGATAGCTTTGAAGAACAGCAAAATGTGACTTACAATTAAACTTGAGAATTTGCGGTGATGTGACCGAACGTGAAAAACCGGATTGCATAATAGAATAATTGACCTTTTCATTCAAACTAGAGCGTGACAGAAATTTGCGAATGCACAAAAACCACAATGAAAAACTGGCCGAGGCGTGAATTTTTTGGACTTCACGCCGGCTTATGAAACAAATGCTGTTTTAAGACTCAACAATCGTGAAACATGGTCGATCAATATGTAAAGCTATGAAATTCTTGCGCATAAAAAATTGGTTGAATGACCTGTAAAGCTTTCGTGGGTACTTACCGCTGAAGTTCAAAATTAGCAGATCATTTAGACTTGGCAAATCTACAGCTTTGGCGATGACAATATTTCTGTTTACTTATCAGATTTTTGTTTTTGTTTGAGCTATTTTCCTGGCAGGAGGGAAAATAAGGAATTAGGCCGGGGAGGAAAATGAAGAAAATAAAGACAAAAAATGAGGAATACTGCGACTACTGAGCGGGTATACTATAAATAAAAGTGAGTGTTATTGTGTTTGTGTATTCCAATTGAATTGAAAGATGGGGGCCTGAAAATGAAAATGGAAAAATTGGGATAGAAAGCAAAGGATGGAAATTGGCTGAAGGAATTGTTTTTGGATTTGGGCAATTCAATTGGTCGCTCTTCGTCCGGTCGGCCGGCGGCGCTTGAAGAGAGAGAAAGAGAGAGGGAGCTTTATGTTTAGTTAGGCAGTAGCAGCTAGCTAGCTTGCTGGGGATGTAGGCAACAGCAGCAGTAGCAAGCAGTGGGCAGGCGATTAGTAGGGAATTAAAAGCGAAACAAATAACCCGTACTGCTCTTAATATTGCTCTTGTTCAGTAATTGCACTGTTGCATTAGTGGGGAGCTATTTATTATTTCGTAAACCAATTTTGGGAAGCACCAGAAAAAGTAAATAAGTGGGAAAATTGTAATGAGGAAGCAAGTCAAGTATAACAGGAACAATCTTGGATAATTGCTAGATTTCCCCTGTTTTTACTAAATGAGCAGCAAACAAATCAACCAAACAAACAACCCAAACAAATTCTATCCGTCAATCCCACAATTTTCCCTAAGCAAGTCTCTCTGCGCCATGGGAACAAAAAGCGGCACCACAAAGCGGGCAATTTGCCCAAACCAGAAAAGACAAACCGAAAATTGTAATTTTCATTGAATTGGACACAAAACGGCTCAGAATTGAAAGAACAAAGGAACGGTACTGAAAGGATAAAACTATGGAATTTAAGTGGATTGAAAACAAGATGGACAGCCGATAGACAGAAAAAAAACCAAACAAACAAGCAAACTGATCAGAAAAAGTGGAAGTGGTACCCAAACTGCTATTAAGCAAATTGCAACCTCTACTGCAGTCTTAACTAGTTGTTTAGTTTTTACCAAAAGCATATAGCACAAAACCGGCAACATCTTAACTCACGTGTTCTACTTACAGGAAAGGTACGGATAAAATGGGAGGAAAATGGGAAACTTACTCCTGGGGATGAAGATATTGTTTCCCAATTTTGTTGTTCAGTCACCGACGATTTGAGTTTGTTCCAAGAAAGTTTCCCACGCTAATAATGCGCGAGATGAAATAAGGAAGATAAAAGATGAACAAAAAAGAGAAAAACTGGGAGTTGATATTTTGTTGATTAAACAACAGTTCCAACAGAATGCAGTTTTGTGTGTTGAGCAGCGTTTCCTGTTATTTTGTGAGGATAATTAGAGAAATTTCGGCATAGCTATTCTAAGCTGAAGCTTCTTCTTTTATGCCACACTTTTCCATAGTCAGCGTTCACTCTCTGAATTATCTGAATAAATTTGCGTTTGGAATTTTCACTCCTTTTCCCAGCAAAACCGGTGCGCTTTTAAGGAAACGAAATCAGAAGAAAATCGGGGAGTAATTTAGTTTTTGTAGTGTAGATTTGTATAGAATGTTGCCGGGGTTGAAGAAACGCTTTTACAATAATTTTCCCCAACTGTTTGTGCATTTTTGGAGCAAATTGCTTTAATCGCGCCGCGATTTGCTGTTTATTTTTATGGCTTCATCCATGCCTCCATTTTCAACCATTAAACACAAAAAATATGAACGCTTAATGTCACTCAAATTTGCTTCATTATTTTTTCACTAAATCCTATTTTACACCCAAATAACACGATATGTAGAGTTTAGTTCTTCAAGCATTTTTTTTTAGGGTGACACATAGGAAAAGTTATAAACGACTACGTAAATGCCCGGTTAACTTCAAAAAAAATTTTGAATCTTCAGAATTTAATTTCAGTTTAAAATATAATCACAAACAAAGGCGCAATTAAGTTGGAGCAATTTATTTGTTAATATAAAAATGCACAATAAAAAAATGCTTAATGGTGTGCCATCCCTAAAATACTTCTGGAACTCTTTGCGAAAAACCGTCGGGAGTAACATCTTTGGGTTGGAAAGATTGTCAATTTTATTGGTTTGCATCATAAATTTTATTGTTTAAACGGGAAAAATCTTGTTTTGCATTATTTTCTGCTTTTTCTTAACGAGAGTAAAACTTCTATCTGATCCGTGTAAATGATTTGCAAGAACTATTAAAATGTAAGAACCTGTTTTTTAAGGAAATAGCTGAACCGGCTCATTTCAATGGTAAAAAATTAATCAGTTCTGAAACATTGCATTTCCAGAATGTTTTAAGTTTCTGTATGCGCAGTTATTCTTCATCATGATTATATTGAAGTCTTAGAGTTCGCTAAGCTTATCCTGTATAGTTCGGAAATTCACCATTCACCAGAAAAGTCTGAGCAGAACGGGTTGGTTGTCATACCAATTTCTTAGTAGTCATACAAGGTCAAATGTGATTCCTAGTAACCATACCAGGTCGTAAATGATTTGTATGAACTCTTGGTAGTCGTACAAAGATCATATACGATTTCCTAGAAGTCAAACAGGGATCATTCAAAAAATTGGAAAGCCTAAAAACTGTATAAATTTGCATTTTCCATCGAACTTGAAGAAATTTTCATACAAGTTTTTATATGACACAAAAAACATTGACTGGTGCCACAAATTCTCGTATGAAATATTGAGGGGACATATTAAATTATTGTATCGAATTTGAAAAGCACAGTTGATTCTAAGCGCTCACTAAATAGTAACTTTGCATTTTGAACATATCCACAGAATGAATTTGATGTAATATACAACTTTTTAAGTGTGTCTTTTAAATTAGCTTTTATGGGTATTAACTGGCTTCAGATAGTATCAAAACTTTAGTTATCTATTTGGAATTACTCTTTTCTTCAGTGTTTAACTTTGAAAAAGATATTGTATGTTAGCGTCTTTTGGTGGATCACAAAGTGATGCGGGGAATCACAAATGTGATACCTCACCGAATAAAATAAAAAAAAACATAAATGTTGAAAAATTTATGAAAAATAGATGTATGATTCTTGACACTAGATTCATATATGATTTTTTGGTAATCATGCACGGATAATATATGATATCTTAGTAGTCATACAATCGTCGTACTCAAAAATACGTTATGATTTGTATTACATCATGTATGATCCATGTACGACTACTAAGAAGTGCCGAACCGGGAAAATAATGTCTAACTTTTGTAGCTAATAACTGGTAATTACTATACTAGTATAGACACTATTTATACGTAACCTAGTTTGTAGACAATTACCACAAAACCCATTCAGCTTAGTGGCTACGACTTGCTACGCAAAGTATTTGTAACAATTACCCACGCGGAATTTCGAATCGCACATAAGACAAACATTGCAGTTAAGCTGAACCTAATATTTCTCAAGGAGTAAATTTGATTTAAATATCGAGACCGGCTTGTATAAATTGTGACATGAACAGAGAGCCGGTCACCCTAAAAAACAGAATGTCTCTAGACTGACTCAGCGCTAATTTGCTCCGGGTTGTATTTCAAAACCCTTAAAATACCAAAACGGTGATATGATGCGTAGTTTTCAGCTTTACAATTTTTTTGCGATACGTGGAGAATATCAACCATAGCAAGCGCAGCTTTAAGTAAGATACAAATGCCAACAAGTGATCAAATTTTATCCAAAGTTCTCTTCTAGTGTGAACCGCTGTGAAACGCCCACAAAAACGGTTTCATGGCAATACCAATACCAAAATGCCAAAATACTCAACAAGTCAACATACCCAAGCCATTTTACCTAATTTAATCCCTTTGCTCTTTTCGTTCAATAATTCCAAATCCCATTACAAATTAGTACTCGGTATTGCAAGCATGTTTTCACATAATTAGGCTGATACCCGGGTCGAGGTTTAGTTAAAAAATAATGTAAAATTAGTGGTGAATTGCGGTGAAAAAAACTTTTTTCACCGCAAAGCGCCCGCATCGTTTAGCGTTGAATGCGCTGAAAGCGATGAATATTTGTAAGATCTGCAGTTTTTAGCGGTGAAGATTTTTTTTCACCGCATTCACCGGATTTCTTACGAAAAAGAAACGTCCGTACACGGGTTCGAGTCACTCACCTC
The DNA here is from genome assembly GCF_964194025.1 of Convolutriloba macropyga. Taxonomy (NCBI): domain Eukaryota; kingdom Metazoa; phylum Xenacoelomorpha; order Acoela; family Convolutidae; genus Convolutriloba; species Convolutriloba macropyga. The sequence continues at coordinate 42,869,044 of NC_134469.1, forward strand.
CTGGTTGTCGGCAACTTCTTATTCCACTGCGCCATTTGTCGCTTACTTCATTCATATTTCTTGTGAATTTATGGTAAACGTCTGAAGTTAGCGGTGAATATTTGTAGGGTTTGCGATTTTAGCGTTGAAAAACTTTCTTTCATCGCATTCTGCTTGTAGCGGTGAAAAATTATTTTTCACCACATTCTGCTAATAGCGCTGAAAAGCTTTTTTTCACCGCATTCTGCTGGTAGCGTTGAAAAATTTTCGTTCACCGCTTAAGCGGTGAAATGAAAAATTTTTCACCGCTTAAATATTTTTTGTCACCGAATTCATCGCATTGAGCGAAAATCTTACAGTTTATCTCAAATTCACTGCAAATCTTAAATCTTTTAGCAATTTTTAGCGGTGACACCTCGACCCGTGCAAATCATTCCAATGCTCAGTTTTAATAGTTTCATATAAAGTACTCTACAGAATTTGGTCATTTGTGGAAGCAGGGAAAGAGACACTCAATAAGTTAAGAGAAATTCCATCTGGATTGTCGAACATATAGAGCGTTGGCTTTGTCTCTGTTGAATCAGTCGCTAAAGAAAGAGTCTTGAGTGCGCAACTCTTATTACACGCCGGAAAAACAGAGGTCAGGTATTGTTCATTCACACAGAAAGTTCCGACACCGCTTAATCAAATTTTTGGAATAAACTACCAAATGAGGACCAGATAGGAAACTCTCAAAAATTCCTCTCTTGGTCAAAAATATTTGGTGTCTCCATTTAAAAAAGTCCTTTAAACTCAAACCTTTGAACAAACTAAATAACGCCTCATTAGAAGGCCGATGATAACCGATATTATATAGAATAAACGAGAAGAAAATTAACAAAGTCAAATAAAACATCAAGCAAGATTTACGACTAAAACTCAATGTCAATATACCTTAAGAAAAAATACCTTAATAAAAACTTTTCTCTGAAATTTTCTACGAATGAAATTTGAACACAAAGTCAGAAATGAGAAAAATAAAAAGCATCACTTTATTGTATTTTTCTTAGATATAGATTCCAAAATAAAAGACGACGGTCTCAAACCTTGTTTTTTCCTTTTCAATTTTCTGTTCAGTGTTTTAGAATATTCACATTCTTCAATGTCATGAAAAATAAAGTTTAGACTTTGGGTGTTACAACATATCATTTTGCTACGTTCATCAAGCTATGAAAATGAACTTTGACAGAAAGTTTTTTTCTAAAACTTTTATTCTGCTCTTTAAACGATAAAGGCATCTCAATTTTTTTACACTCTTTGAAAAATCTTTCTAATGATTCTTCTGGTAGATAAAAATTATCTAAACAATTTTAGAAAACCGTCTGGATTTCTCCAAGCTCGTTTTTTAGTTCTGTTCTTTTAAATTTATGTTGTAGTTTTTTGCTATCAACGTTTGTCAAGATACTAGAAAACTATTAAAACAATACAAAGCTTATTTTAAAATGCTTTAAAAAGTCTTTTTACTATGCACGAAAATAATAACTAAACCAAGATTACAAGTATTATTTATATGGTATGGCTCTAATACCTGTAAAACAATAAAAAAAACTCAATAGTATTATTTTTAATCGATAGCACAGACACAGCAAGTTGCATAGAAAATGAGTAGTTTAGGAACCATTGTCTTTCTACCTGAGCGAAAAATGTTGTCTTCAGTTTTTCTTAATCACATTGTTATCAAAAAGTTTTTTTATTTAATTGTTTCAAGATAATTGGTTTTTTAGTATTTCAAGATGAAAACTCAAGAAGTAAGTTTTTCACATTAAGTTTTCAAACAAAACTTTCTAACAGATGAAGAAAAGAATTCATGGCATTAATCTGAATGCATAAAGTTTCTCGTCTAGTAGTTTCTAAATTTGAGTAAAACGGTGACAAACAATGTAATATACTTAGCAATGTTTCAGAGGTCACCCTGTCTTGCCTGTTGAGTTTCCAGTTTTTATCCCTAACTATATATCAGTATGGGCCATATTTATATTCTTTAAGATAGCCGTTAGAAACAGTTAATCTTTTATCGCCAAAAACTGCTGGTGTCTGTTTCATTAATTTTTACTCAAGCTCTCATACTGAAAAGTAGAAAAAACAACCCTGAATGGACAAAAACAACATAAAATCAATAAACAACAACAATCTTTTCCGCCAAGATTTTGTATTTCAAGAATCAACAAAATAGCAACGCTTTACGAAAATGATCACTCTGCGCATCTCTAGAATGAGGTGAAAATGAAACATTGTTTATGCGAAAAAATGACAAAGAAGGACACAGACAAAAACTTAAGTTGAAGGTCTTAAAGTTTGACCACGGCGAATCAAAAAAATTTTAAAGTCACGAAACAAATTTCGCAGTTCTATTGGCTGAAAACGAACAACAGAACAACAAGTGAAGGTAAAGTTCAAAATTTCGATAAGTATTTCAAAAATAAACGCTGTATCTGTCAAAGAAAGCGTTAGCAAAAAGTTGGAACCAAAAAATACAAAAACTACGCCAAACTAGAAGGCCAATGCGAAATTTTGTTTTTATAATTAAGCGATAAGACCACAAAAGCGAAAAAAAACAAGCAAGAGAAAATCAAATTGTCATTTGAACAAAATGGAAAAATTATCAAAAAGACTACTTTGATTAAAGACAAAAAACCGTTCAACTAATTCCCATTAGCAAACTATGCCATCTGTTGCAACTTAGATCAAGTGATAAAACAGCAAAATGTGTAACAAATACGAGCAAAACTCAACAATGTAACATTATTTGTTGAAAACTAACATCGTATAAATCGTCGAAAGCAACACTTGTGAGGTGCAACGACTTATTCCGTTCTTTGTAAACAGATGAGACCTGCAATTAATGAGGCTAAAAGATGAAAACAAAATAAAAAAACAACAAAAAAACGCCAGACTGAAAAACTCAATGCTATTTTCCGAAATCGAATATTTTAAATTTCAGAGAGAAAAAATATCATTGACCTGAACCAATTAAATTGATGAGAAGACTACCAACAAAAAAACTCAGAACAAATCTTCAAAAACATCCAGGAAACCAGTACAATCCAAATACATTGGATTGTAACAAAAGAAGATGAATTCAAAAACTAAAAAACGATAGGAGTTTTTTTCCACAAAGAAACGCTTTACTCAAATTTGATAATTTTGTTTTAGATGTCTTGGAGTTCGATGTTTTGGATCCTCAGGGTTGGATATCCTGGAGTAAATATTGCAGTACCTAAAAAGTTTCAGAAAAAAACTAAAAAACTATGCTTTCATTGATAGAATTTTTTCAAGGCAGTATTTCTTTGTCCGTTGATCATCGTTTGGGTAAAAGAATCTCTATCTGCTTAACCAAAATTTCATTTAAAAAAGTTTAAAAAGCCTGTTTAGCTTCTGTTCTTCAAGTAAAAAGTATAAAAAACATGAATAACCTGAAAAATTAGCCCGTGAGATTCGGAAACAAATCGACGGATGAGAAAATGAGAAAATTACAAATTCAGATGAAATTCTACACATAGAGAGATACTAAACGTTTTTATTATGAATACTCACTAAAAATATTTTTAAATTTATCGAGAATGCTTTTGAGAAAAAATTGGCACTTTGTATTTACTCCTTAATAGTAATCGAAGGTACTGGAACTAATTAAAGAACTGTACTATGTACATCTCATGAGACATTCTTCCAAAAAATTCATCAACGAAATTACTGGTAGATATATCTAACAAAAGAAATTATCTCACCCAATAACTTGAAGACAGCAGCCAAAAATTATTTTCTAATTGGTTGAGTTGATATATTATCTGTTTTACTTCCTTTGCTGTAATTCTAGCAAAAAATCAATAACGGAAGAAGTCAATAGCAAAAAATCAATAACAACTAATAGCAAAAAATCAATAACAACCAAATGTTTTGTGTAACAATTCTTTAATTTTTGAAAAACAGTAGTTCTCTCAACAATCAGGAATTTTTGTAAAGATTTTGCGGTTTCGATGGTTGGAGTTGATCTTTCATAGTGTTTATGTCATAGATAGAACTGACATAAGCAGATAAAATTTTACAATGGCACGTTTCAGAATTGATGCAGTCTGGAAATCTCATGGAAACTGGTTTTTCGAAAAAGGTGGACGTGAGAAAATCAACAAAGTAATTTCTGGTCATGAGTTCTTATAGACCTCGAACCGATGCTATCTAACCAAAATGACGACAACTCTTGTTTCTTTTATCTGGTGGGATGAAAATATCAATCAGAGTACTGTCGCCTAGTTTTTATTAAACAAAGAAACAACGTTCTGCAAATGCGCCTTCACATTTAATCAACTAAAACAGTTCTGAGAAAGAAGGAAAGCAAGATTTTGTTAAATGAGACCAATAAATTTACAGAGCTTAATGAGGGGGCAGAGCAATGCATTTCTTTTTAACCAATAACTTGAAGTACAGCGGCCATAAACTAAATTTTTTATTGGTTGAGTTGTTATACTATCTGTTTTGTTTCCTTTGTCGTAAATCTAGAAAAAAACTTCAATTATGAAAGAAATACGTTTAAATCAATACCCAACTGTTTAGCGGAAAAATTCCTCAATTTTGAATAAGATTAATTCTGTAACAAATCATAGACTTTTAGGTACAGATTTTGCGGTTTCGATAGTCAGATTTGAATTTTCTTGCCTTGTCTCATAAAAAATTGACATAAGCAGATTATATTTTACAATGAATCACTTTTTCGTATCTAAAAGAAACAACCAGTCAGTTATCTCTGACACGTGCGTTAATATTGACACGTGGTTTTAAATTAATACCTCAATTTCAACAATTGTGGCAAAATCAGAGAAAAATTTTAATTACACTAAGTCTGTGGCGCCCTTGGTTGATGCTCACAACCACATTTGTTTCATCTTTGGCAGTTACCAAGTCAAAAATGGTTGAATCTTAAAGTCTCGTGGAAACTGGTTTTTTGAAAACTGTTTACTTGAAAAAATCAACAATGTACTGTTTGGTCAGCAGCTTGTGTGGTCCTCACATTGGTGAGATCTAACCAAAACGACGAGAGCCCTTGTTTTTATCTGGTGCGATTAAAAAAAGAATGAGAGTATTGTCGGTACCTTCTATTAAACAAGGAAAAAAAGTTTACAAATGCGCATTCAATTTTAATCAGCTGAAACGATTAGAAAAAAGTGTGAAAACATGAAGAATTTTTCAACTGAGACTGATATTATTACTTAGCTCAGTCGGGGACAGAGCAAGGCAACTTATCCCACACAGTAAAAAAAATATAGCGACGAAAAATTAATTTTCTAATTGTTTGAATTGTTATACTCTCTGTTTTGTTTTCTTTGTCGTAAGTGTATCAAAAATTTAATAGCGAAAGAATTCCGTTTACATAACCAGCTCAATATTTTGCGTAATATTTCCTCAATTTTTAAACAACAATAGTTCTATCACGATCTTAGAGTTCTTGTACAAATTTTGCGGTTTCGATTGTTGGAATTGATTTTTGATACTATGTCTGATGAAAAAAAGTATTGACATAAGCAGATTATTTTTTTCAATGAAACAAATTTTTTATCTAAATGATGCAAAAAACCAGTTAACTTTGACACTTGCGTTACATTGGCACTTGTGTTTATGTTGGTCTCTCGAATCCAACAAGCAAGATAAAAACAATTTTTTTAAAACTCGGTCTTTAGCACATTTGAGTGATCCCCGACAACATTTTTTAGTCTTTGACCGTTACCATGTCAAAAATGGTTAAATTTGGTAGTTTCGTGGAAACCGGTTTTTTCAACCGGGTGTACGTGAGAAACACATCAATGTAGTGGTTGCTCAGCAGCTTTTGTAGACCTCAAAACAATGAGATCTAATCAAAATGACAACAGCCTTTGTTTTTTTTATCTGGCGGGATAAAAAACTCAATCAGAGTACAATCGGTAGCTTTCATTAAACGAGGAATAACCGTTCTAATAATGGGCTTTCAAACTTAATCAGCTGCGACACTTATGAAAACTGGAGAAAACAAAAACTGGAGAAAAACTACGTCGTCCAGTCATGTGTCAGAGCAATATAAATTGATATAGGGGTTGACTCACCAATTTAATAGTTTAATAACTGATTACAACGTGTCCTGGTTTCAAGTGGCAGCCAACACAGTTCTTTTCTACTCCGACATAATTGATAAACTATACCAAGTATCTGTTATTGAACAGCATCTTTAAAAGAGTAAAATTTAGATGTGAAATTTGGGGACCATGTTGATATTTGTTGAGATGGTGAACTCTAAATCAATATGGTCCGAAACCAGTTGACTTACGGTCCCATATAGACACGATTGTGCAGTCTGCGAATTCAGCTGCAACCTATATAAATCTAAGTGAATTCCCAAATCTCAAAGCCACCAGCAGCAAGCGTACTCCTTTACTGGATCTCTTTCCTGTAATATATTGGGTGAGAAAAATGGAAATACAGAATTTCGTTATCGATGCTTGCATCTTTTACACCAAATTATTAGAAAACTCATTGCGATTAGCAAATGTGTTTTTTACAACCGTCCAATCGTGGGGATAAGAAGCGTAGGTGGCAGCAAGTGCGAGAGTTGTTGAGTAGACTTGAGCGATGGAAATCAAATGATTCTGCGCTGTGGTGCGAGGCGGCCTCAATTTGGCAGTCAAGGAAAACTAACAAAAAATCCATAGACGCTTTAACAAGTCGAACAAAACCTGCAAGTGCAGTTTGAGAGGACAGGGAAAGCCCAATCTAAAGAGGGCGTTGCACTTGACATCGCTGCAACTTTGAACCGAAAAAATGAACCGCCACGCATGAACCAAAAAATATGCACAGAAAGAGATAAAAAAGTGATCACCGATTTGATCAAAATGCTTACACACAAGCATGCCAAATGGAAGAGGCATCAGTGTTCTTTCAAATTGAAGTGTTCAGCCAATTTATTGCAGTTGGGCTGTACAAAAAGAATCCCAAGGATATACTGCGTGAATTAGATTTCGCTGCCCTTGATCCATCAAACCGAGCAATCACCAGGTTAGCGATATTCGTTAACAAAGCGACCAAGATCAGCTACTCGGTTTCGTTGCTACTATTCCAAGTATTGCAAAACCAGCTGCATTGAATGACGAAACCCGTCCCAACGGCGTTATGGAAATCATTCAAAGTCTCATTACGAAATGCATAAGTACTGAAAAATATTCAGAAGCTATTGAAATATTTAAAATAAAACAATGGGAAGTAGCAGTCGAAGCTTAAGCCGAGAGCATGGTACATGCAACAAAAACTGCTTCTGAAAAATGCAAAAATAAAAAACTCCTGTAACGAAAAAGGAAAAAGAGCGTCGAAAATAGTCAAGCGGTAGTACAATTAAAAGCGGCGTGTGTTGTGTCAGTTCTGCCAGTCAGACGCTTGAATAGATCAGGTTGCCTAGGAGCAAATAGCAGCAAACCTAATCTGAAACAAAACTAATAGAAATTCTAGAAACTACGGAGCTTTACATAAAACAAGATGGAAGCAGTTAACGATGCTGCATTTCCCAACTTTCTTTGTCATCAAATTTTAAATAGGCAATAAGCTCAATCTTGTCTACTAGCGTCGCCTCTATCAAATGCCTCGTTTTTTGCGCCTGCAAGGCTTAGTCCGGGCGTATATCTTCAGCCAAACGAGCTCAAAGCCCCATTGAAAAAGTGGAGTGGTGTTCCGTTATACATTGAGGAACGAATTTTCCCATACAGTCAAAATGGAATACTGGACAAGCTAGGTAATAAAACTAGGTGATGGCTATGTGACAAGCTGACGTGGTCAGAGATATGATTTTGTGGCACTATAGTGCGAGAGAAAAAATTACTCGCTGCTAGCTTTATTGCAAAATTCGTAACCAGTTGCGAAGAAAAGAATTTGATTCCGGAGAACAAATCAAGTCCAGGAGAAATAATCATGCCGAGATAGGCAACCAGCAGTGTTGGATGTAACCAAAAATTCCCTTTGGCAGCCCAGCCTAATTTCAGATGCGGCGATGAGGCGTGGTTTCGCTATCAGATTTTCAGAAGAAAAGAAATATGACAATTTTGGCAAAAATGTACTGAAAAAGGTATCCAGTTTTGCACCACTGGCGTTTGATTTGTGTGGAATCTTCTAAGAGTTGATTCGAAAAAATTGAAACTTATAGCCTTATTGGGAATGAATGAAGGGCAAAAACTCAATTGCGTGGACACCATGTTAGTTTTTGGATACGAATTTGATCGTATTGATTTCCAAATTTCTAAACATCAACTTAACTTAGAACTATATTCGGCCAACAGTTTTCTAACCATGTATATTGTCAATTGAAAAAACAATCAAGTTATCTTTGAAGACAATATTTCTTTTATTTAGACCAAAAGAAAACAAATTATTATTTAACCATCTGATAATTATTCTTAGGATGTTATTATCGTTATGTAACAATGATATTAAATTATACGTAGCAAAAAGTATTGCAGCATGGCTGAGGAAATTAATTCACTGTTTAATAAAAAATCTTTCTGTGAAATGAAGAAATTTTTTGAGATCAAATTTTTCTTTTGACGCAAATCTGTTTTCGTCCGGAGGAAATCAACTCAATTACGCGTTAATGTTGTTAAGAATAAATTAAGAATAAAGATTCATCTCTCAGATAAGTCTGTCTCTTCATGAATAAAATTAAGATTTTCACTGGTAATTTTAATTATCATGCCTTATATACCAAAACATATACGCCGAAAAAATTAGGAAACCAAAAAATACCAAAACGCAAGTCCCCTACTTATCGGACTTTACTGGTTACAATGAGCAACAAAGTTAAAAATGAAGGAAAAAACCCAAAAATAAATTTTCGATTATTCAGCTACGAATCATATAATGTTAAACATTGAGGAAACTTGGAAATTGCGGCGGAAAATTTTAGGTAATGTTTCTGCCTCACTCTTGCTTCTCAAGATTGTTATTTGTCATTAAAGATGGATCAATCTATGTTTGTCGTGGAATAAGACGTTTCATTTCCCTATGCGCAGCTCACTGACTTCCTAGAGCAGTTCTGCTATCTATGAAGAAGCACGTATTTAAGCAATTAAAACACATGGGCAGAAGAATTCCGGAAACGACTCGAAAAGTCATTTCTCTAAAAAATACAATTCAAATTAACTGGTACTTACTTAAGTGACTACTGAAACTAAAAAATAGGGTCAAAATTTGAAAATAGCCCATTAATTCAGTTAAATACTGAAAACGTCCACTACTCCTGTATTCAAAACAAGCAAAAATTACTTTTACAAGCAAAAATTGTTTTACGGAACTGGAAATATCCAACTGCTCAAACGGCAATTCGAAAGCTATTTTGCATCTCTCATTGGTTGTAGATCACTATATTGATTTATTTTAGAAATCCACTGAGTTTGAGGTTCGGGATGCTTTATACGGTGCGCCGCACTCTCTGAATTGTTAAAAAAAATAGCAAAATTCAACAAAACTTGCGTACCAAATTAATAATCTCTTACTCGGTTTGTGCCTAATTTGGTTGATTGTGAAGACGTGAATAAGTGGCAATAACAACGTAGCTTGATTTTCTCTTTCAGCTCAATTTCATGTATGACGAACGCGTACTAATATTAGTTACTGAATAAAAAAAGTTGAAGGAAGTGAACAAATCATTGTGAATTCGATAGAATGTGGCATAAAATTTCGCTTGTCATGCTATACTGACTTCACTTGTTGAGATGGCTTTGAAGCGCTATTCAATTTGGTTGCTGAAATTGGAAAGCTCAGCCACTAAACTGCTCAAGCGGCAGAGCGCAAGCTATGTTATGCTATCAAAATTTTCTTTTTTTGAAAAAATCTTAAAAACTGCTAGAAAAAAATGGTACAAAATCATCAACATCGGTAATTTTTCTCATTAAAAAACATAAAATCTGCAATTTTTTAAAAGTTAAATGAACCCTAAGCAGTATTTGTTGTTTAAATCCCAATAAATGCGAGGATAATGTAACCGCTGCTCTCCTATCAAAGCCAAGGATAATTTTACACCGCCCAGTTCGTTTCAATGGTTTCAAATCTTTCCGGATATTCTATTTTTGCAGTTAACTTTTGTGAACTTTTTTATCCGCTATATTCGAAGTTACCAAGTCTCAAAATTGGACCCAAATAACACTAATATCGAATTAGAACAGGCTTCGTTAAAGCTCTTTAAATGCCACCGAATATGTGCATTGAAAAAAGTTTCCCTTACTTAGGAACTTTGTTTCTCAGAAAAGGTTTTGAGATTATCAAAAAAGCGGCATAAATTTTTGCTTGTAAAGCTATTCTAGCTTCACTGCTTGAAATGACCTTGAAGCGCTATTCAGTTTGCCTGCTCTGTTTTCCATCATGAAAACATCTCTTCCAGGAAGTACTGGGGCGAGCTTCACTACTGGTTTCTTGTAAACTGCCTCTCCCGTGCAAACTTTCGCTGATCGAAACACACCGTCAGACACATTGATGGTCTCCGTGACTCAAACCAATATGTAATATACTCGCTTAACGCTGTCTTCGATCACCCAAACGAGATAGCCTTCTTCTGTAGAGCGCCATTTTTGTCGGTTATGCAGAGTTGGCAGATACTCTTTACAAAATCTATCCCATATGAGATTTGCATAGGTCTGAATTTGTCGAAAGAGGTTTTAATGGTCGACAATTTCTTCTGCGCATGGCTGATAGGGTAAACAAACGTTCTAGAGCAAGAAGTAAAAGCAAGAAGTGATTGGTAGTCAATGCTTCCAAGTCAGTAACGTCTGAACTGAATGAAGTCAATGGTCTTGCGTTTAAGGTCAGCTCTACAATGCACATGATTGTTGACAGAACGTCCTCGGTAACTGATCTGTTAATCAACACAGCCATAATTGCTTCTTGCAACTTCTGACCAACCTTCCCCATAATGCCCCAAAGTGAGGTGCTGCCGTCGGGTTGAACTTCCATCTGATACCTTGTTGAATTAGATGTTTGTCGATCCCTTCTTTGTTCCATGCATCAACGCACTCTGCAAAATCTCTTTCTGCTCCAACGAAGTTCGTCCCGTTGTCACTGATGATTGTGTTTCGTTTGACTCTTCGCGTAATAAATCTCATAATCGCATTGAGGCAACCCTCTGTGTCCAACTTGGGTACCACTTCTATATGCATTACTCACATAGTTAGACATGTGAAGAGACAACACCACCGCTTTTCGTTTCTTCGTCTAATCTTGGCTGTGAACGGGCTAAAGTAGTCAAATCGAAAATTTGTAAAGGCTTTGAAGCATCTAACCGCTCTTCGGGTAGCTCAGCCATTACTGGTGCTATCGTTTGTGCTCTACCTTTTCTGCAGGTAACGCACTTATCCTTGATTTGTCTTAAGTCGTTTCTTATACCTAGGATCCACATCTTCTGTTGAATAAAGTTTCTTATATGCTCAGTGCCTTCATGTTGATTATCCTTGTGCTCATTTCGCAAGAATAGTTCAACCGCATGATGTTTTTTCAATGTAGCAGCATTGGATGCTTTGCATTGAAGTCTAATTGAATTTTTGTCTTTGGAGCGAATAAGTCCGTCTTCATCTAGAAAAATTGAGAATTGTAGGATTTTGCTAACTTTTGGAAAATCCTCTTCAGCTTTGAGAGAATTCGTCTCTTCATCAAACAGTTCTCGCTGTACTAACTCAAAGAAGATTGCTTTTGCTTCTTCTCTTTCTTCAATGCTGACTACAAGTGCCGCTGATTTGTATTTGAACGGTGCTCGCTGTACGTATGCCACTGTTTTTATTAGTCGGTTAAAATCGCTGAATCGTTCCTACTGAATAACAGCTTTCTTCTCTTTAGCCTATATCATGAAGACTGATGAGGGTATAATCTCTTCATCTGGGGCAAAAATTAGCGTCGCTGGCTCTGCCCACTCACTTTCTGGTCGCTTCAACCAGGCTGACCCAGCGAGCCACTCACTTTTCTTGAATTCCACAATGTTGATTGCTCTGGTGCCTATCTCCGCTGAGTTATTGATACCGCTCACATGTTTCCAATATGAAACATCAATTGTATCCAGTAGCTCAGCTACTCGGTTGGCCAAAAACATTTGTTGCTTACGATGTGAACTGTGTATCCACTGCAATACTGTAGTCGAGTCTGACCGAAAACTGCAACTATTTATCTTCATTTCATGTTCCCTGACTATCTGTTCTTTTAACCTCGCTTCCATGAGTGCCGCTTGCAGTTCCAATTGTGATAAAGAAAGATGCTTCATCGGTGCCACTCTGAATCTTCCAATGACAATTGTTAAGTGAGCTGAAAACTTTTTTGGTTGTGAACGTAGATGGGCCACTGCACACATCATGTCTTTAGATCCGTTAGCAAACACATGATGTTTGGGTTTGTCCCTCTCCCTGCTGAAGTACCTTCTATCGATGCCTGTTTCAGCTATAATCGCAAGTTCTTCTTTCCATCTCAGGATTTCTCCTTCTTCTCAATGTCGACTTTGTTATCCCAATGTTGTTCATTCTTAGTCCAGATGCATTTCAGAAGTCGCCTCATGTGAACACTCTACGGAGCGAACAATCCGATCGGGTCGAATACTGAAGATACCAGTGACAGAATCTTCCTCTGGGTTATAGGGGCTTCAACTTCTTTGTTCGTACCTCTGCACACTTGAAGACTATCATCAGTGACAGTCCATTGTAGTCCAAGCACTGATGATACCTCTTTATTAGGTTCCACTTCGACTTGTTTCCTTATTGACTTCAAGTCTTAGGGATTGCTGCGATCACTGGATCGTTGTTGCTCATCCACTTCTTCAGTTCAGGTCCGTGCTGCGAGAGAAGAATTTGTAGTTGATTGAAGACCTCAATTGATTCTTTGGGTGTTTCTACTGATTTGATGAAATCATCCATGTAGAAATTATTCTGTATTGCTTTTGCTGCGATTGGATACTATTCTTATCTGTCCTGTCCCAATTGCCTGATAGCATAGTTGCAAAGGTTGGAGAACTTTTAGCTCCGAATACATGACGCTTGATTTCGTGTTTCGGAACAATTTCGCTGGTTGTTGGACGTCAAAGAAACCTCAAGCAACTTCTATCTTGTTCGGGGACTTGCTCTTGTAAAAATATAGATCCGATGTCAGCTGTCGGGGCTATTGGTCCTTCCTGAAATCTATAGACTCTTCCAATCAACCCGTGTACCAGATCAGGTCCTTCTAGTAGCCTATTATTTAGGACTATTTCTTTGTAATTTGATGCAGCATTGCAGACACGTCTTACTTCGCATGCTTGTTCCGGTTTAGTACGGGACGGTGTTGCAAAAATCATTCTTTTACGAAGGTTCCCTTCACCTCGTGCAATATCTTTACAAATTTTATTCTACATTCTCATCTCTAGATTGTTTCTACAAACTCTTCAGGTTTGGGTACCTTTGCAATTTTCGCTCCAGTGAGTATTTTTGACCCAAAGCTGAGCTGTAGCTGTTCGGTAGGTTAGTCGCTGGTTCATTCCACAGAATTCCCACTTCGTACTACTCGCCTGTATACTTCGTCGTACTCTCTAGCATCTTTTGAGCCGGTAGTTCCTTCTTTGACTGACTGAACACGTTGATTTGGGAAGCATAGGTTTCTATGTCCCACCAGGTTTGGATATTCTCAGCCACTTTCACATCTTCTGTGCAAGCAAAATGACAAAAATTTTGGCTTCTTTTGCCCGTCATGGGTCCACTAATTACCCATCCTAGATCTGTTAGAATGCGAAGGGTTCACTTCGTGTTCTTATCTTGTACTCCAATAGGCGTTGTAGCTCATAAGCATCTTGACCAAGGTTGATAACAACTTCTGTCATGTTGAAGCTTTTGTTGCGCGAAACACTCAAGTGATTGATGCTTTGCTTCAAATTGTTTTAGTTGTAGTTTGTGTTTCTCGGGGAGTTGGATTGGTGTGCAAACGCTTCGATTGAATGCACATTTGAATGTAGCCCCTTTATTTTGCGAGGAAACTTTCTGTGATCAAATCCTTTCTTCATTGTATGTCAGCTATGTTGAGCGTCACATCGGTGCCTTGGGCTCGTAACTTTAGAATGAAACCGTTGATCCACTATCGACGAAAGCATATGTGTTCAACCGGTTGCCACCGCTCTTTTTTGAGACCGGAGCTATCTGAAGAAAGCTCTTAACTTCGTTATTCTGGTTGATTTTTGCATCGCTTAATCTGACTGGGCAACCGCCCTCGGCCAATTGGATTTTTGAGTGTAGGAATCGTATTTGCTTCTTTATGCATCCCTTGATACCGCACGCATTGACTTTACAATCTTTGATTGCATATGCTTTGCCTAGACATCCGTATTATTAGCGTTGCTTCCTCACTGCTGGGTACCGATGTTTCATACTCATGTTCCTGAATATTGAACAGTTTCAAAAGTCATGAGTGCTATCAGCTAAAGAGCTGTGACCACTTTGCAATTCCTTGGTTTCTTTCACGTTCGAACTAGCACTGAGGTTCGATGTTTTCGAGAAACGTTTGTCTCTGTTTCTGCTTCTTCGGTCTTCCCTTCGCTCTCCCTTGAAAGCAGAAAACATTTCGTGCACGAATGCTGTCCTAGATAGCCCATTTTCAAAAATAATTAGATCAGGCCATTCATCATCTTTATCATCATCAACATAGAATCACCATTTCTCTTTGAGCACTTGAGGTAGTTTATCTACTGCCAAATAGAGTGTCGAACTTGTTTGCAGATCAACAATCTGCTAGTACTATTTGAGCTCATTCACAAAGTTTGAACCAATAATTGAGAGCCTAATCAGTTGACCTGTTGAGGCGTGAGGTTTCACCTGACTTGCTTCGCAAAGACTCTCTAGCTGGGCATCAATGATCACATGAGGCCTTCCAAACTTCCTCTACCGAATGCTCCATGCAGCACCATAGAACTCCCCAGAATATCCCATTCCAGAGATTGCTGACCTTCCGTTGCCTGTCAGTAGAGTCTTCAGATGGCCCATCTTATCTTCTCTGAGTCCGGGATTGGGCGTTGATTCACTGTAACAAGGAACATAGATCACTCCGGCCTTTTGAGAGGGTTTCCGTCGAAGTTGTTCAACTTCAGCTTTGGTAGGTTACTGCTACCAGAATAACCCCTTTTGTATCATAAACGAGCTCTGGGGAAAAAGTTTTGGTCTTCAACACTTGAGGAAAGATCTCGTGAACTGCGATATCTAGAGAAGTTACTATGCCTGTTCACTTCAGTGGTTACTTCGAAGAGAAGTGTTGATCGATCTGGTGTTAGAAGGTTGTTGATTCTACAGGCCTAATCTGAGATATCTTTCTTTTTCGAGGTCCAGTTGAAGGGTGACTTGTCTCGAGCACCAGTCGATTGGGAACCGACATCACCGTTCTCTAAGGCTGTTCTCTTCACTTTGCGCTCTAGCTCACACACTTCCTCCACCAGTTGATGCTTGGTTTCTTGTTTCCTCATTTTCATTTCCATCTCATCTTGGTTTTGAAATCGATATTGAAGTTCTTCATCTTTTCGTCGCGCATATGCTTTGCTGAATATGTTTCCGAAACATTCTCCGCATGTTGGCCCCTTGCGGTTGCTCCGTTTTGCACTCTTTGACCAATTGGGTTATCCATGGAGTAGTTGTTGTTACTCTCGCTGTCGTTCACTGCTTCAGTTAAGTTACTTTGCTCTGCATTCATTGCGGTCTTTTCCCTATTTATGCAAGACAATGATATTCCAAACTTGCTTTGCACTTTGTTGCTTCTTTCAAATGTTCCTCAACGAAATTTTCAAGGTTGGGCACAAGCTTGCTTCGATGCTGCAGTTGCCTGAGTATTTCTTCCTCTAGAAGTTGAAGTTGGTAAAGGACCTTTGGTTTGTTGGGTCTATCTGAAACTTTAATTATTTTGTAGCCAAGACTTCTTTTACTGTTGACTTCTTCCACTAACTCTAAAAACTTCTTGTCGTATCTGTGAACAGTTGATTGAAGCTCTTTTCCACTGGAAATATCTGTTGCGGTTCAGTTTTGTTTTTGCCTGTCGCTTTCAAACAGGGTTAGCTATTCAACTTCTTTTGTGAATTGCACTCGCACCTTTCGCTCTGTCTCACTGTCATTGCGCTGTTGATTCGTTTGATTTTCTTTGGGCGGTGGTTTTGGCACACTCTTTATCAGATTGGACAG
Organism: Convolutriloba macropyga; assembly: GCF_964194025.1. Classification (NCBI taxonomy): domain Eukaryota; kingdom Metazoa; phylum Xenacoelomorpha; order Acoela; family Convolutidae; genus Convolutriloba; species Convolutriloba macropyga. The sequence continues at coordinate 42,885,213 of NC_134469.1, forward strand.
CAGTTTGCCTTCTATGGTCCAGATAAGAGGCCAAAATGTAACGGCTGCTCTCCTAGCAAAGTCAAGAAAAATTAAAAACCGACTAGTTCGTTTCAGTGGTATTAAATCTGTCCGGATATTCTGTTTTTGCAGTTAATTTTTGTGAACTGTATTGTCCGCTATATTAGAAGTTAACAAGTCTCTTTATTGGTCCTAAAGAACACCAATATCGACTTAGGAAAGAACCCGTTAAAGCCAGTAAGAGCAACTGACCATGTGCTTTGCACAAAGTTTTTCTTACTTACGAACCTTGTTCCTGAGAAAGAGCTTTGAGAATATCCAGTTATTTCTCTTTTCAAAAAGTCAAAACTAGATTACACTGTACTATCACTAATATGATCTACAGAAACAAGACACAATAACAATTAATTTACCATTCAAGAAAATATGTTTCAAAACGAACTGAATGTCAATTTAGTATAATGGGAATTGCAAATCTCAACTGATTTTTGCTTTTCAGCTCTCTTTATACTGCCGTCCATTTCAATTTTGCATTTCTGATTGGTTGTAGATCACTATGTTGAATTATATTAGAAATCCACTGAGTTTGAGGTTCGGGATACTTTATACGGTGCGCTGCACTCTCTGAATTGTTAAAAAAATAGCAAAATTCATCAAAATTTGCGTACCAAATTAATAATCTCTTACTCAGTTTAAGCCTAATTTGGTTGATTGTGAAGACGTGAATAAGTGGCAAAAACAACGTAGCTTGATTTTCTGTTTCAGCTCAATTTCATGTATGATGAACGCGTACTAATAATAGTTACTGAACAAAAAAGTTGAACGAAGTGAACAAATCATTATGAATTCGATAGAATGTGGCATAAAATTTCGCTTGTCATGCTATTCTAACTTCACTGCTTGAGATGGCCTTGAAGCGCTACTCAGTTTGGTTGCTGAGTTTGGAAAGCTCAGCCACTAAACTGCTCAAGCGGCAAAGCGCAAGCTATGTTAATCCATCAAAGTTTTCTATATTTGAGAAAAATTTAAAAACTGCTAGTAAAAATTGGTACAGAACTTATCAACTTCGTTAATTTTTCTCATTAAAATTGCTAATTTATAGCATAAAAATTTTAATTATTCAAAAATTAAATAAATCTTCAGCAGGTTTTGTCGTTTTAAATCCCAATGAAAGCGTTGATAAAACTAAACAATATCCAATAAGTTTATCAAGTTAGAAATGAATCATGAAAAGGACTTATAGGAAAGACCAATATTCAAAAGCAAAAACTCTTATATAACCACAACCTATCCCAATGGAAAACCCCAGAAGAAAAATTTAAATAAAATGTTTAACAGTGAATCTAGCAAAAACTCAAGGCTATATTGCGTTTAAAAGCAAGCTGCATACGGAAAATTGAAAAAAGAGTAAAATTGTTAATTCGAATCAATACTTTTCAAAAAAAGCAGAGAAAAAACTACAAATCATTAGAGAATGTAGGAAAAATACATGCAGGTGTGCTGAACACAGACATTGTAAAAAAGAATAAAGAAACTAATTTGCAACTCTTGAAAAATAGAAAATCAAAAAGGAAATTCTAATTAAAAATCAAATTGTAATCATTAAGTAAATAAATCACAAATTTGTAATTATTAAGTCAAGGTTCGCAAAGAATGCAATCGAGGTTCTTGCATACCCTTCTTCCTGTCAGAGTAAGAAATAAAAACCGTTCATGCTCGAAACACAAACAATTTGAAATAGAAAAATTGGTCAAAAAATGGTAAAATTATTTACTTTATTTGAGAGAAGTATTAGCAAAAACATTTCAATTAATAATAAAACGAAAAAAAATCTGGCGGTGCAAATGAAGTGTTTCTTACAGAGTTTTAATAATAAACAACTACAAAATACAAAAGAACTGAGTAAACTGGGACAAATTCGCCTAAACTGGATTAATTTTCGTACACTTTTGTAGAAACAAGAAAATTGAACGTCAAAAAGAGACTTTCAATTGATAAATTAACCAAAGGAAGTTGTCATTTTTATTGAGCGGTTAGAAAAAGGGTCCGATCAAAGCTACAAAAATGATGAAATAGATGGAGAAAAGCCAAAAATTGAAAAAAAAATTGAAAAATATTTACCACTTTTTCACTTGAAACGCATTGTTATGAGCACAAAAACTCTGTGGAATCATTTTTAGAGGGTTATATATTCATGCAGCTTCGATGAAAGCTTGTTTCTGCAAAAAAAATACAGCGGAAAAAATTGGGCCAAATATACGAAAACACGGCTAAAAATTGTCATCTATATGCGCCACTCTCTCGAAAACACTTTTCAAAATCAAAAAGTTGTTCACTCAACGCAGCACATGATTAAAAATAACTTCTCTAGTTCAGAAAAAAGTTCACACGGCAATTTACTCAGTTTCGCTTTTAGGTCAAAATGCCGTCTGCCGTTTGAACAAATAGTGCTTACTGTAAAAAAACACGCTAAGAACATAGCCCGAAGAATTCCGGAAGCAACTCGAATGGTCAAAACTTCACAAAAAATCCTTAATTGCAGCTGAAGCCATTACGTTTTGTATTAAATCATTAAGTCATTACTTCCCCAGGTCTGATCTAAAAATTGGTGAAGATTAAATCACTCACCAAAAGAAACAACATGCATCAAAATTTTATATTATTGAAATCGTTTGGTATCAATAGAAAAGTCCAAAATACTTAGGATGGTCAAATTACTGATAGGGCGAAATCTGACAGGGCTAACAATTGCCCTCAAATAATTCGTGGCTCTAATCTCAAAAAGATCGCGAAAGCAAACAGCAGACAATAATCTGAGGAAGTAGGTTAAATTTTTCAAAAAGATAAAAAAAGCTCAAATTTAAGAATTAGAGAACCACAATAAATAGATTTCTAATCACTGCAACTAAGACAAAAATAACATATAAATCATCCGTGTTGTATATATGCTAGACAACATGATTTCGTACTATTTCAAAAATTAATTTATTAATCAGAAAAGATATAAGCAAAAGAATAACATTCGAAGGCAAAAAGTCGTTTAAGAAAAAAACCAAGGCCGGAGCAAGATTAAAACAAATAGAATAAAGAGGAAATTGTGGAAAAAGTTTTCTAGCAAACTCTCAGTACTTCCGTATAATGCATGAAATCGATTGCAAACCAACGAAATGACGAGTTCTAAGAAAAATCTGAAATCTTTCATTTTTTTTATTGAAAAAAATTAATATAACGAATATAAATAAAGTTGCCAAAACAACGCTAAAAAGACACAAACTAGAATGTGAAGAATATGGACACATTATAATGAACATCGTAATAAAAGTTAAAAATTCAAATTTAAAAAAATTAAGAAAAACGATAACATTTCATTGTTCAGCATTGGAGACATAGAAAAAACAACGAGCCATCCGAGACAATGATCCATTCTCTTGAACAGAGCAACAAAAAAAGAAAAGGCAGAATTCAAACATACGAAACATTGAAACAATTTGCAAGCAATTGGTCAGAAAAACTTTTAAGACTGCATTTATGAAAAAAAAATTAAATGTTTTTCAAAAACTTAACGCCAAAAAAGAATCGAATTCTCATTAAAGCGAAATTAAAGTCCCTCATGTTGCGCAAAAAGTCTTTCTAGTAATCAAACCCAAAACACGAACAAAAAACTGACAAAATCGGATTATCATATGTAAAAAATTTCAAAACAAAAAGTACACGGAGGTAGAAAGAGGCGCTGAGTATATGAATTATCAAAAAGAAAATGCCATTTTAACCGAAAATCCAAAAATGAAGAAATTAAATGAAAAAATCTAAAAAATTATCTAAAAAAAATCAAGAAATTTGTGCCAATTTTGAGCTTGAAACGCATTTTCAGGCACTAAAAAACACTGTGGTATCAATTTCAGAGGCTTACCTTCCAAGCATCGATTAAATTTTTTTCTAAAAAAAAAATAATTACATGCAAAAAAACTGGGCCACTTAAATGAAGAAATGGCTAAAAACCGTTATCCATATGTGCCATTCAGTCAAAAACTACTTTTCAAAGTCAAAACGTCATTCACTAAACACAGCGCATGATCAAATAAACATCTGTCGCTCAGAAAACATTATTTCACACTGCAATTTTGCTCACTTTCGCTTTTAGGTCAAAACAGCGCCTGAACGAATAGTACTTCCGGTAGAAAAAACATAGCCGCAAGAATTCCGGATGCGACTCGAAGCCTCTCAAAACTTCACAAATAAACCGTAAATGCAGCTCAAGCCATTACCTTTTGAAATAAACCATTAACTCACTGCCTGGCTTTGTCCGATCTAAAAATTGTTGAAAATTAAACCACCGTCACCAAGAGAAACAAAATGATGCATAAATTTAAATTATGGAAAACGTTTGGTAACGTTAAAAACAGTCCGAAAAAAAGGATGCTCAAAACACTGATAGGCTGAAAAAATTGACAGGGCTATCAATGGCCCTCAAATGATTCTTGATTTTTATCTCAGAATGATCGCGAAAGCAAACGGCAGAAAAAATTCTTAGCGATAGGTTAATTTTTTCAAAAAAAGAATGCTCAAATTTAAAAGTCAAAAAACCACTCCAATTAGGTTTCCAATCAAAGCAATTAGAACAAAAACATCTCCTACGTCCTCATTCTTGTATATATTCGAGATATGCCTCCATACTAATTCAAAAAATAAATCAACCATAGGAAAGACAAGCATCATTATAAAGTTCAAAGGCAAAAATTGTTTAAAAACAAAACTAAGGCCGGAAGAAAACTGAATAAATAGTAATAAGCGCAAATTTCGGTTTAGGTTTTCTAGCAAACTCTCAGGACTAATTTATGATGAGTGAAATCAATTGCAAACCAAAGAAATGACGAACATCTTAGAAACAGTTTAAATCATTCAATTTTTTAACAACTGAAAAAATAATATAACGAATATAAATGTAGCTGCCAGGACAAAGTCAGAATGATACAAACTAGATTGCAAAGAATATGGACACTATGTAAGGAACACAGCAACAAAAAAACTAATTCTTGAATTTTGAAAGTTAAAAATCAAAATTAAAAATGAAGAAAAACGAATACATTTCATTGTTCAGCCTTCGAGACATAGTAAAGAAAATGAGTCATCCGAGACAAAGATCCATCTTCCTGAACAGAACAAAAAACAAGTAAGCGGAATACAAACATACAAAACATTTTGCAAAAAAAAAGATGTTCAATTAATTTTGGAGTTCAATTAAATTTAACATTTATGAAAAAAAGTTTATCAACGAAAAATGAAAAAAAAACTGTTTTCGACAAACTTAACGCCAAAAAAGATTGAACATTTGTTGAAAAAGGAAATTCAAGTCCCTCATGTTGCCCAAAAAGACTCGTTCTAATAATTAAAACCAAAATAAAAACAAAAATTGAGAAAAATTGGAAAAAACTACCAAAATCGGATTAGCATATGTACAATTTTATAAAACAAAATTACATCGAGGTGGAAAGAGGCCTTGAGTATATGAATTGTCAGAAGGAAGTAGCCACATCAACTGATTTTTGACAAAAAGACAGCTGAAATATCCAAAAATGATGAAATAAATAGAAAAAAAGCCAAAAATTAAATAAAAAATCGAGAAATATGTGCCAATTTTGAATTTCAAACGTATTTTCAGGCTCTGCAAAACACTGTGGTATCATTTTCCAAACTTTACATTTCAATATAGCGTCAAATAAAATTTATTTTTACAAGAACCAAATTACAGGCAAAAACACTGGGCCACTTAGACGAAAAAAACGGCTAAAAAAACGTTATCTATATGTGCCAGTAAAAAACTACTTTTCAAAGTCAAAAAGTCATTCACAAAACGCAGCGCATGATCAAAAAATTTCTCTCGCTCAGAAAAAATTATTTCACACTGCAGTTTTACTCACTTTCGCTTTTAGGTCAAAACAGCGTCTGAACGAATAGTACTTCCGGTAAAAAAAACCTTAAGAAAACCAATACTCCTATTCGAGTCGTAAAAAACGTTAAGAAAACCAATACTCCTCTTCAAGTCGTAATAAAAATCAATAATCCTCTTCGAGTCGTAATAAAGAACTTTCATTCAGAAAATTGAAAATTTTGCTGTGATCGCTGTCATGAAAATAGCCTAACTATTATTATAAATGGTAGACAATTCTTCATTTTCAATTTAGGAAATTGACCGAAAAAGGCCTGTGTTTTGCTGCAAAATTGGATGCAAACAGCTTGGCATCAATTTAATTACCGCAAAGTTTGTTTGAAATTGCAGTCACGAGTAATTTTACCTCTCTGGCAACATTTTCCGTGCCGTCTAATCACGCCCGATTCCAAATCCTCAGAAAAACGTTTCACATATTAGGAAATAAAGCTGACTTTCTGACTCTATTTTCAACTCCTTTAATCATTTAATCCAGGCCGACGAAGGAAAAATAAGGATATGGAATAGCAAAGAAAAGCAATCATTTGTTTTGTTTATGATGATAAGGAAAAACAATACTTTATCTTGTTTATTCTTTGAGGTCATCCTGGTAAAAAGTGACTATGTTCCACTGGATGCACAGCGTGTGTTTGGCTAATTAGAGAGAGCTTGCTTTAAGACTATCAGCTTGATTCTAAATTAAAATGCTTTTAAGCATTTTCGACTTGATTAAAAGTTACTTTGTTTGTTGAAAAAAGGGATGTGGAAAGATAATCCAGACTTTCTGATTAACTATCGAGTGAAGGCAATTATTATCTAAGCAGGAAATTTTTAGCCCGCTATCCCATTTTATCGCATAGGATAATGTGGGAAACTGGGCTATCCTTAACATGATCAACAATTTGTTTAGTTGTTGCCCGTATACCGCATATGTTCAATATTTTCTCAAATGTGATATCAAAAAATGAAATTAATTCATAAGAAATTAAAAAACCATTTAAGTTTCAAAAAATTGACGGAGAGAGGACTAGACACAGAAAAATTCCATCGAACGGGAGCGGAAAATTGATCAATTACCCGTACTTAAATACATTTGAAATCAGCGCTGCGCCAGTAAAAATTACATTATGTATTTTACCATGAACCTAGCTATGTTCATGTCACTTTTTTGACATTACATAGTGTTTGGCAGAATTGCTCGATATGAGTCACTTTAAGCATGTCTTAGCATTATCTGCAAATGAACAAAATACGACTGTTTTCGTTCTGAGCATTTATAATTACCGCCTGTTGAAAATCTGGGCATCAAGATTTACCGCCATTTTTTCTTTTGAGCATAACCAATTATTGACCTAATTACCCGCGCTTTGTTTGCTTTAAGTGCATATTGAGATCATTGAGTGCAATTACAATTTATACTCTCTCGAACAGGTCCTCATGCTGCATCTAGTTGATTCTCCTGTTTGCATGCTTTGACTGCTCTAATTAATAAAACTAATTCAAAAGGGAATGAAACGAGTTCAAAAATTGAATTGAGGAAAAAGGAAATAATTAAACATGAACTTCATAATTATGGGAAAACAAATTATAATTAACAAATTATAACGAAAAGTAAAGTCCTCCTCTGATGGCCTTTAGATCTAGTTTGAAGAACTAGTTTATATCTTGTTTGTTTGTTTTTGAAGTTTGAGTTCTGTTGAAATTCGTCAAAAAATCACTTGTTTATAACGCAGCAGGTTGTCCCGAGGTAGCAGCCGTCTTTTCCTTCGATCGCCATACTGGTCCACCACGTGCACGTGCATGGACTATAATTATAATCGATCGCACTCGTGTCGAACGTCGTCAAATCGTCACTGTGAGTGCAGGTAACACAAAAAATCGGGTAAACCGAGCCAAAATAAAAAACGATAGCAGGACTTCAACCATACATCTGAAACAATAGAAAAAAGGCAGAAACCGAGTTTTTTATTAATTCGTTAGAGGCTAAAAAGTATGACATCATTTTTCAGTACAAATATTCATGCAGCTCAGTACAAATCAGCTCAGACTTGCTCAGTACAAATATTCATGCAGCTCAGACTTGCTCAGTACAAATATCCATGCAGCTTCTGCCTATAAAATCGATATTTGCAGAATGATCCGAGAGCACGTTTTATTGTGTTACCTGCACTCACAGTGACGATTTGAGCACGTGCGACACGAGTGCGATCGATTATAATTATAGTCCATGCACGTGTATGTGGTGGACCAGAATGGCGATCGAAGGAAAAGTCGGCTGCTACCTCGGGACAACCTGCTGCGTTATAAACAAGTGCTATTTCGATCATCAACGAGTTTCCACAGAATATAAACTTGATGATGGGGGGGGGGGGGTGGGTGGCTGATTTGTTGGGGGGGGGGGGGTGGTTGTGAGGAATGATGGAATGATTGAAAGGAAGCAGCATCTCCATTATAGCCCCATCGCCCGTTCGCCCCGTCGCCGTTCGCCCCGTTCGCCCGTTATATCCCCATCTCCCTCTGAACTATAGCGTGCTCCATCATGTGAAGTCAAAATTTGGTCAATTCGAAATTTTCTATTTATATTTAATGCACATGAAATTTATCATTGAAACGAATGAGAAGAATGGTCAGACAAATGTAAGTCTGTAATAATTCATGCTCAGAGCAATAACAGTCTGTAGATTTAATTTTTTTTATCTGCACAGGATTAGTCACAATTTTTCTCTTCAGATACGATTGTGCAGTACTGTTTAAATTCAATTTCACTGGTTCAGAACTTGGTAACTATGTAACCAAAGTACGGGTATATCTTAATTTTATACTAGTTTCACACTTAATGAAGAAAATAGCCGGCCTATCTCATCCGAAGATACGAGCGGTGATCTAGTGGGTGTCTTTTTGCCTCTATTTGTTTCACCTCCTGTCATTTAACCCTGATTTAGTCAGCCGGCATATCACCTCGATTTTAATTCTTACTATAATTTGAATAATTAACATTCAAAATTAGTTAAAACTTAGGGTTGTGGACACGGCCTGAAAAAGAAAAGATTTCAGGTTAAATTATGTTTATGTGGGGGGTAAAAAGATATGATGATCAAAATAAATGAATCGAAATAGAAATAAGTAAAGCCAGGTGAGTGATTTAGTATGAGAACTTCCAGAAGTTGTTGATTAGATCAAAAATTCCATTAACACCTTAAAGGGATCTGATCTTGATGTGACATTTGCCCATTGTTCACGTGTGGGGGTGAATTGCTTGACCGGGGTCATTACGGATAGAGGAAAATTGGGTGCTGTGGTGATTTTGGGCTAATTTGGAAGCGAGGAATGGTACATTTGGGCCAAAAGGGGAGGCAGGGAGGTTGGAAAGGGGAAGAGAATGGGGGTACTGTTTATTGACAGAATGGGAATAATAAAAACAAAAGAGGCTTCCCCTCAATTGATTTGTTAGCCCGGAGGAACAAGCCAATACTATCAACCACTCACGCATACACAAGCTAACACACCTAGTAAATAATTACCCAAATTTTGGTACATGCACGGAACGCCATTATATAAAAAAGAAGAAATACTTAAATTTTCCCACATTTCTTCTCATTAGCGTCCCATTTTAATACCTGCCAAATAATCCCAAAATTGCTCTCTTATTGGAAGAACTTGAATAGCCGATAGGGAGTAGTCATTTAATGTTTGGATCATTGCTTGATTGAATGAGGCAACTAGCACTATGAACTGTTTAGATTGTAAGTGAAAATTGAGCTGTGTTTGGACTTATTGAAGCGAGGGTGATAATTTTGGCTGTACGAATATAATGGGCATTCGAGGGCATTTATGACAGAAGCTGGAGGGCTATATGAAGGTGCCGTTGCTTGGCAACCCGGAAGGCCGGGCGAAAATTGAGTATGAGAGGTACAGGGGGAAGTGAGCAGTGGAGTACAAATTGGAGTGGGTAGTTATTTGGTGTTGGGTACAGGGATGGGGGAGGGTATACGGTTGGGCTGCTGGGGGTGTTATGTTGGGTGGGTAGTGGAGATGATGGGTTGATTCTAGTTCATCCTTGGCTGTTATTTGTGCTATTTTTCCCACTTCAACTTATCCAACAAAGTAATTAGCCAAAAGCTACGAGAGTAATCTAACTTAGCCTCCGCTTGACTGACAGCTAATCAAATCAGTCAACATACACTCACTTCTCTACCCCCGCCCCATTTTCTACAGATTGCAATCCACATCATACCACAACCCCCTCCCCCTATCGGTACCATCCCAAGTCAGAATGACCAAAACAAATACCCCCGCATTAACGTCCCTCCAAATCAAGAGCCTCCCTCTCTTCCTACTCCGCTTCTCCTCCTCAACTAATGCAGACCAAATTTTCATATTTTCCAATTTCATTAGCGGTAATCCCAGATTTATTCAGCATTCCAAAAAATCGCTATAACGAAACATGATGATATGACAATCGCTATTACAGAAATGACTCCAAATTTTACAGAGACATCGGTGAATTTATCGAAATTGTTTGTTAATGACCATGAAAATGTGGATAAGGAATACATACAGATCAGGAAGATATCCCTTAAGCCAGATATCTCTCCTCTCTCTGGGTTACATCGGATACATGGTTTCATAAAATATATCTTTCAATATTTTATTCGCTACCTTAGCAGAAATACATAGATAAAAAGCTACCTAGTGAGATTTTCCGAAATATATATCTTTAAAAACTATGTTCCGAGCTAAACTCTTAATTTTTCTTTTTGACGCAATTCTCATTATTTAGGTCCAAAAAATCAAGGAAAGGGTTTTGGCTCAGTAAAAATTGATCAATATTTTTACTGAATTATCTTCATGATTATTTCTGACCGTCTTCGTGCGTTAATAACCCATTTTGGTCTTTGTTTTAGGGTATGTCCCGAAATAAAGTTTTTTCCCGCTTTTCAAAAACGCTCATATCAATAATTTGAATTTATTTAGCTAAGAGCGCAGTGTCACCTAGTGTTCTAAACTTTCGAAATCACTTAGGCGGCCTTTCATAAAGACTGTGATTGATTTGATCTTTGACGGAATGTCATGTATCGCCAGATAATTTTGGTCATAAACAAAACAAATAATTTTTGCATTTGCGAAACGATCAAAACCAATCCTATCGGTGAGACAAACGAACAAGTTAGTGTTTTTACTCTGTTGTTTTTATGCTACTCTAAGTTTTACCCTTTTTTACGACGAAAAAGGTATGACAAAATTATTGTTTTTCATTTTCGAAAAGAATGGTTGTTTGTCGATGTTTCAGTATTAACTTGTGAAACTAGTTTTTACCTTAGAGCCATTTTGCGACTCAAATTCTGTTAGCACCTATGTATTGTTGTGTAGTGCTTTTATTAGTATTTTATGATAGAAGCTTTCTATTGTTTTTCCAAAAACATAAAAGATTTTTGTTCTCTCGTCCAAAAAACCGCTACGAATAAGAAATTTTGCTATTTTTAGTTGATGTGAACAACTGGTTTTGTAGTCAATTTAAGATTAGAAACATTCGGCTCGAAGTGATTTCAATATCTGAATATTTATAAAAGGAAAATTTTAAAATTTTATTATATCAGTAATTAAATTTTGCGCTCGAAGTTGACCAAAGACACATTTCAGCGTTCGGGGTTTTTGTAGGTAAAGATTTTCACAAAAGTAAAAAATCAACTCCTTTGTTTGCATTAGTAGACCTTGTTTCTCTCTTCCAAAAAATTTTGTAAAATACTTTGTTTTTCATGTTGTCCTCTTTATCAAAGTTTTTCCAAAAGCCCATTTGAAACAAATGGGTATATCTCGGAAGTGTAATTATTTAACTAGTTTAGCTGACAAATCAAAAAACAAAAAACGGGAATCTTTGCAATGAAACAAAGCAAAGTGAATTTTTTTGGAATATTTTTCGACCTGAATTTTTCATCATGCAATAGTCACACACAAAATTAAAAGAAAACTAGATTATCTGATTTTAAGAATGATAAAAGCGAAAGCTGAAAAAAAAGAAAGCAGCAAAAGCGTGACGTCCTTGAGAAAAAGAATGCTCTAAAAACTCTTATGCGTTTAAAGCAGCAAAAGCCTTTCAAAAACATCTCTTAAAACATTGTTTCTTACTGAAATCTTTATTGATAGCATATCTAAACGTTTTTTTCTAGTCTACTCATTAATTCTTTTTCCTTCTGTTTATCGTCTTATCACCATGGACAGCAACGAACAACCATCAGTAGCAGTGACATCTGAGGTCGTGAGTAACAATTACGCACAACAAAAAATTGAAGCACTTTGTAAGGAGGTTAAAGATCTTAAACAAAAAAAATATTGAGCAAGATCAGGAACAAAAAATTCTTCGGGAAAATCAAAAAAAACATCAATGAACGATTGCAGGCCGAGGAGAGGTATTCTCGAAAAGATAGTGTACTCATTGTGAATCCTCCTTTTAACGCGCGCACTAGTAAAAACGTGACATACGACACATTAAAATTATTTGATGATTTTCTCGGAGTGAAATCAACGGTTGATAGCATTAAAGCGTGTCATATAATACCCAACACTGAGACAGAATACCAAATGTGAACGGTGATATGCAAGTTTATTTACTTCAATGATAAGCTGGAAGATTGCAAGAAGAAAAGAGCGCTGAGGAAAGCCAAAAATCGAACATATACCTGAACGAGCCACTACCCGAAATCGAGGCACAGATAAAAGCTGAAGCAGTAAAAAAAATACGATTGTCAGTACACATAACTGCACTTTCTATGTTTTGGTTGATCGAGGAAGCCAAAAACCAACATACAAAAAAATCAATGATGTTGGAGACTTGGATAACGTTTTGGCTGGGAAAAAAATACGTACAACGCGAGGTCAAACAACAATGACCATGATGACCATTATTCGCTGGCTCACACAAAGCAGAACACAAACAATACTAAAAATGACAAAAACTTATTAATATCAGAAGTCTTGGTGAATTTCAATAATTTTTGTTAACATATTGCAAGAACTGAACTGTTATTAACACAGAACTTAACGTGTGGTTAATTTTATAAACAGCGCAAGAGATCAATTAGGATAGGCTAAGGTTAACTTAGTGTGTTTTCTCTTCTATAAGCGTGACTGTCTTGCTTGTGATTTTCGCAAGTTGTCAATAGCAAGCTGTGATGTGCGCAGTTTTGCTGATGGCGAGAGATGGGTACACTACACTAAAAAACTCTGTGATTTCCGCAGAGGAAGCAAAAAAAAAGAAACAAGAAACTTTTTATTATTACTGTTTTTTCTCTCTTTTCTTTTTAAAACTGCTTGCAATTGAAACAATTTATTTGTTGAAAATATTGAAGATCTGAAACAAAACAATGAAGAGATGGTTTTGATTGGCTTAAATTTGCTGCCAAAACGCGCTGCTCTTTTATTTCCTAAAATGACATCTCGAATCTCCACTAAATTCCACTTGAATGAAATTTTTTTGTTCTCGAATTTCCACTTGAATGAAAAAAACTCAAAACTTCTGCAAAATATAAGATCACTGTCGAAAAGTTTTGACGAATTCAAAATATTTCAAGAAAGTGAGAAACAGGCAATTGCGATTTGCTTAACTGAAACGTGGCAAAAACCAACAGATAACAAACAAATTTTTATTCTAGCAAATTACAGTAGCTTGTTTAGTTCGGAAAGAAAAAAGAGGGTGGTGGCGTTGGAATATTTGTAAATTGCACGGCTAATGCAAAATTGCTTGCAAAACTGGAAAAAGTCTCAATTCAGGCTATATCAGTTCTGATAAATTATAGAGGGACTGAAATAGTTATAACCTGTTTTTATATACCGCCAAACTGCACCAATGAAGTTACGTTTTCAACTTTAGGAAGTTATTTAGATGAAATAGTTCTCAAACCAAATACCAAACATATACTTTGTGGAGACTTGAATATTAATTTTTTTCACAAAGGAAAAAAAAATGACCAGCTAAAATCAACACTTAGCGCTATTGGGCTCTCTTTTGTGTCATCACAAGATGCAACAAAAGAAACCAATTACGCGAAAATGTTACTTGATGTGTTTTTTACAAAATTCAAATCCTCTCAAAAAGTACTGAAAACAGCTGTAAGCGATCACTTTACCATTAAATTACAATTTTCTGAAAATAACAAATTTTCCAAAAAAAAAATGTAATAAGATACGAGTATGGATAAAATTACAGAACACAGATAATCTGAATCGAATAAGAGCAAAAATTGTGTCTTACAGCAACTTTCTGCTCAAGAAAAAATTAAACTCCATCAATTGCAATGAATCATTGATTAAATTCCAAGACTTTTTTAACAATGAACTGAACAAAATAATTTCGGAAAAAACCCATCTGTTAGAAACAAGAGAAACCGGATCGACAACGAAGCAAAAAATGCTGCTACAAAAAACATCACTTAAGGCAATTGTATTTGAAAGCAAAATACGAAAATCAATCCAAAGTAGTTAAAAAACTTGTCAGGAAAAAGATGAGACAATACTATCAAACAAAAATAATAAAAAAGCTGATAAAAACGCTCGATTTTTTTGCTGCTGTAAAAGAAATAATGGGTGGTGAATCCAAAAACCTAGAGATCAAGGAATTAGAGTCAAAACTATAATCGTTTAATAATTTCTTTGCAGACATAGGGAAAAAACTTACAGAAAAAATTAGTGCTAAACGCAATGAGTCCTACACAGAAAAAATTGTCAACAGCCTATTTCTCTAAAAAACAACAATAAGGGAGATAAGCAAAATTTTGAGTGATATGAAAAACAAATGCAGTGTAGATGCTTTCAATTTGAATAACTATTGCTTACGGTTGCTTGCACCATCAATTTCACCTTTTCTCTGCGAAGTCTTCAACTCCTGTCTAAATTTTGGTTTGTTTCTTGATTGCCTGAAATTGCAAAAGTAATCCCAATATTCAAGGAAGGGGACGAAAGTGATCCATCAAATTATCGTCCGATATCTCTGCTACCGGCGGTAGGCAAAAATTTTGAAAAAATTATCTTCAACAGAATTATTGTTTTCCTTAATAAAGAAAAAGTGTTAAATCAAACTCAATTTGGTTCTAGACAAAACCGCAGCGCAATTGATGCACTGGTGGAACTCAGCGAACATGTTCAATTAAATTGGGTAATTAGTAAACAAAATACGATCAGTATTTTCTTGGATCTCAAAAAAGCCTTTTACACGGTGTACCACCAAATCTTACTAGCAAAGTGCTCCAGTTATGGTCTAAGAGGACATGTTTTGAAAGTTTCGAAGTCCTATTTGAGCAGAAGATTTCAATACACTGAAATAGGCTCGAAGAATTCATCTATGAGGAGCATTAAAATTGGTGTCCCACAAGGTTCAACAATGGGTCCTTTGCTTTTTATTATATACATAAATGATCTGGCCCTCGAAACGTCTGACATAAAATCCATCCCCTATGCAGATGACACTGTAGTTTGTACAAAAGTGAACTCAAAACAAATGAAACTAAAATCAATGTAATTCTTCAGAAAATGGCCTCCTGGTTGAATAGAAATCGACCGACTTTAAATGTTGAGAAGACAAAATGCGTCAATTTTTCCGAAAGAGTGCAAAAGAATTCTGAAAGTGTGTATATTAACAGTAAAACAATCCAAAATGTTGAAAATTTTAAGTATCTAGGGATTCAGGTAGACAATAAACTAAGTTTTCAAGAACATGCTAAAAATTCAACAAAAAAATGTTAGGTTTCTGCTCATTTCTCTACTGCATTAGGAAGGTCCTAACAAATCAGTTAGTTCAAGTCTATAGAACATATGTGTGCAACCAGTAATTCACAACGGAGTCCTAGTTTACGCTAACACAAACAATCAAGTACTCAAACCTCTGAATCAAATGGTGAAAAGAATAGCCAGAATCATAACATTCAAAAAAAGTTTGACTCCATAGCAAGTAAGCGGAAAGAACTGCTACTCTATAATGTATCAGAGCTCCACCTGTATGAAATACTCAAAATGGCAATAAAAATAATACGAAAAGAATGTGAAATCCCAGTTTTAAAAAACTGTATCTCAAGGGAAGAGCTTCTCAAAATAGCAAAAACGCGAAACAGTTCTCGCAAATTGTGTTTATGTAAGAACAAGTTTGAAAATTTCTCACTGCAACCAAATATTCGTGAAATGGTTAATTGCTTGCTAAACTTTTTTCCCAATTTTGTCAACTTTATTTTTGATCTCTCAAAGCGGCAAGTAAAGGACTTTTGTCACAAGTTTTTGGACTTATCTATTATTGACAATGATGAGTTGCTATCTTGGTTTAAAATGTGAGACCAAACCGAGTACTAAACTCCAAGCTCCCAACATTTTTCTTTTAATGTAGCTAGTAAAAATTTTTATAATCTTTACATATAATCTTTGATGTTTACGATCTCTTTCGCTAGAGACACTTGAAAACAGGCCAACCATGGCCTAAAAGTGTTCTCTTGGAGTATTAAATGCATAAATGAATTTCGATATTAACTTCTATATGTAAAAGAGCAAGTTTCTTTTTTTTCTAATCAATACTTTGGAAACAATTTTATTATTATTATTATAACATAAAATTCAATATTATATGCCTCGTGAAAATTTTCTCATCAACCTGACCACATTTTTTGCATTGTTTCTTTTTTCATAGCTCCTCTAAAAATTTGGATCAAAAGTGAAAAGAAGGTCTGTTCAAAAGGCGCTAACTCATTGAAATTATTTTTTAATGAACAATCTGATATAAAAAAGCTTCAAGAATATAAATAACTATATATTCAACAACTTTCTGACAATCACAATTATTTGATTACTTGTGTTTGATGCCAACGTATTGTGCTGATATTATCTTTATTCAACACTCTTTGACAACAGTTGTTGAATATATAACCAGCTAAAAAAACTTGTTACCTTCCGATGAATATTGCAAAAATCTGAACTCTGCTTTGTGAACATTCTATTCTTTTCAGCCACGCTTTTCTCGACACTATTTCAATATGAAGAGTGACAAGAAAAGAGGGGCAGAAAAGATAGTGATATAATTTCTAGTGTAGTGTAAGTTATGCAACGACGAGAGTTAATTAAAAACGATTGTTATTTCATTGTCAAATTTCTTCTGCAAGTTGGCTTTGCCTTGGAGTTTGATAACTTCTCGATGGGGATAACAACCGTGCGGTAATACTAATTAAAAATTTTCCTTTTTCATTATGATTTGTTCAACACTTATGAGGGTTCCAATTAAAAGATAACAAGCAAACAATCCACAGTAAATACCTTTACCTTAATATGATGATTCAACTGGCACTGTTGATTTTAAAAAATGCAACGCAAATAACAAACTATTGTTTCCTGGAAAGTTTTTGGTTAATAATTACTGTGGCAAAATTAAAAATTTTTGTGCATTATCTACAAATGTATCTGGAATAACTTCAGAACGTGTTGTGTTACAATTTATTGCAGAGAATTAAATGATGGAAAGTATTCGGAATGGAACTGTGGATTATGAAATAGATGTGAGTGATTTTATTATGAGATGTGGGAACTAAACAAATGGGAATATGAGCCAGATATGAGGGGAAACCAGTTGGTAAATTTGGGTCACTCTCGAAACAGACACATAGTATTATACTCTTAACATCGCTAGCGCATTTTTGTTCTCATCACTAGCCGCGATCTTTACAACCAAACGAGTAGGCAGTTTAAAGCCATCTTTTAATTTTATTGACAGAAAAAGAACTTTACAACACAAAGTTGTAAAAAGTACAAATGTTCCGTCGATCAAAACATAAAAGCCAAACTGACTATCTCGACTGAAAGAGCAACTTATTTCGACATGTGTTGGCTATGTTACTGATAGCCAAAAATGATGAGCGCCAAGAGTAGCGAACAACTTGGACTACATTAAACTGAAAAGAAGAGAAATTCGGAAATGGGTCACAAATCTGGTCGCTGTAGTGGCATAAACTACAAAAGCAGTGACCAGTTTTTATGTACTTCTGTAATAAAGAAATAGATAGCAAATATAGCAAAAATAACCACATAGAAAGAAAGCAGAGGTAACAACAAATATAGAGGAAGAAATCCGGATAACAGTGCAAAATATAGGAAAAATGAATAACAAAAGCTGAATGAAATCTTAAACTTCAAAATCATCGAGCAGAGTTTTACTGGACAAGTGGAAAAAAGAATATGATAGCAACAGAACGGGTTTAAGAACATATTTTAACCGTAGCTCATATATAGAAGACAGATACTGTCTCTAAGTAATAAAGAGCAATTTGTGAAATTTATGAGTTTGAAGAAATGTAAATCGTTACCAGTATGTCAAGAACCTAGTCCAAAAAACAACATTTTGTAAGAAATATTTGATAAGCTCGGTTTCATAGCTCGGAAAGTTTGGTTTGGGTCGAGATCATGATTTTAAAAAGAAGGAAATTGTCGGGCTGAGACGTAAGAGATGGAAATCGCTTTTATTCGAGAAATTTAGTTTTCTGTTCATAATATAGTCAAAAGTTATACTCATTCCATTCGCAGAAATTTCAATCTCTTTTCTTTTAAAAAGTTTTTCTCGTAGTATTCTTTAGAAAAACCAGCTCGCGGCAAAATTTGATGGAAAAAAAAACTTGTTTTATATTTAAAATTTTCAAAGATAATTTTAATGTGACTTGTTGAACATTGATAGGGTTTCAGATTTATCATTTACATTCGAAGAGTCTCCATATGATCATGCAAAACCAGTACATAAGTCTATTTGTCATAATTTTGAAACGCACGATACAAACGGTTTCCTACGTTTCAAACCGAACACAATAAGATTTCCTACGTTTGAATACCAAACATACCGATGATACCAATGAATAATACGTAAGGACTTTCGTCGTTTTTGTCTAACACAGACAAAACATACCAACACATTTCTAGGTTTCAAATGGACAACTTCTGGATTAGGCAGGTGAATTGCTAAACAATTTATCGTGATGAAATTTACTGCGTTGCAAACATACAGAAATGACCACAAGTCAAAATCTTAATGAAAAAACAGCCACTTTGGGCTCAACTTTTCAAAACGTCGTTGAAACAAAAACACGATTAACGGGAAAAACAAATCACAGAGGAAAATCTCAATATTATTCCTCATACAAGTCAACAAAAAAATGAAAAAGTGGCCTTTGAAAAAATTTGCAAGAACTATAAGTTGTTTAGACTTTTTCTTTTTCAGATTCCACTGTGAAAGATTATTGGCACTGGCTTAGATGATTTAAAAACGTTCACAAGTTTTGGCATTGTGCATAAAGGTTAAATAAACTTGTATGAAAATTATAGGATACTCAGAACAAAATCTTTAACTTGTGTGTTTCGTAAAACTGCGTTGATAATGCTAAAAAATATCCTGTTTCTAACCCATTCCAAATTTGGAAAAGCAGATCGCAGTTTTTCCGGAAAAACTATTTATTATATCCTATCATAACTTCCTTATAAAAAGCTTTTTTGAGAACGATCAAAGAATCGACGGTCCAGCGAAAATCATTTGAGTTTCGTTGGAAGTGAGGGCTAAGCGTAAAACTGTTTTGTCAAAAAATATATGTTTCGACAGATACTTGCTTAAACAAAAATAAGCTCAAATTTTGCTGGAATTCAGATAAACAAAAATTTGATTTTAGGTTAAAGAACATGGTAGTGTTGTTGTATTTGGGAAATTAGTATGTTTTCAGCAGAGAGAAAAAACTTAAAAGCATAAAATACTAAGACTAGAAATCTTGTTCATGAAACTGAAAAACATAACATGTATTTATTCATTTGTTTTGAAATTTGACCTGAGGACAAATTGTTAATGTAAAACTTTCCAAAAGTAATAAACCTTGACAGAAGTTTTTAGAAAAAGACACCATTGCCGTCAAAAACATTTGAATGGAAACAAATTTTTAATCGAAAAAACCAGAGAACCACTGTTTTATCCCAGAAAAGCATTTAATCATATTGTTGTGTTCTTTATGTTCTGCGAGTTAAAATTCTGATCAACCTTATAGGCCCTATGAAAAGATCGATCCTGACTACAATGTGCTGCTACCTGGTCATCCCGAAAATCATGTTCTTAGAAAAAGCCCTGTTTGAGAAAATATTTTTGGCTTCCACTTTGAGTAGATTTTTCAGTAAAGTGCACAGCTAAAGGTGACGATTTGCGACTAGGGTTTCGTTGAAAGAAAGAAACATTCTACTTCCAGAAGATAATTGCCCGAACAAAAACTAACACATTTTTTTATTTTTGTTGAGATATAATAAACAAAATATACAAGGTTCAACAAAGCGGTGGGTTGGTTGCATTCGGAAAATAAGCAGACCGAAAAAACTAACAAACATTCTATCTTCTAGTAGCGTACAATTAAAATAAACCCAAAATCAACAGTGGGGTAATTATACTACAACAGGTTTTGATTTTGTTTTATAGTGATATCTGCGTGCATCAAAGAGCAGTTACAACAATTCCTAATAAAATATTTTAATCTGAAATTGATTAACAATAAAATATATTATATATATATATATATATATATATATATATATATATATATATATATATATATATATATATATATATATATATATATACAGGTTAAATCAGTATTACTGTTAATAACAGCCAGATAGCCTACAAAGAAATGACAAGCTCAGTTCATTGCAGCAATTTTCGTTGCTCAAAAGATCCGGTCATCAAATTCAAACACAAATCATGTTCCTATTCCTTTGTTTTCTTCAAGGAAAACATATGCCTGGGTGACCAAACAAAGGAGATTTTCTCTATGTAAAATTTTGAAATGAAAAAAAAAATGAGTTATCGGAAAATAATAATAAAAAATTACTATCGGACAGTTTCCTTATATCAAATTTTCCAAAAGTTTTTATACTGCCAAGGCTTGTATTAACAGATTATTAACAAACTTGGAATAAGCTTTCAGAAAAATAGGACACTTTGGCGGTCTCAACCATTTGAATGGAAACAAAACTTCAGTCGAAACAACCAACCACTGTATTAACAGAAGCAAAGCAGTCTCTGATATTGATGTGTTTTTTATGCTCTGAGGGCTAAAATTTTATTCATTTTGTTACACGAAATTACATCGCCTAATTCACTCCTTGGGTTGCAAGATCAGAACTTGCACATTTTATCTCTGAGATGATGTCATGTTGAGAAACTGGAAACTATATCTCATCACAGAAATAGAATTTTGCAAACTCAATTTTTTGCGCTTTCATATAATCAGTCAAAAGTGCTATGAAAAGCCAAACTATATGAGATTATGGTACTACCTAAACTTCGACTAGTTCATACTTTCAAAAATTCTTTAAAGAAGAAACTTATTATAGCTCTATATTATTTTTTGTTTCATTTAAATAAAAAACTAGCGTTGGCCTAACAGACGTTCTAGCAGCATTGTTTGATATCAAATCTAAGTATACTGAACAACAAGGACAAATTTACTCAAAACACTAAAAGAGCTTGAAAGACATGGAACTTATAATTCTGATGATTGATTTTATAGCTAGGAGCTGCACGCTCTTAAATTACTATTAACCAAAGTGATGTTTCCAAAAAAAAACAATCAAAACCAGATGGATAACTAAATTTTCTTGATAAATTAACGTATTGCGTGATTTTTGGATAAAAAAATGTTCTTGGATTAAATGTCTAGCAATCAAGTGTAAGTAGGAAAAAAGTCAAAATAACAAAACGTTGATCATGATTTAAAACTTGATTTATTCGCAAAATAAGGCAGATGCATGTACCACTAGAGCTATCACCAGTCTTTCACAAGACTTTCAAAATTGATCTGACCAACACATTTAGCTATTAGTTGAAATAAAAAAACATTAAAACATTTTCTTCACCGGAAAACCAACTATTAGGGCAATAAGCAGCTAACTTTGTCAGTTAACAAAAGTCAAATGAACTCAACTTCTATTGAAATTCAACACAAAATTGGAACAATAAATTCCATTTTCAGACAAAAAGTGGTTACTGTAATTGGTTAGGCGTTATACAATTTACTTAGTGTTTGCCAATCAACCGATGGACCAGTATCCGATACAATATTTAGCAAGAAAAGACGCCAAGACCAAAAATTTAGCAGCGAAATTTTTGGATTCCACGAAAAAGTTGCTCTTTGATTTTTTTTTCACGTGTAAACCGCTAGTAAGACAACTGATTAGAAAAAGATGGGAATGAGTATCCCGAAGGAAATTTCAGAGGAATCGGGAAATAATTGATCCTATTTTCAACTTTTTTGAACTTCATTTTGTTTGAAGTATATTGATTTTATTCTTATCCAAAACAAAGTATGGCCAAGTCACATTGATCACAAAGAGCATTTTTACTGAAAACCAGCAAAAAATAACAAAAAGACAAGCAGACGATAACCGAACTTCATTTTTTAAAAGATTCAAAGCAGCCAACACTTCATAGTGTTAGAAAAAAACTGCAAAAATTGTTTCTAATTACAGTGACAAAGTGACAAAAGATAAAAACTATAAAAAAATAATTAGATCAAAAGATTGCAAGATTTAAAAAACCAATGAAACTTTTAGACGTATTTAGGTCTTGATCAGTAATTTTTGCTCAACAATAAAACAACTAACCAACAAAATTTATAGAAGTAGGATGATACTTGTTATTATAGAGGATAAGATACAAAACAGCAAAAAACAACTACCCTCAATATCATTAAAAAAACTAGAAACAGTAGACGAATTTACTTGATTCCAAATTTCAAACAAAAACAACTAACACAATGAGTTAAAAAAATGATCAATGTTTTTACAAATTCCCAACTAATAAAACAAAAAAGCTTTTGAAAGAAAACACGAATTACAACAAATTACAACAAATCTATGAACCATTGGAACACTAAGATCAGTTGCAATTGCAGTTCTAGAAAATCATTGCTCCAACAAAAGTTTTCTCTCATCAATTTGAAAACCAGTTTGAAAAACCTTCATGCATTGGATCTGCTCATTCGTTTGCTCCCTTTACTATTCGGGTGTTACCAAATTCACTTCTTCAATATGTCATCTCTTTCACGCTAAAAAATTGCAAAAATTTGAAGATCTTGAAAAAAATGTATCCCTTACATAATTCAAATGCTTTCGATTTTAATAAGTAAAAAAGGACAATGAGACTAATCGCAACATCGCTGTTGAATGGATTGATTAAAAACAACTCGAAATTCTTGCTAATACTAACAAAATATGGGATAATTATCTGATATGTGTCGAAATTTATGCTAAAAGTGAACAAAATGCTGATTTTTCACAAAAATTTTAATGCCTAGTGGTATAATGCCAAATGTTGACAAAAATAATAAAACCTGGATAACTCTTCGGAAAAATACAAAACTGTAAAACTTCTTATTTGCTAATTATTCTACGCTCAAGGGGCTTTCTAATGATACCACTCATGTCTTTCTATGTCAAATATGTTGACTGTCAAAAATTGACTGGCACAAAAAACAGCTGAGCAGATAGTTCCTACCCCAACCGCGTATTTAAATTTTAAGCACTAACTGATAATGATCTTGAATTACGCTCATTACTTTACGGAATTTAAACGGTTTTATTTTCATACTTCAACTGAAAAAACACTCCAAATTTAAAATTGTTGTCCTTAATTATCAGACAGTTTTCGGAGGGATAACTTGGCGGTATCTGGGTACTCGATGTTGTCCAATGGGTACTCGATTCTATTTCGAACATGATTTAAAGGAAAAGATATTTTGATCAAAAACCAAAAAAGCGCTAAAATTTGTATTTTATGGCTATAACACGTAGCCATACTGTATATTTTGTCAGATAAAGACGTGATAAAGATAAGAATGGAATAAATAACACTTACAGTTATCTGGCTGGCGAGATGGCTTTTGTTTCCGATATTAGAACAGACTGATCATCACATTTAAAAATGCGCCTACCCCGTTTTTGGGACGGAAAAGTTGGAACAATAAATTAAATCTGGTCGACTTGAGAGGTTCCAAATCATGTCGAGTATATTCCAAATTGACACCAAATCATCATTACTATCATTTCTGGTGCAACCTGAGTCCAGTGCAAACGGCCTACGTCTCACTACACCGAATCATAACAAAATCTACAGATATATTTTCTGGACAACATTAATGCTTTGTAGCTTTTGAAATATTTATGATTATTCTGATTCCGATATCAGCACCAACTTTTTAAATAGAGAAAGGGAAGTCATATTTGCGCATTTTTTAGAAAAAAAAACAGAAGTTTTGAAGTACTTTAGTATGTTCAAGCATGTAAATACTGGTGCGTATATTGAGCTCGTTAAAAAAAGTTCCTCAGTTGTGTATGTATGAACGCACCATACCTCCTGCTTGCGTTCAAAAAGGGTTTGCGCAGCGTAATAGACGAGGACAATCGAAAACCTCGACCTGGTGTAGGTATTTCTGAAAATTTTGGTAAATGCAACAGTTTTTGGTCATTCTATTTTTGGTCATTTTGTCAATGCCTATTCTGTGCTGTGGGAATTAGGCGTAGAGGGTGGGTGGGTAGGAAGTGTACCAGAATGACAGGGGATTCCCAAGAGGGAAAAGATGGAAGGGAGACAGATAGTGCTCCGGATAAACCCAAATTAGACCCCGTTTGCTAATGCACCCCTCATCTGCACCCACAACCACCCTCTCTCTACCTCTGTCTCTCTCCCCCTATACTCTATGCATGTGTGTACACATAAGTGTACTCTACTGTTAGTTAACAGGACCAATCCAAAACACACACGAAAGGGGGACCCAGAAACTGGGACACGGCTCAGGGTAGATTAATAACATATTTCATTGGAGGGGTACATTGTAAAGAGAGCAAACGCCAACAGGATTTAAAGAGTGCAGGCTGTTGGGCATTTTTGCTAAATTATTTGGACTGCGCCACCCAAAGATAAAAACAGAGTCGTGAGTTCATTCAGTTTTGAAAGAAATCGCGAGCACCAAAACTCCAGAAATGAAAAATTCCGGTTGGTATTCCATCCAAGACTGGTCATAAAAAAAGTTTTGAGAACAGAACTTTGTCACATCGATTGAATAATACGAAAAGTTACTAATGGAAGTAGAATTAATGCCGATACAGGTATTCAATCACTATCAATTTAATGACATCCGATCAAAACAAAATGAAACACGGTTGCTCTGCACGGATGGGGCTGTCACAGCATGCAAAATTAAACAATTTGTAATCAATGGTAGGGCAATTTTTGAATTAAGTATGCAAAAACATTTTATATAATTTGTTCAACCTTGTTCAGGTTTTGCAATGGCCCAATATCAGGTTAAACAATTTTTGTTGATTTTCAATATCTTTTAAACAAAATCAGAGAGCAGTAATGAGAAAGTGTTTCTTCTGCAGACCTGCACTTGGGTTTTAATTGACGTTAAAACATTTAGTCACTGTTTTACCATAGTTACTGACTGTCAAAAACCATGACATTAACAAAAGTTGTGTCAAATATGCTTATGAACATACGAAAATCATAAAAACTTCGAAACCAAGTGAAAAGTAGATCCTGTTGCAAAGGAGCGGAATTCCATCAAAGTGGCGTGATTGCTGAGCAGTAAGTTTTGTGCTTCAGACACCAACAAATGATCGTCCAACACAAACACCTCTGTTAAATTGCCGGTGTAAAAATTGGCTATCATTTAGCCGTATCCTCAACTCAATCATAGTCTAATCAATCTTGAAGCTGGCCATGGCTGCAATGGGGGTAACAACTGAAAACTTCACAGACAAAAAAGTGCCCAAAGTTACCAAAAACAAACTTTTCTGCTTAAAACACAGGCCGAAAATTGGGAAAAGTAAAAGAATGGCAGCTAGAGACAGATTGTTGGCCGAATGCTGTTCCTCTGCCTTACGAAAAACTGAAGTGTTATTAAGAATCGAATAAGCATTATGGTTTTCTGTTTTTTTTTACGACACGAAGAGGAGTATTGGTGGAGCGTGAAATGCTTGAACACAAAGTGTTTGGGTCAAAATGCTGAAGAGCAGATAGAAGAGAGAGAGAGAGAGAGAGAGAGAGAGAGAGAGAGAGAGAGAGAGAGAGAGAGAGAGAGAGAGAGAGAGGAGTGGTTTTCTGTTCGTGTGGCAAAGAGAGCGAGAAAAGTATGGGTGGAAAAATTTTTGCTGAGCGAGCGAATTTTTTGATCACATGCAGGCATTTTCAATTGAACTTTTTGTTTAAAATACAATTTTTCAGGAAGAGGTGTCTCTCTCAGTTTTCCAAACTAGTAATAGTGCATTTAGAAGGGTTTTCCCTGTTGCAGGCGTTTTTGACAGTTTTTCTGTTCTTCTGCAAATCTTTCTAGAGTTGGGGGATTTTGTGGTTTTAATTGGTTGCTCTAAATGTTTTGACTGCATTTTGAATTAAGTGATTTCCAAATTTTGAATGTTTTTATTTTTAATTATTGTGGTGATTTTGTGCAAAATTTTAGTCAATCTTTGTCTGTTTATTTTTCAAAGCCTTTTTTCCGTTTTTCATTTGATTTTTCTCAGTGTAATAAAGTTTTCATTTAAATTTTCTTTCAAGCAATTATAAGCATGGTTTTCCTAAAAGTTGAAACTGAAGGCTAAAGAAGGAACTTTTCTATGAAACACTTTTCCCAAACTTTTCTCTTTTTTTTCTGCGTTTTTTTTGTTGTCTAATGTTCTTCTCAGGTGTTGAATAGATGAATGCTTGAAGAAAAGACGCAAAATATGAGCCTCTGCAAAAGGACGGTTGTGCAGTAGCTTCTTATCATTTTCTGGATACTTTTTTGAGAGAATTTTGTAAAGAAAAGTGTATTTTGACTTTGTCCTTCGTTTCTTTTCCTTTTCGCCGGCTTTCTCTCTAAAAACAAACCTTGATGTTTCATCACTCAACTGGTAGGAGATATTTGAATGACTACTAAACTTATATAAGGTTCTGTATCAGTTTTTATCTTTTTGTCCCACATTTTCCATTTTTTCCTCTTATTGTTACAAACTGACCAGTATACTTAAACAGAAAAATGTCAATATGAAATTTAAATTGTCTATTGCGAGTCGTTTTCCAGAGCTCTTCCGGCTATCTTTTTTGGTAAAGAGTGGGCAAGCATGAAGTTCATGGAGTGAGTAAAGTTTGAAAAAATTGTTTCAGTGAACAAATTCGAAGAGCAGAGAAAAGAGAGAGAGAGAGAGAGAGAGAGAGAGAGAGAGAGACAGAGAGAGAGAGAGGTTCGTTTGATCATGCCTTCTTTCGAAACATAACAACAAATGTAAGTGAGAAAAAATTTGGCTCAGTGATTAAATTTTTTATTCATATGCGACGTTTTTTTCCAAATTTTTATGTTATCGAAGAAATCATCTTAGTCCAAAGTTTAAATTGTCAGATTCTTTTAACAAATTCTCCGGTTTTAAATTCTTTTTTAGCAGTTTTAGGCTCATTACTGTTTTTTATTGCGTATACTGGTTGCTGAATTTAAGTTTAACGCTCGTGAGCAGTCTTTATTACAAATTAAATACGGGTTATTTGGTACTAAGCAATTTTTGATTTGAATTTTGGCAACAGATTGCAAATAAATTGTTAAAACTTTTCTTAATTTCTTACACTTTTTGTTTTTGAGCTTATTATGTTTTTCCAAACTGTTGTGGGTAATGGGGTTGGCTTGATTGCTTGAAATATTGTTTTCCCATTGTATTTGTACTTTTACAAATTGAAAACCTAATTGAATTTCCGTATTTTTTATTGAAACTACTTGTTAAATTTTCTTGTATTTGAAACTACTTGTTAAATTTTCTTGTATTTGAATTGAAATAGTCTCTTCTCTTCTTCGATGCTTGCTGCGATCAGAAATTAGTTCTTCGACTGGCTGTTTTTTGGCAAAGACATCATCGAGTCGCTTCCGGAATCCTTCTGGCTATGTTTTCTTTTTTTTATTTTTCTGCATTAGTTTATTTTTGTTACTGCAGAACTTTTTGTGCAGAAAATTTTGCAGAATGATCAAATTCAACTTCTGCCAGAGAGATCAACAAAGCATTGCTTTGAATGAAACATTTTTTGTGTCACAAAAAAGCAAAGTACAACTTGGAGTGATTTCAAAGAAATGGATTTTTTTGTGAGTAAAACACTATTTAGGCTGAGATCCCTATTTCGGAAGTCAGTAAAATTATAACTGTTGGTTGCTCTAAGAGGGTTATTAGAGTTTAAAATATTGCCCATCGAAAAATTTATCTGCATGAAATGTATACCGCAATTGTTTAAAAAATAGTCTTCACAGCTGCATCTTCAATATTGCGGTTGTCTTACCTCACGCGTTTTGCAAAGTAACCGTCTGCAGGGCTGTGATTATTTTGCCAGACTCTTACAACTTACCGTCGTTAAGAATCTGTAAGTATCGTAAAATAAATCCCTCTCTCAGTTCAACTAGGGTAACTAGCTTCAAATTAAAGCAAATTAACACCCAGCCCACTGTTTGGCCCAGAGAATAACGCAAAGTTTCAACGACTCTTATTTGAAATCAATTATATCATTTTAATTCTTGAGGTTCTGTAAACTGAAAGACAGAATGAGTTCAGGTAAGTTTGAGAGAAAATTAAAGAAAGCAAGAGAATTATAGCACAACTGGTAAAGAGGGAATGTTAAGTGATGAGAATTATGATAGTTTTGGGTAAAGCGGGTTGACTGACTTACACAAGAAAAGAGGGCTTACTCTTTCACAATTGTATGGCAAAACATCAAGAGAGAAAGCAGAGACCACTGATCAAATTTAGATACCAGAGAATGAGAGAAAGAAAGAGAGAGAGAGAACGAAAGAAGATCCGCATATCTTCTTAGTGGCTTTTCTTAGCCATTAATACATGTGTATTGTAAGAGCTGCTTTTGCTCTTTATTCTCTGTGTTGTGTCTGACTGTTTGGTTTGGCATGGGAATTGAGCGGACTAGAGAGAGATGGGGGGGGGCAGAAGATAGGGTACAGTAAACTGCTTGTTAGAGATTCATTCATTCTTTCATTCACTGGCAAAGATAACACAAAGGACACCTTAAAACAAGATACACATACAAATATATACAGATGTACAGAGAGAGCCATAATGCTACTAGTCAAAACTGCCGTCAGCCGACCAACAAACGCCCCAAACCATCTAAAACCTTGCTTAATAGGGTTCGTTTTGGTCGAACTCTTTCTGACCGATTCCTTAATATTAGAGAATTTTTACGCTAACATGCTTATGGCTTTATCTAGTCTTCGTTTGTTATCGAAACCAGTATCTCAATACATGGATGGTAACCTGATCCTAAAATTCAGCAAGCTAAGACCAGACATTTTGATGGCGTAAAAAGTAAACAACAGTGGGTTACAACTTTTGCTATGCTTGAACTTAAATCCACCCGCCTGGAATTTTCTGCATTTGTTACTCTGACTTGACCATCAAAATATTAAGAAATAAAAAAAACGTCTTACTGTGAAGGCACATTCTTAAGTAGCCAGAACCAGCAAAGTATTGTACATCAAACCTATTCAATTTTCTACCAACACTAATCAAATATCTTTCAAAATGGAAAACAATTTAGAAAATGAAATCTTTCACTCACAAATATGACTTATGAAAGGTTCTTTGTTTAAATTGAGTCATTGTTCAATAACTTTTATTAGCTTCTGGCAATATGCGCTTTTATGCTAATCGGACAATCGAAGCAGTGGTGTTTATCATTTGGTTACTTTTCGTGATGTCTCTTGGCAGAATTAAAGTGAAAGAATGTCGAGATCTCGTTCGTTTCTCAGCAATGTCCCAACCCCCTCCCCCTCCCCCTCCAGTGCCCTGATTGACGGTACTGAAGACAGAAAAGCAGTTTAAATAGTGTGGTACGACTATCGCTGTGAAATTAGCCCAACTATTCAAACAAAGCCAAACTGAAAGCAGCAGAAGCCAAACAGCCCACAGTTCTCTTTCTATTTTCAAATCTCTTTAATGGAGATTGCCGAACTGGCAGATTGCCCGTTTAGCCGACAACCAAAATATGAGAATTTTAGCCGACAACCCGACCGCGCACCAATTGTAATGTTTGAAACACCATAGTGATATTTTGACCACTCATTTTTGCCGACCAATAAAAATTAAGCGGTAAGCTATATTTCTGTTTTTTTCCTTGTCGACTAAACCCCCTGTCGGCCAATATTCTCAGCACCCTCTTTAGTGGAAACTCCTCGTCCTAAACTTTGAAAACATGAAAGAAAGAATAACCAACGCAGCAGATTAAAGTCAGACGTATCTGATAAAGGCAGAGTGCCAAACATGTTGAATGGAAAC
Organism: Convolutriloba macropyga; assembly: GCF_964194025.1. Taxonomy (NCBI): domain Eukaryota; kingdom Metazoa; phylum Xenacoelomorpha; order Acoela; family Convolutidae; genus Convolutriloba; species Convolutriloba macropyga. Next base: position 42,915,472 of record NC_134469.1, read on the forward strand.
CAGTTTCTATAGTTTAAAAACTTCAACTTTGTTCGGAGAACATGTATGTAATTAGGGTGAAAAATATCTTAAAGATCTTAAACAGATAACCTGAAATTGTTGAAAACATCAACCGACCGTTTCGGTTGTTTCATCGAAAATCTTTATGCTGGTTCATAAACGTGTTCATGTATCATAGAGGATTTAATCTAGCCCTGATCATAAATCTGGGCAAAAGCTGAAGTTTTAAGGCTATAAAAACGCTAATCAAATGTTATCGCAATGCTGTACGTTTCCCGATGACACTTGCAGCCTGTTTTAAACAAAGGATAAAAATATGCAATGATTAACATTGGTGTTTCTTTTAAGAAGCAAATAGTTGCTAATGTTTAGTTTTTATAGTCAATATTTACAGGAAACACACTGTTTTAGTCAACACTTTGCCCCTTTAGAGCTCTATTTGTATGGGCCTGATTATCCTACGATAAGTGCATTATAAATTCAAATATATCTGTATACAGCTTGTACTCTCACCTCTCGACAATGGTACAACCCCCACAATACAATAATCAGTTATTTAAAACTCTGATTGTTCCGACCCACTTTAGTACCCACCCGAACTATAGTTACCCACCCACACTATAATTACCCACCCGAACTATATACTCAAATGGGTTTTTTTTTATCAGACAATTTTGGCCGATCGATATAATCATCGTACAGAGTTGTGAGTGGTATCATTAAAAAGCCCGTCCTGCGTAGAATATGGAATAAAAAAGGTTTTTTCAATTTTCATTAATTATAGGGAGTTATCGAGGTTTAAAGTTTTGTGAATATTAGACGTATTTCAGCCGTTTTATTCACATTTTCGGTATTTTTGACCTAATTTTCGTCAATTTTGCTAAAATTTGATCAAATTGTTAACTGTAGTGTTATTAAATTTATCTCTAATGATAGAGGGTTGGGTTTCTGAATTGTTCGATTCCGTCTTTTGGCTAGAATGTATGCTAAATTTTTCAAAATTCGACTTTTTTGAGACGAAATTTGGGACAACCTGCCTAAACTGCTGGAAGTAGATACCTTAAAACTGTGGCCATATTCTTTTTAAGCTGAAAAACGAGCTAGTTGTTCACCCACTGGCTTTGACAGTCTTCTGGAGTTACAATTTTGCCTTTCTTTGCAATTTTAAACTCAATAAATTTACAAAATGCATATTTATTTTTGACAAACTGAGAAATTTTGTTAAACAATTGACCTATTTCGCAACCAATTGAATAAATGAGTATTTTGTTAGACCCGCAGCAACATCTGAACTGATCTTCATACTTCATCTCGCCATGGATCTGTACGATGAAAAAATTTTTAAGACTTTAAAGGAGCGCGATTTTTTTTCAAAATATTTCCGTTATGTAAATGTTTTTATGTAAACTTTCTTTACTTAAAAGAATTTAAAAAAGAACCAGGTCTCAATTAGTGACAGATACTATATACAGCAGCGAGGTCCAACGATATTATATTACGGTTTCACAGTTAAGTGCTTGGTTTTTATGGCTCTGAACAATTGTTTTCGTAAAAAGGTTTTTATATGCTTCTTGAATTTTGCTTTGATTTGTTGTCTTTTTCGTAGCCCAACGACTTATTGTCGCCGTTAAAGATCCAGTTATTTTTAAAAGGCATAAATGAACCTTGACCGTAATTTTAGTTGTTATCTAACGTCTGTTATGACTTTGAATATGTTCATTTTAAGAAAATATCGGTGAAATGTTGAACTTTGCCACTGTTTCATCTTATTTCTCTCAACTTCGACAGGTCTAATTGAAATAAAGCTTAGTAGGAACAATGCACAGCGTTGAAAAAATGCTTGCCTGAATGTTTAATTTTTTTGTTATATAGTTTATGTTTTTTGAGTTGAGACACAGTTATCTCGCAAAATTTTGTGGATTTTTTTGTTTTCGCCACTGTTTTTCTCTCTTTTTGGTTTTAAGTGCCATATACCTGATAAAGATAGGTCTCAATTGCGTCCCTTGGACTTAAAACCTATCCTAATTAAAAATTTCAGTTCAAAGCTGTTTGTTTTAATTACTTTAAAACTGAAATAAAAAAATTTTCAATTATATCCTTTTTGCTTTCATTTTTGTGACCACGTAACTCTATCTCACTAATTATAAGTCTCAATTGCTTTCGTTCATTCAAACATTTTTTTGCCCCTGGTTATACTTTGTGATTAATTGCTTCGACCATTAATTTCGTAAAATTCTTGAGATTTCTATACGTTCAATTTCTGGGTTTCTTTTTGTTGCCATGACCACGTAATCCTTTTGTAACAAATATACAAAATCTCAAATATTTTATCTCGTAGTAACACTAGTAACAAAGCCGAGAAACAAATGTTTGAAGCTAAAACCGTTATAGAGGTTAAATCATAGTTCACTGGAAACGGGTTGTGACCTGTGTTTACAGAGACTGAGCTACAACTCGACCGAAAAAATATTTAAAAAATGACGAAGCTCAAAAACCCAATTATGTTTTTGATTTAAAATAACTCAAAAGTCATAAAATACTTAAGATTTCAACAAACAGTGGTGGAGTCACTTTGTCCTCATTTTAACACTAAAGAGTCTTCCTACATTTTATATTGTGTTTGTTCTCTTTTTAATTTATAACAATGGTCGTAGGTCCCTTTCATAATGACATGTCTCAATTACTTCCTATGGAGGTATAAATAAATATGAATTTCAGTGAAATTAATTCTTTTCACAAATAGAAACCTATTTTTGAACTTCGCACCTCTTGGATCTTTCTTTGTCGACCTATTAACCAAGCGCATTGAGGACTGGTTCCATATTTATTCTTATGATGTATAGGTTAAATGGATTTTTTTAGGTTTTATCTGATGCGGGTGTGATTTTGTTATGATTTTATTTATTATATAAATCAAGTTTTGGGCGTAAATAATATTTGTTAATTGATATTTATAATTGTCCTTTATAGTAGTCCTATATCAATAAAGTTCATCGGCCCTCTAGGGTGGCATTATTGTTTTCCATTGGTTGATTATGGAACCATATGTATGTTTTTGAAAATTTTCTATCTCTTCATCATTTGGTAGCCAATTAACTCAAGAATGTGGATGAGCAGGGTCGGAACCTTATGTGCGTACGCACATTACCGAGCCTCCTTGTTGATTAGGGGCACAAAATTTAAAATATTTAAGTAAATATAATACTAAAATTTTAAGAAAGCATTCTAGAAATTGCACCTCTTACTCAACTGTAGATTCAAAATCAATTTGAGTAGATTAAACGACAGATGACGAAGCCAACAAAAATATTTGGTAAATCCGCAAAAAAATATTGCTTGAAATTATTTTTGAGAAAGTTGGAGTATGATCCTTCAAAATAATACATTATATGTATAAAATAGAGTCCCTGTGAAATTGTTGCTGAACAATTTTTTCCATACACAAAGTCTGAAATAAGCGATGACCGAATCTAAGAAACCAATAATATTGAATCCAAGAGGACCTAACGGAGGTCGCAGATAGAGCCGTACGAATAAACGGGGGACGCCAACAGAGTCGAGCGAGCGAATGGAGGACGCCGGTATAGCCAAACGAGCAAAAACGGAGGACGTCGGGAGAGCCGAACGAACAAATGGAGGACACTGGTAGAACCGAACGAGCAAACGGAGAACACTGATAGAGCCGAACGAGCGAATGGAGGAAGCCTGTAGAGCAGAATAAGCAAACGGAAGACATTTATAGAGCCGAACGAGCCGAACGGAGGACGTCTGTAGAGCTGAGCAAGCGAACAGAGGTCGTCGGTAGAGCCATACGAACAAACGGGGGACGCCGACAGAGTCGAACGGGCGAACGGAGGAATCAAGTAGAGCCGTACGTGCGCAGAGCAGAATAGCATAAAAAGCAATTTAAATCCGAATATTTCCCGTGCTCTGATTGGTTGATAATAAACTCAGCACTTTAGCGGCAGTTTTTTTGAAAAATACCTTTCAAATAGCGTAAAAAAGTCTGTGTCCATCCGTGGTCGCAACCTGCCCCTGTCAAAGGGTTGCCCTTGCTCAGAGACCGAGCGCAGCGCAACGCGACTGCACACCATAGATAATAAAGCAACAGCAACCCAGGTCGAGGTGGCCATCCCAATTTGAGCTTCGATCAGATTATCTTCGAGCGCTCACATGTGCCCGGTGCGCTCGAATTTCACGGTCTTGAAAAAAACTTCGAGCGCACTTTTGCCTCTGCAATGGTCTGGAACTGGTCTGATCGGAGGTCACTTCGGTCTGGGATGGTCTAATCAGAAGCACTTTACGGCGCGCATTAGTCTGATCAGAGGTTAAGTAGAGCGAATTTGTTTCAAGTTTTTTTTTATTTTTATACTGACAGATGTTATCTCTGCTAAGAGTCAACAAAACATCAATATTCTGATCAGAACACCTTTGCGAGTCTGAAGGGCTTGATCAGAACCAAGGAGTCCAGCTGATAGTAAATTCCGGTCCCCTAATGAAAAGATTTGGAATAACTGTAGATCAGGACGTTTATATGCAAAGCTGTCTAAGTTCATCTTTTCAGTTGAAAACGTGAATTGACGGCATACCCAATAATTTTTTTTCGGCCATTGTGTTTTCTTCTCATTAGTAATACTTTTAGAATTGTCATTTCGTTAGCTGAAGTATTGTTGCAAATATCAATTTTCATGAAATGAATATATTATAGCGATATTGAGAGCTTTTTCGTGTTTAAAATTATTCTCTGATCAGAATATTTTGAACGCACTTTAGTTTAATAGGAGGAAACCTCGAGCGCATTTTCGTATGATCAAAGGCGATTTCGACCGCACTTCAGTCCGATCAGAGGCGATTTTGAGCGCACTTCCTGATTAGACGCGGATTCGAGCGCACACTAGTCTCATCAGGGGTGACTTTCGAGTGCACAATAATCTGATCAGAGGACAATTTAGTCTAGGTCGGTCCGGTCCGATCAGAGGTCGCTTTTTTTTCTGGGACGGTCTGATCAGAGGCCATTTCGGTCTGAATCTTAAGCTGGGAACTAATCAGTTCGATATTTCTTATGTTTGTTGGACTTTAATTCAAACCAATCAAATTATTTGGCCGATCAAATTTAAGCATTGGGCTCTGATTCTCATTTTTTCTCAACCGGCTCTGCGTCCGTTCGGCTCTAATTTCTAGCACCAGACCAAACATGCTTGAAACCGAACATACTGAACATTTTTTAAGTGGTTTTTGTTTGGTCTTCTGGACTTGGGAGTTATTACATTGGCTGTCATCGAATTAGATTAGCATTTAAAATTACCGATTTTGAAGAAGAAATAAATACCTTTTTCGTTTCTTTCAGTTAAAATTTTTGGACGTGTTCTTTTTCTTCTTCAAATAACTTTCATCAACGAAAAACAAAAGTGGAAATGACTGACCGAAGAAGTTATGTTCGGCATAAATCATCCTCCAAGTGTTATAAAAGAACAGAAAATCTTTTCTTACTTCAATGCCTCTGTATATACCATATAAGCTGACGACTAAAAAGAACTATGTCATCTGATCTGTTGGTAGTGATTCAACGCTAACCTGGTGATGAAGATACCTCGTCCAAATTCTGTAAAGTTTTGAATACTTATAACGAAATTAAAGAGAACTAATATCCCCGGCTCGTAAATTTAAAGCTTGTAATAGAAGTCTAATTGGAAATTTTAGGTTAAAAAATTAACTTGACAGAGAGATAGTGGCAATTTACTATCGAAATGTATCCAAATAATCACAGAATCTAAATCTTTTGCTGTGTGAACACTTGTTTGTGGAAAGAAAACCACAGATTGTTAATAGCAAGTAATAAGCTGAACAAATTGGTTGCAAAGTTTTGTGGTCGGAAACGTCTCTTAATCCCAAAAATAACATATCGAAACTTTACGAGATGAAATTCATTCAATGTTGTATTTCGTTGAGAGATACGACTCCAATCTTGGGGAACTCTCTCATCAACGCTAAGCGACAACTAGTTTGACATCTGTCAAGCGTCATTCTGATTGGTCAGTTGTTTACAATTTGGATTTGTGGTCTGACTGGTCATTATGAAAGCTGCTCTAGTTTGTCCATTCTTAACAAATAAGTCAATAAGCAAACAACAAAAGTTCCAGATTGTCCAAAACTGCCAATGTTTTGGATCTAACTGTTAGTTGTTGCGTAATACTGGATATTTGTTATGCAACAAGAGGGTAATGCTTTCTAGAAATATAGCCAAACAAAAATTTGTGACATAATTTGAATCTCGTTGTTTTACATGTCTCCGCTAAACTGGATCATTTCTGTATGATTATAATGCAAAATTGTTCCCATCGGGTTGACAAGATTGTTCCCATTTACATTGGAGCTACCAGCCTATGAGGCAAATTTTCCATACCACAAATTATTTTTTTTTTTCATTTTTTGAAAAGTTGTTTTTATATCAGTATTTTGATGTCATGTAGGATAATAAGTTCTCAGTGGCTAACCAGGACACGTTAAAAACTTACCAAAAGATCTCTTGGCGATATTAACGATTTAGTTATAAATACAAAAGCCATTTTCTCTCTTGTAAAGATACACTGCTCATTTTGGCGAGGCTTTGTTTGGAATTGTTCAAATTTGGACAGCATTGTTTGCCAAACTATTTCTCACCTCCGATCTCAGAGCATCCTTATAACCACATCAACACACGCATACGTTCATTCATGCACTTACACACAGGGACATTAAGCCATTGATTGACACACTACAAAGCTCCCATTTGGTTTGGTCAGTTTATGTTGGTTCCAGTCGCTGTAGCGGACAGACAAAACAGCGATCTGGTACTAGCGCTAACATTGCTCCGCTTTGATTACTGTTTATACGTCAAGCAAAAGGCCAAAACTACTTCGGAACTAATCTTTTTGAAGTATAACAATCGTTTTCTGATTCAGTTTTATAGGCTAAGTGTGTCTGTCACTACTGGTATCTGATATCGGTTGACTTGAAGACGGAATCATTTTGAATTTCCATAACAAGGAGGCTCAATGATATGTGAGATATGTGACGTTTCAGACAATGGTCTGTTCCAGCCTCTCTGATATCCACCAACCTACGAAAACCAACGTACGTAAACGAAATCTACCAACTAAAAACAATAGAAAACTATGTATTTCGAAACTAACGCTTGAAAAAGGGAGTTTAATTTGCTTTTAAAACTGACATGAGTTTCACCAGAGGTTCAAGAAATTAACTATAAGCAAATCTCCTAAAAGTTTAAGATTATTTTCAAGATAAGTCAAGAAACTGTATCATGTTAAGCAACCCTTTAATCTTTTGGTTGCATAATAGAACAGCCAAAAGTTTGAGAAAAAATACCTCATCGGAATTTTTCGGTTCTGTAGAAGAAAAATGCATCAAAGTAGCACGATCTGTTTGAGGTCCCTGTCTTTCTGAACTGTTGAAAAATTGAAGTATTTATTTTATTCGATATAGACGAATCTTGGGAACGCAGAAGAGACAAATTTTGTACTGCGATATATTTGTTAAAAACCTTGAACATTGATCATTTGTTGACCAATGAGGCAATTTGAAACAAACTCAGTTAAAATTTATGCAACGTTTGGACCGCCAGTTTGATTTGCCATCTTGATTACCTTCTGAGAAAGTTAGTACGTTCTGATATGAAATTGCTGATTTCCGATTTTAACTTACAACTTCTAAGGCTTCATGCAAAATTTTAATACAATTTTAACAGTTAGTTTTGATACTCTGTGGTGACATTTTGCAGCCAAGTTGAGGGAAGCGACCCATGCCAGCTCTTGTCAGACCGACTTGGCTCGCGCACAGTGGGTAAAGCGCGAACCAACGACTGCGACTGGAAGCAAGGTCTGGAAATTCATACGAGGGCATTGTTCGAACTTTGCAGGTATTATCAGGGCCTGATCCAAACTGTGCACTCTGATCAGCGCACAAACAACGGTCTGGAAATTTTGATCAGAGTTGCGTCCAAAATCTAGATAGTATGGTTAGAGCATGGCCTAGAATCTGGATAGTGTGGTGTCCTGCGCTGGCTAGTTTGAAAACAGCTCTTTCCAAGCGGTCTAGTTAAAGAAAAGAGCCAACCACCCCCCCCCCCCCCAAAAAAAAAAGCTCTATGAACTTCCAAAAAAACTTACTTCAAAATTTAAATTTTTTGAGCATCAAAGACCACAAAAAATTTTGTTTGAAAAGAATTTAGATTTTATGCGCAATATACTATATATAGGCATATACTATATTAAAGTCTATATTTCTGAAAAAATCATTATATCAAAGATCAATTTTATTGCACTTGCTAACAATTTTAGTCTGTGTACCAGAGTGCACGATGCATAATAATCAGGCACCTCCTTTGCGCAACTCAAATAGATCTGACTTCCCCCATTTGTGCAACCGAACTAGGTCTGGCACCCTCATGCTCGACTAAAATTGCTGTAATCAGAAACCAATTTCGGCCTGAGTTATCTGGGACCACTTGTGCAGAAAAATATTGTCGACTGGAATGAAGTACAAAGAAGTATTATTTGCTTAAAACAACTGATGTTTCCAAATAGCTCGCCGGCATGCTCTTGACTGAAAAGTGGTTCAACTTAAGTTACTCAAATAGTGAACATTTGATGAAGTAATTTTATAATAATATTTTTTGCAAATTCTTTTTTTTGCATCTATTTTTTTCTAGCTTCTACTAATATCTTCATTTTTAAGCAGATGAAAATGGAACAATTTTTCGAACTCTCGAATCTTTTTCTTAAAATGCTTCAATTTTATATACCACAACCCTCCTGTTATGACTTTTAACTGTAACTTACTTCACTTTCACAAATTTAAAACAAATTGTTATCTCTATGAAATATAGGCTCAGCCATTTGATTTTTGATATGTCGTCGTTGTCAGATGACACCAAAACATATTAATTCGTGGGGTTCCATCTATTGTTTTCTATCGAGAGACAATATTGACAAAGTTGATAGAAGCTGTAAATACAAAAATATTTAACTCGAAAGAAGTTAATTTCTCGCTAAGTAAAATAGATATTGAAAAAAAATAGTGAATTTTTGTAAATTTTGGCTATTTGACTTTTTTATGTTAAAATCCTATGTTAATGCATTTATTGTAGTTCAGTATTTCATGACACATAGTCGTAGTTGCCTTAATTGTGATTTGATCTCAATTGAAAAAACATATACGATGGTCGGATTGTTGCTCACAAAATGAAAAATTACCCAGGTCGAGATGGCCAGACCGATGTGACCTCTGATCAGACCATCTTTGAGCGCACACATGTTCTCTGTGCGCTCGAATTACATGGTCTGGAGAAGACTTCGAGCGCACTTTTGTTTGGACAATGGTCTGGATCTTATCTGATCAGAGGCCAATTCGAGCGCACACTAGTCTGATCAGAGGCCGATTCGTGCGCACACTGGTCTGATCAGAGACCGATTCGAGAGAATTTTTTTTCATTTTTTTTTTGTTTTTGTTTTGCTGACAGAGGCTGTCTCTCCCAAGAGTCTACAATACAGAAGCATTCTGACCAAAGACTCACAGAGAGCCTGATGGGGTGATCAGAAACAAGAGGCCCAGCTGATAGCAACTGCCGGTCCCCTCTTGAAAAGCTTGGGATTAACTGTAGATCAAGACATTATTATGCAAAGCTGTCCAAGATAATCAATTAGGTCAAAAACATGAATTATTGGCATACTCAACAAATTGTTTTCCGGCACTTCGGATTTCTTTTAATTGGCAATACTTTTATTCTAGGCTTTTCCTCAGTTCAATATAATTCTGAAAACATCAATTTTCATGAAATGATTATCTTATAACCAAAATGAGAGATTTTTTCTTGTTCAAATTTGATCAGACTATTTTGAACGCACCTCAGTCTGATCAGAGGCAATTTCGAGCGCACTTCAGTCTTATCAGAGGCGATTTCGAGCGCACTTCAGTCTGATCAGAGGCAACTTCGAGCGCACTTCTGTCTGATCACAGACGGATTCGAGCGCACACTCAACTGAGCAGGGGGTAACATTCGAGCTCACAATAGTCTGATCAGAGGAAGTTTTCGAGCACGCTCTAAGCGCACACGGAGCTTAGAGCGCACTCTAGTCTGATCAGAGCTCAAACCAGTCTGGCTCGGTCTGATCAGAGATCGCTTTTGTCTGGGATGGTCTGATCAGAGGCCATTTCGGTCTGGACCTCAAACTGGGTAGCCTCACGCTAGCTGAAAAACTTATGATCTGTAGTTCAGTTTTTTCAAGAAATACGACAAGGAGTTTTTTGTACTGTAGCACTTTCTATAACCAAAACTTGAAAACTTTGAATATTGATTCAGGATTTTTTACCTTCAACTTACATTAGATGACATAACGGAAATTACAGGATTACAGGATGTTCACAGAAATATGAAAGCAATTAATTCGAACAAAAAGATATACTCGGAGCGCATCGTCAGAGAGATTGAGTACTGAACCAGAATATAAATCATATTGATATTTAGGCGGGCCATTACTATGTTCAGGTCCGAGATTTCACTGTTTAGTATGATTTTAGTAAGACAAGATGATTCATCAACTGACTTTTGTCTGAACGTGAATTTTGGTAATTCGGTTTGCCGTCAGGACATAAACAAATTTTGTCTGCCCTGGTTATGGGCATATTAACATGCCGCCTGGTTTTGTTATGCGTACAGCGTACATAAATACCCTTGCTTTCGCGCTTTTATTTGATCAATAGCCAATTATCTCGACTCTCTCTCTCTCTCTCTCAATCTCTGTTTCGATCGTAATAAAAGTCCATGCGTTTTGAATGTACATGCTCACTGAAAGTAAAAACTGAACTGATAATACCTGCTGAATGTATAACTATGAATATAACTATATGATTGTAACTAACTACGACTTTGAGTTATAGTTTTTGATTTTGTCGCATGCACCTAATTAATTTGAATTGCGGCTCTTTGAATTGCAGCTCTTTGAATTGCAGCTCTTTGAATTGCGGCTCTTTAAGTTGCGGCTCCTCCCACTTCCGCCTGCGACCTCCGAACTCTTCTCCCGACATTACTGTCCAACAAGATGGCTGGCGTGAATAATTTTCAAGTAGGTTCATCAACGTGAACTAAAGGTAACAGAGATTGATAGACTCCTGTCGACATCCAGAGAACAACTTCCGTCATCCAATTCATGATCTAATCATGAACGCGTACTCCAACCTCCGCCTCTGACCTCCGACCTCCACTACCAACCTCCGCTACCGACCTCGACCGACCTCCGCTACCAACCTCCATCGACCTGCGCTACTGACCACCACCGAGCTCCGCTATCAACCTCCACCGACCTCCGCTACCGACCTCCAACGACCTCCGCTACTGACCTCCACCGACCTCCGCTACCGACCTCCAGCGACCTTAGCTACCAACCTTCACCGACCTCCGCTACCGACCTCCGCCGACCTCCGCTAACGACCTCCACCGACCTCTGCTACTGACCTCCACCGACCTCCGCTACCGAACTCCACCGACCTCCGCTACCGACCTCCGCTTACCTCCGCTACCGACCTCCATTGACATCCGCTACCGACCTCCACCGACCTCCGCTACCGACCCCCACCAACCTCTGCTACCGACCTCCAGCGACCTTAGCTACCAACCTTCACCGACCTCCGCTACCGACCTCCGCCGACCTCCGCTAACGACCTCCACCGACCTCTGCTACTGACCTCCATCGACATCCGCTACCGACCTCCATCGACATCCGCTACCGACCTCGACCGACCTCCGCTACCAACCTCCATCGACCTGCGCTACTGACCACCACCGAGCTCCGCTATCAACCTCCACCGACCTCCGCTACCGACCTCCAACGACCTCCGCTACTGACCCCCACCGACCTCCGCTACCGACCTCCAGCGACCTTAGCTACCAACCTTCACCGACCTCCGCTACCGACCTCCGCCGACCTCCGCTACCGACCTCCTCCGAGCCCAGCTAACAACCTCCACCGATCTCCGCTACCGACCTCCACCGACCTCCGCTACCGACCTCTGTATACCTCCGCTGACCTCCGCTACCGACCTCCATCGACATCCGCTACCGACCTCCACCGACCTCCGCTACCGACCCCCACCGACCTCTGCTACCGACCTTTACCGACCTCCGGTACCGACCTCCTACGAGCCCAGCTAACAACCTCCACCGACCTCCGCTACCGACCTCCACCGACCTCCGCTACCGACCTCTGTCGACCTCCGCTACCGACCTCCAACGACGTCCGCTACCGACCTCCGCCGACCTCCGCTACCGACATCCATCGACCTCCGCTATCAACCTCCACCGACCTCCGCTACCGACCTCCAACGACCTCCGCTACTGACCTCCACCGACCTCCGCTTCCGACCTCCAGCGACCTTAGCTACTAACCTTCACCGACCTCCGCTACCGACCTCCGCCGACCTCCGCTAACGACCTCCACCGACCTCTGCTACCGACCTCCACCGACCTCCGCTACCGAACTCCACCGACCTCCGCGACCGACCTCCACTGACCTCCGCTGACCTCCGCTACCGACCTCCATCGACCTCCGCTATTGACCTCCACCGACCTCCGCTACCAACCCCCACCGACCTCTGCTACCGACCTTTACCGACCTCCGCTACCGACCTCCTCCGAGCCCAGCTAACAACCTCCACCGACCTCCGCTACCGACCTCCACCGACCTCTGTCGACCTCCGCTACCGAACTCCATCGACCTCCGCTACCGACCTCCAACGACGTCCGCTACCGACCTCCACCGACCTCCGCTACCGACCTCCATCGACCTCCGCTACCGACCTCCACCGACCTCCTCTACCGACCTCCGCGAACGTCCGCTCCGAGCACCACGGACCTCCTCTGCCGTCCTCCACCGACCTCCGCTACCGACCTCCGCCGACCTCCGCTAACGACCTCCATCAACCTCTGCTACCGACCTCCACCGACCTCCGCTACCGAACTCCACCGACCTCCGCTACTGACCTCCGCTGACCTCCGCTACCAACCTCCATCGACCTCCGCTACCGACCTCCACCGACCTCCGCTACCGACCACCACGGACCTCTGCTACCGACCTTTACCGACCTCCGCTACCGACCTCCTCCGAGCCCAGCTAACAACCTCCACCGACCTCCGCTACCGACCTCCACCGACCTCCGCTACCGACCTCTGTCGACCTCCGCTACCGAACTCCATCGACCTCCGCTACCGACCTCCAACGACGTCCGCTACCGACCTCCGCCGACCTCCGCTACCGACCTCCATCGACCTCCGCTACCGACCTCCACCGACCTCCGCTACCGACCTCCGCGAACCTCCGCTCCGACCACCACGGACCTCCGCTACCGACCTCCACCGACCTCCGCTACCGACCCCCACCGACCTCTGCTACCGACCTTTACCGACCTCCGCTACCGACCTCCTCCGAGCCCAGCTAACAACCTCCACCGACCTCCGCTACCGAACTCCATCGACCTCCGCTACCGACCTCCAACGACGTCCGCTACCGACCTCCGCCGACCTCCGCTACCGACCTCCATCGACTTCCGCTACCGACCTCCACCGACCTCCGCTACCGACCTCCGCGAACCTCCGCTCCGAGCACCACGGACCTCCGCTGCCGTCCTCCACCGACCTCTGCTACCGACCTTTACCGACCTCCGCTACCGACCTCCTCCGAGCCCAGCTAACAACCTCCACCGACCTCCGCTACCGACCTCCACCGACCTCCGCTACCGACCTCTGTCGACCTCCGCTACCGACCTCCAACGACGTCCGCTACCGACCTCCGCCGACCTCCGCTGCCGACATCCATCGACCTCCGCTATCAACCTCCACCGACCTCCGCTACCGACCTCCAACGACCTCCGCTACTGACCTCCACCGACCTCCGCTACCGACCTCCAGCGACCTTAGCTACCAACCTTCATCGACCTCCGCTACCGACCTCCGCCGACCTCCGCTAACGACCTCCACCGACCTCTGCTACCGACCTCCACCGACCTCCGCTACCGAACTCCACCGACCTCCGCGACCGACCTCCACTGACCTCCGCTGACCTCCGCTACCGACCTCCATCGACCTCCGCTATTGACCTCCACCGACCTCCGCTACCGACCCCCACCGACCTCTGCTACCGACCTTTAGCGACCTCCGCTACCGACCTCCTCCGAGCCCAGCTAACAACCTCCACCGACCTCCGCTACCGACCTCCACCGACCTCCGCTACCGACCTCTGTCGACCTCCGCTACCGAACTCCATCGACCTCCGCTACCGACCTCCAACGACGTCCGCTACCGACCTCCACCGACCTCCGCTACCGACCTCCATCGACCTCCGCTACCGACCTCCACCGACCTCCTCTACCGACCTCCGCGAACGTCCGCTCCGAGCACCACGGACCTCCGCTGCCGTCCTCCACCGACCTCCGCTACCGACCTCCGCCGACCTCCGCTAACGACCTCCACCAACCTCTGCTACCGACCTCCACCGACCTCCGCTACCGAACTCCACCGACCTCCGCTACTGACCTCCGCTGACCTCCGCTACCAACCTCCATCGACCTCCGCTACCGACCTCCACCGACCTCCGCTACCGACCTCCGCGAACCTCCGCTCCGACCACCACGGACCTCCGCTACCGACCTCCACCGACCTCCGCTACCGACCCCCACCGACCTCTGCTACCGACCTTTACCGACCTCCGCTACCGACCTCCTCCGAGCCCAGCTAACAACCTCCACCGACCTCCGCTACCGAACTCCATCGACCTCCGCTACCGACCTCCAACGACGTCCGCTACCGACCTCCGCCGACCTCCGCTACCGACCTCCATCGACTTCCGCTACCGACCTCCACCGACCTCCGCTACCGACCTCCGCGAACCTCCGCTCCGAGCACCACGGACCTCCGCTGCCGTCCTCCACCGACCTCTGCTACCGACCTTTACCGACCTCCGCTACCGACCTCCTCCGAGCCCAGCTAACAACCTCCACCGACCTCCGCTACCGACCTCCACCGACCTCCGCTACCGACCTCTGTCGACCTCCGCTACCGACCTCCAACGACGTCCGCTACCGACCTCCGCCGACCTCCGCTGCCGACATCCATCGACCTCCGCTATCAACCTCCACCGACCTCCGCTACCGACCTCCAACGACCTCCGCTACTGACCTCCACCGACCTCCGCTACCGACCTCCAGCGACCTTAGCTACCAACCTTCATCGACCTCCGCTACCGACCTCCGCCGACCTCCGCTAACGACCTCCACCGACCTCTGCTACCGACCTCCACCGACCTCCGCTACCGAACTCCACCGACCTCCGCGACCGACCTCCACTGACCTCCGCTGACCTCCGCTACCGACCTCCATCGACCTCCGCTATTGACCTCCACCGACCTCCGCTACCGACCCCCACCGACCTCTGCTACCGACCTTTAGCGACCTCCGCTACCGACCTCCTTCGAGCCCAGCTAACAACCTCCACCGACCTCCGCTACCGACCTCCACCGACCTCCGCTACCGACCTCTGTCGACCTCCGCTACCGAACTCCATCGACCTCCGCTACCGACCTCCAACGACGTCCGCTACCGACCTCCACCGACCTCCGCTACCGACCTCCATCGACCTCCGCTACCGACCTCCACCGACCTCCTCTACCGACCTCCGCGAACGTCCACTCCGAGCACCACGGACCTCCGCTGCCGTCCTCCACCGACCTCCGCTACCGACCTCCGCCGACCTCCGCTAACGACCTCCACCAACCTCTGCTACCGACCTCCACCGACCTCCGCTACCGAACTCCACCGACCTCCGCTACTGACCTCCGCTGACCTCCGCTACCAACCTCCATCGACCTCCGCTACCGACCTCCACCGACCTCCGCTACCAACCCCCACCGACCTCTGCTACCGACCTTTACCGACCTCCGCTACCGACCTCCTCCGAGCCCAGCTAACAACCTCCACCGACCTCCGCTACCGACTTCCACCGACCTCCGCTACCGACCTCTGTCGACCTCCGCTACCGAACTCCATCGACCTCCGCTACCGACCTCCAACGACGTCCGCTACCGACCTCCGCCGACCTCCGCTACCGACCTCCATCGACCTCCGCTACCGACCTCCACCGACCTCCGCTACCGACCTCCGCGAACCTCCGCTCCGACCACCACGGACCTCCGCTGCCGTACTCCACCGACCTCCGCTACCGACCTCCGCCGACCTCCGCTAATGACCTCCACCAACCTCTGCTACCGACCTCCACCGACCTCCGCTACCGAACTCCACCGACTTCCGCTACCGGCCTCCGCTGACCTCCGCTACCGACCTCCATCGACCTCCGCTACCGACCTCCACCGACCTCCGCTACCGACCCCACTGACCACTGCTACCAACCTTTACCGACCTCCGCTACCGACCTCCTCCGAGCCCAGCTAACAACCTCCACCGACCGCCGCTACCGACCTTCACCGACCTCCGCTACCGACCTCTGTCGACCTCCGCTACCGAACTCCATCGACCTTCGCTACCGAACTCCAACGACGTCCGCTACCGACCTCCAACGACCTCCGCTACCGACCCCCACTGACCTCTGCTACCAACTTTTACCGACCTCCGCTACCGACCTCCTCTGAGCCCAGCTAACAACCTCCACCGACCGCCGCTACCGACCTTCACCGACCTCCGCTACCGACCTCTGTCGACCTCCGCTACCGAACTCCATCGACCTTCGCTACCGAACTCCAACGGCGTCCGCTACCGACCTCCGCCGACCTCCGCTACCGACCTCCATCGAACTCCGCTACCGACATCCACCGACCTCCTCTACCGACCTCCGCTACCAACCTCCACCGATCTCCGCTACCGACCTCCACCGACCTCCGCTACCGACCTCCACCAATCTCCACTACTGGACTCCGCTACCAACCTCCGTCGACCTCCATTACCGACCTCCACCAATCTCCGCTACCGACCTTCACCGACCTCTGCTACCGATCTCCACCGACGACCGGTACCGACCTCCGCCAACCTCCGCTACCGATCTTCACCGACCTCTGCTACCGACCTCCACCGACCTCCGCTACCGACCTCCGCCAACCTCTGCTGCCGAGCACCACGGACCTCCGCTACCGACCTCCACCAATCTCCGCTACCGACCTCCGCTACCGACCTCCGCCGACCTCCACTACCGACCTCCACCAATCTCCTCTACCAACCTCCGCTTCCGACATCCGCCGACCTCCGCTACCGACCTCCATCGACCTCCGCTATCGACCTCCGCCGACCTCCGCTACCTTCCTCCACCGACCTCGGATACCGACCTCCACCGACCCCGCTACCGACCTCCGCTGACCTCCGCTACCGACCTCCATCGACCTCCGCTACCGACCTCCATCGACCTCCGCTACCGACCTCCACCGACCTCCGCTACCGACCCCCGCCGACCTCTGCTACCGACCTTTACCGACCTCCGCTACCGACCTCCTCCGAGCCCAGCTAACAACCTCCACCGACCTCCGCTACCGACCTCCACCGACCTCCGCTACCGACCTCTGTCGACCTCCGCTACCGAACTCCATCGACCTCCGGTACCGACCTCCAACGACGTCCGCTACCGACCTCCGCCGACCTCCGCTACCGACCTCCGTCGACCTCCGCTACCGACCTCCACCGACCTCCGCTACCGACCTCCGCGAACCTCCGCTCCGAGCACCACGGACCTCCGCTGCCGTCCTCCACCGACCTCCGCTACCAACCTCCACCGACCTCCGCTACCGACCTCCACCGACCTCCGCTACCGACCTCCACCAATCTCCGCTACTGAATTCCGCTACCAACCTCCGCCGACCTCCATTACCGACCTCCACCAATCTCCGCTACCGACCTTCACCGACCTCTGCTACCGATCTCCACCGATGTCCGGTACCGACCTCCGCCAACGCCGCTACCGACCTTCACCGACCTCTGCTACCGACCTCCACCGACCTTCGCTACCGACCTCCGCCAACCTCTGCTGCCGAGCACCACGGACCTCCGCTACCGACCTCCACCAATCTCCGCTACCGACCTCCGCCACCGACCTCCACTACCGACCTCCGCCGACCTCCACTACCGACCTCCACCAATCTCCGCTACCGACCTCCACCGACCTCGGCGACTTCCACCGACTCCCGCTACCGACCTCCGCCGACCTCCGCTACCGATCTCCGCCGACCTCCGCTACCGACCTCATCGACCTCCGCTACCGACCTCCGCCGACCTCCGCTACCTTCCTCCACCAACCTCGGATACCGACCTCCACCGACCCCCGCTACCGACCTCCATTGACCTCCGCTACCGGCCTCCGCCGACCTCCGCTACCAACCTCCATCGACCTCCGCTACCGACCTCCACTGACCCCTGCTACCGATCTCCGCCCGCCGACATCCGATACCGACCTCCGCAGACCTCCGCTACCAACCTCCGCCGACCTCCGATATCTTCCTCCACCAACCTCCGCTACCAACCTCCACCGACCTCCGCTACCGACCTTTACCGACCTCCGCTACCAATCTCCGCCGACCTCGGCTATCGACCTTCACCGACCTCGGGTACCGACCTCCACCGACGTCCGCTACCAACCTCCGCCGACCTCCGCTACCGACCTCCATCGACCTCCGCTACCGACCTACACCAACCTCCGCTACCGACCTCCGCCAAACTCCACTACCGAGCACGACGAACCTCCGCTACCGTCCTCCACCAAACTCCTCTACCGACCTTCACCGACCTCCTCTACCGACCTCCACCGACCTCCGCTACCGACCTCCACCAATCTCCGCTACCAACCTCCGCTACCGACCTCCGCCGACCTCCACTACCGACCTCCACCAATCTCCGCTACCGAACTCCGCTTCCAACCTCCGCTACCGACCTCTACCGACCTCCGCCACCGACCTGCACCGACCTCCGCTACCTTTCTCCACTGACCTCTGCTACCGACCTCCACCGACCTCCGCTACCGGCCTCAACCGACCTCTGCTACCAGCCTCTATCGACCTCCCCTACCGACCTCCACTGACCCCTGCTACCGACCTCCGCCGACATTCGATACCGACCTCCGCTGACCTCCGCTGCCAACCTCCACCGACCTCCACTACCAACCTCCACCGACGTCCGCTACCGACCTCCGCCGACCTCCGCTACCGACCTCCATCGACCTCCGCTACCGACCTACACCAACCTCCGCTACCGACCTCCGCCAAACTCCACTACCGAGCACGACGAACCTCCGCTACCGTCCTCCACCAAACTCCTCTACCGACCTTCACCGACCTCCTCTACCGACCTCCACCGACCTCCGCTACCGACCTCCACCAATCTCCGCTACCAACCTCCGCTACCGACCTCCGCCGACCTCCACTACCGACCTCCACCAATCTCCGCTACCGAAATCCGCTTCCAACCTCCGCTACCGACCTCTACCGACCTCCGCCACCGACCTGCACCGATCTCCGCTACCTTTCTCCACTGACCTCTGCTACCGACCTCCACCGACCTCCGCTACCGGCCTCAACCGACCTCTGCTACCAGCCTCTATCGACCTCCCCTACCGACCTCCACTGACCCCTGCTACCGACCTCCGCCGACATTCGATACCGACCTCCGCTGACCTCCGCTGCCAACCTCCACCGACCTCCACTACCGACCTCCACCGACGTCCGCTACCGACCTCCGCCGACCTCCGCTACCGACCTCCATCGACCTCCGCTACCGACCTACACCAACCTCCGCTACCGACCTCCGCCAAACTCCACTACCGAGCACGACGAACCTCCGCTACCGTCCTCCACCAAACTCCTCTACCGACCTTCACCGACCTCCTCTACCGACCTCCACCGACCTCCGCTACCGACCTCCACCAATCTCCGCTACCAACCTCCGCTACCGACCTCCGCCGACCTCCACTACCGACCTCCACCAATCTCCGCTACCGACCTCCGCTTCCAACCTCCGCTACCGACCTCCACCGACCTCCGCCACCGACCTCCGCCGACCTCCGCTACCTTTCTCCACTGACCTCTGCTACCGACCTCCACCGACCTCCGCTACCGGCCTCAACCGACCTCTGCTACCAGCCTCTATCGACCTCCCCTACCGACCTCCACTGACCCCTGCTACCGACCTCCGCCGACATCCGATACCGACCTCCGCTGACCTCCGCTACCAACCTCCTTCGACCTCCGCTATCTTCCTCCACCGACCTCTGCTACCAACCTCCACCGAACTCCGCTACCGACCTCCATCGACCTCCGCTACCGACCTCCACCAACCTCCGCTACCGACCACCGCCGACCTCTGCTACCGACCTTTACCGACCTCCGCTACCGACCTCCTCCGACCTCCGCTATCTTCCTCCACATACCTCTGCTACCAACCTCCAACGGCCTCCGCTACCGACCTTCATCGACCTCCGCTACCGACCTCCACCGACCTCCGCTACCGACCCCCGCCGACCTCTGCTACCGACCTTTACCGACCTCTGCTACCGACCTCGGCCAACCTCCCCTGCCGAGCACCACGGACGTCCGCTACCGTCCTCCACCGACCTTCGCTACCAACCTCCACCGACCTCTGCTACCGACCTCCGCCAACATCCGACACCGACCTCCGCTGACCTCCGCTATCTTCCTCCACCGATCTCTGCTACCAACCTCCACCGACCTCCGCTACCGACCTTTACCGACCTCCGCTACCAATCGCCGCCGACTTCGGCTACCGACCTTCACCGACCTCTGCTAACGACCTCCACCGACGTCTGCTACCGACCTCCGCCGACCTCCGCTACTGACCTCCATCGACCTCCGCTACCGACCTACACCGACCTCCTCTATCGACCTCCACCGACATCCGCTAACGACCTCCACCAATCTCCACTACCGACCTCCGCTACCGACCTCCGCCGACCTCCACTACAGACCTCCACCAATCTCCGCTACCGACCTCCGCTACCGACCTTCGCTACCGACCTCCATCAACCTCCGCTACCGATCTCCGCCGACCTCCGCTACCTTCCTCCACCGACCTCTGCTACCGACCTCCACCGACCCCCGCTACCGACCTCCAGAGACCTCCTCTACTGACCTCCACAGACCTCCTCTACCGACCTCCACCGACCTCCGCTACCGACCTCCACCAATCTCCACTACCGACCTCCGCTACCGACCTCCGCCGACCTCCACTACAGACCTCCACCAATCTCCGCTACCGACCTCCGCTACCGACCTTCGCTACCGACCTCCATCAACCTCCGCTACCGATCTCCACAGACGTCCTCTACCGACCTCCACAGACCTCCACTAACGACCTCCACCGACCTCCGCTACCGACCTCCACCAATCTCCACTACCGACCTCCGCTACCGACCTCCGCCGACCTCCACTACAGACCTCCACCAATCTCCGCTACCGACCTCCGCTACCGACCTTCGCTACCGACCTCCATCAACCTCCGCTACCGATCTCCGCCGACCTCCGCTACTTTCCTCCACCGACCTCCTCTACCGACCTCCACAGACCTCCTCTACCGACCTCCACAGACCTCCTCTACCAACCTCCACCGACCTCCGCTACCGACCTCCACCAATCTCCACTACCGACCTTCGCTACCGACCTCCGCCGACCTCCACTACAGACCTCCACCAATCTCCGCTACCGACCTCCGCTACCGACCTTCGCTACCGACCTCCATCAACCTCCGCTACCGATCTCCGCCGACCTCCGCTACCTTCCTCCACCGACCTCTGCTACCGACCTCCACCGACCCCCGCTACCGATCTCCACTGACCTCCGCTACCGACCTCCGCTACCAACCTCCATCGACCTCCGCTACCGACCTCCACCGACCTCTGCAACCGACCTCCGACGACATCCAATACCGACCTCCGCTGACCTCCGTTACCATCCTCCGCCGACTTCCGCTATCTTCCTCCACCGATCTCTGCTACCAACCTCCACCGACCTCCGCTACCGACCTCCACCGATCTCCGCTACCGACCTCCGCCGAACTCCGCTACAAAACTCCACCGACCTCCGATATCGACTGCCGCTGACCTCCGCTACCGACATCCACCGACATCCGCTACCGACCTCCACCGACCTCCGCTACCGGCCTCCATCGACCTCCGCTAACAATCTCCACCGACCTCTGATACCGACCTCAGCTGACCTCCGCTACCGACCTCCACCGACATCCGCTACCGAGCCCCACCGACTTCCGCTACCGACCTCCACCGACCTCCGCTACCGACCTCCATCGACCTCCGCTACCGACCTCCGCTACCTTCCTCCGCCGACCTCTGCTACCGACCTCCACCGACACCCGCTACCGACCTCCAGCGCCATCCGATACCGACCTCCACCGACCTCCGCTACCAATCTCCTCCGACCTCTGCTACCGACCTCCATCGACCTCCGCTACCGACCTCCGCCGACCTACACTACCTTCCTCAGCTGACCTCTGCTACCGACCTCCACCAACCTCCGCCACCAACCTCCACGGACCTCCGCTACCTTCCTCCGCCGACCTCTGCTACCGACCTCCACCGACACCCGCTACCGACCTCCAGCGCCATCCGATACCGACCTCCACCGACCTCCGCTACCAATCTCCTCCGACCTCTGCTACCGACCTCCATCGACCTCCGCTACCGACCTCCGCCGACCTCCGCTGCCTTCCTCCACCGACCTCTGCTA
Organism: Convolutriloba macropyga; assembly: GCF_964194025.1. Taxonomy (NCBI): domain Eukaryota; kingdom Metazoa; phylum Xenacoelomorpha; order Acoela; family Convolutidae; genus Convolutriloba; species Convolutriloba macropyga. The sequence goes on from NC_134469.1 coordinate 42,938,259, forward strand.
CCGAACTCCACTGACTTCCACTACCGACCTCCATCAACCTCCGCTACCGACCTTTGCTACCAATGCACCGATATATGGTATAGTTTGAGCTAGAATAGCTTTTGAAGGTATCGCCATTTTAAATTTTTAAGCATCAGATCATTTGTTCAAAATTTTCAAAATTTGTTAAGTTCTTTTTATGTATATTCTGATGACGTGAAACATTCTGTGCAGTGTTCACCCATAATGTAAATGAGGCTGCGAAGAGACAGACTGTCAAAAAGAAACAGACTGGCAAAAGTATTTATACAGCTATTTGTCTGGTTCAGTAGTGGTTAAATTTGAGAATCAAAAGTACAGCGCTGAAGCTCACTGTGAGCAAGGTCAGTGTAAATCAACTATTAACCTTGGGATAAATAAAAACCAAACAGGCAAAGTTTTACATATTGACCTTCAAACGAGAATTTCTCAACAAGTTCTTAAGCACATCGCAAAAACCATTCTTTTTAAAATGTAATTTACAATTTTTCCTATTCTTTTGTTTTCAGTGTTCTATAAAATTATTGGAAAGACATTCGGGTCATTTTTCGATTTACTCACAAACAAGTTTTCTTTTTTTGGCTGTTGGTTTTTGAGACAAAGAATAAGTGATTAGTGGCTAACATTATATTCAACTCTCCATGTGATAAGAGAATGGCCATTTGTAGGTATGATGCAATAATAGCCATTTGATGAAATAGATAACTGGCAGTATTTTTGGTTGATTCTGAGATCATCTGTTGCCTTTACTGCACAACTTTTGGCTTAAGATAAAAATAATGAAAATTTTTGACAATTCAAGGGAGCTTGAGGACTACAAATTTTATCGAGCGATTTGTAGATAATGAGCTATGCCCTATGCAAAAGCTGACAAATAGACAAACTTAAGCAGCCACTAATCTTTAAAATTATATTAGATACGATTTTGTGACCCACTTCAGTTATAAGCTTTTTTAATTACCATATATGTTGCAGCATTGGTTATTTCAACTGCATTAATTGATCTGAATGATAAGTAATCATATATCTAATGGAATGGCAAAAGAGCTGTTTTGACCGAAAAAAAAGATTTTTTGGCTAATCTCTAAGATTTGATAAAATTAATAGCATAGGGATAGCTTCGGTTTTTATTGGTGTAACAGTGTATTAATGCGTTTCACCAAATTTGCACCACTGGAGTCCCCAGTGAAACGAAAACTCTATAGCCTTGATAAGAAACATACTTAACCATGGAAACTCTTGCCAAGATCTTGCCATGTTACATGGCAAGATAATATCAAGAAATGAACGAACTTGAATGATCTTTGCATGGGTGTCAAGAAACAAGATCTTGGCAAGATTTCCAGGAAAGATTAGCTATGACATGGCGAGATGTACCAAGTATTAAAAATTCAATAGCACCCAGAAACATGAACAAGCAAGAAATCATAAGATTAAGCGAGAGAATTATTAAAATTTATCAAGAAATAGCAAGAATTATCAGGAGTGTCGGAGAATGCTGCTTCGGTTATTTTTTAACCAACAAATGAGCCAATTTCTCCAGTATAATGAAATTTTTGAGTGGATGCTAGCTCGGTATGTACATAGTACAAACCTTATACAGGACCGCCGCCGAGAAGGCCCCCACTAAGGTCCCATTTAGAAAAAGCTTAAAAACAAAAAAAATTAACATGACATATAGCAACAATGAATAAAATGACGGAAGACTCAATAAATTCATCAAACTGAGCAATCACTAAGCAACTACAGTACTTCTTAACATCTAAACTCAACTGAATGAATTATTTCAGAGCTAAGTAATGAGATTGAACTTGACTTGGGACCTATCTTTGTTCATTCTACTTTAGAAAACAATTCGTAGTTCGTTTTATGTCAAAAAGCGTCTTTGTTCCGCTTTACTCTATTTTGTTTACAGACTTTTTAATATGTGTTTGTGCCCATATCAATACTAAAAAAGGGCTGAAATGAATTAGAAGCCGTTGTTTGTGGTTCTAAAACATATTTTTTTGTTGATATATAACTAACAGCAACGGATTCGAGCATCCGAGGACAAAAACAGTTGTTTAAATGCGAAAAGTCTTGAAAAGAGCAACGTAAAAAAATATAATGTCCAGGAAAAGAGCAATCACAACACTTTGATTACTTTTTACGCCTCTCAATTTCAATGAAATTTATATTGCCATGTTTAACCATAATCTTGGCAGGTTTAATCAAGAAATTTTTTAGACACAGCTTGATAAGATCATGGCAAGGTCTTATCAAGATGTACCAAGAATTTTTGTCCTATCAAGATCTTGGTAAGATAATCCATGTCTTGTCAAGACTGTCAAGATCTTGCATGTCTTGGCAAGGTGTATCAAGTTTCATTTCAATGGGTCGTTGCACAATTTTTTTTTACTTTTGCATGCTGCTTCGAAAATTAATGCAGTTAAAACTGTTGATTAATATAAATATTCTGAAAGAAACAAAACAAAAATGTTTCATCATTTTTGCTGTTTCGTTTGACCACCATCCATCTAACAGCGACAGAGAAACGCAAAAAACGACAAAACTCACTGTCTACTAAATTGTTCCTTCATTGTAGGACCATACCAACCGTACCCGGGACGAGGATTTTCCCCAAAAATAACGGGGAAAAGAGTGTAAAGAGTGTATAAATAAAAAAATTACACCCCTATTTCTCCGCTTAATTAAGGGTGGAAAAGTGTAATTATAACAGTGTAATTTTAAAAAATAAAGGTGCAAGGAGGTACTGAGGATTGATCCCCCACCTTCCACTTGTCGGATATGTTACTTTAAATTTCTGCATTAACCATTGCGCCAACTCACACTAGATTCCGATGTGTCAATTTGGTCTTATTGGTAATTGTGTAAGAGTGTAATTTTTTATCAGTCCACCCTAAATTACACTCTTTGCAAAGAGTGTAAAATGAGTGGAGAAAAGAGTGTAAATACAGTGTAATTTTTCAAAATTACACTCTTACCCTCTTTTCCCCAATAAATACGAGTGGAATACGCATTACACCCTAGTCCCCGCTAATTAGTGGTGGATTAGGGGTGAAACCTCGGCCCGGGTATCAACCACATAATTTCATCATTAACGGGAGTTTTCCACATAGCTCCTCAAGCTCTCCATTCCGGAAACAGACTCTATCACAGCACAGCTCATGATTTTTGAATATTTTCCAAGAGCTCAGTTGCCCGCAGTTTCTCCTGGTTTACACCTGGAATCTGTCTCGCAAATTCTCTCTGCCGTTGAGGTCAGCAATCTGTCCCGCGGCAGAGGGGCAATCCCAGGTTGAGGTCCCAGACGGAAAGTCGATATGTCCAGACCGTCCCAGACGGAAAGTGCCTATGTCCAGACCGTCCCAGACGGAAAATGCCTATGTCCAGACTTTCGTGCGTTCACCAGACCTTCGTGCGTTCATGTCCAGACTTTTGTGCGTTCATGTCCAGACTTTTGTGCGTTCATGTCCAGACTTTCGTGCGTTCATGTCCAAATTTTCGTGCGTTCGACAGACTTCCGTGCGTTCACCAGACTTTCGTGCGCCCACCAGACTTTCGTGCGTTTATGTCCAGACTTTCATGCGTTCACCAGACTTTCGTGCGTTCGCCAGACTTTCGTGCGTTCACCAGACTTTCGTGCGTTCACCAGACTTTCGTGCGTTTATGTCCAGACTTTCGTGCGTTCACCAGACTTTCGTGCGTTTATGTCCAGACTTTCGTGCGTTCACCAGACTTTCGTGCGTTCATGTCCAGACTTTCGTGCGTTCACCAGACTTTCGTGCGTTCGCCAGACTTTCGTGCGTTCATCAGACATTCGTGCGTTCACCAGACTATTCGTGCGTTCATGATCAGTTTTTCGTGCGTTCACCAGACTATTCGTGCGTTCATGCTCAGACTTTCGTGCGTTCACCAGACTATTCGTGCGTTCATGATCAGACTTTCGTGCGTTCACCACACTATTCGTGCGTTCATGATCAGACTTTCGTGCGTTCACCACACTATTCGTGCGTTCATGATCAGACTTTCGTGCGTTCACCAGACTATTCGTGCGTTCATGATCAGACTTTCGTGCGTTTACCAGACTATTTGTGCGTTCATGTCCAGACTTTCGTGCGGTTTTCATTGTTTCCAGACCATGTAAATTTGAACTCACGACACCCCCGTCGTGCGTTCATCTGGGTCTGGACATATCGACTTTCCGTCTGGGACCTCAACCTGGGATAACACGTTGAATATTTGATGAATAGCTAGAACACCTTCCTCATAGATCTATTCTGATCACAACGCCTGTAATAGTTACATTTTTCAACTATATATGTCCATATATTTAGGTTCCAACGTTTCAGACGCAATTTTCTATCCTGAGCTCATGCTGACTGATCTATTAAAACTATCACTGACCAATTGACCAATTGATTTTTCAGCTCTGAGGTTTCAGGACATCTTTTTCAAACAAGTTTTAAATTTGCATTTACATGCTGAGATGCAACTTTTACCAGTAAAGTCAATAGATTTTTTGGAAAAATAGTCGCAAAATATAAAATTCCTGCACCGAAAAGTTGCAGTCTGTCTTAAATTTTTCCAGAAAAAAATAAATAATGGTTTGTATTAGATTGTTGAGAAAACGTTTAACGGAAAGTTTGGTCAGTATAAGTGATCACAATATACGTTACGTGTAAACTGTGTAACTGATATTTGTAATTGTGTAAATAACAAATAAAAAGAGCCGAAGAAGCCGGGCTCGTCTGGAGGAAACTTCCAAGTATCTTGCCAGGTAAACTTCTGTCTTGCAAAGTGTTGTATTCTTACGAGACAACATTTTTTAACAAGAGTCTGGCAAGATCTTTAAAAGAGCACTCTGTTCTCGACAGAAGCAAATTAATCATGTTTAATATGGACAAAAAACAAGTAAACTGATACGCAACAGAAGTAGATGTGTTGCTCAGGTTGGGTAAGATTGTTGAAGGTGAACAAAGAAACAAAAATCTGTTGATGTTGTAATTTTAAAAAGTATAAAAAAAACTTGTCATTTCCGCTTTCAGAGTAGACTATTTGTTAGGAGGATTTGATATTTCATTTTTCTCCTGCAGCAAATCGAAGTTACCCTATTTGACCAAAAAAAACAATCTTCGAATGGGACATATTCCACGCACGATCACTACATTTCTATATCAAATAGAAAATTGTATTTTTGTGAAAAGCCAGGCAAGTATTTTTGTATACAAAATCGAAAATACGCACTCATCTTTTGCTGTCAATAAAATGATTATTGTTTGATTGAAGTACCATTTAAAAATGGTTAATCAATTCTAATCAATTCTACAGAAAATTTATCCACTTTCTTCCACTGCAGTGTTTCATCGAAAAACTAGCAGGTAAAGATAACGGTTCAATGGAATCAAAAACATGTTACAATCCAAAAGTACTGATTGGCTGAAGCACTGATCGTTAGGGAAAGCAATAGTTTTTAATTTAAAAAAATGCAAAGAGAAATTAATCAGTAAAAATCAGAGTAATTTTTATCTAACCACGAAAATGAATCTGAGGATGACTGCCCGGAGGTTGGTCGCAGAGCAAATCAGCGCTGAATCAGTCTAAAGACATTCTGTTTTTTTAGGATGGCCATTACTCTGTTCATGTCACAATTTACACAGGCCAGTCTGATTTTTGAGTAAAATTTACTTCATGAAAAATAATATGTTCAGCTTAACTCCCGCCAACAAGGTTTGCTTTATATGCGATTCGAACTTCCGCGTGGGTACTTGTAACATTTAATTTGCGCAGCAAGTTGTAACCACTGAGCTAAATGGGCTTTTTTTTAATTGCCTACAAACCAGCTTAAATATAAACAATGCGTATACTACTAAAGTAATTACTAGTTATAAGCTACAAAAGTATGACATTACTCTGCTCAGACTTAATTTTGGGGTATGAGTAATTTTTAGACTATACAGGATAAGTTTAGCCTGGGCGAATCTATGACCTCAATATAATCATGATGAAGAAATACTGCACATAAAGAAACTTAAAATTATCTGGAGATACAATGTTTCAGAACTGAATTAAGTTTTTACTCTTGAAATGTGCTGGTTCAGCGCTGAAAAGCTCTGCGACTCAAGTCCGGGTGAACTGTGGCAAGTGATCAAATGTTTTCTATAGGGAATTGTATAAAAGTTAAGTACTAGTCAATGAGTTTAGTTGAAACAAGGAGGCTCGGTAATGTGCGTACGAACAAAATGTTCTGACCCTGCTCATCCGCAATCTTGACTTAATTGGCTCCCAAATGATGAAGAGATAGAAAACATTAAAAACATACACATGGTTCAATAAATAAACAATGAAAAACAACATTGCCACACTAGAGAGCCAATAAAAAAGGACTACTATAAAGAACCATAAAAAACAACAAACATTATTTACGACCAAAACTCGATGTCTATAAAAAAAAATCACAACAAAATCGTACTCAGCATCAGATAAAATCCAAAGCCAAACCGTTTAACCTATACTTCATTAGAAAGATTATGGGACTCCTCCCCAATGCCACCAGATAACAGGTTGACAAAAAAAGCAAATAGGTGAGAAGTTCAAAAATACTTTTCCATTTTTGAAAACAATTAATTTCACAGTTATTAATGTCATTGAATATCAACTGAAATCACTAAAATATTCGTTTATTTTCACATAGAAAACTATTAAGACAAGCCATTATTCAGTGTCAGATAGCGCAAAATTTGAAAGCCAATGGGATCCACGGTTATTGTTATAATTTAAAAAGAAGCCAAAAATCTTTTTAAAAGTACATATATACAAAAGTCAATCATTATATGAATTCTCGTAGTAACGGTATCCACAAAGCCAAGAAAACAAATGTTTGAAGCTACAGCCGGTATAGAAAGTAAGTTATTGCTTGCTGGTAACGGGTTGTGACGTGTGTTTACAGAGATTGAGCTACAAATCGACTGAAAAACTATATAAAAAGACGAAGCTCAAAAACCCAAATCTGTTATTGAAAAAAAAATAATTTCAAATTTAATAGCAGACTTAGAATTACAAAAAAAGCGCTGAATTAAGTTTCAACACCTCAGGAAGCCAATTATGCCTGATAATAGAGAGACTAAATCACGTGCCCACAAAAAAAAACAAACACATAAAGAAGCCAAAACTTCAAATAATTTCATGACATGACGCTGTTCAAGGCTCTATAATTGTAAAATGTTACCTGCCAGAACTGTAAATTATTATTTTACCCTCATCTTGTCATCAACGAGTCTTCCTTATAAGAGGACTACTTAGAAATGAGAACAAAAAAATCGAATATTATAGAAATCGCGAAAGCTACTATGAAACTGAATGGTTGAACCAATCAGTCACAACATATAACAGAGCGCAAAAAAAACGAATGAATCAACAATTGTTATTGAAATTTCTAAGGAGTGAAGTTGAGTTACGTGATGACGAAAATATAGGCAGAAAAGAGACAGAAAAAAATCTTTTCTTTAAATTCAATTTGAAACTCATTAAAAAATTGACTATAAATTGAACTATTTAACAAGGTTAAGTTGAACTTCATGGAGAAACAATTAGAATCTATTGTCTTGGGGCATATGGCCGACAACAGCGAAAAAAAGAAAAACATTGGCAAAATAAAAAAACATAAAATTTTGCGAGATAAATGTGTCTCAGCTCAAAAAGCGTATATTCAACAAAAAAATTAATATATCCAGATACGCTTTTTTCAAGGTTCTGTATCTTCCCTACAATTCTCTTATTGCTTTAAATGGATTTGTCAATATCCTGATAATTCCACAAGGAAACAAAATGAACTCATAAAATATGCAATTAAAATGAAAGATAAAAGAAGAAAATGAAAACGCGTAGTACCGAAAAAAAAAGAAAAAAACCGTTACCGACATCAATTTAAAATTCATAAAAAGTTAGTTTCCGCCTGTTTTTACTGAAACTGCTCCTGAAGTTGAGAGAGTTAAGATAAAATAATTAAGGCAAATATCAAAAAATTCACAGATATTTTCTCAAAAAAAGTACATTCAAAGTCATAAAAGACACTGCATAACAAATGAAAAAATTGTTTAGGTTCTCTCATACCTTCTAAAAACTAACTGGAGCTTTGATTGGAGACACTAAGTCATTAGGATACAAAAAGATGAAATGAATGCAAAGCACAAGAAGTCCATAAAATTTTAACGCAAACAATTTGTCAGAGCCATAAACACAATGAGTTTAACTCTGAAGCAATAGAAAAATCTCGTTGGGTCTCGTTTATTGTAAAAAGTATTTGACTTTAACTGAGTCCTAATTTGAAGTTTTTGTCCGTAATTTACAAAAAAAAAGATTTACATAGCAGAGATGTTTTGAAAATTTAAAAAAAAGGCTGCGCCACTTTAAAATTTTTCTCATAAGAATCCATGGTGAGATCAAGATAAGCCCAGATAATGCTGCGCGTCTGAAAAAGCACTCACTTGGTGAATTGATTGCGATAATAGACGAACTCTATACGAAGTTTTGTTTTTGCAAAAAAAATCTTGCCTTTTGTATAACTATTGAGCCTAAATTAACGAAAAATCTGCAAAATTATAAATCCAGAAGACTCTTGAATCCAGCGGGAGTACAACTAGCTGTTTTTTGAGCTAAAAAAGAATATGGGCATAGCTTTAAGGTGTCTATTTCCAGGAAATTTAAAGCAAGTAGGCTAAAAAAGCCATTTCTTCGACGAAAAAAGTCTGAATTTTGAAAAATTTAGCACAAATTCTAGCCAAAAAACTCGGATCCAACAATTCAGCAACCCTCAACTATCTTTAGAGATAAAATCAGTAACAATACTGTTAACAATTTGTGACACTTTTGAGCATAATTGACGAAAATTTGTTCAAAAATGTGAATAAAAACGGCTGAATTGCGAATAAAATTCAGAAAAATTAAACCTCGATAACACCCAACAAAATGCAAATATTGAAAAAATATTTTTAATTTTATATACTACGCTGGACGGGATTTCTAATGATACCACTCAGCACTCTCTGCGATAATTATATCGATCAGCCAAAATTGTCAGAAAAAAAAAGAAAGAAAATTTCAGCATTACTAAAATAAAATAGAAGGCATAACGCAGAAGTGAGGAAACCAATGACGACAGAATCTAGAGTGCAAATTGTTTCTCTAAAACTGCAGAAACGATAACAGTAATAAAAATGTACTGCGGCTTTTGTTGAGACTAGATATGAGAATAAAGTATTCCTGAAAAAAATTAGATGTCAAACTTTGTGTATTAAATTTTGATGGCCTTTTGTTAAACACAAAAAATTCTATATCAATTGGCAAAAAATTTCATAGAAACAAGGAACTTGTTTGAATCAATAAGATTCAGGTGAATAAAGAGCTTAGTTAATCACTTCAACAACTTTAATAACCAAATCTTCAACATTACGATTATCTCCGCTCTTATAATCAAGAGAAAAAATATGAACTCAAATGTAAATAATTTTTCTTGGTAAGAAATAATAAAGTGTCTAAATCCAAAAGAACCAAATCGTTAGTGAAACCCAGCCTTATGGGACAATAATGAAAATGATACTCAAATTGGCGCAAAGGATTTACTCAGTGAAACTCAGGATATCCTTTTTGGAGTCCCAAAAAATTGAAAATGAAGTCAACTAGGCCGTGACAAAAGATCGAGCAGTTTTCAAAAATTGTTTAAAAAGCAAACTACATAAAGAAATTGTGAACAATTGAGAAAAAAGAACAAAGATACTATCTTATTTCCCAATAATATCATCGAGCACAAAACAGAATTTTAGAATACGTTCTCTCGTCAACCATATAATTCAATTTATATATTTTTTCTCAAGTCGATAGAAATAAAAGTCAATTTCCCAAAAAATGTAAATTTCCCTAAAAGAAATGCTTCAGTGGTTAGTAACGCATAGAAAACAAAAATACATCAGAATGTCGATTGTAGATTGTTTGTCTAAAAATGCAAATAGAAAAAATTAAAGAAATTATAATGCGTCTGTTATTTAATTACGAAACTTTCGGACCAAAGTATATGGGACTAAAGTAATTTATTGATTAATTACATTTTTGTCCGCTTTGTTCTCTTGTAGGAAACTGAACACAAGCGTTTCGACAGAAACCAAACCACATATGAAATGATTTAACTATTTGATCTATAGTTGATTAAAAGTCAAGAAATTTTATAAAAACTTGCGACATTTTACAGATAAAAAAGTTTAATTTACTGAACAGTTAGGACACGTTTTTGAAAGAATATTGAGGTCACACGCGTCAGAAACTATTTTGATCTGTGTAGAAATACAGCATTAGGCTACTGACAAGTATTTTTTCCTCATTTTAGAAAAATATTCTAAATTTTACAAACAAAACATTTGAGATTAACTGACGGAACCTAAAAAAAGTGTTAAAAAGGCCAAAGTTTCTCAGTTAACGGTTTTTCTATTTCGCGCTCGGTTGTTTTGGGGCTGCTGTGATCGCCTATACCTTTATACTACAAATACACAATGGTACCAAAAAGCTACGTACAGCATGATTTCTGCTTTTAAAGCATGATTAGTGCTTCATCAGCAAGATTTGCGCTAATGCGTGAAAAAAAGCTTGAAATATAGAAGTTTTAAGAGCAATTACTTTCTCGTTTTCTCCGCTTAAACACAAAAGATGCTTTTTAAAAAATCTTTAGGTGTACGTAGGTTATTGGTACCATAATGTAATTCAATTGATTTTTATTTCAAAAAAAATATCAATAATAGTGTGAAAAAATCAGCAATTCGAAGAGGGAATGCGCATTTCAATAATTGAACACAAAATCCTATCCAGTTTCTTGAACAAAAACAAGGAGGCTCGGTAATGTGCGTACGCACAGAATGTTCCGACCCTGCTCATCCACATTCTTGACTTAATTGGCTACCAAATGATGAAGAGATAGAAAACTTTCAAGAACATACACATCGTTCAATGAACAACCACTGAGCTACGATAATGCCATGCTAGAGAGTTGATGAAAATTGTTGATAATGCGACTACTAGGAAAGGCAAAAATAAAAATCAATATATAAACATTTTTAACGACCAAAACTATAATAAACTCTATAATATGATATAAAAAACAAATCTATAATGAAAAACATAACAGAATCGAACTAGCATCAGATAAAAATCAAAACAATTGAATTTAAACTTCATTATAGAAGATATGTGATCTGTCTCCAATGCGATTGGTTAACAGGTCAACAAAAAAGAGCAAATAGGTGCGATGTTTAAAAATAATTTCCTATATTTGAAAACAATGAATTTCACAATTATTAATGTCATTGGATATCAACTGAAACCATTAAAATTTTCATCAATAACAACAAATGAAGCAAATGAGACATGTTATTATCCCATTTTCGATTTCGCATTATTTCAAAGACAATGTGATCAACGAGTTTTGTTATATTCTAAAAAGAAAACAAAAATCTTTTGAAATGCACAAAATATAAAAAACTAACATTTATTGAGATCTCGTAGTCACAGTACTAACAAAACCAGAAAAAAACGAAGCTAAAAAAGTTACAAATTATAGCGAAACGGATTGTGACCTGTGTTTACAGAGACTGCGCTACAAATCGACCGAAAAACTATTTAAAACAGACGAAGCTCAAACACAAAAACACGTTTTTTTCAAAACCCACAAAAGACATAGGTTTTCAACAAAAAGATGAATAAATTTTCAACACCTTAGGATGCCAGTTAAAAATGAGACTTAGTCACGAGCCCACAAAAAGAACAAATTCAATATGAAGCCAAAACTTCAAACAGTTTTTACGACCTGACAAGGTTCAAGGCAATATACTCTCAAGATGTTACCTGCAAGAATTGTAAATCAATAATTCTTTTTCATCTTAACATCAACGAGTCTTCCTTATAAAAGAACTACTAAGACGTGACAACAAAAAGAAACCCAAAAATTGAACAGTTTTTAAGTCTCGATTTTTTTTATGGAAATAATTCGTCGAAGACAGCAGTCACAACATGTAGCCCTGGCAAAAAAATTTTTGAAAAAACAAAAGTTATTGATACTTCTGATGAGTGAGGTTGAGTTACATGGCGGCAAAAAAAATACAAAAATGAGACAGATGAATTTTTTTAAAAATTAATTTGGAAGTTATTGAAACAAACAGCTATCAACTGAATTTTTCAACTATAATGAGTTATGCCTCTATTGAAAGCAATTGAGATCTATCGTTATTGGGTATATGGCGTACAACAACGAACAAAGACAAACTTAGGCAAAGAAAAAACACAAAATTTTTTAAGATATCTGTGTCTCAGACCAAAAAGCGAAAACTATTAAACAAAAATTATTTTATCCAGATACAATTTGTTCCAACGTTTTGCTTTTTCCCTACAGTTTTCTACCTGCTTTAAATGGATTTGTCAATAATGTGATAAATCGACAAGGAAACAAAAGGATCTTATAAATATGAAATTATGATAAGAAATTTAAAAAAGTTGAAAATGCGTAGAACCAAAATAATGAAAACTTTAGTTGTATATAAAATCGTTACAGGCATTAATTTCAAAACACAAGAAGTAATTTTATGCCTCACACTGCGCCCAAACTTGAGAAAAATCCGAAAAATGATGGCAAAGTTTCAAAATTCACCAACATTTTCTCAAAAAAAATTATACTTAAAGTCATAAAAGACATAAGACAACTGAAAAAAAAAGGTCTAGGTTCTTTCAAACTTTTTAAAATTATTTGGATCTTTGATCGGGGACGCTGATCGGGGAGCCATAAAAACCATGAGCTTAATTCTGAAACGATAATATATTCTCGGTGGGTCGAGTTTATTGTAAACAGTACTTGGCATTTATTGAGCCCTGATTTGAAATTCTCTTCCATAATTAACATAAAAAACATTTATACAGCGGAAATTTTTTGTAAAAAAAGATCGCGCCCCATTAGAATCTAAAACATTTTCATCATAGAGATCAAGGGTGAGATGAGTATTGGCCCATATATTGCTGAGAGTCTAACATAACACTCAATTGTTAAAATAGTTGCGAAATAGATATGTTTGTCAAAAATTTTTCAGTTTGTCAAAAATAAATAAAGCATTTTGTATAATCATAAACTCTAATTTTGCTTTGAAAAATGGGCAATATGATAGTTCCAGAAGACTCTTAAAGCCAGCGGGAGTGCAACTACCTTTATTTTGATCTGAAGAAGTACATGGCCGCAGTTTAAAATTGTCGATTTCCAGCATATTTGACGCAAGTGGAGTAAAAAGGCCATTTTTTCGACAAAAATTCTAAGTGTTGAAAAATTTAGCGTAGATTCTGGCCAAAAAACTTGGTTCGAACAATAAAGCAGCCCTCTTCTATCTTTAGAGATAAAATCAATAACACTCCAGTTAACAATTTTAACAAATTTTAGCAATATTGACGAAAATTTGGTCAAAATTGACAAAAATTTGATCAAACATGTGAATAAAAACAGCTGAATTACGTCTAATATTCACAAAAATTTAAACCTCGATAACTCCCTATAAAAAGCAAAAATTGAAAAATCTTTTTAATTCCATATTCTACGCTGGACGGGCCTTCTAATGATGTCACTCACAACTCTCTCTCTTCGATTATTATATCGATCGGCCAAAATTGTCTGAACAAAAAAACCCATTTGAGTATATAGTTCCTCCCCCTCATAGAGGGGTCGGAACAAAAATGTTTCATTGCTGACATTGAAACTGTTTGAAAACTGATTTGGTGAAGTATTTTAAATTAATTCTCTGAACAGAATATGCTTCACTTTTTGGACGTAATTACATAACGCATCCCCAATCACGCACAAAAACACTCATGCAAACACACACGCACACAAACTCGCACACACACACACACACACACACACACACACACACACACACACACAAACTGTATCATCAACTCACTTGTTCTGCAAAATCATTAAAACACTGCGATAAGGAGCATATTTTTATAACAATGGATGCTAGCAAACGATTTCAATATTGGGTCATCGCATTATCCAAACATTATCAACATTATCAAAAAAAAATTACAATTAATAATCCGTAAAAAGACAATTTATTTCAAACAGCTATTATGGTTTATTCCTATTTCTGTTGCTAATTTGATATATGCCACATCCCAGCCCCACCGGCTCGTTACACATGATAAAAAACTGTCAAAATTGAGCGTGAAAGAAATTTTACCTCACATTTACGATAAGGCGGTTCAGGGTTCTTGCAAGCTTTTCAATTCAACAGCACGGTTAAAGCAGGCTTTTTTGAAATTATTGAAGAAATCTTGCTAGTTGAGTTGATTGATTTGCTGGGGAAAATTGGGGCCTCGGAAAGAAAGGGATTGACCCGTGCAGTGACATTTCCGGCTAAAGTCTATTTGTGGCTCCCAAAGAAAAAAGCAGCAAACCAGGAAATGCTGCGAAAAACTCGCACGCTTTATTGTTCCGACCGCACTTGTGGTGGGAGGAACTATATACTCAAATGGTTTTTTTTGTTCAGACAATTTTAGCCGATCGATATATTCACTGCAGAGAAATGTGACTGGTATTGTTAAAAAGCTCTTCCAGCGTAGCTTTCGAAACTATAAAGGTTTTGTTGAATTTCATTTTATTCGAGGAGTTATCAAAGATTGAAATTTTGTGTGAACCCGTCATATTTCGCATGATTTTGTTTAGTGTAATTTTTCTTAAAATGAAGATCTTCTTTTATTGAAAAATGTTAATTAAAAAATACATTTCACGCCAGATACGAATCTATATTGATTTCCTAATAGACGAAAGGCGATAAAAAGAATAGTTCTGGTCTCATAGAGAGCTTTACTATATAAAAAATCGAATTCCATTTGAGAGCTCTTTTTTTAGAAAACGTTTCGTTTTTTTTTCGTTTCTTAAGTCACCTAAAGACTAGTCACTTTTCATATCAAGTTTCCGTCAATGTCAACTCTGATTTACAGTCTCATGAAGCCCAATGAACAAAAAATTCGTTTTCAGCGTATTGGTCGTGTTTTTTAGCTTCGAATCTGAGTTTTCGTAATTTTAAAGGAAAATTGGATTTTCTTTTTGTTATACGACATCTTTGAAGCCCTATTGCATAAACTTGTTAACTAAAAGTGCCATAGGCTTTCAAATGAGCCTTAAGTGAACCTACTTAGAGCTTTGAATGGACAGCTAATGGCTGTTAAGACTTTAAATATGATTTTTCGAGAAAAGTTTATAATATTAACCGACCAAAAACTTCTATTCGTGAATTGTAAATCAATCTCAGTAATTACAGGAGCACCATCTTTTCTATTGTAACCAAAAATCACCTGGTTAAAGGTTTTATCTTCTAACTAATTGTTATCTGACTTCACTGTCACAAGATTTCAAAGTTGGAAAAAAAATTGGATATCCTTATTATTGGTTTCTCTTGAAATCTTATTACATTCTCCTAAAAATGATATCTCGTGCTGGCTTATAAAAGACGTTCAACAGATCTTGGATAAAGTTTTCAGAGGAAAGCTTATGGCTCGAATGGCTTCGACACTATCTTCTCGCACTTTTCAACTGATTTTTTGGTATGTTTTTTGCCTGTATTTCTTGTTGTTTTCATAGTCATAAGACATATTGTGATGTCCTGATAATTACCTATGCACAAAAATAACCTTGTACTTCAATCAAGACATACCTTAGCGTATTTATTTACTTCAGGTAAAAGCTAATGAATTCAATGGCTGTTAAGAATTTAAAAAAGAATTTTCGAGAATTTTTTTAACATTAGCCAATCTTAAATTTATTTAGGTGAAATGTTAGCCAGTCTCGGCAATGACCGGAACTTATCTTATTCAGCCAAAATTGATCTAATTAGCGGTTTTATCCTCTAACTATTGGCGCTATGACTTCGATGCACGAATTTTCGTTATTTAAAAAAATTTTAGATAATTTTCTTTTAATTTTGGTTGCTCTTGCAATCTTACAAGATTGTCCTAATATTGATAGCTGCACTGGTCTAAAACATTTTTTATTGGATCCTACATAACCATTTCAGAGAAAGGCTTTTTGTTTAAATGGCTTCGACACTTTCTTCTCGGACTCTTCTGTTTAGTTTTTGGATTTCGCTATACTTGCTTGTTTTCATAGTCAATGACTTAATGTAAAGTCATACTGATGAATTGTGTAAGACAAACATCCTCGTTGTCTCACTGAGGCTTAATTTTGCGTATTTTTTAGCTTCCGTTGAAAGCTATTGAATTTAATGGCGTTGTTACTACGGGTTCTATCAAAAATTTCGTGGTTTTAATTTATTTGTTCAAGTTTGTTGACTTATTTTCATGTTTAGTGAGTCAATCTGTTAAAAAAAGAATCCCATTGCTAGTAAACAATTAATTGAAGGTAGAAAAGTTTTTTACTGAAAAAATTCTCTTTAATGGTTTTGACACTTTTCTCGCTAAACTTTTTGGAATTTGCTTATTTTGCTGCTTTTTATATTCTTTAGCTGGCCGTAAAATGCAGTCCGCTCTCAAGAATTTGTAATTGAGGGTTAAATAAATGGATATGCCCGAAGCGGTCAAATTTTTGCGAATAGTCTTAAACTTTATGATATGGAACCATTTTAAGATTTGTAAGGATTTTTCAATTTTTTTTATTTATTTTGTTTTTTTTCGTCAACTTGTAACTTATTCTCGTCATTGAGAGGTGCCATACACTTTTGCTAATTTAAAAATAAACATGTTTTCTGATGTTGTTACGTAACTGATGTTTTGTTGGTTTGACAAGATGCGTTTTCGTAAAAGTTATGCGAGTGGTGTTTTTGTGTTTCTTCTTCTCTTCCTTTAGCACAATCGCGTAGTAGCAATTCCCAATTCTTTTTCAAATGTGACCCACTTATTTACTAATTCATCACAAAATTAGCTGAATTATTATGAATAGAAATTGAAATAAAAATTTTTGATCATCAGAGAATAGCTAATGAATTTAATGGCTTCCGAAATTTGTGTTTTCAAATTATTTGTAATTTGTTGTTTGATTTTTTAAAGATTTTCTGCGTCTTTAGTCCATTCCTATGGCTCAATTTTACCAAAAACAGGTCTTATTGGTTTCATTGTGACTTTTTAGTAAACTTATTACAAACTATTTTGTGAAAAGCTAACAATTTTTAAGACTTTCGAAATTATTTGTTTTCAAAAATGTTGATTGATTTTGATTTTTGCCTCATTATTTCTTCTTTTCGTCGTAGACTCATTATGAAGAACTTCCATCTGCTGTGTAGTTAGGAAAAAAACAAATATGTGGTTAGGGTTTTGTCTGAGTGTAATTTGACGTTGATACTAGGTGCTTTTAAATTTCTTTGTAATGTCAGATCTGGTTGTAATGAGGCATGGTATTTTGTAATTCAATTATTAGTTTGTTTGTGTAACAAATTTTTTAAACTCAAACATCTGTTTTGGTTATCTTTTTGTCAAAAATGTAAGTCAAAAGACACTTGAGTCAGAAATGTAGATGAGCGTGGGTCGAAACATCATGTGCAAACGCACATTAACAAGCCTCCTTGTTGGTTATTGAAACGCAAAAAACACGCAATATCGATCCGAAAAGTTAGTTCAATCCGACAACAATTGAATTATTGCACACAGATCATTGTTGGTTCGTCGAGTTTAAACATATTTTAAGTTTCTTTCAATTAATTTTCCAGTTGTTAAAATTTTGCAAGAATCTTGCGTGGTAACTGCGTGATTTTTTCACCTGAAGTTGTTGATTAGAACCTAACAAGGATGGTGATTTCGCTTCCTCGGAGGGTTTGATTTTCTGATCGATAGTTTTATCTGTTTTTAGAGAACAAAAATCTTCCAAAATTCTAGCAAACTTTTGATCCTAATAAGCATGTATTCTATCACTTCTAGGTGCGAAACCATTCATATTATTTTTTAAACGTTCTGAGCAATACAGGTGTTCAATTTAAAATTTCTATCAGGTTTCAAATCTTTTTTATTTTTTTTTACAAATTTTCTGGTGTTGCTTTTTGGTGTTTGTTCTGAAAAACTTATTACTGGATGTCTACTCTGAAACCTTCACGGGTAGTGGCTATCAAACTCTCAATAACAGCAGAATAAATAAAAAATTTTAAAACTTCATTAGACGAGTTGTGATTTGCAGTTTGTGATATGAAGTTTTATATATTTTTCATGTTGGGTAATTCATGTTGATCAAGTATGGGGGAAATTGTGGTATCTGATGAGAATTCAAAACAACTCTCGAGATTTCAAACGGTTGACATACGCGGTCAGGGCCTCATCAATGTGTCTCATCAATATTTAAGCTTATCATCGTTTCCTAGACTCTTAAGACTCTTTTCAAGATATGCAAACAAAATGTCTATTGACACATGCGATGGAAAAGATCGTGAAAGAGCAAGTAAATAATTCTTATTGAATCATAAGGAAGTCGAGAAAATGTGAGCAGTTTTGAATGATGTCTCTTTTTCGGGAAAAAGTTGATGCCAAGGATTAGCGAAACTTGTACAAATTATTATCTGAAATGAATCCTATCTAACAATATGTTGATTTCGAGTTTTATACAAACGTTTTATGCAAACGTGTCACACGTATGAAGTGATAAAGTTTGTGTTTGAGGTTGAGATTCACTTGACGTGTGACATTGACGCTTTAGTAGCGTTAAAATAAACAGTCGTATGTATGAACAAATCATAAAGAATCAACAGGACTTTGTTCCATATTCAAGTGGTAATGTTAATTTATGATATCAATCTTGGTTTGGTTTGGGTTAATAAAGTCATTTCTAACACGTTTAAATTGATGTTCGGTACTTCTCTTCTAATGAATACCGCTCTTCTGATAAGTTTCTTTCATAACTTTGAACATTCAAAATTTTATACTAAGCCAAAGCCATATGAGTATGGGTCAAAGAAGTTTGTTGCTCGCTAGTTATAAGTTCAACAACTTTTATTACAAGTTTAAACTAATTGATGATTTGATTAAGTTCAGTTAAATAATTGTCATATTAGTGCGGCAGCTCCTACGCGCGTACTTTAACTTTGAGATGCGAGATTCAAGTGCGCTGTTTGGTTTGGCTGGAAAGCTCGCCGCTCGAAAATCCGGAGTGTCTTTGGCTCCTCAATTTGTCAGGGAGGCCAATTATGTGGATAGGATTGAACCTCATCGATACACAATCAACTGCGCAAGGTAATAAGAGTTGAGATTGTGCATGTACAAATTTCAGTTCAGACACAAACTCCAAAATGATAGACGACCAAAAAATAACTTTCCTGCAAAGAAGTTATTTTAGTGCAGGAATTGCTTTCATTGTGTTAGGATTTTGTCTCAAACGGGAATGTTGAGGGTTGTCTTACTTCAATCGCACAAGACGTCATTTTTTTTGTTTTACATGCCAACACTGAAAAACCGAAAAACGGATCGCGTGTCCTTTTTAGCAAAAAAAATCGGTTAATAATATACGCTTTTTTTTATCATCACCTGACGATTTCCAATTATTTTTGTGTCCAGATCGAGTCGCGAGTTCATTTGATGAAGTTCAGGCAAAACAGTACTGTTTTGCGCTGATTCAATGATTTAAACAATTACAGTCATCCAAATTGTCAGTTAATTCAATTCGCCGATGAAACTTTGATTCTATCTTATGGCAAACGCATTGATCAAGGTAAAAACTCCTTCGAATCATCGATCGCAAACTTATTTAAATATTTCAATAAAAAAAACTACAAGGCAATAGTGAAAAAACTGAATTACTTGCATTGGGAAAGAGAATCAAGTTCATTTACAGGTAAATAACCAGAAGCTTTCACAAAAGCAGCATGTTAATTATCCGGGATTCATTCTTGACAATGAGTTAAACGATCAACAAGACGTGAGAATGCTGTTGAGAAAGATGGTGCAAGGAATAAAATCCCTTAATGCCTTAGGTGAATGCATTCCTTAAAAAATTTAAAGAGACATTTCATTTCAATATTTTTTTGATTTAATTAATCTGCAATAATCAGCAAAAAAAACTTTTTAAACTTTTGATGAATAATAAATTTCCTTGCTCGACTTTCATTTGCGCAGGGCTGTCAAATCTTGATTTCAAAGAAAAAATGTATGACAGCTCCATAGATTCACAAGTTAAATATTCGATCCTAACAATAACAAATATGCTAAACTACAGAGCTGCTTGTCATATCGTCAGACAAGCAAAAAAAAAACGTTTCACAAATTTCAAGATAAACGTCTCCTCTTCAGTCGTTTAATTATCTAATACTTCGTTTAAGAAACCCTTGTTAAATTTTCATGATAATTGCTTTGTAAGGTCTCCTCATTTCTTGTATAAACTGGTTACATCCGTATATGGGCCAGGCAGGAAAGATAGGGCAGTAGCATTTAGAGAAAAGAATGAATGCACTTCCGTTAAATGAAAACTACTAGAACTTGTCAATCCGAATTTTTCCACTCTTTCACTTTTTCATTTTTCAAATTCATCAAAATTAACCTCAAGTAGTTATTCTATCTATGAAAAATTAGAAAAACTTAATTTTCACCTTACGACTTGATAATATTTTTCATAAATTAAATGGTTTGTATGTCTGGATTTTTCAATAAATTGAATTGTAGCAATTTCATTGTTTTTTATTTTGAATTGGTAGTACTGAGAGAACTCCAGTGAACTCTTGAGTGGATTTATTATTATTTATATTATCGAAGATATTTTGAGCACGGCTGTGGTCAAATCTGATCTCGAGTCATGTAGCTTGTGTTTCTAGAATCCAAGTAAACAATGCTGTCAAAAAAGAACTTTTTTTGTTTTATTTCTTCCAGGCAATTCTTTTCATGAAAAATTAGTAGAAAATATAAAGCATACAAAATTTTGTTTAAAAACGAGGCGGTTTTTTTGCTTAATGTTTGAAAAATTGTGCAATTGATCATTTCAATATTAAAATGATGTTATTTCACTTGAGAAATTTTCGGAGGAAAAACCAGTAACTGTTCTTGTCGCAAAAACTAAAACCAGTCGACTCTTTTTCGTTTTTTTTTTCAAAGTTTATTCTGATGGAAAAAATTAACATTTGCGGAAGTGTTCGACAAAGAAAATGGCAATTGCATTGTCAAAAAAATCAAAATTTTAGACAAATTTAACTAGCCAACAAATTATGAATAACTCCTTGTAGAAAATTGGAAAAAATTTAAAATTTAAGAGAGGAGAAAAATGATAAAGGAAAGAGAACCTCTTAAAATAACGAACCAAAAATACCCAGAAAACGACAAAAAATTATCTGCTACATAATTATTTGTTTTTGATGTTTTGTTCTGCTGGTTGTCAAATCTCCTCGTGGCCCTATAAATAAAGATCATGTTAAAAACTTTACAATTTTGTTTTACTCAAGTCTGTTACATTTTTCAATTAATTCCACTGAACCAAATATAAATCAATTCGCTTTACAACTTTGTCTAACTTTTGTCAAAATAAAAATAAATGGTTAATAGATTTTTATAGCAAACTATTTGACACGCTTCTAAATTCAATTCGATAATGAAGCTGCAAACCTTTTGTATCAAAATAATTTTCTGTTTTTTCTCTATAGAATATAAAATCAAATTTCAATGAAAGAAAAGGATTAATACCTCTTTTGCCTTCGTTTGTTATTTGAATTTTTCCCAACCGAGTTCATTCAACCGATGATTTTCTTCAATGAGGTCACCTTCATTTTTTCTGACCAACTTTCTAATGACTTTATATCAAAATTTGAGGTTGTTGGAGTTGAACATCACAATGTCAAAAACATTAAACACATGATTAGTGCTCGTTCCCAATTGAGGATCGCCTTAATCTGTTCAGCTCAAAACCTTTTTTGCCAACTCTACAGAAAGATTAAATCAAAAATTACCAGATCATTTGGGTGCTCGTCGTATGAAAAATGATTCCAAAATATATAAAGTTCTATAAAGAACTAAATCTGAGGATTTTGCAAAATAACAAAGTTCACCAATGCTAGCAGCACAATGGTTTGGTTACTTATTTTTTATGGGAAATGTGAAAAAAAATCGAAGAGCTCTCAAACCAATTATTTTAACTGTCTTAACTGAAATTTTTCACTTATTCTTTACAATAACTCTCAAAAATTTATCTCTTCAATAATGTGTTACAAAGAATCAGAGTTAATTGAACTAATGTAGCGTTAATACTCTGTTACCTGCTTTGATTCTGTTTGCTGACACTGAACAGTTGTTTTAGTCAAAACCATATCTATGTGTCTATGCGAGTGATAAAAATGATCATGATATCTCAATGATGGAAAGACTGCTGCTAAAAAATCGGAGTTGCTGCATTGCGTCACTAACAACCCGGATAATAGGAACATAGCAGATCAGCGCTGAATCGCAGTATTTTTATTATGAATAGATTATGATCATGTCACTTTTTACCCCGTAAGAGTACTATCTTGATATCAATTCTCTCTAAAAAAACAGTTAATGGGAAATCATTTTTTCTTGTGTGTGCAAATTTATGGGATTGTGTATGTCTTATGTGTATATATGTATGTGTAACGGCTGCTCTCCTATCAAAGTCAAGGAAAACTTTACACCGCCCAGTTCGTTTCAGCGGTTTCAAATCTGTCCGGATATTGTGTTTTTGCAGTTAACTTTTGTGAACTGTATTATCCGCTATACTGTAGAATACCGTTGCATTACTTGTTGCTCTATCACTCTTGATAACTAATCGCTCAGCTTTGCTGTTTAACAAGCTTGTTTCTCTCAGAATAACAAAATAATTCAAATTGAAACAATCAAAATTTTGTTGAGTTTTTGTTAATAACTCAAGCTATAAACCGAATTTAGGAATTCTATTTCCAACAAACTGTAGCCTTGTAAATTGGCTATACTTCTACAAAGTTTCAGCTTTCTGCTACAAAGATTACAGAAAGGGGCTCAATTACTGTAACTATAGGTGAACAAGAATAATAATTTTTCTAACTTTAATGTTAGCGAGTCTCTCTATTGGTTTCAGTAACACCAATGTTGAACTAGAGTAGGCTTCGTTAAAGCCAGTAAGAGAAACTGACTTTATGCTTTGCACAAAGTTTCTCTTACTTAGGAACTTCGTTCCTCAGAAAGAAAGTTTTGAGAATATCAAAGTTAATTCTCTTTTCACAAGTCAAAGTAAAGTTAAAACTGTACAATCACTAATATGATCTACAGAAACAAGACACGATAACAAGTAATTTACCGCTCAAGAAAGTGTGCATCAATACGCACTGTATGTCAGTTTAATATAACCAAAATTGCAGATTTCAACTGATTTTTGGTAGTTTTTCAAGCTCCTTTTATGCTGCTAGTCACGTGGATTTACATGTCAAATTCAAATGTTGATTGGTTGTAGATAATGATGTCGACAGAATGTGAACACTTTTCCATAACGTCACTTTTTCAGTGTAAATTTGATGTCATGGGAAATTTGTTAACCATGTAGAAGTTTTGTCGAATATTCTGTATCAATAACAGGTTGATTCGCAATCCAATCGCAAAGAATCTGATGCAATACTGTTAAGTCGTAGTATTGTTTTGCTGGTGGTTGAGGTAGTTCGAGTTTGAGTTATAGTTTGACTTCATGAATGACGATTGTGTACTAATAATAGTTGCTAAATATAAATGTTGAACAAAATGAACAAATCCGTTTGGCTTCGATAGAATGTAGCATTAAATTTCGCTTGTCACACTATTCTAGCTTTAAATCTTGAAATGGCCTTGAAGCGCTATTCAATTTGATTTCTGAGTTGTTAAGCTCAGCCGCAATATCGCCGGCCCTGTTTTCCATCGCGAAAACATCTTTTCCAGGTAGTACTGGGGCGAGCTTCACTACTGGTCTCTTGTACACTCCGTCGTTCGTTCGAACTATCGCCGACCGAATCACACCGTCAGACCCATCGATGGTCTCAGTAACTCGACCTAGGTTGTAATATCCACGCTTATCGCTGTCTTCGACCAACCAAACGAGATCGCCTTCTTTAAGGTTTTCGTTCGCCGTAGATCGCCATTTTTGCCGATTATTCAGAGTTGGCAGATATTCTTTCCGAAATCTGTCCCATATGAGATTTGCATAGGCTTGAGTTTGTCGAAAGAGCTTTCGATGATCAACAAATTCTTCGGCGCATGGTAGGTAGGGTAAGCAAACGTTCTTGTTGCCAAGCAAGAAGTGATTGGGGGTCAATGCTTCTAAGTCATTAACATCTGAACTGACTGGAGTCAAAGGTCTTGAGTTCAAAGTCTGTTCAACAATACACGTCGTTGTTGACAGAACGTCCTCGGTAATTGATCTGTTCCCCAACACTGCATACATTGCTTTCTTGCAACTTCTCACCAACCGCTCCCATACTCCTCCAAAGTGAGGTGCTGCGGGTGGGTTGAACTTCCATCTGATCCCTCGTTGAATTAGATGTTCTTCGATCCCTTCTTTGTTCCATGCCGCAACGTACTCTGCAAACTCTCTTTCAGCTCCAACAAAGTTTGTTCCGTTGTCACTGATGATTGTACTTGGTTTGCCTCTTCGAGCAATAAATCTCATTATTGCATTGAGACAACTATCTGTGTCCAACTTGGGTACCACTTCTATATGCACCGCTCTCATAGTTAGACAAGTAAAGAGACAACACCATCGCTTTTCATTTCTTCGCCCAATCTTCACAATGAAAGGGCCAAAGTAGTCAACTCCAACATTTGTAAAGGCTGTTGAAGCATCTAACCGCTCTTCGGGTAGATCTGCCATGACTGGTGCTATCGTTTGTGCTCTGCCTTTTCTGCAGGTGACGCACTTGTTCTTGATTGATCTTAAGGCGTTTCGTATGCCTAGTATCCACGTCTTCTGCTGAACAATGTTTCTCACATGCTCAGTGCCTTCGTGTTGATTGTCCTTGTGCTCGTTTCGCAAGAATAATTCAACCGCATGATGTTTCCAATGTAGCAGAATTGGATGCTTTGCATTGAAGTCCAACTGACTTTTGCCTATTCTGCCTTTGGCTCGAATAAGTCCTTCTTCATCCAGGAAGGGGGAGAATTGTAGAATTTTGCTGACTTTTGGAATTTCCTTTTCAGCTTTGAGAGATTTCATCTCTTCACCAAATTGTTCTTGTTGTAGTAGCTTGAAGATTGTTGCTTTTGCTTTTGCTCTTTCTTCGATGCTAACTATGAGTGTTGCTGCTCTGTGTTTGTTCAATGCTCGCTGTACGTATGCCACTGTATTTACTAGTCTGTTGAAGTTACTGAAACGTTCCCACTGGATAACAGCTTTCTTCTCTTCGGTCTGCGTTGCAAAGACCGATGCGGGAATATTCTCTTCATCTGAGGCGAAGACTAGGTTCACTTGCTCTGGCCATTCACTTTCTGGTCGCTTCAACCAGGCCGGCCCAGTGAGCCACTCACTTTTCTTGAGTTCTTCAATGTTGATTGCTCTGGTGCCAATGTCCGCTGGGTTGTTGATACCGCTCACATGTTTCCACTGTGAAACATCAGTTGTGTCTAGTATCTCAGCTACTCGATTGGCCACAAACACTTGTTGTTTGCGATGGGAACTGTGTATCCACTGCAATACCGTAGTTGAGTCTGACCAAAAACTGCAACTATTTATCCTCATTTCATGTTCCTTGACTATCTGTTCTTTCAACCTCACTGCCATGACTGCTGCTTGCAACTCCAATCGTGGTATTGACAGATGCCTCATCGGTGCCACTCTGCATTTTCCAATGACAAATGCTAAGTCAGCTGAGTATTCTTTTGGTTGTGAACGTAGATAGGCCACTGCACACATCGTGTCTTCAGATGCGTCAGCAAACACATGAAGTTCGGCGTTATCCCTCTCTCTGTTGAAGTACCTTCTATCGATGCTTGTCTCAACCACTATTGGAAGTTGTTCTCTCCATCTCAGGAATTCTTCTTCTTCACTAGGTTCCACTTCGTTGTCCCAATGTTGTCCATTCTTAGTCCAGATGCCTTTCAGAAGTCGTCTCATATGAACGCTGAACGGAGCAAACAATCCGATCGGGTCGAATACTGAAGATACCAATGACAGAATCTTCCTCTGGGTTATAGGTGCTTCAACTTCCTTGTTTGTACCTCTGCATACTTGAAGACTGTCATCAGTAACGGTCCATTGTAGTCCTAGCACTGAGGATCCCTCCGTATTGGGTTCCACTTCGACTTGCTTTGTGTTGCCGATTGACTTCAAGTCTTCTGGGATTGCTTCGGTAACTGCATCATTGTTGCTTATCCACTTCTTCAGTTCAAATCCATGTTGTGAGAGAAGAGGTTTTAGTTGGTTGAAGACTTCAATTGCTTCTTCCGGGGTTTCTACTGATTTGATGAAATCATCCATGTAGAAGTTGTTTTGTATTGCCTTGGTTGCTATTGGATACTCTTTTTCGTTGTCCAGTCCCACTCGCTTGAGAGCATAGTTCGCGCAAGTTGGAGAACTCTTAGCTCCAAATACGTGACGCTGATATTCGTATATCTGAACAGGTTCGTTAGTTCTTGGACGCCATAAGAATCTCAAGCAACTTCTATCCTGTTCGGGAACTTGCACTTGTAGAAACATCGATTCGATGTCAGCTGTCAGGGCTATTGGTCCTTCACGGAATCTGAATATTGTTCCGATCAACCCATGTAGCAGATCAGGTCCTGCTAGTAGCTTATCATTAAGGCATACTTCTTTGTACTTTGAGGCAGCATTGCAAACACGTCTTACTTTGCCAGGCTTGTTCGTGTTTAGCACTGGATGATGTGGCAAATACCATTCTTTCCCGAAGGTGCCTTTCACTTCGGACTCGTCCAATATCTTTACGAATCTTTTTTCTACATCTGTATCGATTGACTGTTGATACAAATTCTTCAGGTTTGGGTCCCTTTGGAATCTTCGCTCCAGTGAGTAAAGCTGACCCAAGGCTGAGCTGTAATTGTTCGGTAGGTTTGGCTCTGGTTCACTCCACAGCATTCCCACTTCATACCGCTCGCCTGTGAACTTTGTCGTACTCTCTAGCATCTTTTGTGCCTGCAGTTCCTTCTTTGACTGACTGACGACGTTGATTTTGGAAGCATAGGTTTCTATGTCCCACCAGGTTTGGATATTCTCAGCCACTTTCACATCTTCAGTGAAGGCGAAATGACAAACATTTTGTCTTCTTTTGCCCGTCATGGGTCCACTGACTACCCATCCTAGCTCTGTTAGAACGGCAAAAGGTTCACTTCGTGTTCCTATCTTGTAGTCCAATGGGCGTTGTAGCTCATAAGCATCTTGACCAAGGATGATGCCAACTTCCATCAAGTTGAAGCTTTTGTTGGGTAAAACACTCAAGTGGTTGAAGCTTTGCTTCAGCTTGTTGTAGTTGTATTTTGTGTTTCCCAAGGAGATTGACGGGTGTGCAAACGCTTCGATTGAATGCACCTTTGAATGTAGTCCCTTTATTTTTATAGGAACCTTTTCTGTCTTCAGATCCTTCGTTCCGTGTATGCCAGCTATGTTGAGCATCACACCGGTGCCTTGGGCTCGTAACTTCTCTTGCACACTTTGATCGATGAATGAAACCGTTGATCCACTATCGAGGAAAGCATATGTGTTCAGCCTGTTGCCACCGCTCTGTATTGAGACAGGAACTATCTGAAGAAAGCTAGTAACTTCGTTACTCTGGCTGATTGTTGCTGCACTTACGTTGACTGCGTGATTGCCCTCGTCCATTTGGTTTTCTGAGTGCAGCAATCGGTTGTGCTTCTTGATGCATCCATTGATGCCGCACGCATTGACTTTACAATCTTTGATTGCATGTCCTTTGCCTAGACATCCGTAACATAAGCGTTGCTTTCTCACTGCTGCGTACCGATCATTCACACTCATATTCCTGAATAGTGGACAGTTCCATATTTTATGAGTGCCATCAGCTAGCGGACAGTGATCACTTTGCGTTTGCTTCGTTTCTTTCACGTTGGAACTTGCACTGAAGTTCGACGTTTTCGAGAACCGTTTGTCTCTATTTGTGCTTCTTCGGTCTTCTTCTCTTCGCTCTCCCTTGAAAGCTGAAAACCCTTCGTGCACGAATGCTATCCTAGATAGCCACTTTTCAAACATAATTAGATCAGGCCAATCTTCATCTTTATCATCAACATAGAACCACCACTTCTCTTTGAGAACTTGGGGTAGTTTATCTACTGCCATATACAATGTCGAGCTTGATTGCAGATCACCAATCTGCTTGTACTCTTTGAGCACATTCACAAAGTTCGAAACAATAACTGAGAAACTGATCAGACCTGTTGAGTCGTGTGGTTTCACCTGACTTGCTTTGCGAAGACTCTCCAGTTGTGCATCAATGATCACATGAGGCCTTCCAAATTTCCTCTCCAGAATGCTCCATGCGGCACCATAGAACTGTCCAGAATAGCCCATTCCAGAGATTGCTGACCTTGCCTTGCCTGTCAGCAGAGTCTTCAGATGGCTCATCTTCTCTGAGTCTGGTATTGGTCGTTGATCCACTGTAGCAATGAACATACTAGACCACTCCGGCCATTCGAGAGGGTTCCCGTCGAAGTTGTTCAACTTCAGCTTTGGTAGGCTACTACTACCTGAATAGCCAGTGTTGTATCGTAATAGACCAGCTCGGGGGGAAACGTCTCGGTCTTCAACACTTGAGGATCGGTCTCGTGAACTGCGATATCGTGAGAAGTGACTTTGCCTGTTCACTTCAGGGGTTACTTCGAAGCGAGCTGTTGATCGATCTGGTGTTAGAAGGTTGTCGATTCTGCTGGCCCAGTCAGAGACATCTCTTTTCTTGGGGGTCCAGTTGAAAGGCGATTTGTCTCGAGCACCAGTTGATTGGGAACGATCATCATCGTTCTCTAATGCTGTTCTCTTCACTTTGCGCTCTAGCTCACGCTCTTCCTCCAGCAGTTGATGCTTGGTTTCCAGTTCCTTCATTTGCATTTCCAGCTCTAGCTTCCTTCGCTCGAACCGTGCTTGTTCGAGTCGCATCTTGGTTTCGAACTCGATATCGAATTTCTTCATCCTTTCCTCGCGCCTTTGCTTTGCTGAAGATGTTTCCGAAACATTCTCCGTCTCTTGGCCACTTGCTGTTGCTCCATTTTGCACTGTTTGAGCAACTGGGTTGTCCGCTTGGTAGTTGTTGTTGCTCTCGCTGTCGTTCACTGCTTGAGCTGTGTTGCTTTGCTCTGCATTCATTGCTGATTGCGTGCCTTTGCTTATATATGCAAGCCAATGATAGTCCAAACTTGCTTTGCACTTTCTTGCTTCTTTCAGATGCTCTTCAACGAAATTTGCTTGGTAGGGCACAAGCTTGTTTCGACGCTGCAGTTGCTTGGGTATTTCTTCCTCTAGGAGGTGGACAGTCTGTTGGTAGAGGACCTTTAGTTTGTTGGGTCGATCTGAATCTTCAATAATTTTGTAGCCAATCCCTGTTTTGGTGTTGACTTCTTCTAATAAATCTTGGAACTTCTTGTCGTACCTTTGTGCTGTTGATTGAAGCTCCTCTCTGCTGATTGTGTTAGGATTGCCTGATTGCCTTTTGCTTTGCTTGCTCTTTTTAAGCGAGGTTAGTTCTTCAACGTAATTTGTGAAGTGCACTCGCAACTTTCGCTCTGCCTCACTGGCGTTGCGCTGTTGATTTGTTTGATTCTCTTTGGGGGATGCCTTCGGCACTCTCTTCATCAGATTGGACAGCAGTTTGCCTTCCACTGTCCGGGTCGGCGGACCAAATGTAACGGCTGCTCTCCTATCAAAGTCAAGGAAAACTTTACACCGCCCAGTTCGTTTCAGCGGTTTCAAATCTGTCCGGATATTGTGTTTTTGCAGTTAACTTTTGTGAACTGTATTATCCGCTATACTGTAGAATACCGTTGCATTACTTGTTGCTCTATCACTCTTGATAACTAATCGCTCAGCTTTGCTGTTTAACAAGCTTGTTTCTCTCAGAATAACAAAATAATTCAAATTGAAACAATCAAAATTTTGTTGAGTTTTTGTTAATAACTCAAGCTATAAACCGAATTTAGGAATTCTATTTCCAACAAACTGTAGCCTTGTAAATTGGCTATACTTCTACAAAGTTTCAGCTTTCTGCTACAAAGATTACAGAAAGGGGCTCAATTACTGTAACTATAGGTGAACAAGAATAATAATTTTTCTAACTTTAATGTTAGCGAGTCTCTCTATTGGTTTCAGTAACACCAATGTTGAACTAGAGTAGGCTTCGTTAAAGCCAGTAAGAGAAACTGACTTTATGCTTTGCACAAAGTTTCTCTTACTTAGGAACTTCGTTCCTCAGAAAGAAAGTTTTGAGAATATCAAAGTTAATTCTCTTTTCACAAGTCAAAGTAAAGTTAAAACTGTACAATCACTAATATGATCTACAGAAACAAGACACGATAACAAGTAATTTACCGCTCAAGAAAGTGTGCATCAATACGCACTGTATGTCAGTTTAATATAACCAAAATTGCAGATTTCAACTGATTTTTGGTAGTTTTTCAAGCTCCTTTTATGCTGCTAGTCACGTGGATTTACATGTCAAATTCAAATGTTGATTGGTTGTAGATAATGATGTCGACAGAATGTGAACACTTTTCCATAACGTCACTTTTTCAGTGTAAATTTGATGTCATGGGAAATTTGTTAACCATGTAGAAGTTTTGTCGAATATTCTGTATCAATAACAGGTTGATTCGCAATCCAATCGCAAAGAATCTGATGCAATACTGTTAAGTCGTAGTATTGTTTTGCTGGTGGTTGAGGTAGTTCGAGTTTGAGTTATAGTTTGACTTCATGAATGACGATTGTGTACTAATAATAGTTGCTAAATATAAATGTTGAACAAAATGAACAAATCCGTTTGGCTTCGATAGAATGTAGCATTAAATTTCGCTTGTCACACTATTCTAGCTTTAAATCTTGAAATGGCCTTGAAGCGCTATTCAATTTGATTTCTGAGTTGTTAAGCTCAGCCGCAATAGTATGTGTCTGAGTTTTCTCCTTGCAGGATCCGCTGCTTCTTCGCATTTTTAACAGGTTCCAGAAAGATTTGGACGTAAACAGTGACTTGAAGGCCAAGGTAACAGACTGCTTCAACCGAGTAGGTCTGGTCCATTTAGTGGAGACTGGAACTAGAGATGCATTCAGACTGCGAGGCGCCTTCAGTCACCTTTTGGGTGTCAATTGTAACTCTATGTTCGCAGGAGCCGGCCACGTTGGAGAACTTGGGGAAGAAAGAGCTCAAAACGAGGTACCAACCCGGGTCGAGGTTTTGTCAAAAAATAATGTAAGATTAGCGGTGAATAGCGGTGAAAAAAAACTTTTTTCACCGCAAAGCGCCCGCATCTTTTAGCGTTGAATGCGCTGAAAGCGGTGAATTTTTGTAAGAATTGCGTTGAATTTTGCGGTGAAAAATTTTTTTTCACCGCATTTACCGGAATTCTTACAAAAAAGAAACTGCAGTACAAGGGTTCGAACCTCTACCTCATGCGTCTCACAAAATTCGTAATCCACTGCGCGATCTGTAACTTACTTCATCGATATTTCCTGTGAATATAAGATAAGCTTTGAAATTAGCGCGGTTAATATTTGTAAGATTTGCGATTTTAGCGGTGAAAAATTTTTTTTCACCACATTCTGCTGGTAGCGCTGAAAATTTTTTTTTCACCACATTCTGCTTGTAGCGGTGAAAAATTTTCTTTCACCGCTTAAGCGCTGAAAAAAAATTTCACCGCTTAAAAGTTTTTTTCACCGCATTCATCGCATTGAACGCAAATCT
Organism: Convolutriloba macropyga; assembly: GCF_964194025.1. Classification (NCBI taxonomy): domain Eukaryota; kingdom Metazoa; phylum Xenacoelomorpha; order Acoela; family Convolutidae; genus Convolutriloba; species Convolutriloba macropyga. The sequence goes on from NC_134469.1 coordinate 42,970,127, forward strand.
TACATTTTAACTCAAATTCACCGCAAATCTAACATCTTTTAGCGATTTTTAGCGGTGACACCTCGACACGGGAAATATTCAGAGGGGAAATCTGGGTTCATTGATGAGATTTAAGTTCACCTAGGGTAATTTGGTTTAAAAGCCGGAAAATAGATGGTACAAGTTGACAAAAAAGAGAAATAAGGTTTTATTCTAAAAACAGATTCAAGAAGTTAACTTTGAGATGCTACTAAATTAACTTAACTGCAGGACTCATGACATGCAATTAATTTTGCAGTACCTCGGAGATAACTTCTGAATTTTTTTGTGTAATGAACCTGTGCTCTGGTTTTGTTGTCAGCCGTTACTATCTATTTCTGAAAAATTGATAATTAAGCTAGTGTAATTGATGTAATTGAAAATTGGATATCACATGTTGCGTTCTTTAACCTATGGCAGAATGCTTAATGCAGAATCATTTAATATCAAAATAGAGTTCTGGTTCTAGAATTTTGTAGTAAACGTAGTAAGAATACATGTTAAATATTCAACATGTAATATTACTACAATTACTAAAAAAACTCACAGACCGCAACTCTAATATGAGTTATCAGACCGAAATGATAGCTGAATCGACATTATCGAGTCGAATGTCCCGCAGAGTCGAAAGAATGTGCAGAAAATTGTTCGCTTCTGCGACAAATCACACCCGCGAATATTTTACCACCCCACTAGCGTACCACCAACAGCAATTAGCATAAATGTTTTGGGTTAAGAGGACTCGAACCAACTATGTCCAGATACATACGACTTGAAACCAGAAACACGGCGTTTCTCATTTCGCGAGTATTCTTTTTGTAGGTGTTCAAATGTGTGAAACTTAATATCCTGAATTGATTATTTCCCCGTACTCAATGAGATTGTTCAGTCTCGACAGGATTTATGACATTTTCAACTAATTTCTTATAGGTAGTTTCATTGCGGTGCCAAGTTGGATATGTAAAAATAGAGAAAATTAATAGAGAAAAAATAGCATTTTGACAATTCTGTTAGGCTTATATAATCGATAGCTGGTACAGCATTGAACACATGAATCCCGGCTCAAGGGAAAATGTTTCGGAGGGAATTTTTGTCTTTGAGCTCAGCCTGGGAAAGTATCTTTTATTTAGATGTTCACACCTTATCACCATACGATGCAATTCAACCCAATCTCCTGCAAATCGGTGGCCTTTCTCTGCTCCGACTTCAACCTAAAAAACGGAAAAGGATCCAGCTTCTTCATGGACAATGTCAGTTTCACAACAGACATCGAGAGACGACCAATAGGGCGAAAGTTACTGCAGGAAGGCATCAGGGTGACAATAAAGTGGCCTGACGTGAACACTTCAAACACTTCTCCTTCTCCGCCCCCTTTCTATCGGTTCTCTTGGCAAAGTGCGTTTTCCACCGACGATCCTAACATTGCAGTTGCAAAGGCAAAGAAAATGTGAGTATGTTTTTGAAATTGAAAACAAACAGACAATTGGACACTAATTATATTGGTCATTAACTGCACCCCGCAATTTTTTTTAGCAGTTCTATATATATATATATATATATATATATATATATATATATATATATATATATATATATATATATATATAAAAGGCTACGAAATAAAGCTAGATTTTAACTTTTGTTGAAGCCTTAAAAAAGAGAGCAACTGAATCCCACAAAATCAACCGATTGATTTTCCGTTTTGTGAATTGAATACTTTGATCATGCGTCGTCAGTTCATCTTGTTTTTATTTATAACTTTCCCTCTTAATAGTTTTTAAAAAAAATAGCAATTGCAGGGTCCACTTGATGGCCACCAATTCAAAGTTAGCTGTCTCTGATACTGTCAGAATTTCTCACGAAGTACTTTTTTTCTTTAAAAAAATTAGCAAGCATGCCTGTAGCACTTTTAATCATTTTTTAGAACTTATGTTTCTGTGTTTTATTCTGATAAATGAGCAGACCCAAAAAAACAAGAAAGCAACAGCTCTTATTAAATCAGCTCTTAAGAAAGCGCACACCACATGATATTGAAAATGGAAATGAAAAGAAACGAAGATGCGAAATGAAAACATATATAGCATTATTGATTTGTTGTTTTTATAATTAAAGGTGCCGTGTTCCGTAATAAGAAATTTGATTCCGTAATCGTTCAAATAAAACTACTTACTTGATTTTATGAAGCATAGAAGTTTAAATAAACAAAAAGATACATTATCCGTGAACAACCTAATCCTGGCTCCATCAATTTTCTTCACAAATACTCATTGATAAAAACTGAATCAATTGTTTTCATTTAAAATGGTTTTCTTAATTCGATCATTTGGCAAATGTTATCAACAAGACACAATTGTCTCGATTGTTGTCAATTTTTTTCTGATAAATACTTCTTTTGATGACTATTAGACAAAAAAAATGAAATAGCATTTATTAACAATTAAAAATATTTTAAGCAGATCTTAATTCCGGCAAAAGAGTTAAACTAAAAAATAATTTATTTGGTGAATTGGAAAACCACATCCAACAATTACTTAAGCCCAATTTATGAGTAGACCACAAACGAAGAAACTAACCATGCTTTTGTCTACAATGTTAAGTGAAATTCAGCATATTTTCGATACAGCGAATTGCCTTAGTTATTTAAAAAACAAAAAGATGAGGTGCGTAAAAAATGGTTCAATTTGAGAGTTCTTTATATATAAAACAAATCAAGCACCTGACGGAAACAACCCCACATGCTACGAAAATTAACGAAAATAATGATGACCTGATATGAATGCAAAGGAAACGATTTTGACTCTTTTTTTAAAAGTAGTTGGCGTCTCGCTCATTAAAAAAAGAGCATCGACTGAGATTGCTCACAAAAAAACTAATTTTGTAACTTTGTGAAGCATACAAAGGCACCGATGAAATTGTAACAAGTAACAAGTACTACAATATAGATCTAAAAAATCGATCTAAACAAGTCAGGCAAATAATTCCCAAAAATGTATCAAAGATGAGAGAACCGTTATCTAGGTGAAAAAAGTTGGAATGCAGAAATATGTTAAAGATCATCTGAGACCTGATAAAATTTGCCTATAGGACAGAAAGACAAAACTGCAAGAGGCTAGATTTTTTAAAATAAACTCTACGATGATTGAAACAGAGTTTTAAAGCTTTTTTGATATGAATCAATACTGATTTTTAAGTGACGGATCAGATCACGTCTGAGTTACTTCAATTTGATATCATTGACAACTCTGTTTAATATAAAATAAAAAAAAATTGAAATTTGACAACAAAAATTTCAAAAAGATTGGAAAACTGCATGACGATGTTTTCAATAAACAAAGTGATATATATATATATATATATATATATATATATATATATATATAAGATGACAAAACACTTGGAATATGAATGACAGCATAAAAGACATAAAAGTAGTCTTGCTATACAGCAGAAGCTTATTGACAATCAAGAAAAACACTCGAAAGAACTATCAATGGTGACAACTCAGAAAATTTTTGTAAATTTTCTCAAAAAAACTGTTTTCAAAAACAAAACATATCAAAACTGTATGTAATGCTATTGAATAATATTTTGAATTCAATGCAATTGCGACAGGGAGAGGGAGCCAATAAAAATTATTATTTATTGATGGCAGTCGAAGTAAAAGCAGATAATGAAAAAAAAATAACAGCGAAGACATTGATGAAAACTCCTAAAATCAACAATACCTCAAAAAAAGTAAATTTTTCAAAAAAAAAATGTTCGAGCATACACCTTCTTGTGTTTTATTGTGCTCTACTCATACTTAAATCAGGCTTCATTTTAACTCTTAATTTGAAACAAAATCTTTAATGTGTATGATTAGAACATTCACAATAATTGCACTTAGTTAATATAGTCAAAACAATTGCAACGCAAATTGAATGAAATGAAAACAGATCGGGCGCAATAATGGTCAACTTAGTCCATGAAACAGCTCCCACAAACTTATTTTGCTTGTTAACTTATAAATTATCGAGGTCCTCAAAAGTCAATTTTTGTGTTTTTTTTTCCGCAAAGTTTGATGTAGCGAAAAAAAAATCCGAAACTCAAAAATAGTTGGTTTGTTGTATTTTTTGAGTGAGAGTGGGGATTGTGCCAGTCAAGTGAGGGGGGGGGGGTGGATTGTGCCTGAAAATCTCTGAAACAGTTTTTTCCAAGTACTTCAATGTCAGATTTGAATTATTTTAATGAGTTTCGTAATCTTTTATGAATAATTTGCCAACTATTAAAAAACTTTCAACACAAAACAATTGGTTAGAGAGGATCTTCAAAGAAAAACTGAACGTTGGTCGAGATTTTGAAATTTATCTCAAGTTTTTTCTGAAAGGACTTCTTTATTGTTGTGATTAGAGATGAGTAGTGGGATTAAAAGTTTCTAAGAAATTTTTTAACTGCATTATAATAAATACATGCAGAGAGAGTTTAATTGCGACCAAATATAATTTCTAGAGTTATTTCGAAAATAATCAAAATTATTAGAAAATAACTTTGTAGTAAAAATTTAGATGCAGGGAACACTTACATGATGACACAGTTGCTAAACTGGTACGCCCCTAAAAAAATCAAAAAGTATTTTCACAAAATAATATAGCAGGACAAGTTCTGATCTCCAATCAACAGAGTTGAATAAAATCAGCATTTGACTATCAACCATATAGAAAGGAGATCTATCGACACAGGAAAATGGAAAACTAAGATCTTTATTGAGACATCTGTAATTGTTCTTTTTTGAAATGTGAGCAGCATCAATAAATTCAAAAACTAAAGAACCATTCACAAAATACAAACGCCAGTTATTCAGAAAATCATTCCAGTCGGCGGTAAGAATTTAAAAAGTAGAAAATCGATTTCAAATTTTTATCTTTGATACAGTGGCGCGAGAGTCCCATTAACGGGATAATTTCCCAATTATCCACAGACTCACGAGCGAAAAAATACCAATTGAAACAATAAACAGTGGGTAAAAACAAAAACTTTCTGAAACAAGAAAGATCAAAACAAAAACTGTTAGTTCTAAACTGGTATGGTTAAACAAAATCTATTATTTTATTTCGTTCAACCACGAAACCTCCTTCAAGGAGACCTGTCATTAAGGCTGAGGTATAAAATCAGAGATTAAAATAAGGTCAAAAACTTAACTATTATAATGAAGCAATCACTGTCCAGGCAAAATAAAATTAAAGTCAAGTACAAAGTTCAATTGAAATGGTTTTTGTCTCTCTTCACAGCCGAAGGCACTTCTAATCAATGAGATTTTGCGACAAAAATTGAGAACAAAAAAAATTTAAAGACGAAAGTAACAAAGTTACAGTCAGTATCTCAGTAGCTATCAACTGAAACAAATCAAAAAGTTAACTTATGTCTCACCAGATAGCTGATGAAATCAGTCAGTACTATGCCTAAGCAACAGGACATCAAATTAACAACAAATAAGGGGAAAAATCACAAAATTGAAAAAAAATAGTTTTGAAATGAAACAAAGGACTAATTTTTTGTGAACTCCTTTAGAAAGCCGATAATACTTGACATTAATGACTTTAACTGAAAAGAAAGCAAAATGAAAAACAAAATTGTAGCGAAACTGAAAAGTTTAACAATTTTTTTTAATCTTAGTGCTAATGTTTTTAGAACATTTAACTACTTTCAATTATGCCTCCTATTAAACCCCTTGAAATTGATCACTATTGGCATCATTAAGTGACAAGTACAACAACAATATCCACAATTTTGGGCAATATTGAAAACTTCACCAGTATTTTTCGAATAGCAGTAATGCTAAACCGATAACCCTTGTCATTAATGGTAGCAATTGATGAGATCAAGTAAACGTATAAAGCCAAACAAACACCTGCAAATTTCAAAATTTCACTCACATTTTTGAAAACAGAGAGCGTAAAAGTCAAGGACCCTTAGTTCCCCCCATTGAGGCCTGTTTGAAGTCAGTTTGAAACAATTTAACGCTTTAAACTACGCCCTTTTCCGCTCCCTCTGCTACTCTAGCGAGACACAATCCAATTTGATTTCACACTGACACAAGAAAAGTTAAAAAATATGTGAATCGATCTTGAGAAAAAATGACAGCGTGCCAATACAATCCAAATCTTTTTGATTGTGAAAATGGGACTAGTTCTTTTTTCATAGAACGAGGGAACACAAATAGGAATATAAACAAATAGTTGTGGCAAATCAGATTTATATTGGGCAAAAAGTGAATTAAACGTTACGGAAATTGCTTTTGCAGGAGGTTTCAAGATATTGAGTGGGATAGAGATGGGAGCTTGAGAGCAGTGTATTACCCTTCAATTTACGAGTACTGTCCAATTGTTGACCGAAATCTCCTCTTCCTCTCTTTGTCAGAGGAGACTTGCTTCTCACGTGACCAGTTGCCTCATGACTACGACAAGGTTTGACTCGACTACTCCCTATTGAAAAAAAATCATTCAGAAAGGGTCATATTAACTTGAGAAACTAAGGTTTCTGCAGGTATCGCAATATCTTGAGAAACGAGCATTGAAAGGTTTGTGGACGTTTTGACTGATCATTTTTAGCGCTTCTGGTCGGTTCAAATGACAGTTTGTAGAAGTGATCACGCTACGACTCGCATTCTGTCTTACTCTTTGATTTATTTTTGATTCATAGAACCCAGGGTAACAAACAATCAGCCGCTAAAAATTTCCTTGTTTTTTAAATCGAAAATTGTTAGAAATCAGAAGATCAACTCAGAATATATATATATACGTAGATTGTGAGAGCAGTGTTATTTGATCAGAAGTCATTTGTATTGCATCCGAAGATCAGATAATGGGGCATAAAATTTTCCTCCAGTTTATTCTGGGGAGGAATTTGATATATTTTTTTAGCGTTTGGTTACCTAAATAAGTTAGAATAAAAACGATAGCCCTATCTCAGAACCTGTACTCAGCCCCCGGGGTGAAATTAATACGAGTCAACGCACTAAGTTCATTTGTCTCTGCTAAAACTCATATTTCAACATTAACCATAGAAATTTCTCAGAACACCTTTTAAAAACAATCAACTCTTACAATCAAACCATTTTATGTCAAAACTTTATTTGTGTTTGGAAAAGGTAAAGTCTTTGACTGTTTTTTACAAAAAGAAATCACCTGTCGAAAAAAATATTTTCCTATGTTATTGGCAACAGAATCTCATCTGGGAGATTCCATTATAGTCACAGATTTTTGTTCACCTCAACGCCTCCCACCCAGACAGAGGTGCCCCACCCAAGACAGCTCTGATCAGACCATCCAGGCCAAAATTTGTTCTCATCAGTCGGACTTGAGTCGCGCACGGCGGGAGATGCCAGACCGATTTCAGTTGCGCACTTGGTTGCCAGACCGATTTGAATCGCTCACTAGGGTTGCCAGTCCGACTTTAGTCGCGCTCTTGGGAAACCAGACGCACTTCGGTTGCTCACTGATGGTACCCTGACTGCCACTTTTTACTGTTGAAGTAGCAGCAATCATTAGTATAAGGTATTATTTTTAGAAATGTAAATGGTCATTTTATGCATATGGTTTTTGGGTTTTTCATTAAAAGAAATTCATTCCAAACAATAAAAAACTTCTGTGCGACAGCAATTAGCAAACACTTAATCATTAGCGTGGTCTTTGACATTCATCGATTAAATAAGGAACTGCTCCTCAAAAAACGGTCTCCTTGGGGATAACTAAATCTTACTATTTCGAGGACTGGTCATTTTATTGGTTGATCTCTTGGTTCTGAGAAGATTTTCCAGACTCTTAAAAATTTCTGATCAGACGGTGCAGACTCTGGAAAGAGCTTTGTTCGGACTAGCAAGACTCTAGAGGTAGCTATCTATGATGAGACCATCCAGACTCTGGACGGGGCTCTGATCAGACTGTCCAGACCTTAGGTAGTGCACCGACTATGCAGACTCTTGATGAGGTCCTGATCAGACTTTCTGGAACGTAATTAGCCCTGCCAGTTTCTCACAAAAACACAAAACATCTCAAAAATGTACAAAAAAAAACATTTCCGAAAACAAATGGTTTCAAAGTAATGAGTGTCATACCGAGAACATTATTTATGTTCATTTGTAGCTCACTGGAGCTCAAGTAATTGACCAAATATTAATTAATTTTTTCAAAATCAATAAAATCATTAGTTGCCCGCAGACCAATTCAGAGAACAACTCGTATTCACCATTAAGACAAATGTATCTTCGTTGCCATTAGTTTCCTTCGTCAGAAAGTGACGAAGTGCAATGGCCACAAAAAGAATATCAAAGGTTATTACACCCCGGGCCGAGGTGCCACCGCCATTCAGCAGAAAATTATGTAAGATAAGCGGTGAATGCTGAAATTTTTATAAGATAAGCGGTGAATCCGGTGAAATTACATAATTCAGGCGGTGAATGCGGTGAAAAAAAACTTTATCGCATGGTAGCGGTGAAAATACATAATTTCACCGCTGAATTTAGCTGAGAAATTACATGAATTCACAGCTTCGAAAAAAGTGTCCCAATTATGTAAGATAAGCGGTGAATACGGTGAAATTACATAAATTCACCGCTCAATTTAGTGGTGAACTTACATAAATTCACCGCTTGGAAAAAATTGTTAAATTTGTGTGAGATCAGCAAAAAATGCAGTGAAATTAACGGGGAGTAAGGGAGGAATTGTTAGATTTACCCCGCCACTAAAACTACCCCTTAATCATTCATTTCGACACTTTTTTCTAAGCGGTGAGTTTATGTAATTTCACCACTAGAGTACGCGGTGAGCTTACAAAAAATCACCACATTTCACCGCTGAAATATGATTTATATTCAAAAAATTATTAGAAGTTAGTGAGAGATGGCGCAGTGGAAGAAGTGGATGACATGCAGGAGGTCAGAGGTTCGAACCCTTGTAAGGGCGGTGAAATTACATATTTTAGCGGTGAATTGAGGTGAATTTTTGTAAGATCACCGCTTACTCTAGCGGTGAACTTACATAATTTCACCGCATTCACCGCATTTCACCGCAAAATTATGTACGAAATTTGCGGTAAAAAAAATAACTTTTCACCGCTTATCTTACATATTTTTCCATTTTTTTCTGGACTCGGGACATTAAATGTTTGGTCCCAATTCCCATGCATATTCCATTTCACTCTCTACCCCCCCCCCCCTCCTCCTCCTCCTTGGAACTGCTCCTTAGAGGTTCTGTTGCAGAGTCAGACTTTATACCACTCTGTCACTGTTACTTAATCTTTCTTAAGTTTAAAGATTTTCAACGTTAACGAATTACAAGTCACGCTGAAAATCGATGGAGAGAAACTGGACCTCAATCCCGGCAGACTTCCACCTCATTTCATTATTATCAATAGTTTCTCTAGTTCCTGCTCTTGTCCTAATCCGAAAAATTTGGTCCAGGTATGCCCTAGTTTGTGAAGAGGCTCTGATCAGAGTTCAATTTATCTGGGCCACAAGAGATTATCAAAATGATTCCGTTAGTTGTTTTTACATGCATGTGTAGGTTGAGCCGTGGTGTCTGGTGACATTCGGGGACGGGACTGAGTTTAGTGAAGAGGAGGTTGAGCAGATGGTACGGGTGGCTGACAACCATGGCATACAATTTAACTGGCGACCAGGAGAAGCTGTCCTCGTATGTACTAAATGCATTAGCCCCCCTCCCCTCCGCCAGGAAGAATCCGACTATCTATATTTCGACGTGTTCTCGGATTGGGGTTTATCGTTAATTATTAGTGAAAAGGCTGGACAGCCTGGAAAAGAAAGTTTCCACCAGTTTAGTTTACAGATTTTCAGGGGTGATAATGGTAAAATAACGCGAAAATTTTGCCAAAATAATCTTTGATTTAATAGTGAAAATAACTGCGGCAAGTAATTTATTCCGATGCAAAAAAAAATGTTCGAGTTGTGTGTGTGCTTCCCGTGTTGAAAAATTCTTCGAATTTAAACATAAGAAATCGTCGGTTTTCGTCGCTTTTACTTCGCCAAAACCGATCAAAGCCCTTACGTTTTTTTCGTCGTTTTGATCGGTTTTCGTCGGTATTTTAACGTAAGAATTGTCGGTTTTTACTCAAATTTACTCGTTTCTCAAATTTACTCTTTCACTCTTTTCCCCGCTATTTAGGAGTGGAAATTGCTTTAAACACTTATTCTCGCTTAATGATAGCGGAATACGGGTGGAAAACTGGGCCCAGGAAATTGCTCGTTGAAATCTGGATCATCTGCATTAAAAAAATACAAAGCAACAGAAACCTTCTTAATGAGGCTTTCTAAATTATCAGCATGATGAACTTTCTTTTTAGTTAGTGAACATTTCATCCGCAACCTGACTAAGATTACCTGGTTAGTCATTGCCGAATTTAACTTAAAAAAAACGAAATTTAACTTCAATATTAGGCCAACGATACATATAAGTCCTAAAAACTGTTTTTCTTACATTTTGACCGCAGTTCATTGAAGAGGATTAAAAAACAAAGGCAAAGACAAAATAGAACACCTCAAACTCACTTTGCAGCCAAGATTAATATAACGTGCAATATTTCAAACCTTAATACGGCAACCAATCATGGGAAAACTCTGATGCCGAGATTTTACAATTCGAAATGTTTAGTTTGGTGTTTCATCTTCCTCTCTAGATTAGATTTCCAGAACTTTGCTTTTGACTATCGACAGGATTGGACGTCACTTTAATAAAAAAGAACTGCAACCAAAAAATAAACAATGCGCATCAGTGATACGCCCTATCATAAGCATTAGAATTAGGATAACTGCCAATCAAGTTAAAACTCGCACCCACAAGCTTGGAATATTGACAAACTTATCTAGTCTCAAATAATTGCCCAAAGTGTCACAGAATCAACGCTGTTGTTCTTAAACCGATTCAAGGGTTAATCAAACAAAAACAATAGAATCGACGACCCGCAACTGAATTGCTCCTATAAATTAAACAAACATCACTGCAATTGCGTTTCTAATTACACAAACCCCTCACAAATCTTGTAATTAATTTCCTGTCAAACTTTTTGGACTAATTTCTGCTGCTTTTCCAATTAACGCAGTGCCTTGAAAACTAGCGCTAAGAGCTACAAAAAATCAATTAGCTAAAAGTACCTTGCCTCTCAAACTAAAATAATTAAAACCTCAAAGTTAACTGGAAATTGATATCTGTGGTTCACTCCAAAATGCAGTAACTCATTATTTTAATTATTTGAGTTTGCATCTAACTAATGTCATAGAACTTATAACAATCAAACTGTCACCAATTTAACAATTGTCTTAGTTACAGGTCCGCCTTCCAGCCTTCTACAGATTGCCTATCTCGATACACAAGTTTTTTTCCCTGAGGCATTTTTAATCCTCTCATTATGACAACAATTTTAGGGGCGAACGCAAACGAAGCCGAAGTAAAAGTAAGCGGACCTCTGTTCATTACGGGCCTCAACGGACCTCTGTTCATTGCCTTGCCTCTTATTCGCTGTGGGATGTAATTCGAAAACCGCGGGCCCACCCACTGGCCCACCGTCCAGCCCGCTCACCGGCCCGCCAGGAGCAACTTAAAATACGGGTATCCGGAAATTTTTCGGCCTGCTTGACCCCAATTTCAAAATTCGGCTAGCTTGCCTATAGGCTTGCTTGACCAACACAAATTCCAGGATTGAGGTTCTGATAATTACCTTCAATACGATAGGAATGTATGTGTTGAAAGTTTTAGACAAAAGTATGTCGAATAATGCTGAGGTGCAAATTATTATGACGTACTGATTATGAGAAAACCCTTGATTTATTCTATTTATCTGAGGCTTTCCTCTCATCTGCCAGTTTTTTTTTCACAGTTAATCTTTATATGTGGTTATCTGGGCGGTCAACATTTTCTTATCAACGAGGGTTAATAAGTAAAGGTTCAAAATGGGTTTTAATAGAATCCTGATCATCGCTGGATTTTGTCTAAACAGGCCTGACTTGGCAAATTTCTCTTTTACAGGTCTGATCACACCTATTTTTTTAACACAGATCTGATCATGACTGATTTTTGTCTTTACAAGTCTGATCATGGAGTATTGAAGAATTGATATCTTAGAAGTATTGTCAAATTTTGTATCACGTTTTGCTTCAATAAAACCACTTTTGAAACACTTAGTTAATACAAATTGACCCTCATTTGATGTCATTTTCGTCTATTGATTTGTAAATAGTTGACATGCATGCAACTACAGATTTGCTCATTAAAAGCTGGATAATATGCTTTTAAGAAAAGATGCAACGGAACAAAAACTGTGGCCTTCTAAATGTGGCTTCCTAAATTATCAGCAAGGTGAACTTTGTGTTTAGTTAGTGAACATTTCATTCACAACCTAACTATGATTATCTGGTCAGTCATTGCCCAATTTAACTTAAAAAAACGAAATTGAGCTTCAATATTTGGCCAACGCTACATTTAAGTCATAAAAACTGTTTTTCATATATTCTGTCCGTCATTCATTGAAAAGGTTTAAAAAGCAAGGACAAAATAGAACATCCAAAATATTCACTTTGGGGCCAAAATTAATATGACGTGCAACATTCCAAACTTTAATACGGCAGCTGATCATGGGAAAACTTTGATGCCGAGATTTCACAATTTGAAAAGTTTAGTTTGGTCGTTCATCTTCTCTAGAATAGATTTCCAGAGCTCTGCTTTTGGCTATGGACAGGAGTGGACGTTAAAGCACTTTAATTAAAAAAAACTGCAACCTATAACTAAACAATGCGCATCAGTAATACGCCCTATCATAAACAAGAGACTTAGGATAACTGCCAATCAATATAATACTCGCACCCACAAGCTTGTGCGTTTCTAATATCTCAAACGTCTCACAAATGTAATTCATTTCCTGTCATATAATTCGGGGTTATTTCTGCTGCTTTACCCTTTTGGTACATAACACAATGCCATGAATCCTAGTGCTAAGAGCTGCAAAAGTTCAATAAGAGTAATGTACATTGCCTCTCAAACTAAAATAAATAAAGCCTCGAAGTTTGGAAATTGATTTCTATGGTTCATTCGAAACTGCAGTAACTCATTATTTTAATTATCTGAGTTTGCATCTAACCGATTTCATAGAACTTAACGATCAAACTGTCACCAATTTAACAAGTGTCTTAGTTACAGATCCGCCTTCCTCCCTTCTACAGTTTGCCTATCTCGATAGACAAGTTTATTTTCCCTAAGTCGATTTTAATGGCATCTCTCCGTATGACAACAGTTCTAGGATTGAGTTTCTGATAATTACTTTCAATACGATAGGAATGTATGTGTTGACACCCGGGTCAACGATCATACAACTTTCTTTGATTTCGTACTAGGTCATATATGATTCTTAGTAATCATACTAGGTCATATATGATTTGTATGATTTCTTGGTAGTCATACAAGGACCATATATGATTTCCTAGAAATCATACAAGGATCATACAAAGAAATTCAAAGACTAAAAACTGTATAATTTTGATTTTCCACTGAAGTTGAAAAAATTTCTTGGATTTCATACAAGGTCATATATGACACATAATACATTGACTGGTGTCATAAATTCTCGTATAATGTAGTCAGAGGACTTACTAAATTATTATATCGCATTTGCAATCCACATTTGATTTTTTGTGTGCGCTAAAAGAATAACTTTGTGGTTTAAACGTATTCTGAAAACGAATATGACGTGATATGCATTTTTTCTCTTGATTTTTTTTTATAAATGAGCATTTATATATGTATAAACTGGCTTCAGGGTATGTCAAAAATTTTGTTATTTGTTTGGACTTACTCTTTTATTTTGTGCCCAACATGCAATTGATGTTGTACGTTAGGGTCTTTTGGCGGATCACAATGTGATGCCGGGGCATCATATGTGTGATGCCCTACCGAATATAAACAAGAAAACATAAATGGTTAAAGATTTTCAAAAAATGGATGTATGATTCTTGGTATTCGTACTAGGATCATATATGATTTCTTGGTAGTCATACAAGGATCATATATGATTTCTTTGGTTTCATACAAGGACCGTACTAAGAAATCAAGTATGGACAGTATGAAATCATATATGATCCTTGTATGAAATCAAAGAAACTTCAACCCGGGCAGTTTAATACAAAAGTCTGTCCAATAATGCTGAGTTGCATTTTAACATGACGTACTGTTTATGATAAAACACTTGATTTATTCTTCTGAGGCTTTCCTCGCGCCTGCTAGGTTTTGCACAGTAAATCTTTATAGGTGGTTATCTGGGTGGTCAACTTTTTCCTATCAATGAAGGTAAATGGGTAAAATTTTAAAAAACGATACTATGATCCTGGTCATGGCTGAATTTTGTCTCAACAGGCCTGACTTGGCAAATTTCTTTTTTACAGGTCTGATCACAGCTAATTTTTTACTACAGGTCTGATCATGACTGATTTTTGTCTTTCCAATTGTGTCTGATCATTAAAGAGCACCATTAAGGTTATCTAATAACCTTTTATTTAAAACTCGGCTCCTCTCTTAGAAGTACTGGCAAATTTTGTATCACGGTTTGCTTCAATAAAACCACTTTTGAAACACTTAGTTAATACAAATTGACCCTCATTATGTTATTTGATGTCATTTTCGTCTATTGATTTGTAAATCGTTGTCAGGCGTGCAACTACAGATTTGCACACGGTCAGCCTGATTTCCGACTGGAAAAGGACGAAAAGAGAGAAATTGCAACTGTGTATGGAGAATTGTTCAACCGAATTGGTCCCCTGCCAGGCAAATTTAGACTATATTGATAATATCATAGAACAGTCTGCTAGCAATACCACCGACAAACAGCTTCATATCTTAGAATTTTAGTTTCCTGTAGAGGCTCAACAAGTTTGTATGATATGTTTACATGATATGAGAATTATCCGAATTAGCAGAAAATTTATTTGAGTTGTACAGCTTTTGAGTTTGGGTATTGGTGTAAAAACTGAAGGTGGCTATATTCTTAATTCTAATTTTTCGTTGACAGAGATTACGTAAGACTAAAAATCAATATAGACTGAGCTATAAGATAACTTGAAATCTGTATATCCAGAATTGGCAGTTTGTTTATTTAAAAACTACAGCATATTTTGGAAAAACTTTCCCTTTCCTTACCGATGGCCAAAAACGACGACAAAGCATAGAAAGTACATTTTAAATCAGACTAAAAAAACCTAGTTAGTTCTAAATAGCTGATTTCCGGGATTTTATGCGGTTATTAATTTTGCGGTTCATTACTTGCCTGTTTTAAATTAAAATTTTACGTCTATAAACGTGGTGTGAATAGAAAGAACATCGAACGCAAAAAATGTCTTGAAGTACATCATTCTAGAACTCGAATTGAGCTCAAGATGACCCAGCCCAGCTACTAGTTAAAGTCGGGGTAAATATTTTTCACCGGTCGAGCAAGTATCTTTTCATTAAACTAACTTGAGTTGAGCATAGTTTTCTCAAGCGTCGAGGAACCACTGATTTGTCGCTACTGATAAAACTCCTTTTCGTTTCTTTCGGTGGATGCGCGAGCTTCAACGAGCAACACTAAACTAGCACTGCATCAAGATACCCGGGTCGAGGTGTCACCGCCATTCAACGCAAAAATATGTAAGATAAGCGGTGAATGAGAAAAATTTTGTAAGATAAGCGGTGAATGCAGTGAAGAAATTACATAAATCAGGCGGTGAATGCGTTGAAAAAACCATTATTGCCTGGTAGCGGTGAAATTGCATAATTTCAACGCTTAACTTAGTGGTAAACTTATATAAATTCACCGCTTAGAAAAAGGTTGTGAAAATTGTGTGAGATCAGCAGTGAATACGGTGAAATTACATAAATTCACCGCTTAACTTTAAAAAAATATCATAAGTTCACTGCTTAGAAAACGCTTCGAACTGTTTTTTTGTCCAACGAAGTTAAAATAGATTTATTAAAAGACACACGGAAAATTTACCCACAAATAATCATACATCTTTTTTGAATTTTTACGCGGTGAATTTATGTAATTTCACCAATAGAGTAAGTGGTGAACTTACATAATTTCACCGCATTCACCACATTTCACCGCTAAAATTTGTAATTTCACCGCTATCGTACAAAAAATCTTGATCTAAATTCAAAACAAATATGCTAGCTTTTAGTGAGACCTGGCGCTGTGGAAGAAGAAATGGCTGACATGCAGGAGGTGAGAGGTTCGAAGCCGTGCAAGGACGGTAACTTGAAGTAAGCGGTGAACTTAAAAAAATTCACCAAATTTCACCGCTTACTCTAGCGATGACCTTACATAATTTCACCGTATTTCACCGCAAAATTTTGTACGAAATTTGCTGTGAAAAAACCAACTTTTCACCGCTTATCTTACATATTTTTGCGATTTTTTCTCGACCCGGGTATCCAACGTAAAAATCAAGTCATTTTCCCATAAAAATTCCAAAAAAATAAATCAAATAAATTATTAATATAAGTTAGTAGTGGCAAAAACATCATATAGCCTGTTTGCCAGGATTTGCGGGACTAAATAGCGCAGTTCTGACAAACGACTTTGTACTGTTTTTGATATTTATATTATATCAATTCCTTTTTTCACTATGTTTTCCTGATTATTGACAATTTGATGAGCCATGTCATAGATTGATAAATTATTTGCCAAAGCAAGGAAAATAAAGCAATTTAATGACCCCAACTCAACTTTAAATTAAAGTTAACATGCCTGTTCTAAAATATATTGTGAGTTTTACAACAAATTAGAATGGTAAGAAGAAATCAACCAGAAAGATGCTCCGAATTCAGATGAGCGATGGCCATGAGGTTTCGACTGGTCTCTCTACAGCTGAAACAATGAGTAGTAAACAGGTAAATGGGGGTGCATAAGAAAAATTTACAATCCTTCTCTTAGGCTCAAATAAAACACAAACTTGTTCAATCTCAGTCCCTGAAGGAAAATCATTAGGAAGCTAGAGGAAGACGATAACACCTCAGCATATTTGAATTTATGTATACAGTGGCTCAACAACCAAAGAGAAGCTATCACCAGTAAAAAAAATGAGGCTCCTAAAAAGTTCGTAATTCAGGAAAAACGTTCTAAAATTTATGAAAACACCCGATTGTTCGTAAATTTCACGAGTTCGTTGATGTTTAGAAAACTAAGCTGGATCTAGACACAATTGTGATAGGTAAAGTGCTCCCCTTGAGATTTTTTCTCCAAAGCAAAAATACCAACAGAAAGAATAATGATTGGAATTATTGGTTAAATGAGATCTTTGGCAATAATCCGGAACCAAAATTTAATGTGCTGCCTCTCAACAAACTGATCAAAATTGTTAAAAAAAGCAGCCAAAGAAAGTTTGATGACATATACATCTGAACTATCGAATGATCGTTCAGTTTCTTAAAGAACTGATACTAGAGCAACCAAGGCATACATCCGATAATGCTGTCACCATTGTTACACCATCTGTGAACGCTCAAACAGATAACATCAAACATCAGCGGTTCCAACAGAGAATTCATATAACTATTTATCTATATAGCCAGAATCATCGTTACAACCAAAAAAGAAGTTTTAAAAGTGACATTTTTGCGTTAATATTGTGATTGCGTTGATTGAATAATCTAGTTACAGACCCTATATTTAGAACGTGTGTCAAAAAACATTTCTGTTTGTCGTAACTTTTTTTATGTTCTCTTTGGTTTGCAACAGTCCCACGACAAAGAATATCGACGCTAAAATTTGTTTGCGTAGTCATCCAATTTATGAGACTTTGAAAAAGAAGATTATTTCTAGGTTCTCTTTAGGAATACTTTACCTGTTAATTATGAAAAACATTTTTTGCTGACAACCTTAAAGATAATGTTCGGTTGTACTCAAATAAATCTTGTACTATTTTCAGATCACAAAACTATCGTTAGCGAAGCAAAAAATCCAGCGGTCTTCCTTTTTATAAAGAGCTGAAAATTTGATTTTTGAACAATTAGAACAGATAGAGAATCAAAAGATGAAGAGGAATAATGCCACTAGTTCCAACTTATTTTGACCCAAACAAAGTATTATTCGTAGAAATTTTCATTCCCTTTGGGTGGAACATAAACTGAGAATCAATCCGCACTGATGAACTCGTGTTTTTGTTGTTCTAATGGAAAAAAATAAAACGATGTCTTGCAAGAAATAGCTCTCGAATTAGATTAAATTTCATCAACGAAAGCAAAAATTAGAGCAGGTTTTCTTCCCCTATATTTGAGCTGGTTCACAAACATCTAACTGTGTAGTAACTATCCCAGGTTGAGGTGCCATCCGGAAGTGACGTCTGATCAGACCGCTCCAGACAAAAGTAACCTCTAATCAGACAAGTCCAGACCAAAGTATCCTCTGATCAGACTTAATCGCGCTCGAAACAATGTGTGCGCTCGAAGTGCGCTTGAAATTGTCTCAGACCATTCCAGAGGGAAATGAACTCTGATCAGACCGGAATCAGACCAACGTCCAGACGATTGTGCGCTCAAAATCACTTCTGATCAGATTTTTGTGCGCTCAAACGCCACTCCTGATCAGACTATGGTGCGCTCAAAATCACCTCTGATGAGACTCAATAGCGCTCGAAATAGTCTGATCTGTGAATGGTTTTCACTATGAACAAGTTTTTTTAACTTTGTTATAATAAAATCATTTCAAAAAAATAGAAGTTTGCATTATTAAAATCATTTACAGAAACGACCATTCTAAACGTATTGATAGAAAAAAGAAAACCGAACTGCAAAGAAAAAATTTATTTAGCATACCATTAGTACATATTTTGAGCTCAATAGATGAATGTAGACAGCTTTCAATATAAAACGTCGTGTTCTACAGTTAATCAGAATTGCCTATTGAGGGGACCGGCATTTTCTATCAGCTGGACCCCATTCGTTCTGATCAAAGCCATCAGACTCCAGATATGTCTGTATCAAAATTCTGCTTTTTGTTGCCTCTTGGCAGAGCCAACATCTCTCGGTAAAATAACAAAAACTCAAAAGAAAAAACTTCCGCTCGAAATGGTCTCTGATCAGATCCAATTGGGCTCAAAATTTTCTCTTATCACACTATTGTGCGCTTGAATCCGCCTCTGATCAGACCATTACCATCCGGAAGGGACCACTGATCATACCATCCCCAGATGGAAGTGATCTCTGATCTGAGTATTGTGCGCTCTAACCAAAGCCCAGACCCTTTAAATTTGGTCTGGGAACACACCGTGTGCGTTGGACTTTGTCTGATCAGAGGTCACTTCCGGATGGGACTTCAACTTGGGATTGCCAAAAAAATTGAGCTAGAAACAGTTTTTCCTGAATTTTTCCTGATCAAAACAATATATTAAGAGCAATTTTTCCTAATCAAAACAATAAACCTTTTCATTAATAAACTAAATTTATTTCAAACACGAAAGCAAAAACAGAGCAAAAACCTTTAGCGCAACCTGTAAAAATTGTCAAAACAAAAATAGCAGCATTTCTATCCTCTATGCTTGCTATTTACGTTCTATTTCCGACCAACAATCATTGAAACACGGAGCGTGGCGAAAAGCTTGGTCGGGATCAGTTTTATTTATTATACACAAACTGATTAATTTTATACACACAAAATAATTTTAAAGGGTAGCGTATATTGGCTAAATAGTAGTAATATTACTCACAAACATGCTTTTACTCAAAATTAGGGAATTCACCCAAACACCAAATCAAAATAGAGCACTGTGATAGTGATGATTAATAGTACAAACCTCACCACAGATGTCAGTTTGAGACGTCATCCACTATTTAGTTCAAACATTTACCTCATAATTGTGGTTCGAATCAGACTGCATTTCCTAACTTTAAGTTTATTTATTGGAGTATTAAACTCTGACGTACAGCCACCGTCACCCTTGAATATGTCAGGCTAAATCAACTTCAGCTGCTTTTTTCACAAAAATGGTAGACGTTCCTATAAAACGTGTACCAGTTTTGTGAAGAGACTACAATTCTTAGCGATTCAAAGACCAATATCAAAGTTCCTATAGAGGAAAATTCCTCATAGGAGTGTTTGTGGGACTCACTTACGGTTGAAATTGACACTCAGGTTAGAAAAGCATACACAAGAAATTTTCTTTGCAACTGAAGGGCTTTTAGAACCCCAACACACCGGGTCGCCACTCCCGTATAGTCGCCTAAAGGGGGACGATTTATTTTGTGATCATAAGGATATTCATCATTTTGAGAAACATAATTATCACTACTTTAAAAAAGATGTCATTATCAGTTAATTAATTACAATCCTGAATAAAATCCTCATCATTACATTAATTAAAAGCAAGGGGTTGATGCAATGATAACCAAAAATATATTTCACTACAATAAAGTTTGGTGTTAAAATTAATTCTTCAGTCATCATCATGATCAAAAAGAAGATTAGAATCATCACTATAGAAAGATACTTGAAAAGAAATTTATCAATGTCTATTAGCAGAGAGTTTGCATGTAACAAAAATTTACGGAAACAATGCTTACCCAAGAAACGTAAAAATACAGTAGATAAGGAATTAAGTCATGCGATAAAGACTGATTTAGAGGAGTAAGTTAAATCATTATCAAATCGGAAAACAACAGAAATGTTAAAAAAAAAACTGTAAAGATAACAGCTAAATTATACAACAATTTAATTTTAGTGATATCGTCGCAGCGAATCTTGAAAATAGGTAAAACATTAATCATATTTTACTTCGGAGGAGACAGCTATGAGAAAAATATCCGTACAGGAAAAATGATGCAGTGTTTACGTTAAAAACACAAGTTTTCAAAACAAAACACTTACAGTGACCTTAATTTTAATACTAGTAGTTACAAATACTACAGCTAAAACCTCTGAATTTACCATTAAATTGAACATAATCTGTTAAATATTGCTCATGATGTGCTTTCCTCACTGATAATATTTAAAATCTGGTTGACTTTCAGATGCATCTTTTATTAAACATTTAAAGCTAAATAATGCATTGAATTTAATTCATATTCTATAATAACTTATCTACAAAATGTTCTTTAGCATGTTCATTCATGTTTTAAAACAATGAATTTCCTTTGAGCATGAAAATGGTCCAAATCAAGAAACGCAAAAATGGTCAAAAGTGAAATAGACAAGTTTTTTTCAGACATTAAAAGCTATAACAATTTACTACAAAACAATTTTTAAATAACGTGCACAAACTATATCACTACAATAAAATCTGCAAATGATAGGGCAAAACAATCATTAACTTTAAAAATAACGTACTCAGTAGAAGTTATTTTAACAGCATTTTATCAAAAAAAATTAACAGCAACAAAAACGCACAAGAAACATTCTGCTTAAGTTTAGGAAAGAAATGAAATGATGCCGCAGCATCATTACAATTCTATTCTAAATTTGAGCAGAATGTTTCTTGTGTGTTATTATTGCTGATATTATTTTGTTTTAACGTACCGTGTTATAAGTTCACAGTACATTTGGATCAATATTTTATCTTTAATCATTGAAAAAATTGCAGTTAGGAAAAGATATTTTTATTGCATCGGTTCCCTCACTAGGTTTTTTTCTGAAACACTCTCTACTGAATATGTCTTGTTTAAAGTTGAAGGTTGTTTTGCCCTATCATTTGCAAATTTTATTATAGTGATGTAGTTTGTGCACACTATTTAAAAATTTTTTAAGTAAATTGTTATAACTTTTATATTAATGTTTGAAAAAAACTTTTTTTCTTTTTTTTGCCATTTTCGTGTTTCTTGATTTGGAGCATTTTCATGCTCAATAGAAGTTTGTTATTTTAAAACATGGGTGAACATGCTAAAGAACAATATGTAAAGAAGTAATTATAGAATATGAAATAAATTCAATGCATTATTTAGCTTCAAATGTGTTATAAAAGAAACTTCTGAAAATCAACTAGATATTGAATGTTATCTGTGAGGAGAAGCACACCGTGAACAATATTCAACAGATTATGTTCACTTTAATGCTTAATTCAGAGGTTATAAGTGTAGTATTTGTAACTTAAATGCAAAAGAAAACAAAATTTCTACCAATATGGTTCCACATTGGGTTTAAAATTGTTAAACTTTTATCCATTAACGGTTAAGAAAATACTAAATTAAACCAAATGCACTTGCTAAAGCAAAACAATTGTTTTTGTTTACATAATGTATATATTGTTTTTAGATGCGTTTAGATCTTAAAACTAAAACACGTGGAAACACTGACTACAAAGCAAATTACCCAAAACTTTGTAGACAAGAACTGACGAAACAACTAAAAGAAACACAATTAAAATCAATAGAAGTCTTCTATTGGGTTAAGCAAAAACCAAAATGGGAAAATAAAACAAAAAATAAGAAATTTTGCCAGCTTTTTTTGCGATAAAACAAAAACCATCTGGATAAAGAACAATTGTAAAAATATACTGATTTGATAAATAAAAAGCTAGAACTCGGAATTTTTTACCAAAGGGAAAATTTGAAAGCTTTAGAAGTTTTGATTTAGGCTTATATTATAGACACTTAAAATCAAATTTAGCAACGCTAAGTGTATTAAGATTTATGACACTTAGCCTCGCTGACCACGGGTACTTACTAAACTTCTCCTGTTAAAACCACTTTTTGATTTAAGGCGAAAACAAATCAATGACTAAATTGCTTTCGCACTAAATTAAAATGACTGATGATTTTAAACGCAATTTTTGAAAACAATATTTTTTATATTAAGAGAACTTGGTAATAGTTGAGAAAAAACGAACGCAAAATTAAGAATTATTTGAAAAAAATTGATGTTCTGTGGGCTGAATTTTTCAACTTGTTCTTAATACCATTTAAAAGTTAGTCTTCGAAGGCAAATAAAAGTTATATACGTAAGTTCACATATTAATCAACGTACTATTATAGAGATTCCGTTCTACTGTAATCGTCTAGAATATTGACATGTTTCTTGTTTTTCGATTTTTTGACTAAAGATTTTACTGCCATTTAATTCCTCATGTTACTTCCAAGTCAGGTTCTTTTTCAAATTGATTCCAAATTCGTCAACAGTTCTCAATTATTTCAGCACCCTTGACCCCTTGAACCAACATTGCAATCAGTCTTCATGATTTTCAGATGTATGAACTGGTTTTTAAAATAACTGAGGCCAAAAATTTTCGTAACTCTAACACAATATTGAACGTTGATCCTCTTGGATTCTGTATGTCTTTCGAAAACATTCATTATGGGTTATATTAAAAGCTTCAGCCAAAAATTAGTTCCCCTGTAAATTCGTCTCAAAAAAAACTAAAAAAATAGAATAGCGCTTCCTAGTACTGAAAACAGAGGCATGGCTATGATGTTTGGTGAGTTTTTTCATAAAAGGTTTCCAATTTTCAAGTTTTTAAACGTATCGTTTTCGTAAACAGTTTTTGAGAAGTCGTCGAAAAATGAGCTGTTTTAACTTTTTTCTATTTTTTGTTTATTATAAGGTAGTCTTATGAAGAATATCTGATCTTCTTTGATGAGAACCGTTCTGTCAATTGTGAGATCTTTAGAGCAACTGAATATTTAATTGTAAAAAATTATCTTGAGTTTTTGAGACAATGCATGGATGTGCGTGACACATGTTTTAGTATAGACACAGAGGCTCCTCAATTTGCTTGGCTTTTCAAAAACAAATTGACCTAATTTTTGGCATTTATTTTTGGGACAAGTACAGGCAATTTATATTGCCCACACGAGATCGATACATCTAATGACTTCAGAACATCATTGTTTTGTGAGAGTAGAATTGTTGAATATTTCTTTTTCATTCAAACTGTCGTATAAGATGGATGGCACGAATAAGATTGAACAGACACTTTTTTAATGAACGATGATTTCTCAGCATCACATTTAAATATATCTCGGTTTTATATTAATTGAGGCAAATTGAAAGGCCGTTTCCGTAAGCACTTAAAAAAGTGTTGATGGCTTGAGAAATCTGTGAGTTGAATAACACTCATTTAAATTTTTTCTAATGTGGCTTTATGGTTACCGCTAGACTAATTCTTGATATTTTGATCTCATTTTACAATGAGTCACTGGCCACTGTTTGTGAGTTGTTTTTCACCAGGTGTCGTTGGAAACAATTAAGATCTATTGTTACTTCTCGGTGTTTGTTTTTCGGTTGACTGAGGAACCGAAGATTTTACTCACTTAGCATGGGTTGTAGTTGCAATTAGAGTGAGGACTGAAAACTTCCATACCATCCAACATAATCATACTCAATAAAATTTGACTTGTTGATTAGTTTGGTTTTCCTGCTAGCAGTCTTCAAATTAGTTTTCCTAATGTAATTATATGATTGGTTGAACTGAAACCGTCGAGTATCGTTCTTTTTTGCTTCTGGCTGCGATTATTAAACGAATGACATTAGTGAAGTTTTAATCCAGAGTGTTTCTACAAATGGCAAAACAATTGAAGGGAACAATTTTGACTTTCAAGTGGATCATATGAGTCGGTCGACTGTAGTGTTTGTCAAAATGACAGAGTGGAGATCCTTATCCATTACCACTATAGTTTCTGTCCCTCCACAGAAAGACAAAATTCAGAGTTAGAAAAAAAAGGGGAGAATGTTTGAACACAGAGGTACCTTCGTGATAACCGGTGTAGTCTTCAATTTTACGTTAACTCTTTTCACCTATTGCGGTCTCCTTTACGAAAATCCAATGAAATTGATTTTCCGCCAAGCAGTATTCCATAATCATATTGCTCAACAGTTTGGAATAAGTCAAAGAAAAAATAACTGCTTGAGGTTTTTTCCTGTTTTCAGTTGAGCTAAAAGGTGGTAATAAAGGAGCTTTTATCATTATTTTTTTCCACATACATTTTTAGCTGAATGATAAAATGTTGAAGAATAACTGATTGGCTTTCACGAAAACACTGTTGTGATTTATGATACCATCAGAACAGCTGACAATTTAATTTAAAAAGACATATGTGAGTAGAGACTATGAGGCGCTTGAAAAAGCTTTGTTTTCAAAGACACGATTTGCAATGTTATTTCAATTTTTTGAAGACAACTGCAGTCAAGTTATTTGGCACACAAGATTTCGATACGTCTAATGACTTCTTCTGTGAGTGTAAAATCCTTCCACAGTTCTCTTTTAGCCAAAATCTTAATGTACATGGATGGCATGAAGAAAATTGCTGAAAATTTTTGATAAAGAGAAAAATTTTCTCAGCATCTACGCTAGCTATATTCTTGTTTTACTTAAATTTGGGGGAAAATGAGGTCCTTTCCTCAAACATTTAACATGCTGTACATGGATCTTTTCCGCTTGTGCCCACAGTATAATATGCCCCCCGTTACAGAGCACATGCCTTTACATAGTAAAATATTATGTAAAAACGTGCGTCTGGGAAGTGCAAAAAATATAAGCTCAATAGGCTGGAGCGGGAACAAAAGGAAAAGAACCCTGTACTGGGCTTAAGAGCTTTGTGTGATGAAAATTTGTGATTCTTCTTTGTCCCATTTGGGTTTTTGGTTTTCAATTTAATGTTTTGGGATATTTCCATCTTATATGTCTTATCGATTCACTCTTTGTTTAGTTTCTGTTTTTTCTAAATTTTGTTCACTATTAGACGTGATTTGGCAAGCGGACCGATGAAAACAAATTAGGTCTTATGATACCTCTGGGCTTAATTTTTATTGCCTCGAGTAACAAACGACACTTTTCATCTAACATCCGGTCACAGTTGCTATACTAGTTGTATCGATTTGACATGATTACGTAGATCAGGGCAAAAATTAGCTCCGTGCTTTTGCCTAGCTCCATACTTTCTTCCGCGGTGTGCGAGCAATGCGCCAGCGTGCCAAGGTCAAACTTTCACACTGTAGACTTAGTTGAAATGGATATGTTGTCTTAAATAACCTTATTAATCATTCAAATCATCTCGTAAATCCTTTCTATTGTCCATTTTTTGTTCAGTGTACCATCAACAGAATCTAAGCTTATGTAAATAGGGCATTGATTCCATGATCAATGTCATTTCCCAGTCGTAGCCCATCACAAACCCCATTATTGAAAGAATTCATTACGGTGCATGAGACACGTAAAAATGGAGACGAGGAGGTGCTTAAAAATGATCTTTTTTTCAAAGGCAAATTTCGCAAATTTCTTGCATGTTTCTTGAAGACAACTCCAGCCAAGTGATTTGAATCACCAGACTTTGATAATTCTAATGACTTCTTCTGTGAGTGTAAAACTGTTCAACAATTCTTTTCTACTCGAATTGATAATAAACATGCGTGGCATGAAGAGTATTGAAGAAAATTTCTAATTAAAAGAAAAGCTTTCTCAGCATCACAGTTAGTAAAACTCTTGTTTTATTTTAATTCAGGGGAAAAGCGAGTTACTTTCCTTAAATATCTTAAATACTGTACTTGGATCTTTTCCATTTTGCCCCCAGTATGTTATGCTTCCCCCAGTTCGAGAGCACGTGCCATTACATAGTAAGTCATTAGGTAAAAATAAGATACAAGCGCCGGGGGGTGCAGATAGCATGCACCCACTAAGCTGTTTTGGGGGCAAAAAGATAAAATATCCATGTACTGGGATTGATAATTTTGTGAGTTGAAAAACTTTGATATTCTATGTTTCTCTTTTATGGCTAATGTTTTTTTTGTTTTCTGATTGAACTTTTTTATGATTTGTTAATCGTATGGCCTACTAATTCCTTGCATGTTAGTAATTTCTATTTTGTCTAATATATGTTTATTATTGGATGTGATTTGGCAAGCGTTTTGGATGGAAACGAATTGAATCTTATGTTACCTCTTGAACTCTGTTATCGCATCAAGGAACCAATGCCACTTCTCTCATAGCATCCGTTCACAGTTGCTATATCATTTGGATCCATGTTGGATCAAAATAAAGGCAACAATTAGCTTACCGCTTTTGCTTAGCATCATAATTTTCTTCCATGGCGTGAGAGAAATGCGCTTGCACCCCAACGTTGAAGCTTTGCATTGTAGACATGGCTGAAAGTTATTGTTCTGTTTATTCACTTATATTGCACAAAATAGCGTTTGAGTTTCTCCAATATTCTTTTTCGCCATACTGTTACAGCAATGTAGACCTCCTTGTTGAACAGTGGTACCACTGGCTTTACAAGTTTTGAGAGCAAAATTTTGAAGAATACGGAGCACCGAATGAGTATCCCAAATTGAATCACTAATGTGACTTCGAACCTATTAAAGAGACCAAAGTCATTGAAAAAACAAGCTAGAAAGAAACCTGCAGTAATTTTTGATCAAATGCTAGAAGTTCTTCAAGAACACCTCGCAGCACAAATGAATGCTGATCAAGTAATCTTCGGAAACTTCTCATGAAAATGTCAATCACGATTGGAGTTGTACCTGAGGGACCAAAAGGCCGCTAGTGACATCCAGAAAGCAGAATTGTTCAAAATAAATAAATTCGAAGCCGTGTTCACTTAATTTGACTACAAACGCTAGTACTGCGAGTTGGCACCCACACTCATGCAAAGCATTGACTTCACTAGGATAAAAATTGCACTAGTATTGGACAATTCCATCATTGAGAAACCGAAAGGATCAGACGGCTTGGGGAAGCTTCACCTCGGGAAACTGTCCTTGTGCTTGTCGCAATCCCTTGACTTGGCTTTCAACACAATATCTAAGAAATATCTCTTCACGCAGTTTGGACGAAAGGCAACATTGTGCCTCTCCAGAAAGACAGTGACCAGCAGACCATCGATAAAATTTGCATAATTTTCCTAGTCACTAGCTTCTTCAAGGTGCTTGAACCCCTCATATTCACTAGACTATACGAAGCAATAGGAAAACAAATCTGCCCGGGCAACAAATTTTCACAAAAAACATGTCTACAACAAACAAGATGATTCTGGATATCTCTGAAATATGTGATGAAGTAGACTCGTAAACATTTGCAACATTCTATCTTGAAAAAGCCTTCGACAATTTTTGACATCAAATGCAGCTCGAGAAGCGTAGTGAAAGTGGGGTGACAGAATATGTTATCAACCTACTTGAAAACTAACTGGTCGGACAATCACAAAGTGTGAAGCTTGGAAGTTTTTCTTCCTCCCAACTGGAAGTCAAGAGTGGATTCACACAAGAATCGGTGCTCGGACTTTTCTTCTTCAACATCTTTACAAATGGTCTATTCAGTCACGCATTGTCGAAGTATTTTGGTTACGCAGATGACTCCAAGATTGTTGGAGCCAATGCCCTTGTCCTTCAAATTGTTGCAACAAGCGTCTGGAAATGGTGCAACTCAAACATGATGAAACTTAATCTTGAAAAATGCAATATCCTCTGCCTAAAGGGCTCTTGCAACATCAAATTGAATAATCAACTACTTGATCGCCCGGATAAATACAAAGGCCTGGAAATTATTGTAATCTCCGATAAATCATGGTCCTCAGATAGAGTCAGATGTAAAAATGCTATCGGATCCTTTTCCACAATGAAAAGAATTATAGTAGATGGAACCACTTAGCAATCGAGGGAAAATCTTTTTAAGAACTACATATCACTTATTGTTTTGTACGGTGCAATTCTGTAGAAAGCGAGCAAGAAAAATCTAGGGAAAGTGGAAAGCACAAATTATAATATAACGAAATGGACTTTATCCACTAACCAGTAAGAATACAATGACCGTCTGATCAAGCTTTCTCTACTTCCATTTTCTCTGTACCACAAACTACATCTCCTACTTGTCATCCTAGACATTTTTAAAAGTAGATTTGAAATCAAGTGGAAGAATTTTTTGCAAATCAACGTTGACCATCCACAGCGTTCCCGATCGGGAAAATCGAAAGCATTCATGACAAGTTTATTCAAGAAACAAAGGCAGGAGAACCATACCTTTACGAGAGGATTCTGTTTACGGATGGTGAAATTGTACAGCAAGTACATCCATAAAAGGTGCAAAACGATGTCATGTGTACCTGGAGGCTCTTATGCAGCTATCAAAACTGTCCAAATTTTCCGAAATTGAATTTGAACCTTTGAATCAACGGAAATTGGGACTAACAACCCTTGCATCTATCACTAAATTCTGGTTTATTCTTTTTATCATCTGATTACAATTATCAAAGATTAAAAAAGAAAACTTTAAATTCATGTTTAAGGCACAAGTAAGACTGATTTAACTCGATAAGACTCGAAGTTTTTCGATAAAACAATAGAAAGTATTGAAATATTGAGTTAAAACTATGGGGTATTGTTTTAATTTCATCACGAATTCAAAAGGTGTTCTGATAGATTGTGTGGGTTCTCCACTGGTGATTGGCATTGAACGGAGTTTTGGGAGGTTCCTGCAGCCGAAGTTGCCACTCCGCTTGAGCTCAAAATTGACTCGGGTTCGTATAAATTTAACGGCGTCTACGCAGCTCTGTTGACGTTTTTTGTTGATTTGACACATATTATTCTAGTACACATGATCTTGAAGTTGTGGCTCCTCCAATACGCGCAAAAATTGCGTCAAGAAGCTACAGTCTCCGACCTTATATGACCGCATTTGGGCCTCGGTGATTTCTCGTAGTAGTTGTGCAGGTAACTGAAAACTTTGATAGTAACAAACTTCCATCCAAATCTCCCAAATCAAAAATGCTTTTATATCCAGTCTGGAAATATCATCAATTGAAGCTGAGTTAAGGTTTGCCCTGAAATTGCTGAAGTTAAGGTTGAGCATAAACATCACAACAAACTTACCGAGGAGTTTGGTACAGCTTTTCTGTCTGATCAAGCTGTCCCTACTTCTATTATCTCTGTTCCACGAACCAACGT
This sequence comes from Convolutriloba macropyga, assembly GCF_964194025.1. Classification (NCBI taxonomy): domain Eukaryota; kingdom Metazoa; phylum Xenacoelomorpha; order Acoela; family Convolutidae; genus Convolutriloba; species Convolutriloba macropyga. Next base: position 43,000,013 of record NC_134469.1, read on the forward strand.
GCTAGTCGTCTGCATAGACATTTTTAAAGGCAGAAAATAAAACCAAAGGCAGATTTCCGTGCAAGTCATTGGTGAAAACACACAGCAAACGCGATCTGGAGACCCAAAAACTTCAAGACAAGATTATTCACAAAACAAAATCCGCAGAGTGATTTCTGAACGAGAGATGTCTGCTTAGCAATTCTGATAGGCAAGACACTGGGCAAAATTGTGGACAAAATTAAAAGTCGGAAATAGAAAATCACAATATTGTACAGCGACTGTTTGTTTGTTCGTTTGTTTTGATGATTTTCAGTTAACATTGAGGGGACTATTTCCGTAGAATCACATTTTAAAATCTTGATCAATTCTCGCTACGCGTTCCACAGTCGCAATGAAGCTGCCATTTGCAGATATTTGGCAAGATCCAAGTTGCTGTTTTCTTTTGAGTTTTTTCAAGTTTCATTGTATCTGTTCTTCTATTCCCAGCAGAATTAAGACCATTAATTCATTAGGACTGGTAGGAGCAGCAATTTGCAAAAACCGAGTACATTGAATAGTTTCAACACTTTTGCGACATTTTTTTGTCGACTAAATAACACTTTGTTCGCTTTTATCAGCATGTTTTCAATATGTCATGACCAGATCAAGTTTTCACATACCATTACAACCAGAATTTTCACTTCTGTTTTTTGTTTCAGTTTTTGTCAGTTTGTTTCGTCCTTTGCTCTTAATTAGATTTGTACATTTGTCTTGGGCAAAGGTCATTTTAATTTCTGCTAACAATCCTTCGATCAAATTCAAGTCCTTGTGTAGTTCTTCACGCTTTTCGCCTACACAAAGGATTTTTAAATCGTCAGCACGTATTTAGCGCCCGCTAAACTTTTGATAATCTGGTAAGTCCTTTATAAAAAAGCAAAAGAATAGTGATCACAGCAGAGATCCTTGTGGTACACCACTCGTTATTGAAGTTTGACCAAATTGAATTTTTCCTCCACTACGTAATGTTTCCTTACGTTAGGTAGTCGAAAAGCACTTCCAGGATACATCCTCCAGGTTAAATATTGCTTTTTCAAAAGCTCATATTATGATACTCTGTCAAATGCCTCTAGAAAGTCAGTGTAAAATGCAAGAACCTAAAAATCTACACTATTATCTATGGCATCATAAAATTGTTCTAAAAAGGAAAATATATTTGTCGGAACTGATTTTTTCCCTGTTCTAGTCTCTTCCGTGTTTTGACCTAAAAAACCGTGTTGGTTTGCGCACAAGTATTTGGTGAATTGTCGAAACAATGCTTGGTATATGCATTTTTCCGGGAACTTACTATCTATGTTTAGTAGAGGACAGAGCGTTAATTTTCCACAAGACGTTTGTCATCTTTTTTTTGTAAATAGGCGTTACGGCTGCAACTTTCCGACAGTGCAGAATTATTCTTAGTCGTTTGATGTTCTTGACTAATTTGCGCATGATTCCACAGTTTTCTGGAAAAACACTGGTTGGTGGCTATTTGGACTCGTGATATCCGATTGTCAAGATCATTTAGGATGTTATCGATTACTACTCTAGAAGTGTCAAAGACTTGTCAGTTCTGGTTAAATTTATTTGTATTTTATGTCCTCAATGTTGAAATTAGGTTTGGATAAAGAGACCAAATGAAAAAATCTCGGTGGAAAATTTGGCTTTTTTTATGATTGGACGAAATATTTCTTTACGTTATAATCACTTTTGGTTTTTTGTTTTTTTAGACTTTTTGAGTGTTTGAAAATCGTGTTCTTATCCTGTGATGCCATGAAGTTTTAATGGTACTCAACTTTTTCAAAGCTTCTTAAATTGATTTCTCTTTAGCTTGTTGGTCTTTGCTCTAACAATTGTTTCTGTGTCCTGATTTTTTTTCATCAAATTGCAGAAGATTGCCAGAAGATATGCAAAGAGGTAAGTTTTTGTGGTGCCTTGTTCTTTGCGGAACTTATGTTCGCGTCAAATAATAAAAAAAGATTTGTCCAATTCTCTCTGCAAGTTCCGCAGTTGCTAAGAAGCGGCCATGTACAGATATTTTGAACGCAAAGTCTTTCAATAACAAACTTCCTCATTTCCTATTCTATAATTTTTCAATCCCTTCGAATTAGGAAAATCTGTATTTTTTCAACCAATTGGCTATTTTCCATGTCTTTAAAACAAATTTTTCTCTCGTCTTTTCAGTATCGGTTTTTTTTAACCCGAGATGCCATGAGATTTTAATGGTACTCAACCCTTTTTCATTCGGCCATGCTTGTTATTATGTTTTGGAGCTTCGTAACTGAATTTCTTGTGTAGTTTGTTCGTCTTTACTCTTACAATTGTTTTTCTGTCCTGAATTTTTCATCATATTTGATGTCCCAGAAGATATGCAACGAGGCAAGTTTTGGTGAGGTCTTGTTGCTTGCGGATCTCCGATGTTTGCGTCTTATGATAAAAAATTGTCCAATTCTCTCTGCACGTTCTGCAGTTGCGAAGAAGCTGTCATGTGCAGATATTTCCATCGCAAATTTTTTCATTAACAAAATTCCAAATTTCCTTTAACCTTCGAGTTAAAAAATCTTTATGTCTATTCAATCGATTGACTATTTTGTATGTTTTGAAAACCAATTCGCCTCTCGTCTTTTCAGTTCTGGTTTTTCGTAAGTTAAACAGTTCTTTGCTTCTTTCCGGAAGTTCGATTATTTCCGGAAAGACGATGTGCCCGCTGTTGTCGTTCTTATGTTTAGAAGGTGTCAGGACATCAATCAACTGAATATACATAGGAAGGGTTCAGACATTCAGTATCTTGATTTGGTTGAAATGTCGTTCAATTCGTGAACTCAAGATCCAAGTTACAGATTTCTTTTGAAATTTTTCCAGCTGGATCATATCTGTTCTTCTGATCTGCGCACAATAAAGACCATACATTAGGACTAGTAACACCAGCAATTTGTACAAACCAAGTTTAGCTAATGATTTTATTTTTTTCGCAACATTTTTCATTGAGTACATAACACTTTGCTCGCTTTTATGAGCCTGATTTCAATATGGCATGACAAGTTCAAGTTTCCAAATTCCACTACATCCAAGTTTTTCACTTCTATTTGTTGTTTAAACTCTTTGTCACATATTTGGTATGTTTCATTTTTTCCTCTGAACGTTAGGTTCGTACATTTGTCTAGGGCAAAGGCCATTTTATTTTCTGCTACGCATCTTTCAAACCATTTCAAGTCCTCGTCTACTTCTTCACGCTTTTCGCCTACAACAAGTACTTTTAAATTGTCAGCAAACATGAAAGGCTTGCCTAACTTTAGTACCTCTGGTAAGGTTTTTTTTTGAAATGCAAGATTGGCCTCTTGTGATTTCCGCAATGGTGATTGGCATTGAACGGAGTTTTGTGTGGTTCAGGCAGACAACATTTGCCAATCTGTTTGAGCTCAAAACTGACTTGGGTTCGTTTAAAGTTAACGGCGTCTACGCAGCTCTCTTGACGTTTTATGTTGATTTGACAGAAATTATTTTAGTACTGGTGATCACAAAGTTTTGGCTCCTCCAACACGTGCATAGATTTGCGTCAAGAAGCTACTGTCTTCGACCTAATATGACCGCATTTGGGCCTCAGGCTTTTCTCGTAGTAATTGTGCAGGTAATTGAAAACTTTGATTTTGACAGAAGTCCATCCAAAACTTCCATATCAAAAATGTTTTTACATCCAGTCTGGACATATCATCAATTGAGGTCGCGTTAAGGTTTGCCCAGAAACTTATGAAGTTAGGGTTGAGCATAAACACCACATTAAACTTTCCGAGCAGTTTGGTGAAGCATTTCTGTCTGACCAAGCTGTCTGTAGTTCCATTTTTTCTGTACCACCCGTGCTAGTTGTCTGCATAGATATTGTTTATGGCAGATAGGGAATCGAAAGGGAGATTTTTGTGCTAATCATTGTAGACAACCCACAGCAAACACATTCCAGAGACCCAAAAACTTCCAGACAAAATTATTCACAAAACAAATTACTTAGAGTGATTTCTGAACAAGAGATATCTGCTTTTCAATTCTGATAGGCAAGACACTGGGCAAAAATGTGGACAAAATTAAAAGTCGGAAATAGAAAATCACAACATTGCACAGTAACTGTTTGTTTGGTCGTTTGTTTTGATGATTTTCAGTTACCATTGAGGGGATTATTTCCGTAAAATCACATTTTAAAATCTTGTCCAATTCTGTCTGCACGTTCCACAGTCGCAATGAAGCTGCCATTTGTGCATATTTGCATCGCAAGAACTTTCATTTACAAATTTCTCATTTCGTTCAACATATGTTTTTTTAATTCTTCCGGGGTAAGAAAATCTAAATTGTTGTTCAATTGATTAGTTTATTTGCATGTATTAAAAACGAAATTGTTAAGCAATTTTTCAAATCCAATTTTTTGTAATTTACAAAATTCTTTGCTTCTTACAGGAAGCTCGTATTTTTCAGGAAGGACGGATTGTGCGTTTTTACGTTCTTAAGTTTAGCAAGTGTCAAGATATAGTTCAACTGGATATATTTAGGAAGAGGTAAGACTTTCGGTATCCTGAGATTGTCGATATATCGTTAATGGCGCAAACCCATAATCCAAGTTACGGCTTTCTTTTGAATTTTTTCCAGTTTGACCATATCTCTTCTTCTGATCTGCGCACAATAAAGATCATACATTAGGACTTGTAACACGAGCAATTTGTACAAACAAAGTTTAGCGAATGATTTTACTTCTTTGGCAACATTTTTCATTGAATACATAACACTTTGCTCGCTTTTCTGAGCCTGATTTCATTATGGCATAACAAGTTCAAGTTTCCAAATTCCATTACATCCAAGTTTTTCACTTCTGTTTGTTGTTTGAATTCTTTGTCACATATTTGGTATGTTTCATCTTTTCCTCTGAACGTTAAGTTCGTACATTTGTCTAGGGCAAAGGCCATTTTATTTTCTGCTACGCATCTTTCAAACGAATTCAAGTCCTCGTCTACTTCCTCACGCTTTTCGCCTACAACAAGTACTTTTAAATTGTCAGCAAACATGAAAGGCTTGCCTAACTTTAGTACCTCTGGTAAGGTTTTTTTTGACAATGCAAGATTGGCCTCTTGTGATTTCCCCAATGGTGATTGGCATTGAACGGAGTTTTGTGTGGTTCAGAAAGACAACATTTGCCAATTTGTTGAGCTCAAAACTGACTTGGGTTCGTTTAAAGTTAACGGCGTCTACGCAGCTCTGTTGACGTTTTATGTTAATTTGACAGAAATTATTTTAGTACTGGTGATCACAAACTTTTGGCTCCTCCAACACGTGCAATGATTTGCGTCAAGAAGCTACTGTCTTCGACCTGATAGGACCGCATTTGGGCCTCAGTCTTTTCTCGTAGTAATTGTGCAGGTAATTGAAAACTTTAATATTGACAAACGTCCACCCAAGTCTTCCAAATCAAAAATGTTTTTACATCCAGTCTGCACATATCATCAATTGAGGTTGCATTAAGGTTTGCCCAGAAAGTGATGAAGGTTGAGCAAAAACATCACATTAAACTTTTCGAGCAGTTTGGTAAAGCTTTTCTGTCGGATCAAGCTGTCTGTACTTCCTTTTTTTCTGTACCACGCGTGCTAGTTGTCTGCATAGATATTATTTATGCAGATAGGAAATCCAAAGGGAGATTTCTGTGCAAATCATTGGACACAACCCACAGCAAACACAATCTGGAGACCCAAAAACTTCCAGACAAAATTATTCACAAAACAAATTACGCAGAGTGATTTCTGAACGAGAGATGTCTGCTTAGCAATTCTGATAGGCAAGACACTGGGCAAAAATGTGCACAAAATTAAGAGTCGGAAATAGAAAATCACAATATTTTACAGTAACTGTTTGTTTGGTCGTTTGTTTTGATGATTTTCAGTTACCATTGAGGGGATTATTTCCGTAGAATCACATTTTAAAGTCTTTTCCAATTCTGTTTTCACGTTCCACAGTCGCAATGAAGCTGCCATTTGTAGATATTTGGATCGCAAGAACTTTCATTTACAAATTTCACATTTCCTTTAACATATGTTTTTATTTATTTCTTTCAGGGTAGGAAAATCTAAATTGTTGTTCAATTGATTAATTTATTTGCATGTATTAAAAACAAAATTGCTCAATAATTTTTTAAACCTAATTCTTCGTAAATTGCAAATTTCTTTGCGTCTTCCAGCAAGCTCGTATATTTCAGGAAGGACGATTTGTGCGTTTTTACGTTCTTAAGTTTAGCAAGTGTCAGGATATAGTTCAACTGGATATATTTAGGAAGGGGTAAGACATTCGGTATCCCGAGATTGTCGATATATCGTTAATCGCGCGAACCCATAATCCAATTAAAGCTTTCTTTTGATTTTTTTCCAGTTTGACTATATCTGTTCTTCTGATCTGCGCACAATAATGACCATACATTAGGACTGGTAACACCAGCAAAATTAGCAAACCGAATTTAATGAATGGTTCTACTACTTTCGCAAGATTTTTCCGTAGACTATAAAACACTTTGTTCGCTTTTATCAGCCTGATTTAAATATGACATGACGAGTTCAAGTTTCCACATTCCACCACCCCCAAGTTTTTCACTTCTATTTGTTGATTAATTTTTTGTCGCATGCTTGGTATGTTTCATCTTTTCTTCTGAAGTTTAGATTCCTATATCTGTCTAGTGCAAAGGCCATTTTTTTCTGCTACCCATCTTTCAAACGAATTCAATTCATCGTGTACTTCTTCACGCTTTTCACCTACAACCAGGATTTTTAAATCGGTAGCAAACTTGCGAGGCTTACCTAACTTTATTACCTCTGGTAAGTCTTTTTTGAAAATGCAAAGGACTGGGGTCCCAACAGAGATCATTCTGGCAAACCAGTCGTTATTTCTAGTTCGTCTGATTTGAAGTTTTACGTCCTTACGTTTTACTTCTCCTCCGTTAGGTGGTCGAAAAAAACTTCCAAGATACAACTCCCTCAACTCCAGTATTGCTCACTTTGTTTGAAAACTTATAACAAGGTAATATGTCAAATGGCCTTGAAAAGTCCGTGTAAAATGCGAAAACCTCATTTTCCACACTATATTCTATCTCTTCATAAATTTGTTTCAAAAAGGACAACATATTAATCTGAAGTGATCTTTTCCCAAGAAAGCTGTGTTGGTTTCCACACAAGTATTTCGGGAAGTGTCGATGAAGTTCTTCATAAAAGCTTTTTTACCGTACTTTACTATCTATGTTTAGTAGAGAAACAGGGCAGCAGTTTTCCACAAGACGTTTGTCATCTTTTTTGTAAATAGTGGTTAGGGCTGCAACTTTGCCACAGTCCGCAATTTTTCGTGTAGCTTGATGTTCGTGACTAATTTATGCTTGATTTTGCTCATTGATTTTACAGTTTTCTGAAAAAAACATTGGTGGGTATACATTTGGACCCCGTGATTTCCAGTGTCGAAATCTTTTAAGATGTTATAGATTACCACTTTGCAATCGTCAATGTTTGTCAGTTCTGGGTCTTTGCAATTCATGTCCTCAGTGTTGAAATTAGGTTTGGATGAAGAGATCAAATGTGAACATCTCGCTAAAGAATTTAGCTTTTTCTTGAAGATTGGACGAAGATTTTCTTTCGTTTAGAATCCCTTTTGGTAGACTTTTGAGTTTATTGAGATTTTTTATGTGTTTTAAAATTGTGTTTTTAACCCGAGATGCCATGAGATTTTAATGGTACTCAACCATTTTTCATTCGGCCATGCTTGTTATTATGTTTCGGAGCTTCGTAACTGAATTTTTGTGTAGTTTGTTTGTCTTTACTCTTACAATTGTTTTTCTGTCCTGAATTTTTCATCATATTTGATGTCCCAGAAGATATGCAACGAGGCAAGTTTTGGTGAGGTCTTGTTGCTTGCGGATCTCCGATGTTTGCGTCTTATGATAAAAAATTGTCCAATTCTCTCTGCGCGTTCTGCAGTTGCGAAGAAGCTGTCATGTGCAGATATTTCCATCGCAAATTTTTTCATTAACAAAATTCCAAATTTCCTTTAATCTTCGAGTTAAAAAATCTTTATTTCTATTCAATCGATTGACTATTTTGTATGTTTTGAAAACCAATTCGCCTCTCGTCTTTTCAGTTCTGGTTTTTCGTAAAATAAACAGTTCTTTGCTTCCTTCTGGAAGTTCGTTTATTTCTGATTACGATGTGTCCGCTGTTGTCGTTCTTTAGTTTTGCAGGTGTTAGGACATCATTCAACTGACTATACATAGGAAGGGATAAGACATTCAGTATCCTGAGCTCTTTCAAGGCGTGAATTCAAGATCCAAGTTACGGATTTCCTTTGAAATTTTTCCAGCTTGACCATATCTGTTCTTCTGATCTCAGCACAATAAAGACCATACATTAGGACTGGTAACACCAGAAATTTCTACAAACCGAGTTTAGTGAATGGTTTTACTTCTTTCGCAACATTTTTGTGTAGAATACATCGAACTTTGTTTGTTTTATTAGCTTGTTTTCAATATGACATGACGAGTTCAAGTTTACACATTCTACCGCACCCAATTTTTTCACTTCTATTTGTTGATTAATTTTTTGTCACATACTTGGTATGGTTGATTTTTTCTTCTGAAGGTTAGATTCGTACATTTGTCGAGGGCAGAGACCATTTTATTTTCTGCTACCCATCTTTCAAACGAATTCAAGTCATCGTGTACTTCTTCACGCTTTTCACCTACAAAGATTTTTAAATCGTCAATAAACAAGCAGGCCTTGCCTAACTTTAGTATCTCTGGTAAGTCTTGTCTGAAAATTCAAGATTGGCCTCGTGTGATTTCCCCACTGGTAACTGGGTGATTGGCATTGAACGGTATTTTGTGAAGTTCAGCCAGTCAAAAGTTGCCACTTCGCTTGAGCTTAAAACAGACTTGGGTTCGTATAAAGTTAACGGTGTCTACGCAGCTCTGTTAACGATTTATGTTGATTTAGCATAAATTTTGTTAGTACAGGTGATATTGATGGGTTCCAGAAGAGATCCTTCTGGTACACCGCTCGTTACTTCTATTATCCACACTATAGTCTATCGCTTCATAAATTTGTTTCAAAAAGGACAACATATTTGTCTGAATTGATCCTTTCCCAAGCAAGCCTTGCTGGTTTGCGCACAATTATTTCCTGAAGTGTCGATAGAGTGCTTCATAATTGCTATTTTCCAATATTTTACTATCTATGTTTAGTAGAGAAAGAGGGCAGTATTTTTCCACAATACGTTTGTCATGGTTTTTATAAATACGTGCTACCAAATGGGTTGAAATTTGGACCCCGTGATATGCAAGTTTAAAGATCTTTTAAGAAGTTAGAGATTATACTCTAGAAGTGTCAAATTTTGTCAGTTCTGGGTCTTTGAATTATATGTTCCAATGTTGAAATTAGTTTTCGGTGAGAAGACCAAAAAACTCGTTGGAAAATTTAGCTCTTTTAAGATTGGACGTAGATTTTGAATCCTTTATGATCCTTTTGGTAGACTTTTGTATTTATTGAGCCTTAAAAAAATCGAAAATTGCATTTGTATACCGTGGTGCCTTGACATCTTAATGGTACTCAACTCTTTCTGAATCGCCCATGATATTTATCATGTTTCGGAGCTTCGGAACTTGATTTCTCCTGTAGCTTGTTGATCTTTGCTCTATCAATTGTTTTTGTGTCCTCAGTTTTTTCTTCAAATTTGATATCCCAGAGGATATCCAAGGAGGCAGGTTTTAGTGGTGCCTTGTTCTTTGCAGAACAAGTGTTTCCATCATTCTGTCAAGTTATTCACAGGTCTCCTGGCACATTTTCAATGCTTGATTACGGCTGTTTATGAGTGTACTCAAGTAGTGTGTTTGTTGCCTCGTGATCCGAGCAATCGAAGACTTTCAAAAAGTCTGAATCCTTTGTCGCAAACACATGGCAATTTTTTAAAAAGGCAAAGTGAAGTGTGTTCTGTGACCTGCTTTTGAAACATTATTGCTTGCTGGCATTTATTCTTATCAATTAGGTCGAGTACTTTTTGTTCGCCGCTATCAGTACTTCAAAATTATTGACAACTTGCTGGGGAAATTTGATATCACCACATTTGAAAGCTCCTCTAGTTCTGCCTTTCAAATTTTTCATGACTTTATCAAAATCTTGACATGTGTATCTGTATTTGATTCATTTGGGAGGATTGAAAATTTGCAGATGACAATTTCTTTATCGTCTATTTTTAATTTAACTGCAGTACAGCATTCTTGTAATTCTATTTTGATTGATTCTGAATTAATGTCGGTTTTACTACTGTCTGCAGACCACCGTGTGCACTCTTCTCCTCAGTTCATCTTTTCTATCTGAAAATTTTTTGAGCAGTCATTCGGATGACTCAAAATTTTTAGTTAACCACGTCTCTGTCAAACAGATTAAGTTGTAATCAAAGAGGGTGGGAGCATTTGATAATTTGGATCTTTTAGTTATGCTTAGAAGATTTTTTGTGTTCATGTAGAGATTATTATCAAATTTTAGTCACCAAACCATAAGGTGCGGGGTTTGGTTTGGTTTTTGTCAAACTTTCCCAGGCTTTTGAGTTCTGTTATTTGGACTCTCACTCCTACTTCATTCAACACTTCTCTCACATCTTCTGTTGGTGGGACACAATTTTCTGACTTGCTCTTCCCAGGATCTTCAGTTATCTCTTAGAATCTTCGAAAAATGAAGTGACTGATTCTGCGGAGCAGGACAAATGAAAATATCAAGAAAAGCTAATGCGTCCGCTCAACACTCAGTCCATTTTCAAGCACCTTAAAAGCTTGAACAAGTTCTCAACCCATCCTAAATTAATCAGAGGAGAAATATCAAACGCTCTGATATAGTCGGAAAATGAAATTTGTTGAATGAACTTTTGCATTCAGTTTTTACGGTATAATCAAACTTCAGTATTGAAGATATTAGAAATAAAAACCCAAGATTAACAAACTTTTCCATCTCGAAGAAGCAAATCAGTGAATTTTTTTCGTCCTTGGATATCTCGAAGTCTTATGGCCCAGATGATAAAACCGTATTTCTTCCAACGAACCGCTAGAAAAATCAGCTCCGAATTGCATTTGATGTTCGAAATAATTAACCGTCTCAGGAAAATTTCAAAAAGCTGGATGGTTGCTTATGTAATCCCAATTCACATAAAGCGAGATCGAAAAAATGTGGACAATTCAAGAACAGTCTCGCCGCTGAACATAGTCAGTAAAATTCTCGAAAAATGAATATACCCGAGTCTATATAAGCTTTTTGTGAATTTCTTATGCAAGCAACAGCATGCTTTTGACAAGCGAAAATAAGTTTGGTCTAATATACTCAAACTTTTGCAACCGTTAAAAGAGGCTACCGACAAGAATTCAAAAAACTGAATTTGTTGTTTTGTATACTGACTTTGCCAAGGCCTTTGAAAAAGTTCTTCATTTTGAGCTGCTGAGAAATTTTGAGCTGCTGCCCATATTGGCATCGGCGATTGTCTTCTGGAAATTCTGTTCAACCACCTCAGGGATAAAAAGCAGTCTGTGCGAGTGGACAATGTATGCTCTAAGGTACTAGAAGTAACAAGTGGAGTACTGCAAGGCTCTCTCTGTTGGGACCCCTGCAGTTTTAGTAGCCGCCCGTGTGCAATACTCTATGTCCTTGGCTAATTGAGCGAGGTACCTGGTTCCTGGTTAAAATGCCAGGTTATAAGTTAAATTGTTGAGTCGATTATGGTGAAGAAAAGTTGGTTCATTTAGACTATGTTTAATGGAGTGGTTAGCTCTGATGGAAGTTCGGTGTTCAATGAATGAATTTTTTTCTCGCATTGGTCGGTACCCAATATCTAACTAAGCCAACAAATTAACTAAGCCAACAAATTTTTCCGAGGATTTTGATATGTTTGACTAATTTATGCATGATTTTGCTCATTGATTTCACAGTTTTCTGGAAAAACACGGGTGGGTTGACATTTGGACCCCGTGATATGCAAGTTTAAAGATCTTTAAAGATGTTATAGAATATACTCTAGAAGTGTCAAAGTTTGTCAGTTCTGGGTCTTTGAATTATATGTTCCAATGTTGAAATTAGTTTTCGGTGAGAAGACCAAAAAAAACTCGTTGAAAAATTTAGCTCTTTTAAGATTGGACGTACATTTTGAATCCTTTATGATCCTTTTGGTAGACTTTTGTATTTATTGAGACTTGTAAAAAATCGAAAATTGCATTTGTATACCGTGGTGCCTTGACATCTTAATGATACTCAACTCTTTCTGAATCGCCCATGCTATTTATCATGTTTCGGAGCTTCGGAACTTGATTTCTCCTGGAGCTTGTTGATCTTTGCTCTATCAATTGTTTTTGTGTCCTCAGTTTTTTCTTCAAATTTGATATCCCAGAGGATATCCAAGGAGGCAGGTTTTAGTGGTGTCTTGTTCTTTGCAGAACAAGTATTTCGATCAATCTGTCAAGTTATTCACAGGTCTCCTGGCACATATTCGATGCTTGGTTTCGGCTGTTTATGAGTGTACACAAGTAGTGTGTTTGTTGCCTCGTGATCCGAGCAATCGAAGACTTTCAAAAAGTCTGAATCATTTGTCGCAAACACATGGCATTTTTTTAAAAAGGCAAAGTGAAGTGTGTTCTGTGACCTGCTTTTGAAACTTTATTGCTTGCTGGCATTTATTCTTATCAATTAGTTCGAGTACTTTTTGTTCGCCGCTATCAGTACTTCAAAATTATTGACAACTTGCTGGGGAAATTTGATATCACCACATTTTAAAGCTACTCTAGTTCTGTCTTTCAAATTCTTCATGACTTTATCAAAATCTTGATATGTGTATCTGTATTTGATTCATTTGGGAGGATTGAAATTTTGCAGATGACAATTTCTTTATCGTCTATTTTTAAATAAACTGCAATACAGCATTCTTGTAATTCTATTTTGGTTGATTCTGAATCAATGTCGGTTTTACTACTGTCTGCACACCACCGTCTGCACTCTTCTTCTCAGTTCATCTTTTCTATCTGATCAATTTTTGAGCAGTCATTCGGATGACTCAAAATTTTTTATTAACCACGTCTCTGTCAAACAGATTATGTTGTAATCAAAGAGGGTGGGAGCTTTTGATAATTTGGATCTTTTAGTTATGCTTAGAAGAGTTTTTGTGTTCATGTAGAGATTATTATCAAAGTTTAGTCACGAAACCATTCTTTTGTTTGATTTTTTCTCCACTTTTTCAAAATCATTGAAGATTTCATCGTTTCGAAACTTCAGTTTCTCTCTTGGAACACCGTTTTTTATAAATTCAGACATGTGATATCCCTGACAGAGTATTCTTTGGTTAGCGATGGCAAGAGATACACTTCCTTCTCAGCGATCTAAATTTTTTTCATGCGCTTGAGCCACTACCAATCCGGCATCATATTACTTTGTAAATCTAACCAAAAAAGTGCGGGGTTTGGTTCGGTTTCAACACTTCTCTCACATCTTCTGTTGGTGGGACACAATTTTCTGACTTGCTCTTCCCAGGATCTTCAGTTATATCTTAGAATCTCCAAGATTTTCGAAAACTGAAGTGACTGATTCTGCGGAGCAGGACAAAAGAAAATATCAAGAAAAGCTTATGCGTCCGCTCAACACTCAGTCCATTTTCAAGCACCTTAAAAGCTTGAACGAGTTCTCATCCCATTCTAAATTAATGTGAGGAGAAATATGAAACGCTCTGATATATTCGGAAATTGAAATTTGTTAAATGAACTTTTGCATTCAGTTTTTATGGTATAATCAAACTTCAGTATTGAAGATATTAGAAAAAAAAACCCAAGATTAACAAAATTTTCCATCTCGAAGAAGCAAATCAGTGAATTTTTTTCGTCCTTGGATATCTCGAAGTCTTATGGCCCAGATGGTATAAAACCGTCTTTCTTCCAACAAACCGCTAGAAAAATCAGCTCTGAATTGCATTTGATGTTCGAAATAATTAAACGTCTCAGGAAAATTTCACAAAGCTGGATGGTTGCTTATGTAATCTGGGCCATCTCGAAGAAGCAAATCAGTGAATTTATTTCGTCCTTGGATATCTCGAAGTCATATGGCCCAGATGGTATAAAACCGTCCTTCTTCCAACAAACCGCTAGAAAAATCAGCTCTGAATTGCATTTGATGTTCGAAATAATTAAACGTCTCAGGAAAATTTCAAAAAGCTGGATGGTTGCTTATGTAATCCCAATTCACATAAAGCGAGATCGAAAAAATGTGGAAAATTCAAGAACAGTCTCGCTGCTGAACATAGTCAGTAAAATTCTCGAAAAATGAATATACCAGAGTTTATATAAGCATTTTGTGAAAATCTTATGCAAGCAAAAGCATGCTTTTGACAAGCGAAAATAAGTTTGGTCTAATATACTCAAATTTTTGCAACCGATATAAGAGGCTACCGACAAGAATTCAAAAAATTGAAATTGTTGTTTTGTATACTGACTTTGCCAAGGCCTTTGACAAAGTTCTTCATTTTGAGCTGCTGAGAAATTTTGAGCTGCTGCCCATATTGGCATTGGCGTTGTCTTCTGGAAATTCTGTTCAACTACCTCAGGGATAAAAAGCAGTCGGTGCGAGTGGACAATGCATGCTCTAAGGTACTAGAAGTAACAAATGGAGTACTGCAAGGCTCTCTCTGTTGAGACCTCTGCTGTTATAGTAGCCGCCCGTGTTCAATGCTCTATGTCCTTGGCTAATTGAGCGAGGTACCTGGTTCCTGGTTAAAATGCCAGGTTATAAGTTAAATTGTTGAGTCGATTATGGTGAAGAAAAGTTGGTTCATTTAGATTAGATTTAATGGAGTGGTTAGCTCTGATGGAAGTTTGGTGTTCAATGAATGAATTTATTTCTCGCATTGGTCGGTACCCAATATCGGTTCTATCATTGTGGTAAATTAACTAAGCCAACAAATTTTGATATTTTTGACTAATTTATGCATGATTTTGCTCATTGATTTCACAGTTTTCTGGAAAAATGCGGGTGGGTTGACATTTGGACCCCGTGTTATGCAAGTTTAAAGATCTTTTAAGATGTTATAGATTATACTCTAGAAATGTCAAAGTTTGTCAGATCTGGGTCTTTGAAATATATGTTCCAATGTTGAAATTAGTTATCGGTGAGAAGACCAAAAGAACCCGTTGAAAAATTTACCTCTTTTAAGATTTGACGTAGATTTTGCATCCTTTATGATCCTTTTGGTAGACTTTTGTATTTACTGAGACTTGTGAAAAAATATAAAATTGCATTTGTATACCGTGGTGCCTTGACATCTTAATGGTACTCAACTCTTTGGAGAAGTGTTCGCAGATAACGTTCCAAGGCCTTTCGAATCAAATGAAGCTGCTTGGCGGGAAACTCGATAGCAAACAAGCTATCAAAGAACTTTGAAACCCAAGGTTTTTAGTACATTTTTGTAATATACGTGTGACACTCACATCGCTCCCTCCTAACAAAAATAGAGTGCACAACTCACTCAAAATAAAACAATATTTTTGCAATCACAGATCTTGTTATGTGAACGTCCTTCTATATAAAATAATTGTAGCTTCATATGGGCAGTTTAATGATCAGTTTTGGTTTTACATAACTTTTTCTGCCGAACTTTTTTGGTCGAATTTGAGACAAGTTTGATTTGGTCTCAAACTCTAGACGTTGCCTATTCTTCAATTTTTCTCTTTTTTTGGTCTTGAACTCGAGACAATTTTTTTGGTCTCGAACTCGAGACAATTTTTTTTGGTCTCGAACTCGAGAAGTTGCCTATTCTTCAATTTTTTTTGTCTCAGACTCGAGACGTTGCTTCGTTTTTTTTTTCAAACAACTGACTATTTTGAGGACTTTTTTTAGTCAATAATTTACTTTTTTTTTCGGCGTTCATTTATTAATTTGAGTAATTGATTATACATATGTGTTCCCGTTATGGGGTCAAGATTTCGCAAGAGTTGTCGCCGAGACGCTCCATTAAGAACTGATACAAAGTATATGAAAAATTTAGCAAAAATTTTCACAAATTGAAAATTGAGGTAGACTGTTAACGCTGACACAGCAATGTCCTTCGCTTTTAACCCAATGTATAATCTTTCGGTACTTAAACTCCGAAAAATTGTTATTTCATTTGATTGAAAAAATTGTTGTAGGAACTGATCGTTCCAGTGAATAAAATTTTCTTGACTGTATTTTCCATCCGAATCTTGGAATGCTTCCCGACTAAAAATTCTTTCACTATTATAGCGAATTGTTCGACCAATTTGACTCTGTTTTACGTCTGATATTGAGAAAAGGCTGCGATGCAGGTTTTCGTCACTTACATTTAAGTTACTATTCATCGACCACTGATATATCTCACGATTGAATTTCTTCAGCGTTTCTCCATATTGTAGAAAACTGCCGTCTTCTAATTTGACAACATTTGGGTACAGCGGGTTGCATGCAGCGATTGTACAATTTTTATACAAAATTTTTGTAATAGGGTCCATATTTCTATTAGAATAAAAATTCTGACCCTCTAATAACACAGAATTTTTTTTGTGCAAAAAGGAAGTTTAGTTATTGTTGCCACCATCTCTGCAAATTTATGAACAAATAACACAGATCCTGCTCCTTTGACGTGAGTTCCCTTCTCGAAGCGCTTTACTGACAGACTATTAATGTTTTTTGATATTTCAATCATTGTTTGAATTTGTAGTCGTTGAATCTCGCATTGGAGCGTTCTAATTTTTTTTAAAAAAATTTCTCTTTCTTTGAGAAGTTCGAAATTTAAGGTGTTAACAACGCTTGAAAAAAAAACATTTCCATGGTTATTTTAAGATTACCAGTTTTCAGTTCCAAACTTTCCTTGAAGTAAAAAACACCTGGAACTCCGGTTGTTTTCACCTGCTGTCCACACAAACTACTTGTTTTTTCCTCTAATGTTTCTAATGCAAAATCTTCAAATTTGTTTTTGTGTACAATTTTTCCGCTGATTAAATTACTCTTGTTATTCCCAAAAACTTCTGCAGGGTCATCCTGATTAAAGTGTTTTATCGTTTGAAATGTTTGCTCACCTTGATTTTCAAAACAATAGTTGACTAAGATGTCTTCAAAATATGTGGTTTTGATAAAAATATATAAAAAACAGTTTTCGGGAAACCTAGGGGATCCTGAAAATTTATTAAGTTTCTTTGTAGCAACTTTCCATCAACTCTTCCGTTGTAATTTTTTCCATTAATTACCACATTTCCAATGAATTTTTGTCCTGTATGTGAAGTCCACTCTACACACTCAGCATACATAGCAACTTCGCGCCCATTTTTTGTCATGAAGCTTTGACTATGCTGTTAGACATAAGTGGTTTCACTGGTCTGTCGTAGAAATTTTTCAGTTACCGACCTGTTGACTTTAAATGTGCTATCGCCAAAACCTGGTATGGCAAAGTTTTTGTTCTGCCAAATGTTCTTACAAACTCCCTCATTTAAAGGGTATATTGATTTTAGAGTCACGAATTTTCTATGAGAACAACAACATCGTCGTATACAATGCTTTTTTAAAGTGCCGAAAATGTGTATACCTCTTCATACATGCAAATTTTTAGTTTTATCTCAAGCTGATCCTCAGCATATAACAAACTACCTTTTTCTTTTGTTTTTGATACTCAAACTTTGTTATCGCAGTTTGTACTGTGATCTAGACAATAGATCACTGTTGATACGATATTGTCAAAATCATAAACATATAACTTGATACAAGGTGATGGAGAAGCACAAATGGCTAGCAATGCCAGATACAAACCTAGTGATACTTCATCACGCAATGCTCCGAACCAACTCGTCTTTCTTTTCGATTCCTTTATTTTTTTCCTGAAACAAAAATATCATCAGTTTCCTGCAGTCATCCTCAGCTTCGGAATGATTTTCTGTGTTTAGATTGCTTTCAGTGTCTGTTGATGATTCTATTTCATTTATATCGCCATCGTCTGATCTGTTCAAATCGGTATTCTTCTACTCCTTAATTGTTGTTTTTCGTTTCGACTGAGGCTCAGGCGTGAGTGGCTTTTCTCGTGTTTTATATTTCTTCAGTCGGTCATAATGGACCTTGACAGCTTTCCTCGGTTTTTTATCTTCTACCTTGAAATTCAAATCGTTTATATTTTCAATAATTACCTTTGGTCCCCTATATAAAGAAGTAAATTTTCTTGTTTCTCTTTTTTTAACCGTTGGGTTGAAAACTGACACTTCTTGGCCGACTTTATAGTTCGGTCGATACTTACTGCGATCATAATAGGTCTTGTGACGTTGTTGTTCGACCTCCATATATTCTCGCATCAACTGATGCGTTTCCTTTAGTTTCTGTTTCATTGTGAAAACATAGTCACTTGTTATTGCATATATTGCGGTCTGGGGTGTGCTATAGTTGCAGTCTATAGGTAGTGACAGTGGAAACTGTACCACATACGCTGGGCTGTTTTTTGTTACACTATGAATTGATGAGCGATATGCCATCATCGCTAAAGGTAGAAATATTATCCACTCATTTTGATATTGGCCTATGTATTTGGAGAGACATTCTTCTATTGTCCGATTTGTTTTTTCAATCATCGTTTTCCCTTGTGGTTGGCAGGAGGTTGTTGATGTCCTCTGATTTCCTGGTTTACTGCAAAGACTACGAAATAATTTTGACATAAAGTTCATACTGTGTAGGTTGACTGCAAAACCAAATTTACTATCCAGTGTTCAACAAGCGCTCTTGACAAGGTTTTTGCCTCCTGATTGGTTAAAGCTATGGCTTCGTACCACTTACTGAATTGATCTCCGATAAGCAAAATGTACTTGTTTCCCTGAGACCCGGGAGGTGGACCCATGATATCAAGAGGTACTTGCCAAAATGGATGACTAGGTTTCCATTTTGTGAGTGAATGCCGATGTTTCTGCTGAGAGCTTTTCCTTTTTGGGCACACGTAACAGCTTTCTATCCAGTTTCTTGCGTCCCTTCTCACGCACGGCCAGTAAAATTTTTCACAAGCCCTTTGGTAGGTTTTCTCAATCCCTAAAAGACCTGCGCTAGGAGAGTCATGCAACAGCTCAAGCACGTTGGACACTCCCTCCCATGGTACAAGCATTTAGTAAACAGTCTCATGCTTTGGTTCTTTTTGTTGTATACGATACAAAATCGCGTCTATCAGACCAAGATTTGTATACTGAACCCAGTATTTCCATAACTCCTTTGATGCCCCATTTTTCATCTTCCGTGATTCCGGTTGTTCTCTGTTTAGCTGCCAAGAGTATACTCCTTTGAGTAGTTTGTCGTTTTGCTGCGAATCTCGAAGTTTTACTCTCTGCAGTTTGTCTAACTGCCAACCTTGACTACCATAATCGGTATTGTCTTGCTCTAAGTCAATCTCAATAGCGTCAACAAAAGCTGTCCGTTCATCGTCTTCTGTGTTTATGCGCGACAGACACTCTGGGTTTGGAATTTTTTTGCCTGCTTTGCGCTTGATGTCAAAGTTAGTTTGCCCAAGTTTCTCTATCCATCTTGCACTCATACCGTCTGGTTCTTTAAAAATATAGATCTAGACAAGCGCCCGGTGGTTCGTTATAATTAAAAAGTGCTGACCAAGAAAATATTTTTTTTAAATGCTGGGTAAAATGAACAATTGCAAATAATTACCGCTTGGTGGCCGAATAATTTTGCTGACTTTTACTCAGAGTTTGCTAGCATGTGTAAAAACTCCATCCTCCATTCCTAGCTTTTGCTTAAGAAGTGCTCCAATCCCTGTCAACGAAGCATCCGTAGTTAATGTATACGGATCCCTATCGTTTGGCTATCCTAAAACTAGGTCGTCAAAAGGCTTTTTTTAACTCGGTTACCGCATTTTTGCACACTTTACTCCATTCAAATTTATTTGACTTATTGTGTAAACTGTAAAGAGGTTCTGTTGTTTTTCCCAAACCCTGAATAAATTTTCGATAATAGCCCAAAAGGCCTAGAAAGGTCCTGACGTCCTTCAGGGACGATGGTTCTTTCATTCTTTCTTCCGCTCTAACATTCTCTGGGTCGAGCTCGACTAAACTCTCGGATATAATGTTACCCAAGAAGCTGACACATTTTTGGAACAAATTGCATTTTGATCCCCTAATCTTTAATCCATTCTCCGCTAAACGTTCGAAAAATCAGTTGTAATTGTTTCAGATGTTCGTCGAAATTTCCTCCGAAAACGATAACGTCATCTAGATACACTAGAGCCATTTCGTTAAAGAGGCCAGCAAAAATTAACTCCATTAGATTTTGAAAACCACTCAGAGCAGACGCTAATCCCATAGGGAGTCTTTTCCACTTATACAGGCCTGGAGGCGTAATGAAAGCTGTTAAATTCTGACTCTCATCCTCGATCGCCATCTGAAAGTATCCCGACAAGAGATATTTGTTCGAGAGGTACATATTTCCCTCCAGTGAATCAATAACCTAATTATTTCGTAGTAAAGGCCAGCATGATTTTTTTATTTGTTTTCTCAGACCACGGTAGTCTACAATCAAGCGATAGGTTCCATCCTTTTTTGATACAAGGAATGATGGTGCTGCCCAGTCGGAATGTGTTGGTTCGACTAAGTTGTCTCGTTCCGAGTCTTCAACAATTTTTTTCGTGGCTTTTTTTTCCTCAAACCTCATGCATCCGTATGTACGTCTGAATGGCACAGCATCCTTTTTTTAATTTTATTTTACGATAAATTCGGTCGCAAAATCCCATATCATTTGAGTTTCGAGAATATATTACTTCATATTTTGCGCAAAGTGACCTTACTTTTGTCATTTCCTCACAAGACAAGCTCATTGAACTTGAGTTCACATTTTTTTTCAAAATCAAATTCATCCCTTTGTTTTCCATGATTGTCAGGGTTATTTTGTTGTACAAAAGGAAACTTTCAATGTTTTCCGCAAATGCGATTCTCGCATTTTTGTAAACTTTCTTTGGTTCTAATGTCGGGTTTAGAACTCAAACCCATACGACATCATCAACCATGTCATTCGGCGATCTCGCTATAAGTTATTGTGACTTGTCTTCAAACTCTATCATGGGATCGACTACAATTTCTGTTTGCTGTGTTTTGTTACCTTCTTAATCAATAGTTTTGCATTAATGGAACCCTTCGCAGCGACGAGGTAATTCATTATCCTCAGCAGCAATTTAAAACAGATTTTGACTATTTCGTTGGGATGGGAACAATTGTAATGTTTTCCCAATTGTCCCGGAAACAAGTTCGTTCTTTCTGAGGTTTAAAATACAGTCAAATTTATATCAGAATTCCATGCCCAATAAACAAGGCGTTATCTCAATTTTGGTGACTAGAAACTCAACTGTTATCTAAGGTGTAAAATTTTAAAGTTGAATCTGAATAGCTGTTGAACTTTTCACAGGCATTTTTCCATTGTTGATATCTATTAAATCTTTATTGCACACTCTGATCTGGCTCGTTTCTCCCAATTTCTGGTAGAGTGTGTCACTTAAAAGATTAACACTACTTCCACTATCAGTTAAGGTCTTTATCATTTTGTCTTTTATCATTAATTTGGCAAACAAGGCCTCCACGGGGCTGTTTCCGCCACGCAAAGTTTTTACGTTGCTAGCTGAAAATGAAGCCCTGCCATCTTCAGCTAATTCTTGTTTAAATACGGGAAACTTCGTTTGAAATGATTTCGACGCCGACATTCAAAACATTTCCTGCATTCCTTAGATGCATGATTTTGCTGACCGCAACGGCGACATTTCTCTCTCTCAAAACTCAACGCTGTCTTTGATTGCTTGGCAGAGCTCTCGTGCGACCAACCTTGGCTTCTGTGCTCGCCTCCTGGTGTTGGCGATGGCACTCTATTGTCGCAATTGGTTCGTTTCTTATCAGCGCTGCTTGTTTTATAGCTTTTAAAGTTTCTTTCCGTTCTCCGGTTTCTCTTGAACTACGCTCTCTTCCGCGCAGAAACTCTTTTGGCCTCGCTCCTTGCAATGAAAACTTTTGATTATCTTGCCTGGATTGTTAGATTGGTAAGTCTGCAGTGTTCGCACTAAATCGCTAATCGAATTAACTAATTGAGAGTTTTCATTCGATTGGATGGCAGACACCCGCGGCTCATTATCCTCCTCCTCAATTCTTGTGACTGCTTCAATATGTAGTGCTCTTTCTAAAACTTTGTCTAAAGTCCTATCCGCGTCACCCAAGTTCTTTCTCAGGTCGTGTTGCATCTGGCTATTTTCTATGCCTTCGAGGAATCCCCTCGAAATGAAATGCTCTCTTATCTCATTAGACATTTGAGGGTGTGCTTGCAAGGCTAAAACTTGCAAATCACCAAGAAAATCTGTTAATTTTTCAAACGGCTGCTGGACTCTCCTAGCTAGCCTCCCGGAAATCTACAGGTTTCTCATTATATTGTTAACTGAAAGCTTTTACGGTCTCATTATAGCTCTTCCTAGTATCCTCCAAAAACTGAAGATAGAAATCAATAGCCAACTTTTTTAGCCTTAACGCAAAGCAAAATAATGCGGCCGTTCATCAGTTTCGGTTTTGGCGCCGTTTACTGTTTCCTTTCTTTGCCGGTTCTGTAGTGGTGACAAGAACTCAAAGTGTGTAAAGTAACTTTCAAAATAACTTGTTCCCGTAAAAGGCTCCGGTAACAGCTTTTTGAGGAGTGCCACGCCATCGGTGTTTTATTTTAAAGCTGCTGTTTTTCAAATTACTCCAATTTATTATGTTCGAAACTCGAACTACTTTTTGACACTCTAAATCAGCAGCATTTGAATTTTATTGACACTGTATTTTTTCCTGGAAAAATTCAAAAAACTCAAGCTTCAGTGATGTATTCTAAGTCAAGCTATGTCAAGTTCAAATTTGCTGAATTTTGAACGCTATTTTTTTAATCAAAAAAACATGTACGAACCGATTTGCGATGTTTGAAATTTTAGTGAGTACTCACTTGAAATTTCGAAGATGGCAGTGTTTCTCGTCGAATCCCGACACCAGTTAAAATTTCTCATTCGGGTCGTGATGTTAAGACGTCAGACTTGTGTCGAAAATTGATTTTCAAACAAAAAATAGATTTCTTTTAGAATTCAGTACAACGCTCAATATTATTGGGTGGTGGTTTTCTGTTTATTTTTGATCTTTTTCGCCACTATAGTAAGCGCCCGTGCGAAATACCCTATGTCCTTGGCTAATTGAGCGTGGTACTTGGTCAAAATGCAAAGTTTAAAGTTAAATTGTTAATAAGATTTTGGTGAAGAAAAGTTGGTTTAATTAGACTAGATTTAATAGAGTGGTTAGCTCTGATGGAAGTTGGGTGTTCAATAAATGAATTTATTCCTCGCTTTGGTAATTTATTCCTCGGCACCCAATATCAATTCTATCATCATGGTAAATTAACTAAGTCAACAAAGATATGTCAGTTTTGTCGATTTCGCTCGAAGCCCGAGCTTTGTGTAATCACAGGTCTATTTTCTTTTTGGACACCTATCAACCTTGTGTCAGCCATAAATCAAGTAATAAATCAAATTTTAAACTAAATCTTTAACTTTGAAACCCAAGGTTTTTAGTTAATTTTTTTTTGTATACGTGTGACACTCACACTGTTCTGTATTTTTATAAACGATCCTACCGATGTGCTTTTCTTTGCAGAACAATTCCTTTTTGTTGATAATCTGAAGTTATTGTCCTTCGGAAAAACTTTTTAGAATTGCCAGGTTGACCTGCATGCGGTAGATAAAGGGGTATTGCGAAATAAAATGGATCTTGCAATGGAGAAGTGTTCTCAGATAACGTTCCAAGGCCTCTGGAATCAAATGAAGCTCTTTGGCGGGAAACTCGATAGTAAACAAGCTATCAAAGACTCTGTGTCACTGTGCTAAAAAAAACTTTCTTGGAGACTTTATGTTGACACAAGAATTTATAAGGGGAACCAAGTCATTTATATGTTGAGGAGAAATATGCTTGTGAAAGTCAGAATGAGCGTAAAATTGGTTCTTTATAAATCACTCGTTCTTCCGGTTCTGCTGTGCGGCTTTAACTGTGTCGCCGTCACGCAGAGATCTCAGTGAACTCGAATTATTTCAAAGAAAGGTAATGAAATGGATCACCGGAAAGAGAGAACTGCAATATCTCAACCAATTAAGAATATTCTTCCACTGCCCATAATTCTTCAACTTTCTGACGTATTGCTATTCGTGAAGCTTGTAAAAGCTGATAACTGCGATTTGTTCTGCCAAAGACTCTGGACGAGGAGAGTCGACCGCACGAGATTTTCAAATTGCCGAAGAGACGAACTGAGAGAGTACGAAACGAATTTGTGTTTAGAACGTACCGATTCATCAATCGATTAGCCAAGTACACAGACGTTTGCCAGTCTACAGGACTAAAAAGTTGAATTCTCGAGATCATGTGGAGATTTGTCAATGAAACTTTTTGTGAAACAAACATCTGCACGTGGGAAATCGGCTGCGAGTGCTCAACGTGTAGAAACAACCGGACAATGTTTAGTTAAGACGACAGGGACCAGGTCCCCACAGCCTTAGCTGAAAATCCCCAACAACACGCGACGATGAGGTGGTGGCTTCTCGAATGCACTCAAAAAGTTGCGTCGAGAAACTACTGTGTTGAGCCTAGCATGATCGCATTGAAGCCTCCTGGTTTTCTCATGGTAGCTGTATGGGTGGTTGAAAACTTTGACGTCGACGAATGTTTTTCCAAGTCTTCAAAATCAAAAATTCTCCAATATCCAGTCTGTACTCATCAGTTGAGGTTGCGTTAAGGTTTCCCCTGCAATGGCTGAAGATGGGGCTGAGCATAAACATCATAATAAACTTACCGAGGAGTTTGGTAAAGCTTTTCCTTATCGCTTCATTGTACTGAGTAAACCCAGCTCTTGGGCAGTGAAGTTCATGTGCAACTTTAATTGTTCAGTCCGCAGGCAGAAGCTACTGTTGAGTGCTTTATTCTTCACACAAAACAAACGCATAAACAGTCATGGAATTCTGATAGATTAAAGTTTTTTTTAGATCAACGAAGTCTTTAATTGACAAAATTAAACAAACAAAATGCAACTTTAAATTGCAATCTGCCTGTTTTTGAAATTCATTTTGGTCACCTTTTTGTTTACCGTTTAATTTGATGTTTGGCTATTTTCGTTTGCTTCCACCTCCCAGCTTTATGGGTTCATTTTTTTTAATCTGCAAACATGTAAATTAAACTAACCACTTGGTTAATGTTACATGTTAGAAATTTATTAATCAAACATTATTTTTTTTCTAATTTATAACAAACTAAGGTTCGGTTTTCGTAAAATAATTTAATAAAAAATATGTTTAAATCCTGCAACCCTTCTGTCTATTGGAACTCTTTCGTGTCGTTTAAGCATTTCCGCTGTAACTTTTTGTTTAAAAGACGCTAGACGCACCCCTAGACGCACGTGCCATATTTAAACATAAGGATATACTATGTAATGAGACGTGCTCTGCAACTGGGGGTAGAACGCATTGAGGGCACAAGAGAAGGGCATAACCCTCGTTTCTAATAGCCGCGAAGCGATAGCTGAGGCTATTATTGGCTTTCTCTTGGTTTTTTATTTCATCGTCACGATTTTTGTTACGACCATATGACGTCACAATCACTTCAAATCTGCTTCTTGTTCATTCGTTCATGCAGTTTCAACTGAGTTATGTGTGTGACTTCATTGATCAATCTTTTTGAATTGGTTTTTTAAATAGCAATCGATACATAATTAATTTTAATTCAGAAACAGTGATAATCTGTATACTTTTCAGATATAACGGCCGGTTTTCCGTAAGCTGCTGTTATTTGAGTCCTACGTGCAATCTGTTCAATTTGATAATGCTTCTATCGATTGAAGACATTAATTTGCTTTGTGAAATCAACAAATTTTTGTGCAGTAAAACAGCTTTCACGCGGGACTAATGTTACTGCTGCTTGCGGAAAACTGGCCAAGTTATCTGAATTTTCTCTGCAATAATGCATGTCTTTGTTTGTAAATTCAGATCTATTAAGCTTCTATTGTTTAAGCGTCCAATGAAACATTCGAATTTATGTTGAGTCTAATTGACTAAAAATACAGTGAAAGGTTGCATTTGTCAATGGGTGTATATTGACAGTTTATTTAATTTTTTTGTTTTCTTCCTGATACACTCATTAGCAAAAGTCAACTGCCAATTAACAAAGTTTCATACTAATCGGCCTGTTTCTGACGTGCCTTTTAAGTAAAATTTTGAATTCATTTGGCTGCAATTTCATTTGAATACATTGAATGTCGATGGAATTTTAACTATAGTAAATAAAAAGCTGACAAAAGTACTGACAGAGAAGTTTGCGTTCCACGTGAAATCTCTCCAATTAGAGCATTCCTACATTGTTTGAAGCAAGTTCGTCCAATGCGAATTGAAGAAATAATATGATAGCGCCGGACAGATTTCACATCGGAAACCTGGCTAACTTCTATCTGGATTGTGTCTCTCACATTTCTAGAGTTTAAAACAACAAGACGGCTCGTGCACTAATACAAACACCAACGCCAATTTTGTTTGGCATCTGATCTGTACTCAAGGTTCGTTACCGTTTTTTTGTCCGAATTGTTTTTCCTGGTTATAGACTAGTCAAACTAATTATGACCTAGTTAGACTTTTGAGGCAATTGCATCGGTAACAATAAAATTGACATTAAATTTGAAATGAACTTTTTGAAGTTTTTCGGAATATTTTGTCAATCTGGACGTTTATTGAGCATAAGGTGACAATTAATTTTCCAAAATTTTGCGGAGGAGATTGCTGTGTGAGTCTTATAAACACGCAGTTCCAATATTAGAAGTTTTTCAAGCCGCAATTTGCGGCAAATACTAAGTGATTTTTCTAATTTTGTCATGATTTCTGATAGTTTTTGCACTGTGTCTCTATTTGTGTCTTACCTGTAGCGGGACTAACGCTCTCACACCAACTTTCTTCTCTACCTCTGGCGCTCTCACACCTCAGGCTCCCACACACAGATACAAACACTGACACCAAAAAAAATCAGGTTCATTTTTTTGGCATCCCATCTCTGATCGTTACTTAAAGCTTGCTTCCGTTTATTCAAATCCTGACGTTTTTTCTGGAAAACTGGATGAGGCAATTGTATTGATAATCGTAAAATTGATACTAAATTTGAAATGATTTTTATGAAGTGTTTCGAATTTTTGATGTCTTTAGAATAATGGGGCCGAATTGGTTTTTAAGATCTCGCAGATGTGCCACCAGCTAGATGAAATAAGCACAAATTTGGTTCAGAATATGTTTTGAACCGGGGTGGTGGTAAATGCTTTGTGGTAAATCTAAAGTAACCTTCCTAATTTTTTAAAGTTTTTGCACTCCGCCTGTAATGGTGTCTAAAACGTAGAGGAACGTTCAAAGTTGTCCTTAAAGGCTTATATTCGGTATCGGTCGGTAATCCGTAAAAGATTAGTTTAAAGAGGACAGTTTCCAATATACAGAAGTGATAAATAATTTCTATGAACACTTCGCTTTAATTTTTGCATCTGGCAGTCTATAAACTATCTAGCTCTCAATTTTTTATGTATTGCATTATTCCTGAGTCGACTAGTTCGAATGATTTGCTCTGACAAAATACTGAGTACAAAAGAAAAAGATAAGGATTTTCAACTTTTCTTCTCAATAATGAATTCGGTTGATTTGATTTCCCTTTCATGGTCCCGGTCTTCAATGTGCGTACGTCTGCAAGGTTTAAAAAATACTGAATTGGTTAGTTTTGAAGAAAATAGAATGATTGGCTTCAAAAACAGTTCGTTAGTATTATCCGGAAGCAACATGTATGGGGAAACTTACTTGAACTCTTTGAACCAATAAATAAGCTTTTTTTCGCAGACAACGAAAAATCTTTGACACATTGAACAAGGAAAAGTGTAGCACAGTTTTAAAGACACACACACAGAGAAAAATCAAAGCAATTGTGTTGCTGAGTTTAATTTTGACACTAATCTTTGAAATGTAACCTTTTGAAGTCTTTCAAATATTTTTTTTCAACTTTGATATTTTATGAGCATAATGAGGACTATTATTATTTTTAAATCTGGATTCGTTTGATGAGGACGCGTCATCAGCAGGATTTATAAAATCACAGTTTTTGACTTAATTAAGGTCGCATATTGTTGCAGAAAATAAGTAATTTATCTAATTTTGTCATTTCTGAAGTTTTTGTACTCTGCCTTTATTTATTTAACTTTTAAAGGAAGCAACCCTCTCACACCCCGCTTGCACATAAACTCTTCTCTCTGGTATTCCCCTACACATATAACAATCACTTACACATGCACATACATATATACACCCACCTAAGCGGCCATACACACAAACGCACAAATACAAACACCGACGCCAATTTTTTTGGTATCTGATCTTTACTCAAGGTTCCATGCCGCGTTTTCAGCCCGAATAATTTTCCTGAAAAACTACGTATGAAATCTTGAGGTAATTGTAAAATTGACACTTAATTTGAACTTAACCTTTTGAAGCTTTTCGAAATAAATTGTCCTTTTTGATGCTTCATGAGCATAATCGGCCAAATGGGATTTTAAGATCTCGCAGATCTTCCACGAGCTATAGAAAATAAACACAAATTTGTTTTAGAATGTTTTTGAGGCAATTTTGAAGCGATTTGTGGCAAATATGAAGTAACTTTTCTAATGTGTTTTTATTTCTAACTTTTGCTCTGCCTCTAATTGTATTTAACAGGCAGAAGAACGTTTAAAGCTGTCCTCAAAAGAATCATTTTTAGTACCGCCTGTAAATTTTAGTTTTTACGTTTCGAGCCTATCATTCTTTTCAGTTTTTTTATGGGGAGTTTCACAATGAATATATTATTTAGTTTTTTAGTTTACAGAAAAGCACAAAGACTGGAAAAGGTTAGCTCGAAGAGGAAAATTTCAATATACAGCGAAATGAAAAAAAAATGTAATTTTTAAAATACATTCTAGTAAATTTTTCACTCTGACAAACGCTAATTATCTAACTCTGGAATTTCTCTGTATTGTATTATGCTAGAGTAGACTAGTTCGAATGATCTGATCTGACAATATAATGAGTGCAAATAAAAGAGATTAGAAAGGATTTTTTTCCTCAACAATGACTTTGATTGATTTGATGTCCATTTTATGAACCCGGTTTTTTTCACCTCGGCAAGGTTTCAAAAATACTGAAACGGTTAGTTTTGAAGAGATTGGAATCATTCGTTTCCAAAGCAACTGGAGACTTTCGGTACAGACGACAGCTGGACTGAAAGATTTTTAAATGAAACTTTGACAAAATTTTAAATAATTGATATTTGGTCAGATTGAATAAATTTTCTATTTTTTAGGCTTGAAACTGTAAGGAATTACTCTTGACAACTTTCATCTAACCTTATTAATGTTACTATGAATTCTTTACGTTTATTTTGTTAAAGTTCAACATGATCTGTGACCCCCTTAAATTCTGTTTAATTTATCTTTAAATATGTTACGTTGCATGGTTATTTCAGGTTTTATGATATCCTCAAAACTTCAGCACCATGAATTTGGTATCTGCTGTTCGCAATTATGTTGGGAAGATGATAGACGATTCCGGCGTTGGTGTCATGAAAATTTTGTTGATGGACAAGGAAACCATTTCTGTGGTTAGTATGGTCTACGCGCAGTCTGAACTCTTGCAAAGAGAGGTATATCTCTTCGAACTACTGAATAATTTTAACCGAGAGCCTATGCGACATTTGAAATGCATTTGCTTCATCCGTCCAACTCGTGAAAATATTGAGAATTTGTGCAATGAATTGAGAAATCCAAATTACAACCTGTACTTCATTTATTTCACCAATGTAATTGACAAAGACAGTCTTAAGCTTTTGGCGGAAGCTGACGAACATGAAGTTGTTCGCGAAGTGCAAGAAGTTTTCGCGGACTTCCTTTGTATGGCTCGCCATGTGTTCTCGTTTAACATGATTGGGTGCTCAAGGAAAAACCGATGGAAAGCTGATCTTCTACATCGATGTACATCAGGTTTGACTTCGCTTCTTTTAGCATTGAAGAGATGTCCAGTTATACGCTTCCAGGCTAGCTCTGAGATGGCAGATGAACTTGCAAAACATGTGGGAAATTTGATATCGAAAGAAGCTGCTCTTTTTGATTTCCGGCACACTGACGTGGCCCCTTTACTGCTCATTTTGGACAGGAGATTTGATCCAATCACACCTCTGCTCAACCAGTGGACTTATCAAGCGATGGTGCACGAGTTGATTGGAATACATAACAATCGCGTGAATCTGTCCTCTGTTCCAAACACGACGGATGAATTGAAGGAAGTGGTTTTGTCTGCTGAACAGGATGAATTTTATAGCAAGTGTATGTTCATGAACTTTGGCGAGATAGGCAGCCAAATCAAAGAACTGATGGAGAACTATCAGAAAACAGCTCAAAGCCACCAAAAGATTGAATCCATCTCAGACATGAAAGCGTTTATCGAAAATTACCCATCATTCAAGAAGATGTCGGGAACTGTGGCTAAGCACATTACTTTGGTTGGTGAGCTTTCAAGGTTGGTGCAGGTCAACAATCTGCTTGAGGTATCTGAAGTTGAACAAGAACTAGCATGTCATTCAAATCATTCCGAGGCATTACAACATGTTCGCAAACTGATAACGAATGACTCTGTTACCGACCTAGATGCTACTAGATTGGTAATGCTGTATACCCTTAAATACGAAAGACATTCCAGCAACGATATTCCGGGACTTATTGAGCTCCTGAGTCGACGCAATGTTCCCGAAGAGTTTAGGCGAGTTGCAGCTAGCGTTTTGACATACAGTAATGCTAGCATCAATGGCGTGCATCATCAATCTCTTTCTGAAAGCCCAATAGCCGCAACCCGGAGACTATTAAAAGGACTGAAAGGTGTCGAAAACATCTTCACCCAGCATCAACCAATGTTGAAAGAAATTCTGGACAATTTGCTACGAGGCAAACTGAAGGAGGCGTCATACCCGTACAACGGCAATAACCCTGTGCGAGTGGACCGTGTTAGAGATGTGATAGTGTTTGTTGTTGGAGGGGTCACGTATGAAGAGGCAAATACAGTTCACAGTCTGAATCTAGCAAACCCGGACGTCAGAATCATACTTGGATCAACTAACATTCACAACACCAAATCATTTTTTGAAGAGATTGCTGCATCTGTCAGTGAAGGAAATGCTTACGATGTGTCAAAATTCAGAGACAATGAAAAGTTTACATGAGATATTGTTTCTGAGAAGAAAAAATATATATAAAAAATTGCTTATTAGGTGTACAGAATTACGTGTAAATTAATCTAATAAATTTAATTCTGCTTTGATAAAGTTTTCAGAAGGTACATTGGATGCAATGCAGTTTAGTAAGAACTCTGGAAAGGTTTCACGGCGTCTGTGCTCATGCCAAAGTGACTTCTTTATGCTCAACTGTAAGATGTTGTGATTATTATTACAAATGTGGTTATTAATTGCTCCCTAAAAATTTTTTGCTAAGCATTTTTTGCCTTGTTGGCCGAAACGTGATGAGGTTTTGACACCCGAAGGCTTTAAGCAGCAGTTTTTGAATTTCTACTTCTTTGTACCCTATGTTTAGAACCCTGCGTGACTTAATCCCAAAATTATTCATCACAAGGCATTCCCCACAATTTTAATGGCCAATTTTTGTTTCGAAATTAACAATTAACGCAAGCAAACGTTTAAAATATTGACGTGTTCTTGGGCGACTTAATAAAACTTGTTGGTTTGAATTTGAAACTCAAAATCAATACGCATTTTTGAATTGCACTTTAATCTAACTGGGGAAAATTTGATGGAATTGACCTCTGTTATGGTGTCACTTGAATTTCAAATGTGTTTTCTATGATCAATTCTGTCACTTGTTTAACTCAATAACTGCTACTATGTGTCAATGACTATTTCAAAGTAAAATGATCCCCATCAAGCTTAAAAAATCAAAGAATGTAGCTCCCTACGAGTTGTTAAAACTTAGCAAAATAGAAGGGGTTTCTGAAGTTAATTTTTTGTGCTATATCTACAAATGAAAAAAATGGCAGCCATAATTTCTAAACAATTGAGATGCTTATAGGTATTGAGATTATTTAACAGCAATTCAGCCAAAAGAAGTTGTGTCATCAAGTGAACAACTGTAATGATTAATTGCTCTCGAACGAAGCTCAAAGCAGTTTTTGCAAACGTGTCTTTTTTGTGCCAAGTTTTTGCCTGACCGTTTTTCGCTTTGTTGGAGAGCATTTGTTGACTTCTTCGAGTTTTTTCACGCCTCAGTTCTTCATTTATTAGTGATCTAAGTTGCTCTCATTCTGAAATAAAGTTTGTTGCTAATGTAAAAACGATTGTGCGCAAAAGACAAAGCTTAAGTGGTAAAGATATCAGACTGACATCCTGAAGGTCCATGGTTCGAACGGGTTTGTTTTTTGCAGACCAAAATATTTCTAATCCAGGCACCCTAAAAATTATATTGCTCAGCCTGTTAATCGGGATTAGTAATCCGCCGTTAGTCCGTTTATGTTTATTTAGAGCCAAATTTTTCTTGCCTCATATCCCAGATTAAGGTATTTTGTTTGTTCATTTTGACACAAACACTAAAACAAAACAATAGTCGTGACTGTATCCTTTTGGAGGAAGCAGCCCGCCGCTGCAGCTTACAGATTTCGAGAAAGCGTCATAAGTAAAATACCTTAATTTGATCTTTTCAAATGACAAATAAGTTCGCTAATTTTTGTAACATTCTGGATTCCGTTTTCCTTCAATTTTATTCACAGAAAATGCAAATTGATGGAATGTAATTGTAAACTCAAGTTGGCAAGAGTACTTACAGAAAATCAGATAAAAAATCCAGTTTGCCATGATATTTTTTCAATTCACAACGCAAAAAGCAAAAACGTGCTTCAATGATTTAGGGATGCTCAGATTTGGACAGATTTTACATGGAACTCAACGTACAGCCATTTACGCAAACCTTTATCTGATTTTTCTGTCAGCGCTTTTGTCACTTTCTTAAAGTTTACATCAATTAAAATCCGGTTTACAGTTCATTCATTTAAAATTACAGCAAACACGGTTCGGAATGCTCAACAATAACCGGCTGAATAAAATTTAATTTTGCTATTCGATCGTTTTGTACTTTTGCTAATTAAAGTATCAGGAAGAGAACAATGAAAACTAGGACAAACTATTGATTCATTGACGAAAAAACGACCAAAATGCAACTTTACGTGTAAACTTCCTGTTTTTGAAGTCTATTTTAGTCAGCATACTTTCGTCTGTTTCCTTTGTTCAGAAACACCGACAGTTAGAGAAGTTCCTCCGTGAAGCCATCAAGAAAAAACGCAGTGAAGGTCGGAAACCATTATATTAAGTTCTATTATTTTTTTGTCATAGCAAATGCTGATTGGTGTTAGTACCAATCTTTTCACCCTTAACCTCCTGAGAGAAGTAGTATTACTTCTTTTTTGCTTTTCTTGTTAAATACCGTTCCGGGTCATGATAATCAATCGCGGCACGGGAATACGTCTCTAATGTTTAACTGGTAAAAACGTCAAATGCTAATTGACATAAGTAATAATCGCATTAGCTTCCTTCAATGACGATTAAGCTCAGCCACCTATTGAAAAAAAGCGCCTATTGTTTGAATTCTGCGCTTATTTTTCATTTATTTGTGCTGCCCTAGCCTTGTATCAATTCACTTGGAGGTCATGATCATCAATTTTGAAGTGATCTACCGGCTTTCACTCTCTCGTTATCTTGATGATATCAGCAAAATAAAAATTAAAGATCAATAATTCTAACTAATTTCCTGTTAGTGAGACGAAGTCGATTTCAAAGACTTACTTATGGGTGTAATTCTATAAGAAAATCTAATTTTTACCGCTCAGAGAAAAAGATTGAGTGTTGTTTTATTCAATTTGAGGTGCTACAGGTTTTTCCCGCTGAGTGGGCTGTAATGGAAAGGTCTGATCTGGCCAAATAGGAGACCTGGATTGATCAGTTTTTTTCTGATTTATAGTTAATAAATATTCTACAGCAGAAGTCTTTGTTAATGGCTGTTGAACGACTTGTAGCAATTGTTTTAGTGTTTGTTTCTATGCAAAAATTTGCTTGATTGCGTTTGATTGCGCGCGTGTATTTCTGCACCTAATTTCTTAAGTTTTACAAAACGCGCTCCAATAGGTTTTAATAGCCGCCGAAGCTGGCTATTATTTCGGTGCTTATTTTTTAACAATCAGAGATCATCCATGAAGTGGTTAAGAGCCCCAGAGGATTGCTGTCCATGGCCATGCCTCTCATCCGTTGTGGGATGTAATCTGGAAACCGTGGGCAGGTTATCGTGATGAGGAGCGCCCACCGGCCCGACAGGGACGATCTATAATAGCACTATCTGTGAAGTTTTCGGCTTACTTCGCCTTTTCACAATTCGGCTCCTTTGCCTATCGGCTGTGTTGGCCGCTGCCGTTGTTTAGTTTGGTGGCTGTCAAGCAAGCCGATAGGTAAGCACACCGAATTTTGAGGGCAAATAAGCCAAAAACTTGGGATACCTGTATTTTAAGTTGACCCTGGGGTCCGATGGGTTTCCGGATTACATCCCACCGACGATGAGGCATGGACAGTGGTCCGCTGAGGCCCGTAGTTGTCAAAAAATTGACGTATTTTTGTTTCTTTGGTGCATAGGAATACATTATATGTTGTAATAATATGCGCAGTATTGATTGTAACGGTTAAAAATGTATTTTTTGATAGATTACAACTTTCGGCTTGCTCTTATGTGCGCTTACTTTTACTTCGGCTTACTTTGCGTTCACCGTTTAGTTTGTGAAACCTGTCTTTATCTCGATTAATACGAAATTTGTGCTTTTTGTTAATGCTGTTTGATCTTGGTTTGATGGTGGATTGAAACGAGACCGATAGCCCGAGCAAAGCCATTGTTAAAAAATGTCGAAAAGTAGTTGTCTTATGTGCTTAATTAGGTAATTTTTGTGTCAAGATTTTTTATTGTTCCGACCCCACTGGGGGGGGGGGGGGGAACTATAAACTCAAATGGGTTTTTTGTTCAGAACATTTTGGCGGATCGATATATTCATCGTAGAGAAATGTGAGTGGTATCATTAAAAAGAGTAGAATTCGAAATTAAAGATTTTTTGAATTTCGTTTTTTTTTCGTGGAGTTATCGAGGTTTAAATTTCGCGTGAACACTGGATATTTGGTTCACTTTTAGCGTAATTTTTGTTCGAATTAACATTTCTTTCTATAAAAAGTTTAATTCAAATTTAACTTTCATGCTACAAAATGCATCAATTTTGTGTTCCTAATAGACGAAAGGCGATTAAAAAGACTAGTCCTGGTCTCATAAGGAAATATACTATAAAAAATCGATTTCTATTTGAGAGCTGTTTTTAGAAAAACTTTTATATTTTTTGTTTTAAGTCACTAAGAGAATAATCATCTTTCATATCGAGGTTCGGTTAATGCAAACCTAATTTACATTCCATTGATGCCCCTTGAACAGAAAATTAGCTTCAAGGAGTGGCTCATATTTTTTGGCTTTGACTCTGAGTGTTCGTAATTTTTAATGAAATTTTGATTTTTTTAGTTTACTGAATTTTTGAAGTCCAAAGCCATAGACAAGTTGATTATAATTGCAATAGTCTTCCTATTGAGCTTAAGTGAATCTATCTAGTGCTTTGAGTGGATAGCTAATGGACACCTTAAAAAACAATTTTTGGAAATTTTTTTGAACGTTAGATCTTAAAACTATTTTTTGCGAACTCCAAGTCTTTCGCAGTAAGTCATCTGCTTTGTTGTTGGCTTCGTTATGACTTCGATGCGACGAGTTTTCATATATTTTTATTAGTTTCTGGATAATTTTTTATTAATTTTGCTTCCTTATGGAATCTTATCACATCCTAATTTTGATAGAGCCCATTGGCTCAGAGAAGACGTCAACTGAATTATGGATAAAGTTTTCAGAGAAAAGCTCGTGGATTAAATGGCTTCAACCTTTTTTTCTGGCACTTTTCTAATGAATTTTTGGTTTTTACCTGTATTTATTTTCATTGTCATAAGACTTATTCTGATGTCCTATTGATGGCTGGTCAACAACAAACAGCATTTTTGTCCCATCCAGGCATAACATAGCGTAATTTTTGACTTCCGTTGAAATTTATTGATTTTACTGTCGTTGACACTACGGTTTTCCTCAAAGATTTCGTGGCTTTAAATTATTTCATATTTGTTGATTTTTTGAAGACTTATAGTTAATTAACGAGAAATCCTATTGTTGTTAAAAAATTATTTGCAAATCGAAACGTTTGTACTTAATAATTCATTTTTTAGTGCATTCGACACTTCTGTCTCATTTTTAAAAATCTCCTTTTTTTGCTGTTCTTTATTCATTATGTAGTCGTAAAATGCTGAGGTCCCATAAGCCTCTAATTGAGGATTGCGTAAATGATATTACTTTATTCAGTCAGTTCATAGCGAGTGCTCTCAAATTTTGATATTATTCCTTTTAATATTTTTCTGGTTTTTTGTTGCTTGTATTGTTCTTTGTTTAGTTTTTGTAAAAACAGAGCACAAGTATTTTCAAATCAAGCCCCAGTGAACATATCAAATCGTTAAGTATAATTTTGCTCAATTAGTGTGTGTAAATAACAACTGAAATAAAGAATATTTAGATAATAGGTAATGATTTTAATGGCCTCAATAGTTTGTTGTCGCAGATTGTTTGTAATTTCTTGAGCTTTTCTACATATTTAGTCCTTTTCAATGGCCCAGTCTAACCAAAGGCTGGTCCTTTCAGTTTTGCAATGACTTTATAGTAAATTTATCTAGAACTATTTTGTGAAAAGCTAATGATTTTTCAGACGTTTGAAATTATTTGGTTTAAAAAATGTTGATAGATTTTTGAATTTCGCCTCTTTATTTTTTCTTTTTACTTGATTTAAGGAAAAGTCTAGTCTCATTAAGGAAAAGTCCCATCTGCTGTATAGTACAAATAAATGTGCAGTTAAGGTTTTATCAGATTGCGTTTTGACGTTGTCTACTGGGTGCTTTTACGTTTAGATATTGTTTTTGCCGTTAATTTTTTTGTTTTGCTGATTTTGTTTGCTTGTTTTTTCCTCGGAGCCTTTGTATCGGCAGATCTTGCGAGCGCTCTAATGACGAATGGCATTATATAATTCAGTTAGTAGTTTGAGTGTTA
Source organism: Convolutriloba macropyga (assembly GCF_964194025.1). NCBI lineage: Eukaryota > Metazoa > Xenacoelomorpha > Acoela > Convolutidae > Convolutriloba > Convolutriloba macropyga. The sequence goes on from NC_134469.1 coordinate 43,037,335, forward strand.
AACGATTTTTAAAGCTCAAACTTCTATTTTTGTTTATCTCTTCATTTCGTTGACAATTAAGTCAAAAATGTTTAGAACTTTATCCTGCCAAACCTGTAGAATGCTGTCAAAAACTTTATATTGAAAAATGGGTCTTAAAAAAATTGCTGAACTTGGCGTGTTTCAATTAATCTATGGGGCCAACTTCCGATTTGAGTGAGTTGTTCTTTATCGAAAGGTTGTAAATGAAATGCATCCACTCACAATAGAGATGCAAGAACGGAAAAGACTCGTTTGAACAATGGTCATGCCCTGTTGGTTAGTGCTTTCTTAAAATCTTTAAGCGGAAATTGAATTAAAATCAGAGTTGCAAGATTTGAAAGAAATTCAGAATGGAGGAGCTGAATTGGTGTTATCCAGTAGCTATAGAGGTATCATTTCTTTTCTAATAAGCATCACTTCCGACGTTCAACGCTAAATAAAGCTTTGTAAGTTAACGTGTCCCTCAGAAAAATAAGCGGTTATCAGTCTTGTTGGTGAAGATGCATCCAATGGGGCTGTTACTGGGTGGAGTTGGTGTCTGTATCAACTGTAGGGTTGGATCTCTGCACTAGGAAACCTCTTATCACTCCTTCCCTTTTGCCCATTCTTTCAGATGGAAACAAGTTTGAGTGTAGTTGAGCCAAAAATGATGCTGCCGCTGAAACAATTACACCATTCTGTTACATCTTGAATTTTATTTCAGTAGTTTTGATAGAATTAAAACAAAAATACCTTTTGTACATTCTTTCCTGAAAAGATATAAAATTTCCGAGCAATAGTAAACGTGAATTGTTGGTGCATGACTTTTCATTTGAAGCTGTTTCAAAGTAACTGTATAAGTGGTGTAATAGATACAACAAAACGAAGGCAAACAGAGCACTTTCGTTAACTAGAGGAAATGCGTTCTTTTTGTGCTCCATTAGATTTGAGTTTAACTCATTTTGAAGCTTGAAAAAATGTTTATAAAAATAAATTAGCTTAAAGCTTTTTTGTATCTAAATTATTGGGTGAAGTTTGCCTGATCCCGAAAATTCTAAAGCCAATTTTTGAACTGGGATATTCTGAAAGTTTTCTGATTGTCCCCCTTTCGTACCTAGTAAAGAATCACCAGCTTTCTGTGCTATCTTTACAACAATATTACTTGGCCTACTTAGTTTTGATAGGCTGATATCAGTTTAAGCGCGACTGCAGACCGGTGTTCACGGCCATGCTTTTCATGCGCTGCGGGATGTAATCCGGAACTGCAGGGAAGCGCGCCCACTGAAAGGAAAAACGAACGTAGATGAAATAATTAAATTAAATAGTCCACACCTTGGCTGAGAATGACTTTGCGTATTTTCCTTAACTTTAGTTGAACGAAAACCACAAGTGTTGAAAGTGAAATAAGGTCCTCTCAAATTTAGATATACCTCTGCGTGATTATGCGACCTAATTCTAGTTGCCCTCATGACGATATAAAGGGAGTTGCATTGAACTATGGATGACTATGAAATGACAGAGTAAATTTTTTACCGCAGTAGAGTGGTACTCTTCATTTTTCTCTAAACAGATACCTCTTATACCTTGTTATTTTCTATGCTTAAAGCAGATTTCACTTATGCATGTCTTTGGAAAATAAGTTTTGTTGCCTAACGTTGGTATTTTTTACCCCTGAACATCTTTCACTTTGGAGTACTTCTTTTGCTCTCAAAGTTCTATATCATTGCTCTGGATGAGACTTAAGCTAATTTGCTTTTTTAAATGTTGATAAAAGGATCGTCGTATTGATTGTTTCGTTTTGCCATTTAAACTCCAATTTTTGTTCTATAGTTGAGTTTTATTTTCGGTAATTTAATTATTGTGATGTTCTCCATCTTCTATTGCTTTTCAGGTGAGACTGTAAGGTCCTAAAAGTTTATTCAGTCTCATGTATCATGTTAGAATAGTTTTTCACACTCAATTTTTGAGAGAAAAAGGCAGGTTGTTTCATTTAATGGTGGTCCAATTTAAATTTTTCACAAATCTTAAACAAGGATTTAGTATTGTTATTCGTTATTCATAGAATGACAAGAAACTCAAAATTATGTATGTTCGTCAAACGAACACGCATCTATGAAAGACCTTACAAAAGTAAGGTTTGACGAAGGCAGTTTGAGCACGTTTCTGATGAAATTTGGTCTTGTTTTCCTTCGCGATCGCCGTTCAAAAATTTTCCTATTATAAACACAATCAAGACAGTTTCATTATTGATTGCTATATTGCAAATTCATTTACATGTATTTTTTTTCGTTAGCCTGGATTCTCCAGTTTTTTGACCGATCACTATCTGATTATACTGCTGTTCCGTACATTAGATACTTAAACGACGGGGTTAATCGCGGGACCACATGTATAACTTGAGAATTCAACCCCTAGTTCTACTCTTGGTATATAGTTAAGTATTAAAGAAAATTAATTGTAAATATGAATTAATAAGTGATGCTAAACAGCTTCAAATATGAACCGAGCATGAAGGGATAGAATAGTTAAGTTATTAAGACTGAGTTAGAACTGGTTAGCACAGGTTGATTTATTCTAAGTTAAACTTGTAAATTAGACAGAATTTAAGAGATATTAACTTGTAACTTGGAGAAGTTAAGTTGGACTTACCTTATTTCCAAAATTGTGCTACGTTAATGTTTTCTGACATAGAAGGTTCTAGATGAAGCTAGTCACAAAATATTCTAAGTTGAAAATTATCTCAACTAAGTTGAGATTTATGCAAGGGAACAATACGAGAGTATGATTTAATTCTGAAGTTATTGGGGAGCAAAAAGTGTTGGTGGTTGAGCGTGCAAGCTCATTTTATACTTGTTGACACGTGTCTCTCTAGTATCCTATTGGATAGAGATAAGTGTCGACAGAATTTTTAAGGTTGTTGGTATTTTCAAAGTGGCGTGACAATATCACGTCATGATGTTCTCAGTTCGAGTTATTGATCTTAAAATGGTGGTTTATTCAAAACTAGTTAGCAATTTGTTCAGATGTTAGATTGGACTTTGTCGAAATTAGATTTGTGCTTCACGCACTATAGCTTAAATTCAAACGGTGTTACTGAGTGTAGCACACTTCAGTACGTCCCATCCCGGTCCATAGGTATTAATTCATTACATCAAATTTTCCATGGATGAATAACTTTTTTAGCTTAACAATATAATAATTAAGCATTAAATGTTTGTGAGGTTGATTACTTTTTTAAAGTTCATCGTAGCTTCTTGTTACTGAGTTTTTCTCTTGAAGAAGGGTTGACGATGTCCTGAGATACATAGCTGTACAAAATAGTATGTCCAATATTTTTGGGTGGTCGTCGTAGTAGAGTCATTGCAAAGCTCTTGCAAGATTAATCGATCATGGAAAATACTTCTTAAAAGTTTCATTTCTTAGGAAAATTGGGCTTCAAGTATTCAAAGGGGTTAATATCTCTGACCCCTTCGTTATGTGTTTGAAATACGTATTAGATAAAAAATAATACTTTGGTCCCTCAAAATAAAGTACGATCACATCACGTGATGTAAAATACAGGCTAAATTAATATTTAAAGTTTTGGATTTAGAACGTGAAAAAAATATTTGTGTATTTTTTTTAAATTTTCATTGTTATATATTCTGTTTCGGTTGGAAAATCATCCAGCACTCAGTGTGCATTTGTTTTTATTCCACTGAAAATGTATATGCGGTTAAAAGTTCATACGATTGGGAATTGAGTACAGATTGGATATAATGGAGGCACTTGCAATTAATTGGATTAGGCATCGAAGTTTATGTCCACGTTTTTTTAGATGGAGTTGTTTCTAATTAAAGCTTATGTGTGACGACAAATGCTACGTTAAAAGTGAGGTGTTGGTGTATCACTATTTGCTTGAAAAGAAGAATCCGTGATCAAAATATATTCTTTAGGAGAATTGGGAGGCTGTGTTTTAAAAAAATTCAGTTCTTTTCAGTTCTTTTCGTTGTTCTTTTTCAGAAAATCTTAGCCGTCATTGTAAAACTGTTCGACATAATTGGATCTATTTCTTTAATTTTAGTAGAAGGAGGCAACCATTTGTTGATCTGAATCCGACGTGTCAGTCCGAAACGAATTGCCACTGAATTTCAATATTTAATACTTTTAATAATCTTTTTTATTGAGCTGCAAAAATCTGACAGAAACCTCAAGAAATTATCTTTTTCATGCACAGAATGTTCCGTATTGATTTTTGGTTTGTAAAATTCTCAAAAATTTGCCGGATTTGTTTTTACACATCAGTTAGTATTCAAATACTAATCAATGCGTTTTTGACGTTGTTTAACGGAACTTAGAAGCCATCTTTTTTACGATGGTTGTAATGAACTGTATCCACCTTTACATATTTTACTTCGTTGATCTATCAAACTAATAGCCATTCTTCGGAAGTAGTTATTTGGTATGACGGAATAACAAAATGGCAATCAAATCAACCTTGTTGGTCTTGGTATTTTATGTGCACTCTATGGCCATATTGCTATTATTAAAAAATGGTGGAATATATATGCGAGGCCGCTTTTTCTTCATTCGAGTTTGCACTTTTTGTTTACGCATCGTAGCATAATAGAATTGCCAATACATTACGTTGAGAAACATTTAATAAATGTTCACTGTTTTTTAATCGTTCACTGTTCTTATTATGGGTTTTGAAATTTTTAGAAGTTTTTTAGTTTAATAGGCATCTGATATAGCCAACAGAGAAAAATGTTATAAAACCTTGAAATCGGAAAATCTAAAACAAAATAGGCTAAAAATTTTTAACGGAAAAATGTTTTTACCTGTTTTCCTTTTTCTTTGTTTTCAATGTGGTCGATTTTGGTTGTTCTTAGTTTTTCTCTGCGGTTTTACTTGCCCAAAGGTGAATCCATTTTAACAACTGTTATACTCCTGCTGGACGCGGAAAAAATGGGAAACATTTTCTCCAGAGGACGAAGAAAAGACAAACTAAGTTGAAATACTTCATCTTTTTGCTGGTTTTTCTGGCTTCTTGAACAAACTTTTTTGTGTGCAATCTTGGGATTTTATTTTGCGGACTATTTGATTCAAAAGAGGCAGAAATTGCCCATTTGAAGTTTTAAAAGAGGCAGTATTTGTCCATGTTAAAGATTTCCTTTTTAAATCCCTTCGATTTATCAGGATTAAACAAAAATTTTATAAAGACAAACGTATTGTCAGTTTTGGTTGTAACATACGCTAAATCCACATCGCTTGGTTGATCTCAGACTTGACTCAAATGAAAACTCGCAGAGTTGGCCAAATATTTGACAGTTGAGATCAGAACAACAAAAAATATAGATATTTTATTTTTAACAAATGCTCGTTTTCATTTCGTATTGTTTACTTTTGATGCAACTGACCTAATTTAAGCTCTCACGAGGCTCATAGTTGATTGTTTGTTTGAGTCAACTATAAATTTGAGTCAGTTGCTAGTATCTTTTTGCTTTCATTAAAAATTTAATTTACTGAAATGAGGAGTTAATTCGAACCGTAGAAAATCATAACTCCAGTCTAAATATCTACAATTTCAAGTTATAAATTGTAACCGTGCATCCTATATTTTGATGTGTTTAGTTTCACATGAATAATTGTTAATGACTCGATAAGGGTTATTCAAAAAATACAACAAAAAATAACAGAACGAAATTTTATTTTTCTAGGTTTTTGTACACATTATTTCACTTGCTTTCTTGATTTGGCTTCTGAGAGATAAGCATTGGTCTCATATCAGTTTTAACGGAAATTGTGTAGAAGTTTCAATGATTCTTGATGTCATATTTTCCGTGTAAATATTGGTTCAGTTTAACTTTGAATTAATAACTATAGGATTTATATAACCACATGAAAAAAATAATTTGAACAGACAAAACGATGAAAGTTATCTTTTTCAACACTGCTCCGTTCTCAACGGATGATTTCCTATACATTCCATCATACTTTCTCCAATTGATCCAAAGTTGATTGAAACGGGAAATCTTTTTACTCCTTAACCAACCAGCATGAGTTAATTGATATGCAAAACCGTCACTTTTTCGATTACAAGAATTTAAAAGGTTTTATAGTTTTTCTTCGTTTTGTAACGTAAAAAGAAACGTAAATTGAAACTAACATTTTTGGTTTCCTTTAAACTTTCCAAAATCAAAATTGTGCGAATATAGGACACATGACATTAAAAAAATAGAATTATTTATTTGCCAAAAAGACAAGACTTGACATAATCATTGACTAAAATTTCAGATTGCATTTGTCAACTAAAATTTTTCAACTGGTGTTTTTTTTAACTTGAAATTTCTGTAATTTTTTTCTATTTTATGAATTAATTGATAATGCAATGGGTTTTTCATCTGATAAAATTATAACAATTTTCCGAATGGTTCTTTTCTTCAAAATGAAAGAACTCAAGATTGCTACGGAAAAAATACTTCAGTTTGGGTCGAAAAATGATAGCCAAAATAGTTTTTCATCATGGAACATTCTGTGCTACGCAAAGTCTTGCGCGAGCCGCCGTCTTGTTTATTAAGCACTCATCCCATCATACTATTTTAGCTTTAACTATCTGTAAGGAAATTTTAATTGTTTTTTCACAATATAGCTCGACTTAAAATATGGTGCCCCTCCCCTACCTTCACCCTTATGAACGTAGAAAGTACTACATTTGTTGCATGCGGGAATATGATAATAGTTTGTCTTTTATTAAGTTTTCTTTCCTTTATCAGTCTTTTCTCAATTTGGTGAGACAAAACAAAGGATAATTTAAGATTGAGTTCGTCTCACCTCTTTGGGAATTGAGCTGGTGTGGTACGTAAGAGGAGTAGAAGTTTGAAGTGTCGCCTACAGATCCATACCTCGGTCTGACATTGCTGTTATCACTGTACTCTGCGGCTTGATTGCTCTGGTCCAATTTGGCGTTTCGGATTGGAGGCCAGGCAGCTTGTGTGATGAAAGTTTGGAGCAAAAGGGCTGAGGCAAGGGTGATGAAAAACGTTATTTTAGTTTGGCTCATTTTTTGTTGACAAATGAACTTTTGTTTTTGAGCCATATATAGATTTTATTCCTTCTTCTTTTCTCTTTCACAGATGATGGAAATTTGAATTATGAAAGCAACCAACAATAATTTTAAAATTAATTGAAAATTTGAACAATTTTTGCGGGAAATAATGATTACTCGCTTGATTGAAATTGCTCTGATAAGCAGCGGTCCTTGTGTCCTTTTTTCACAACAAACGAGCGTGCCCAGACAAAGTGTCACGGTTTTTAGGTTCTCAAGTGAAATGTCAAGGAATAAAATCTACACAATTAAGGCCAGAAATCTACTCCGATTTTTCACTGTTCAAGATCAATCAAAATCTCAATTAAAATATTTGTGAAAAATCTTAGAGCACGCTGACTGTTGAACAAAGGCTGTTTAGAGAAATTGAGTTATATTTGTGTTGGTGGTTTGAGAAAGGAGCTAATTGGATAATTGAGCTTTATCGAGCATCCTGTTTCAGGTTTTCTTTCCCCAAAGTTGAGATATTTGTGGGTTTTAATCAATTTAAGTGCATCAATTCAGGCCATAAAGGGTCCCCGTTCCATTTAATTGCCTCAAAGGTTATTCTCTGTCTCTGCGGATGCAGGCCATAAAAAGAGGCTCTAAAAGTTACCTCACATATCTCACTTAAACTAGGAGACTTGTTTGATTTCAATTGATTAAAGCTTAATACTACTGTGAAGTTGATCACTCTTGTGTTTTGAATGAGATTCTGGCTATCAAACTTCGCTACTGAGTCAATGGCCCTCTTATGTAACGATTCAGTAGTCGGGATTTATTATTTGAACTCCTTCAAAAACAAGTTGAATAAGAATAACGAACATGAAGGTGACTTAGATCGCTCTAAACATGTTGGTTGAGAACTTTCAAGGATGAGAACTTTCAACGATGCTTGAAAACATAACTATTTTTGTCTACGGAATATTGAAGTAATTTTTCGCCGTTTCTTGCAGTTTTTGTTAAAAAGATGTACCAAAACTTTCGTCGCTAGATTTTGTCTGATCGGTAGTGCATTATTATCTATGCTTATTTTTCAGAACTCATTATTTATGTCAATATCTTCGAGTAAAACTATCAATAAGAAGCTTGAGGTTCGCTGAATAATTACGTACTGATCTTTCGGGTATGTTAAAAATTTTAAAATGCAGCTGCTTTTCCTTTCTGTTCTCATATAATTTAAACGTTTTGGTTTGTAGCGCATTTTCAAATGACTTTCCCATTTTGGGTCGTTTAAACCTGCCTATTCGCAACATAATGTTCATCCGCGTTTTTTTTGCAAGCACGTCACAGACAACTCAAATGGTCAATTTGATATGGAGAACAACCGAAAATGGTTGAACAATACCGGTGATGTTATCTATGCCCTTGGTAAAAATTGGTTGTTTGTATCATTACAATTTGGAAGTATTCGAGCGATATCTCAATGTGCATTTGTCAAATTTGAAATTTTTTGATAAAGCTAAATGACACTACTTTTTCGGTTGGCTTGATTTTTACTATTCGAAGAGGCGTATTGTTCTATGAGTTATCCTTACTTGAGCATATTTGTTCTTTTCTTTTTTCACCATCGATATTATGCTTCTAGAATTTCAACTTTTGGTGTTTTTTCTCTAGTAAACTAGCTTCGAGAAGCATTTTAACGCTGAACAATGACCTAACTTTTCCTAATCGCGACAAATTGAGTGTTAACGTTTTTTTCAACAAAACAATACATATATGGTTGTATTCGTCACTGTTTGGTTAAAGACATTATTAGCAGTGGCTTCTTTTGAATTGTTAGAATTCTAATTGATTTAAATTTGTTGTTCTAATTAATCGGTGTCCCGTTTTTTTCACCCCTATTCATTTAACCCCGATTTATTCACCCCTGTATCATTTAACCCCTCTATCTTTTAACCCCACTATCATTTCACCCCGATTTTAATCTTTCTATAAAATAAGGATTATTAAGTTAGCAATATAATCATTTGGCCTCTGCTTGTGTTTAATGTGAAAAGGTCAAAAAGGTCATTTTGAGAATTTTCGATCCCTTAAAAGTCCCTCCTCCAAACTATCCAAACTACAGGCCCGCTCCCACCTAGCTACCTACCCCCCCCCCCCCCCCTCCTCTTATTTTTTTCCTAGTTTTATTAGTGAGGTTAATTAAGAGTTTTTGGTTTCTGGTATTACACCGGTTATGTTTTTTTCTTTTTTTACTAAATTCAGTTTGTCCAGAAGTTTGAGCTAAAAGAGAAATCAACAATCTTGACTTAACTCTCTCACAAAATGACTTTTACAAACACTAAAGTAAGTTTGATTGTGGACACCAGCTTCGTCATATTAAAAACGAAAAGGCCAGACTGGGAGGGTTTTGACTTGCGCTTTTGGCTGGGCTTTTTCTGTTCTTGCAAAACAGTTACCCTCATCTCCACCTGTCCGCCTCTTACCGCTTTCTTGCCCCCAAACTATACAATCTCCCAACATCCTCCAATTTTTTTCCGACTTTATTTATCTGTGTGCCTTTTTCTTTTTCACTTTTGATGGAAACTTTTCCTGTATTCAATTTTTTCGGTAGAGATAAAATAAGCCAAGTGGTTTCTTAGTTTTTCGTTCCAAGTTTGAGTTAGTACGATGCTTTGGTTCGTTTCCGGAGTGTTCCGGTTTTGTTTTTCAATTCGTATTCTTTTTTGTTGCGATCATTTGATCACACGCGTACAGGTCAAACAGCGACTTTCTACGGAGATTTTACCACTGCAATTGAGTTTGCGGGTGTGACGTTGTTTGTTAATGTCTTGATATGAGTGTTGGGCTCAATTGCATAGATGACTTACTCAACAAAATGAGTTCTTCACTCACTTATTAAATGTAAATTCAAAATATGTAAATCCGACCTACATTGTTATGAAGCCATTGCTTGAAATACATTGTTGTTTGGAATTTCATATTAAGGATAGAATTCAATCTTAATTGTTCTCAGGAAGCACTTTTTTTGTCTTGAGATCCAGTGGTTTTTTCAACTAAAGTTCTCAACAGTCTACTTCGCGGCAATTGTCCAGTAATCTGACGGCTATGTATCTCGTGATCTTTCATCAAATTTTCAGAATCAAATGTTCTGTTGAGTTTTGTTTCATCTACAATTGTTTTTTTCACAACTAAAAAATGGGTGTTTGTGTCTATATTGGTAGCTTTTGTATTAATAGAAGTTGATTTGTGGTTCTAATACTCACTGTTTTCACGTTTTCTAGTATGCATATGCATCTTGGTCGTTGCTTAACCATTGCGTAATCAATTTCCATACCGCAATCAAGATGGCTCGTGTGAGTGCGCGAAGCTCAAAATGTTAAAACATAAACTTCAAGGTTACATAAACGACCACTAATTTGTCAGAGAAAGTGTTGGCAGTATCCGAGAGCAACTTATATGCATTTAAAAACTGCTTGTACTGTTTGAGCCGAAAAACATGCCCTCTGTTTTCGGCAGATAAAAACGAACACAAAAATGCATACAACGAATACAAACACACATACACCACATTACACAAAAACACATACAAAACCCAACTCCAAAAAGAATAAAAACATTTATTTTTGACAACTAATCTTTCCTCAAGGTTCGTTACGTTCAATCAGGCCTTCCTCGTTTTTTTTCAAAATAAATAGATGTGGCCTAGTTGAGGCAATTGTATAGGTAATTGTGATTTTGGCACTAAACTTTAATGTGCAACTTTTCCATTTTTTTTGAAAAACTTGGTATATTTGATGCCTCATGAGCATAATGAAAATATGAATTTTTTTCATTCATAAAATTCTCGCTGATGTGTTCTTGAGATTTGTAAAACTGCATTCTGGCTTTGGAAAAATTTCAAGAAGCAATATGTAACAAATTATATGTAATTTTTACTCTTTTTTAAATTTTTTGCACTCTGCCTCTGTTTGTTTCTAACTGTTAAAGGAACTAGATCTCTCAGACGAACTTTTCTCTTTCCCTCTCATTCTCTCTTACACACACATTGCTCAGAAACACACTCCCATATATACACAAACATTCAAATAAAAGGCAGACACAGAAAAATATAATTTTTAAATTTTTCTGTTGGTCATTACCCATAGTTTGCATAGTTCTTTTATGGCTTACTTGTTTTATCTGGAAAACCAGGCGTGGACTTCTTCAGGCAATTTTATGAGTATTTGAAAAAATGACACTAAAATTTTATAAATTTCCTTGAAATATTTTGTCATTTTTAAGGTTGCATAAGGACAAGAGACCAATTCGATTTTTTTTCAAAACCTCTTGAATGTGTTAACAGCTAGATTGAATTAACGTAATTTTCGTTTGAACAGAATTGAAACCGCGATATTTAGCAACTATCAATTGATTCTAATTTTTATGATTTCTGACAGTTTTTGCACTGTCTCTGTTTGTGTAAGGGAACGTTAAAAGCTGTCCTTAAAGATTCTTATTTAATTGTTTTGGTGAAAATTGGTTGTCAGTAAGTTTTTCGATTCGAGTTTCTTTTTTTGTAGTATCCTAAAAACATACAAAATTTCTATAATTATGTGAACCTAAAAAAGAACTTTTGTTCTTTCAAAAACTATTTTTTATGTGAAGACTTTCACAATCAATAACCTATTATCTACTTTTTAAGTTTACAGAAATGTTCATAGCCTCGAAAAGATCTATTTGAAAAGCAATTGTATCAACCTGAAGAACATTTGTATCAAGGTCTTCAACCTGGAGATCAGTACAATCACTAACTCTGAAATTCGTCTGTATTGCCTTGTACTACGTGGGCTAGTTTGGACGATCTGCTCTGAAGGCATAATGAATAGAAATAAAAAAAGATTTGAAAAGATGTCCATATTTACATTTCGATAATCAATTTGGTTGATGTGATCTTCAGTCCATAATCGTTCTTTGTCTCCGCGGTTTTACTGCATTGTTAGCTCCGATGAAATAGGAAAACTCGTTTGCAAACGCAAATTTAGAATATAAAAAAGAATACTTTTATTTGCTTTTGGTTTTACATTTTCAAAGTTGATTTTTGCTATCTTTAGAGTTCTAAATTGCCTGAAGTCTTCTATTTTCCAAAAAATCTGCTGTATACAGTGAAACATTGTTCTTGCTATAATTTTTAATCGCCAGAGAGCAGAGAGAGAAAAGAGTTTTTAAACAAATTTTTTATAAGAGAAAACAAATTAATTGATTTTATTTTTGAAGTTTTAGGTCAAAAAGTTAAAATCGTTAATTTTTGGGCTTGAAACCGTAACGAATTAATCCTGACAGTCTAAACTCACTTTAACCTTACTTATTTTATTACAAATTTCTTCGATTGTGTTTTTGTTAAATTTATCTCGATCTCCCGCCGAGCAATTCTCAATTTTTCCTTCAAAATTGTTCCCCCCTTTTTCAAGTTTTGATAATTTTTTTCAATATAGATCAAAACTGGATCCGAAGGCCTACAAAATGTCTTTTCCTTTTTTATCTACGTTGCGTAAGCAAAAAGTGACAGTTTGACTGGAAAAAAGCCAGCCTTGCGTTAATATCCCCCATATTGAAAAAAAGGTGTTGGAACAATAAGCTCTATTTAAGAAAAATTGATATGCTCTATTGAGTTATAGTTGTTCTCCTTGTATGTTTATCCTGATTGTTCACGTTTCGTGTTGTTACAATGGATATATATTAAGAAACTTATTTTACCTTTCTTGCTCACGATATCTACGAAATTTATTTTGACTGTTAATATTTTCAGCAGAGATGTGGGTGTTTCAAAATTCAACTCATTCTTCACTATTTATCTTTATAGCTTTTATTCGTTTTGTGATCTGTCCATTCGGATTTTTTTTCTGCATTTTTGGAAGCTTCTGGAGAATTTTAACGGCAGAATGCACATTGTAGTTGAAAGTGATTGCAGCGTCTAATAAACCAGTCATCACCTTTTGTGGACATCGAATTTTTCAAAATATGAATTGTGATAATGAAATCAGCTACTCATGGCTGCAGCTATTGTGGTAGCCCGATCTGTAGGGAGAAAGTATAAAACTTTACTGTTCACAGGCCTGATAAATTTTTGATCCAGAGGAATCACATCGTTGTTTAAACCCTTGTGTCTGATTTCAAAAAATTTCCCCATCTTCCTGAAAATTTTGTCTGGGTTTTCAGGAGATTACAGTTTGCTGCTTGATTGTGATAAAAGGCTGGGCCACAGGATAAAAAACTGTTGCGTGACATATCTCGGGTCAATTTTCGCCGGCATCATTTAAAGTATCACTTGATCATGTTTTAATACAGCCTAGTGCAATAGATCAGTGGTTAAATAAGTAATGGCGTTCGATAAGTAGTTTACCAGTGAATTATTGTCGGTCAAATGAGACAGCTATAGAGTAGTATATGAGTAGTAGCTTATGCGTAGTCTTGCCATAAAAAAACGGAACCCGGTTTTTGTTTTTAAAATTTGAACGGCTTACCTACGTTTGAGCCAAGACTTTGCAGCCTTTTTAAACTTAGATGGCATTAATTGCGTAACATTGCATCAAATTTTACGCACCAAAAATTGCATAGATGTTTTCTGGGGGAATTTTTCTGTTTTTGCGATTAATGCCATAAAGCCATTCGTATGAAAGATAAGCGCAATTATATTATAAACACGCATTTTTCTTACATTATAAGTAAAAACTAATTACCTTATACGCCTTAAGCTCAAAAATTTCCTGCATTTTAGTTCCAATATTTTTTTCAAAGTGGGTAAATAAGTATGCGAGTAGCTTTTGTTCCATTTAAATTTTCAATTTTTGTCTCCTAATTGTAGAGAAAGAGAGAGAGAGAGAGAGAGAGAGAGAGAGAGAGAGACTCTCTATTTGGTTGCTCTTAAAGGCTAGTTGTGAATTACATTAATTCCAGGTGAAAAAGTGAATTAACTGAAAATGGAAAGAAAAGGAACAAGGAATACGAGAAATTCCTATTATCTGGTAGACTATAACCATGTCATACCTTCTAGATATTTTTAATAGCCGCACAGCGATAGCTGGGGCTATTATTGGCCTTCTCTTGGTTTTTTTAAAATTCGTCAAGACTTTTGTTACAACCATATGACGTCACAGCCACTTTTTGTTCATTCGTTCATGCAATTTCAACTGAAACGCGTGCGTGACGTCATTTTTCGCTCTTAGTGGAGCGAGTTTTTTTGGTTCATTCGCGTGATTAAATTTTTGGTCACGCGTGACTTTACCTCATTCTTAAAAATGACTTCCTCGCTTTGAAATTGACTTTTATTTATTTTAATTCAAAAAGATAAGGTCAAGTGAATGTGTCACTCTAAATGAAAGTTAATTAAGAGGCAGAAATAACTTATACAGACTCTTAATCAAAATATAACATCTCAGCCTTCAAAGAAAAGACTATTCTTTGGTTTGTCTTTTTTACTGTTTTTTCGAGACTGCAGATCTAAGAAGCTATTGCGGCTATTTTCTGGCAATCTGCCAGCTATATATACTTGTTTCATTTGACAGAAACTTAAAGCAGAAAAACAGAAGGGAGACACTTGATATTACAAAATAACATAAAACTATGGTTCTGGTACGCGAAAAGTGAAGAGTTTTTAGATGTAAGAATTTATTGACTTTCCATAATTTCGGAACTATTTAAGAATAGTTGATATCAAGGGTGGTAAATAGGTATCAGTTTGATTAAATGGAAACGCACAGAAACGTAGCAGCTTTTAAATGCAATGAGAAACTAAGATAATTGTTTTCAGAAAGAAAAAAATTTATCTCAAAATTAATTTTTCTTGGGTTGATTATGAAAATTCATTGCTCTAGATAATTTATGAATCTGTTTCCAAAATTTTAACAATTTTGTTACTTTCTGTAGTTGTGTCTTTTATTATTTATGCGAATAATTAATGTGATTTTGGATTTAAGACTCAAATTGTCTCGAGTTTAGTTAAAATTTCAACTGGGAACGTACGACAACCATCTCTCTGTTTTCACTTTATAAAAATTACGTTAAATATTTTTAAAGCAGGCAAACATTTGTTTTTAAAAGAAACTCCAGTAACTTACGTCAAATCTGAAATCAATGTCAGCCGGCGAGTTTTAAAATAAATTCACCTGGATTTTATAAACCGAATCTTTGTATGATATTAAAAATCAAACTAAAATAAAATTATTTTGATTTAGTAATATTTAGCTTATTGATAAAATTATTTTGATTTAGTAATATTTAGCTTATTGGTTCATCCTGGAGGGACTCTTGAAACTTTAGAACATGCTCAGGTAGCGACTTCCTTTTGATGAGCAATTTGACTTATTTGACAACCCGTTGGATTGTTCTCTATATTTTAGCTTAAAATAGAATCAACATTCGTTGAATTAAGTTTCTGGATAAATTTACACTTGAGAATAAATTTCTTTTCTTCTTTTCATTGGGGTCTTTAAAATGACTAAAAATTCACTTAATTGTTCCGACCCACTTGAGTGGGGGAGGAACTATATACTCAAGTGGGTTTTTTTGTTCAGAGAATTTTGCCCGATTGATATAATCATCGTAGAGAGTTGTGAGTTATATCACTACAAAAGCCCGTCTAGCGTAGAATATGGAACTTAAAAAGATTTTTTCAATTTTCGCTTTTTATAGGGAGTTATCGGGGTTTGAGTTTTTGTGAATATTAGACGTAATTCAACTGTTTTCATTCATATTTTCGGTATTTTCGACCAAATTTTCGACAATTTTGCTATAATATGTTAAAATTGTTAACTGTAGTGTTATTCAATTTATCTCTAAAGATAGAGGAGGGAGGTTGAATTGTTCGATCCGAGTTTTTTTTTGGCTAGAATCTATGCTAAATTTTTCAAAGTTCAGACTTTTTTTCGTCAGAAAATGGACCAAATTTGCTTTTTTAGCCCTTTTGTTCAAATTTGCTGTTAGTAGACGCCTTAAAACTGCGGACATATTCTTTGTCAGCTTTAAAACGAGCTAGTCGTACTTCTGCTGGCTTTAAGAGTCTTCTGCAATTATATTTTTGCCAGTTTTTTTGCAAATTTTTGCTCGAAAATTAAACAAAATTCATTATTTATTTTTGACAAAACAAAAAATTTGCTTAAAAATGATCTATTTTGCAACCATTTGAGCAATTGAGTGTTTTGTTGGACGCGCAGCAATATCTGGGCTGTTCTTGATCTCACCTTTGATCCTTAAAATATATAATCTTTTAGATTTTAATAGGGCGCGACCTTTTTTCAAAAAGTTTCCGCTATGTAACTGTTTCTTTATGTAATTTACTGACAAGATTTTCAAATCAGGTATCAATTAAAAACCGATATTCTTTTCAATAAACGAGGCCCAAGGAGATTATGTTATTCTTTCAGAGTTAAGCTCATGGTTTTTATGACTCTGACCAATTGTTTTCGTAGAAATTTTTTAGACTCCTTGAGTTTTGCTTTCATTTGTTATACTTTTTGTAGCCCAATGACTTAGCGTCCCCAATCAAAGATCCAGTTTTGCTTTAGAGGAGGTCTAAATGAACCTAGATAATTCTTTCAATTATCTAATGTCTGCTATCACTTTGAATATTTTTGTTTTAAGAAAATATCCGTGAATTCTTGAATTTTGCAACTAATTTATCCTATTTCCTAACTTCGGGAGCAGTCTCAGTGAAAACAGTTGGAAACCAATTTTCTTTGAGTTAAAAATTAATGTCTGTAACAGTTTATTCAAATAATGGTTTCTTTGTTTTTATACTAATCTGTTTCATTTTTTTTAGCATAATTGCAGATTTTATGACCTCATTTTGTTTCGTTGTCGAATTATCACATTATTGACAGGTCCAATTGAAGGAAAGCATATTGGAAAAAATACACAGCGTTGAAAGAAGGCGTATCTTGATATGTTCATTTCTTTTTGAATAGTTTATGCTTTTTGGTCCTAAGACAGTTATCTCTCAAATTGTCACGTTATTGACCAGTCCAATTGAAGGAAAGCATAGTAATGAAATTTCTCAGCGCTAGAAAAAGGCGTATCTGGATATGTTAAATGTTTTTTTGATATAGTTTACGCTTTTTGGGCTGAGGCAGTTATCTAGCAAATTTTTTTGGACTTTTTTGTTTTTTCCAATGTTTGTCTTTCTTTTTGCCGTTATACGCCATTTACCTAAAAACGATAGGTCTCAATTGCTTCCCTTTTTCAAGTTTTAGAGCTCAACCTAGTTGAAGATTTCAGTTTATAGCTTTTTATTTTAAAGACTTCAACATTAAATGTGAAAACAATTCAACATTAAATGTGAAACTCATTTTTGCTTTCATTTTTGTCACCATGTAACTCTATCTCACTAATTAGACGTCTCAATTTATTTTGTTGATTCGATCTGTTTTTCGTGCTTGGTTAAACGTTATGACTGATTGGTTCGACCTTTTAACTTCATAATAAATTTTCGAGATTTCTATACTTATCAATTTTTTTGTTTATTTTTGTTGTCATGTCTACGTCATCCTTTTATAAGGAAGACTCGTTGATGTTGAGATGAGGAGAAAGTGAGTATTTACAGTTCTTGCAGGTAGCATCATATAATTATTGTGCCTTGAAGATTGTGATGTAAAAATGTTTGATGTTTTGGCTTCTTTGTGTTTGTTATTTTGTGAGGTCGTGACTTAGTCTCCTTATTAACCAGTCCAGTTGGCTTCGTGAAGATTTCAAACTTAATCCATCGCTTTTTATTGCTAATGCTAAGTCTGTTATGACTTTTGAAAATACATATTTGGGTTTTTGAGCTTCGTCATTTTTCTCAAATAGTTTTTCAGTTGATTTACATCACAGTCTCCGTGAAAAAGGTCACAACCCTTTGTAGCTTCATACATTTGTTTCGTGGCGGCTTTTTTACTGTTTCTACGAGATTTCATAATATGTTTGAGATTTTTATAATTTTGTTTAGTTTAAAGGTCCTTTGTTTTCTTCTAAATTTATAACAATAATAGTAAGTCCCATTGGCTTTGAACTTTTGCGCAATTGAAAATTTCATAATGACATATTTCAATTGCTTCCTATGAAGGTATAAAAAACATTTTATTGTTTTCAGTTGATATCTAATGTTTTTAATAACTGTGAAATTTATTGTTTTCAAAAATAGAAACGTATTTTTGAACTTCGCAGCTCTTTGCTCTTTTTTGTCCATCTGTTAACCAGTCGCATTGGGGACAGGTCCGATATCTTTTGTTTTGTTTGAGTTTTATCTGATGCGAGTTTGATTTTGTTATAATTTTTTTAAATTTTAGACATCGAGTTTAGGTCGTAAATAGTGTTTGTTGTTTCACTTTTATTATTGTGCTATCTAGTAGTCCTTTTGTCATCAACTTTCATCGGTCCTCCAGCGTGTCATTATTGTATTCTGTTGGTTGTTAATTGAACGATTTGTATGTGTTTGAAAGTTTTCTATCTCTTCATCATTTGGTAGCCAATTAAGTCAAGAATGTGAATGAGTGGGGTCGGAACTTGGGATAACTGTAACAAGAACTGAAAAAGAATTTTTTGTAAGAAGAACTTGAACCTGTTGTTTTTCGACTCCTTTGTCATCTTCTTCCTCGATTCTAGTCCGATTGGAGATTTTTTTCGGCGAATCGTCTAAAAGATGCCATGACATACAGAACTCATTAGAATGATACAAAAAATTGGTTAGAGAATTGTGGAAAACTTTGACTTCGAATTTTTTGGTCTGTTTTTCACGTAAACTTTGAAAAGAATTTCTGAAATTCATTGATTTTTGCTTTGATTGAATCGTACTCAGTTGGGTAAAGTTACCGTACAAATTTGGAACAAAATTTTTTGAAATAAAAATTTTGGAAATTAATAATCCTACCTGCTTTTTAAAATAATTCCTTTGTTCTTTAGAGATTATTTTTCAAATTTTTCCTCGTAGCTGCTGACTTGGTTTGTAAAAAAATGTACGGTTCATTGACAATGAAAAGTGCTCCTGCTCTTAGAAAGATATTTTTCTCTGAAAAACTCCGAAAACTTGATGCGTATAATGGAACCTTGTGCTACGCACAGAATCGCACGTGCCTTCTGGTTATTTTTTAAATGACGGTATCGCATAATTGTACAGTTGTGTGTATCAAAAGTACGTGTGCCTTCAAGATGTCATACTGTAGTTTGAATATTGAGCTACTCAATTTTTTCAGGATAAAATGGAGGAACTTTACACAGACGTGCCTTTTGTGGAACAAAGTGCTGATATCTTAGGATCCATGGAACCAAAAACGGTGAAAAATATCTGCGATAGAGTTATGAGCAGACTTGTGGCTGGTAATGTGAAGCCACAGTTAGACAATACCGAAGTCAACAAAGTTTCCAAATTGCTCGAACGCGAGCTGAACGAAGTTGAGTATTTGCTAACTACAATATCGACCATCTTCCTGAAAGCGGCTTCATACGCTCTCAAGTCTCACAACTTCCTCAACAGTCTAGAATATTTATCACATTTTTCGGATGATGGCAAATCAGCCCTGCATGCTGCTTATGAGGGGCAATTCCAAAATCTGCTGACAGCTCTTAAGAAAGACTCGGTGTTTCCATCCAGGTATGTTTTTTAACTAGTAAGTGAAGGCTAGAACCAAATGGGGGTCTTATCCATTTGTGCCTGTGGCGAAAACCGAAAAATTTTCAAAAAATGTATTTTTGAATACTAATGCTACTCATTGAAACTAGATAGAAATTTCTAAAAACTATTCAAGCCTTAAATGATTTTATTTCGCTAGTTATGAAACCAGGAATGAATAATTGTTTCAAAAATGCATACATAATATGAACTTGAAAACCTTCGACCAATTTTTGTATTCTTTTAGTACCCATTTCAACCGAATATAACTAGGTTCGAATTAAATGATTTGTCAATTGTTTTTCGAGCTATCCAAATTTTGAATTTGACTCGACCTTCAATATTGGTTGTTTTTCTGTTGTTGACAGACTCCGTTGTTTTTGTTAACATTTTTGTGATTTTTTGTCTTCAGTTTTCGTCAATTTTGCTAAAATGTTAAATTGTTAAATTATGGATGGTTTTAACTTTGAGGATGGAAGAGGGTTGCTAAATTTTCTGATACGACTTTTCTAGCCAATATTATGGCTAATTTTCTAAAAAAAAATTCAGACCTTTTTGACCGTGGCATCAAATATACCTCTTCAGCCTACTTTGTTTAATTTTGCCAAAGCATAGAACTAAAATATGCTGACATTTTTTGCAAAAAAGGACTAGTTCCGATTTCGCTTCCTATGGGAGTTTTCTGGAATGTAAATTTATTTGTTATTTGCGAATTTAGATTGATAAATATGCTAAATAAATTTTTAGATTTAAATTTTGTTTGATAAATTATCGATTTTGCAAACATTTGGAACTACCACATGCTTTTAAGGGAGGTGCTGCAATAGCAAGTCTGCTTTGATCTCATCTTGGATTTTCACCATTCAAAATTGTTCGCATTGTATTGGGGCGCTGTCTTTCTTCATTAAAGTTTCGTTTCTTTTAATTACAGTCCAGAATGATTTCATCTTAGGGATCAAATTACAGATTGCATTCACGTGCTAATGAACTTGGATATGTTTTCAGAGAAATGCTCATTTTTTATGACTTCGGTGAAGCCTTTTTGTAAATTTTAATTGGATTCTTCTGTTTTAGTGAATGCGTTTTTATGCAGTCTCATGACATAGTGTCACTAATCAAAAATCCATTGGGCATGCTTGAGCTGTATATGTTATTTTGTAAAATGCGTCTTCCATTTGAGTTTAAAGAGCTTTTTTGAGGTTTGTTTTAATGGGCTTTCATACTACTCGTTTTTTTAATATTTGATTTTTAGGCTTGTCAATTTTTGATGTTCTCTTTAGTTTTATTGTCAGACTATCACAAAAAGGCAAGTCACATTGGTGTTGATACGAAAAGCATTAGAACATTTATGATTTTAATGATAATCTTCTGGATTTAACGTCAGTGACACTGTTTCCTGGCGAAATTCGTTTAAATTTTATTTTGCCTGTTTTTGTCGTTCTTTTGTAGCCATATGACATTTTGCGTCAATGTCTTCAATGAATGTATAAATGAACTTTTTTATTTATTTGAATTGATAGCTATTGGTTTTAATGACTTGGAATTTGTTTTCAAAAATATAGACGTATTTTTGAACTCTATCCTTTGTTTTTTTTTGTCAATTTGTACCTTAGTAACAGGTGTCATTCAGTTCCTTTTTAAGCAAACATTAGTTCATTGATCTGTTTATTTGTTTTATGTTGAACTGTTGCTTTTAAAGCTTTGACACTGTGAAATTATAGTTATATTTTTGTTCTGATGGATTTTTTATTCTTTTTATTGTCTGTTTCACATAGTCGATCTAAAAGGAGGGGCTATGGAAGTTCAAATAAAACCCATGTGAATTTTTTTTTCACTTAACAGTTATGGTTTTAATGGCTTAAACAGCTTGTTTTCGTACGATTGTTTTAATTACTTTGAGTTGTCCCTGAAATCGTTCGTATTTTGTAGTCTGATGACCTCAGTTAATAATTACAGGACACAATGGCTTAAACAGTTTTTTAAAAAAATTACCTGGTTTTCTGTTGAAATTGTATCGTTCCTACGAGTTTTTGAATTTGTAAAAGAAAAAATTCGATGTTTTGGAAATTTGCCAATTTTATTTTGTTTCTTTCAACTTGTAGCGTAGTCTCAGTAGAGACAGGTCACATTCTCTTTGAGTTATTTGAAAATTAATTCTAGTGTGGTTTTGTTTTTAGCTGATTGTTTTATGGCTTTGATATTACGAGTTCTCAGAAGAAATTTTGTGATTTTCTGACCCTCTGCAGGTCAGAAGCTCTCGAAGTCGTATAACCCGCTCTTTTGTTCCCCAAGGCTTTCTACCCATGTAAACGTTGAACAAGTAGAGCATCTTTTCAAGCTTTTCTCACGCACAGTGTACATGAGGTTGTTGTCTCTGAACCCTCTAACAATCTGGAAATAAGAAATCCTGAATTGAAGGTTATATCCAATATTACTAATGATGGAGAAAGTTGTCATAGAGGTCAAAAATGAACTTTTTTCAAAAAGAAAATTAATTAAATACTTGTCCTGCGTTCAACTCTCGGTCTTAAATGAACCGAATTAAATTTAGAAATAAACTGGTTCATTTTTGGAAACTTGTAGGATATTTGGCTTTTTCGCGAAAGAAATTATTAGTTCGATGTCTTAAAATGAGATCAGAAATGAAAATCACATTGTTTAACCATCACTGGTATTACCTATGAACTGATCAGACTCTTAAATAGGGTCCCGATCATTTTTTTTCAGGATTGTTGTTTTTCGGTTCTCTCTACATATTCCCCCTTGGCGGTTACTCTGCTTATAGCACGTGGAATTTGTTGCGTCCCATGGTCATCTGGACTTTACGCTCGAGATTGTTAAAATGGATTTAATTTAAAAAGCGTCGAACTAGCGGAGAGCAATTAATTACAATTGCTAGCCGAAATTATTTTCAAAGCGACCAAATCACTAGTTCACTAATTTTTTCGCACCATTTTTGTAACGGATTTTTAAGTAATTTTAAATCTCACTACTCCATCGTGATTGGCCCAGAATTCTTGCGCAATATCGAGTGAAAAATGGATTTATTTTTGTGCTCATAATCGGTAGTAATAGGTAGTTTGAATTGTACGTCTCCAGGATATCTGAATTGAATTTCAGTTTACCAGACAAAACGAGTACAAAGTCACAAAAGTCGTTATCTGGAAGGATTTACCCAAGAGCCGGGGTCCTTGAATTAAGATCGTGGACCAAATTACATTATGTGAACCTCTGGGGATTAAGAAAACGTTTTCTATTATGGCCCTGCTATTAAAATTAAAACAATCCCTAAAGCGTCTCCAGAAGTTGTTAAACTCATATCATGTAAATTTGTCAAAATTTTCAGGAACGAGGTTATTTTTCAGCGGAAAATTGTTTCATATCAAGTTTTTGTTGTCCTCAGTTTTAAGTTACCATCAGTAAATTAACATCAGTTTTACCATAACTTCGAAGGTGCAATTTTTTGGACACGTTTTTACCTGCATATACGGTAGAATCATCAGCAAGCAGCCGCATGTTGCTGTATTTGATTGTTTGGCAAAAATTGTTTGTGTACAATTGGAAATAGAGAGGCCCTTGAATTGATCCCTGATCAGTTCTCTACGCCTTGATTTTATGCTGTTTATCTCAACCTGTTGAGATGGAATAAAACTATAATTCTCAGTTTGTTTTTAAACTGTTCTCTAAAACCGTAGAAATCTAGTTTATGAGTCCTGTGATCAATTGTGTCGAACTCCAAAAACGCTTCGAAACAATTGATCACAGCGTTCTACTTCGTACACTTAGATTGCTACGGCTTTAGAGAACCGTTCAAAAAGGCATTCGACACGACTGAATATAGCAGAATAGCTTTGAATGAAGAATATCAAGTTCTAAATGGGTTTTTTGTTTTCAATCGACATTCTCACGGACTCGGTCAGTTCAACTAAAGCATTCACTAAAAGTTCTGTTTTTTTTCAATATTATATTTCGAAACAAAGTTGAAAATTTGGTTGAATTGGATTTTTCAGAAGCTTTGTTAATTGAAGGTAACAAACTAATTAGCCTGTAGTTTCCTTGTTGTTCAGGATCTCCGGATTTACACAAAGGTAGAACTTTAGCTATCTTAAGAGAATTAGGATAACAGCGTTTCGAAAACTCAGTCATTATAAAGATAAGCAAGAGGTTCACTTACAACTGGCATCGCCAGTTTATGAATTTTATTATCTATGCCATTATGGGCAGATGAGACCCCGTTTGTAAGTTTTTAAATTGCTCTGGCCACATCGCTCGTATTTATTTTCCAAATAGCAACGTTTTTGTTCAGTTTGCTGCAGTTTTTGTCTGGATGGTATCTTGCTGATGGTACCTTGCTGAGGTTAGGAGCACTGTTCGCTAGAAAATGAATAAAATCTTTTGATGAGTGTATTTTTGATCGTTGTGTTCCGACAGAGTGATTTCAACTTTTGTATCTTTTTTGGATTATCAGCGTACCTAGTTTCAATGACACATTTGTATTTTTGTTAAATTTTTCTGTGTTTTCTTCGGTGGGATGTTCTTCAAAAACTTGAAAATGTTTGTTTCTATCGTTAATTTTTTCTTTCCATTTATCATTGTATCACAGATGTTTTTTGGAACTTTTTTTCTGATCGGAGCAATAAGGTCTAATGCCTTTGAAATATGGCTCGAGAAGAATTTCAATTTCTGATCAATGCTCTCATTAATAGTTGGGGTTCTTAAATGATTTGTGGCATTTTAGCCTTTTGTGAAGCACTCTGGTTCTCTTATTTCTTTCGTTTCGGGTAATAAGATCGTTTTTTGTTGATATTATTGATATATTTGCAGATTTTACAATTCAAAATTTAAGTCAGCATTCTGATTGATCTTATTGTTAAAATTGGACGCTGTATTTACAGATTGGAGAGCGTTGATTGGCACTTGGATGTAACTTTGGCTCAATCCGGGCTGAAAAGGACGAAGAAACCGCAGATCATTATGAACTTGCAAATGGCAGATAGTGGATACAATCCGTCTTCCAATCTGACTGTTGAAATGGATGAGGCCAAGCTAATGCAACTGTTTAAAACTCTAGATACGGTTCAGAGGAACATGGATGCTCTATCACAGTGATTATTGATCCAAATAACTGTCGAATCTCTTATAGTCTACTTTGATTCCATTGTTGTAACCATTTGGATAGATTTAATTTAATTTTATTGTTTCAATCAATTTCAAGTTAGAAGAGATTTAGAGACTTATTAATCTGGATAATTTTACTCAAGAGGAGCCTATCAAAGCTATCAAAACTTTTCCTGTTGAATTCTGATTTGAACGAAACTTCTGGTCGTTTTCATTGAATATTTGGTTCAAAATGAACAAAAGTTTCAGAGACAGCGATTATTTCTTCGCTTCTGTAGAACTTGGAGACGAAAAAAATTAAGAAACATGTTTTAGTTCACACCCAGTCAGGCCTTAGTTTCAGTGTCCTTAATTAATAGCTTTTACCTGAAAAATAACAACATAAAATAAATTTAGAGAGTAAAAACTTGGTAAAACTTTGTCTCCTTGTCCGATTTCTTTTGAAAACAGCTGCTTTCTCACTGCAACTAATTCTTGAGAACAAAATTTGTTAATTCAATGTTAAGTATGTATTACAATAATCATTATAAAGTCCTTCCTGCAGTATTTTAGCTGCTTTGTTAAACCAAAGCAATTCTTTAGAACTTCTTGTTTGAGTCTGTATAGAATGTTCGGAGATTTTCAAGTTCGTTCGGATATAAAAAACAGGGTGTTAGGGCAATTTTCCCATTTCAATTATAACCAATGCCATTATACCCAATGCACTTTCATGTTTTCGTTCAGTAATCCAACTAGGAGTTAGCAGTTATTATTAAACGTATGTGCTAACATTCTTAATGGCCACGTCCATACTTCAAAGGCGTTTGGGAGTTGATATGGAAATATCAGAACACCTTAAAATTATCCGCTTGAGTTTGTTAAAACATACGTGTAATAGCGACTGCTATTTTGTATTCGGATTATTGAAGGAAATTGTCAAAGTGCATTGGGTATAATGGCAATGGGTAATTTTTCATGTAACCTAGAAAGAGTACTGTCTGTTTGATTGCGGTAAGTGATATTGCTTGCTTTTTGTTTCATTCCAAACTCCCAATTTTTTATTTGCGGGTTAAGAACTTAACTCCCGTCTGAAATTTTTTATTTTGCCGAGACACAATCGTATGCGCAGTCATGAGTGGTATCATTGATAAGGTCTCCAAAAAAATCGGTAATTGAATTAGACAGTTTCGCCACGCTTTCAAAGCACTGATGTTAATGCTCAAGTAAGACATTATTTAGTTTTCAACTTTTTACTGCAACTTTTTTCTTAGCATTTGAGATCGATTTAGAAAAAAGAAAAAAGTCAGAATCTGGAGTTTCTTTCACCGAAAAGTGAAAAAACTTTAATGAAAAATGAATTTTCGAAATATTTTGTGATATGGCTTCATTTTCAGACATTGAGTGTGAATAAAAAGGCCTGAGAAAATATTTTGAACTTCGAAGTATTGCTGACTTTAAGCTCTCTGATCATAAAAAGTGACCATCCGAAGTACTATTATGGATACTAACAAAAATTTGGATTATCGTTTGTCTTTGATTACCCAGAGGAGTGTGATGTAATCAAAAATGGCTTTCAATTGTAGGTAGCCAACTGAAATGCGCGATAGACAGAGCAACAACCACAAGACTATAAGTGATTTTTTTAAGAAAAGTGAGCTTATATATCCCTCAATAATCTCCAATTTCCAATCCTTTCGTACATTGTTCCGACCCCTCTTGATGGGGGGGGGGGGGAGAGAATTTTGGCCGATCGATATTTTGATTGTAGAGTTGTAAGTTGTATCATTAAAAAGCCCGTCCATCGTAGAATTTCGAATTAAAAAGATTTTTTTGAATTTGTTTTCTAGAGCGAGTAATCGGGGTTTAAATTTTTGTGAACATTAGACCGATTTGCGTTATTTTTGCTCAGATTTTCCAGAATTTTTGCCTAAAATTTTGTCAATTTTGCTAAAAATATGTATAAATGGTTGAGAATAGTACTGCAGGCTTTATTTTTAAAGACGAAATTGTATTCCTGACTATTTTGATTTAATTTTTTAGCTAAAATTTTGGCTAAATATTTCAAAATTCAGCCTTTTTCATCAAAAATTGTCCGAAATAAGCTTCTTTAGATCCCTTTGAATAAATTTGCCGGTAGTACACACCCAAAAACAACTAACGCAATCTTTGAAAACTTCCATTTCCATTTCGTACTTCCATTTCCATTGAGAGAAGTCTAGAATTAAACTTTTGCCGTTTCTTGCTAACTGTACTCTTTGATTATCAAAAAGGCAGCAATTATTTTTGATCTTTTAAGTAACAAATTATCTAGATCTATAACATTCTAATCAATTGAGTGCTCTTAGTGGACAAACAGCAATAGCAAGGCTGGTTTTGGTTCAATCTTTGGCTGTTACATTCAAAAATAATTCGGGTTGTAATCAGTTGGTCTTTTTTTTTTAAAAAAATCTTTTTTATGTTAGTTAAACAACAACATTTGTAAGCGAAGCTCACTTTTGATACGTCCAAATGGCTTCCTAACCTTTTCCAAATTACTGTATATAGAATCTTTACTCGAAAGATTAGAGTCGTTTTGACTTTTAAAAATGTTGATTTTTTATAAAAAACAATGGCTTATTGAACTTGGCCACTATTTTCTCTCAATTTGGTCTATTTATAGCTTGGTGTCAGAAAAGGAAGACTGCTTCTTCCTCTTCCTTCTCTTTCTACTGAGCTCAAATTAAATCTTTTTTGCGGTTTTACGCGTTAAGTTGGGGTTTTCTGTCTTTGAAACTACTAGATTTCACTAAGTTTTTTATTTTGATTTTGGCATTGGTGCATTTTTACGTTTTTTCTTATTTTGTCACATTACCACATTACTGACAGATCCCGTAATACGCTATGGGTTTTTCAAATAAGGCACAATTGAACACAAAAAAGTTTTTAATGGCATAGATAATGATTTTAACGGCTCCGACACCCTTTTCTCGAAGAATTTAATTGAAATTTTTACAATGGTCTTTAACTGTCCATTTTAATTTCTTTTTAGTCGTATGAAATTTCCCAGATAGTGACTCGTCTGCTTGACTGTTTTTGGAGGAATAAAAGAGCCCGTGTTCTGATTTGAGTAGGTAGCTGATGGCTTTCATCACTTGGAAAACAATTGTTTTCAAAAATAAAAGAAACATATTTTAACTTTGCATTTTTGTTCTTTTTGTCTAATTGTTACCTAGACTCGTTAATTACCGGAAACATATGACATTATTGTCGTTGAAGGAAGGTGTAAGATTGCACTATCTAATGTTTTTCAAAAAAAATTTTCATGAATTTACTGGCTTTGTTAAGGGTTTTTCGCAAAAAAAAATCACCCATTTTTTTTATTCTAGTCTATATTTGACACTTTTTTTAGATGTAAAATATTCTGAATAATTTCAGGTCTAAAGCGGTTCCTTTGAACGAACAAAAGAACCTAATTAAGGAGTTGTAAGTTGTATCATTAAAACGCCCGTCGATCGTAGAATATCGAATTAAAAAGAATTTTTTGAATTTGTTTTCTAGAGCGAGTAATCGGGGTTTAAATTTTTTTGAACATTAGACCGATTTGCGTCATTTTTGCTCAGATTTTTCAGAATTTTTGCCTAAAATTTTGTCAATTTTGCTAAAAACATGTATAAATGGTTGAGAATAGTACTGCAGGCTTTATTTTTAAAGACGAAATTGTATTCTTGACTATTCTGATTTAATTTTTGAGCTAAATTTTTGGCTAAATATTTCAAAATGGCTTCCTAACCTTTTCCAAATTAGTGTATATAGAATCTTTACTCGAAAGATTATAGTCGTTTTGACTTTTAAAAATGTTGATTTTTTATAAAAAACAATGGCTTATTGAACTTGGCCACTATTTTCTCTCAATTTGGTCTATTTATAGCTTGGTGTCAGAAAAGGAAGACTGCTTCTTCCTCTTCCTTCTCTTTCTACTGAGCTCAAATTAAATCTTTTTTGCGGTTTTACGCGTTAAGTTGGGGTTTTCTGTCTTTGATACTACTAGATTTCACTAAGTTTTTTATTTTCATTTTGGCATTGGTGCATTTTTACGTATTTTCTTATTTTGTCACATTACCACATTACTGACAGATCCCGTAATACGCTATGGGTTTTTCAAATAAGGCACAATTGAACACATAAAAGTCTTTAATGGCATAGATAATGATTTTAACGGCTCCGACACCCTTTTCTCGAAGAATTTAATTGAAATTTTTACAATGGTCTTCAACTGTCAATTTTACTTTGTCTTTTTAGTCGTATGAAATTTCCCAGATAGTGACTCGTCTGCTTGGCTGTTTTTGGAGGAATAAAAGAGCCCGTGTTCTGATTTGAGTAGGTAGCTGATGGCTTTCATCACTTGGAAAACAATTGTTTTCAAAAATAAAAGAAACATATTTTAACTTTGCATTTTTGTTCTTTTTGTCTAATTGTTACCTAGACTCGTTAATTACCGGAAACATATGACATTATTGTCGTTGAAGGAAGGTGTAAGATTGCACTATCTAATGTTTTTCAAAAGAAATTTTCATGAATTTACTGGCTTTGTTAAGGGTTTTTCGCAAAAAAAAATCACCCATTTTTTTTATTCTAGTCTATATTTGACACTTTTTTTAGATGTAAAATATTCTGAATAATTTCAGGTCTAAAGCGGTTCCTTTGAACGAACAAAAGAACCTAAATAAGGAGTTGTAAGTTGTATCATTAAAACGCCCGTCGATCGTAGAATATCGAATTAAAAAGAATTTTTTGAATTTGTTTTCTAGAGCGAGTAATCGGGGTTTAAATTTTTTTGAACATTAGACCGATTTGCGTCATTTTTGCTCAGATTTTTCAGAATTTTTGCCTAAAATTTTGTCAATTTTGCTAACAACATGTATAAATGGTTGAGAATAGTACTGCAGGCTTTATTTTTAAAGACGAAATTGTATTCTTGACTATTTTGATTTAATTTTTTAGATAAATTTTTGGCTAAATATTTAAAAATTCAGCCTTTTTCATCAACAATTGCCCGAAATAAGTTTCTTTAGATCCCTTTGATTAAATTTGCCGGTAGTACACACTCATCACTTGGAAAACAATTGTTTTCAAAAATAAAAGAAACACTTATTAACTTTGCATTTTTGTTCTTTTTTTGTCGAATTGTTACCTAGACTCGTTAATTACCGGAAACATATGACATTATTGTCGTCGAAGGAAGGTCTAAGAGTGCACTATCTAATGTTTTGCAAAAAAAATTATGATTTTACTGGCTTTGTTAAGGTTTTTTCGCAAAAAGAAATCACCCATTTTTTTTATTCTAGTCTATATTTGACACTTTTTCTAAATGTAAAACGTTCTGAATAATTTGAGTTCTAAGGCGCTTCCTTTGGACGGATAAAAGAACCTATTTAAATATTTCATTTTGTAGCTAATGGCTTTCATTACTTTGAAAAAAACTGTTTTCAAAAAATACAAAAATTCTATTTAGTTTTGCCTTCTTTTTTTCTACTTGTTACCTATTCACATTAAAGAGAGGTCGCAAATCACAGTTTGGCGCTCGAGGAAGGCTCAATTGAATGGATTTTGAGCGGCTAAATTTGGCTTTACAGCTCCGATGGTGTTTTCTCGCAAGTTTGAATTGAATTTTTGTTTTTCTCTATTTGTTGTTCTTTTTGCAACCGCATGAAAAATTGAACAAGTGCAGGTCTTAATGTCCTCCTACAGAGACGCATATGTGTTTAAAAACATGATGGATGCTTTCAATTGCTCTCTAATGGTTTTAATTTCATTGAAATAAATTGTTTTTAAAAATATAAACGATTTTTTTTAACATAACTGTTGCTTTTGTTCTTTTTTTGTATAATTGTTATTATACCGAGACTTATTATGGAGTGGTCTCATCTTTGTTTGTGAAGTTAAAGTTATTTTGTTTAGTTTCAGTTTTATCTGACGCCTTTTTGACCTTGTTAATAGGTTTTTTCAGTTTTGACTTTTTTAATATAATAAGTTTGGTTTTTTTAAATTTTTTTTTTTTTAATATTTGTTGTTGTTGTTGTTTGATTTTGTCGTTTGTCTTGATTTGCTTTCTTAATAACGGCTGATCTCATCATTCTAATGCAGTATTTTTTACTCCACTGAGATATTTGAGTTGGAGTCGATCTTTTTGTTCATCACATTTTTTTTTGAAAATTACTTGAATTTTTGGGCGTTTTCTTCTGTTCCTCCTTTGTTTGACATTTATGCCAAATATTTGGATGGGCGGGGTTGAAACTTTTTGTGCGGACGCACATTACCGAGCCTTCTTGTTTTCCTTTCGCATGAAAAGAAGCTACCAACTGTATTATCAACATATACGTTTTTACATTCTATATAGACACATCTTTTTAGAAAGAACAGTTGTCGGCTGAGGCTATGTTATACTCCAAGTGTCTGGTAGAAGTTGTTTCCACTGCTTTGTTTAGAACCTTGTTGCTAAAATCCACATTTAGTAGTTTTGATTTCAAGGCCTCATGATGTAACTGGAAAAAAACTAGACTTCTTCAATTCAGTGTTCTTTTTTTTAAAAGAATTAATGTTTTGTTGCTTTAAAAAGGACTTCATTTGTGGTTGCATAAAATTTAAGCAAACAAGACTGTTAGTAATAACTTTTTAATTGCTATTCAGCGAGCGAAGTGATCATCCACTCCTCACTTCATCCCCCCACCAACTTCTGCTCAGTCTGCCAAATTCATGGTGCAAAGGATGATTTAAGGATGTAGTTTGTAACGTGAAACTTACCTTCTTTTCCTTTTTAAAAATATTGCTTTTGAAGGATGCTTACTCAATAATTGTTCCGACCCCTCTTGAGGGGGGGGGAATATATACTCAAATGGTTTTTTTTATTCAGACAATTTTGGCCGATCGATATATTCTTTGTAGAGAGTTGATACTGGTATTATTAGAAAGCTCGTCAAGCGTAGAATACGGAATTAAAGAGATTTTTTGATTTTTGCTTTTTACAGGGAGTTATCGAGGTTTGAACTTTTGAGAAAATTAGATTGAATTCTATTGCTTTCCACATTTTCCGTAGTTTTTGACCCAATTTTCGTCAATTTTGCTAAAATTTGTAAAAATTGTTAACAAAATTACTGTTGAATTTTTTTAAAAGACAAAAAAGTAGTGATCATTTTGATTTCATTTTTGGCTAAAATTTTGGCTAAATATTTTAAAATTCAGACGTTTTCAAAAATTTCCTGAACTAGGATTCTTTAGTCCAGTTTGATTAACTTTGACGGAAGTACACACCCAAAAACCATTAACACAATCTTTAAGATCTGTAAGCTAGATAGGAAGTCATTCATAATTCCATTTCCCTTGAAAGTAGTCTGGAATTCAAATTTCATCATTTTTTGCTAACTTTACTCTATGATTATCAAAAACGCAGCATTTATTTTCATCTTTTCACTAACAAATTATCTAGATATATAACATTCGAAACAATTGAGTGTTCTTAATGGACGAACAGCAATAGCAAGGCTAGGGTTGATTCAAACTTGATTTGTTACAATACAAAATTAATTCTGATTGTAATCAGTCGGTCTTTTTTTTGAAAAAAAAATCGATCTTTTTAATATTAACAAAGAAAGAGCAATTCAATCAAAGCTCACTCTTGATAAGTCCATTTGGCTTTCTAAGCAGTCAAATCAACATATCTAGTTTCATTTCTCAATTGATTACGGTCGTTAGGACTTTTTAAAATGTTTGTTATTTTAATAAACAATGGCTTATTGAACTTTGCCACTATTTTTCTCTTAATTTGGTCAACTGGTAGCTTAGTGTTAGGAAAGAAAGAATGCGTCTTCTTCCTCTTTTTTCTAGTGAAATAAAATTGAATCTGTGGTTTTACGTGTTAAGTTATGGTTTTCTGGCTTTGACACTACTAGATTTCACATTTTTTTGTTTTTAGGCATTAGACCTTTTTTCACGTTTTTTTGTCACATTATGACATTATTGACAGTTCAAAATTTCCATTTTTGTCGTTCAAAACCAGGCACAATATTCACATTGAAGTTTTTAAAGACATGGATTATGGTTTTAATGGCTTCGACACCCTTTCTCGAAGAATTTTGTTGAAATTTTTACATTCGTCTTTAACTCTCGTCTTTACTTTGTCTTTTTAGTCGTATGAAATTTCTTGGATAATGACAGGTCTCCTTGTTGTTTTGTGGAGGAATGAATGGAACTATATTCTGATTCGAGGAGATAGCTAATGGCTTTCTTGACTTTGAAAACAATTGTTATTCATTTTTTGTCAATTTTTTACCTAGTCTTGTTAAATGCAGGTCACATATGACATTATTGTCGTTGAGCGAAGATCTAAGTGTAAAGATAATGTTTTAAAAGAATTCGTTATGAATTTACTGGCTTCGACTCAGGTCTTTCGCAAAAAAACAAACTCTTTGATTTTTGAATATATTGGACGTTATTTTTGTAGACGTATGACATATTCTGATTAAAAAGCGCTTCCTTCGGACGATTAAACGAACCTATTTAATTATTTTTTTTGTAGCTAATGGTTTTCATGACTTGGAAAATAATTCCTTTCGAAAAATACAAAAATTTTACTTGATTTTGCCTTTTTCTCTTTTTGTCTGCTTGTTACCTATTCTCATTAATGAGAGGTCGCATTTCACATTATCGGCGTTAAAGGATGGGTCAAGCGAATACATCTTGAAGTGCAAAATAAGGCTTTAAGGCTTCGACCGCGTTTTCTCGGAAGTTTTGATTGAAGTTATGTTTGTTGTTTCTATTTGTTGCTCTTTTTGTAACCGCATAAAATAATAAATAATGACCGGTGTTAATGCCCTCCTATAGAGGCGTCTGTGATCGCAAATCATTTGTATAGCTTCAATTGATATCTAATGGTTTTCATTACATTGAATTTAATTTTTTTTTGTTTTTTAAAAAAATAAGCGAATTTATTGAC
Organism: Convolutriloba macropyga; assembly: GCF_964194025.1. Classification (NCBI taxonomy): domain Eukaryota; kingdom Metazoa; phylum Xenacoelomorpha; order Acoela; family Convolutidae; genus Convolutriloba; species Convolutriloba macropyga. The sequence continues at coordinate 43,071,028 of NC_134469.1, forward strand.
TTTGCTGTCTTTTTTGTTCTTTTTTGTCTAAATGTTACCGAGCCTAATAATGGATTGTCCCATAACTTTTCTAGTGAATTAAAAATTATTTTGTGTCTTTTTAGTTTTATCTGACACTATTTTGACTTTGTTAATAAGTTTAGTTTTTTTAAAATTGAAAAAGTTTTGGTTGTAATTTGAGTTTGCTGTATTGTTGTTTGGTTTTGATGTTCGTCTTGGTTTGTGTTGAAGCCTGCATAATGTGAAATATTCGATTTGAATACAAAATAATTTGATGTCGCAGAATTTAAGGACACGTGCCGTTTGTAGAATCATATGACTTCTTCGACGTAAATTTACTCACTCTCTCAAGAAACAGTGATTTTCAGTCTAATTTAAATTCAGTAATCAGGCATTTTGAACAAATAGTTAGTCACGACAACATTTTGGTGCAACGTAACCACGGGAAGACCCCAGAATGGAAACAGAAGTGCAAGTGTCAAAAACCCTTGAACAGTTGAAGCGCTCTCGAGCAGCAAACATGGGAGTAGTAACAAAGAACGCTCCAAAGATTCAAGAGCTGCTGACCAAAGTATAAGACACAGCCAACATCCTTCTTCTTGAAACATCAGAAAGTCGACGCAATCCCATCAAAGATTTCAGAGAGAAATCATTTAAAAAACAGAGGACAGTGACGAGGCGATGGCAAAAGAAATGGAAGACTCCGATGATATGTTCTTCCGAGTCCAGTCTCAAGTGAAGAAGCTACAAAGACTTGTGGTCACCTTCAGCCAGCCTGACTGAATTGCCTCACCAATCAATGAACCCCAGTGTTCGAGACAGGCTGCAAGTGGAATCCAAATTCCCCGGGGAAGTACAAAGACTGTACCCCATTTCATGATAGCTTCATAGGAGCCGTGGACACCAATCACACATTGTCAGACGTTCAGAAGCTAAGCTACTTAAAGGCCTGGCTGCACGGGGAAGCTGCACAAGTCATTACCCACCTACCTCTTTCCGGTGGCAACTATGCAGTTGGATTCAAAATTCTAAAAGACACGCAAACAAACGTCTAATTCTTCATTTTCATCTCGACGCAATCTTCAGCATACCCCGCATTCACCAAGAATCAGCGGAACAACTGAAGAAACTCATCAACACGTTTGATGAAAACTGTCTTGCCCGGGAAGCATTGACCTTCAAGATGCAACCTGGTTACATGTGGGTTCACGTCTTGACAGAGGCTGGATCCTGCCTCCAGACGTCAATGGGAGCTCGAAAGCAGCGGTTCAACAGATCTGAAGTCAATTAATGAACTACGCAACTTCATCAATTGCAGAGTGCAAGCCCTCGAATCAGCATACAACTACAATGCAACAAACAAGGATAAGGTAGCAGAGAAGCAAGTCAATTATGCAGAAATACAGCTCCAAAGCTACAAATCCTCACTTTCACAATGTATTTGTTGCTCAGCAACGGATCATCAACTATATCAGTGTTCAAGATTTCTAGCAATGGACGTCAATGCAAGAAACGAACTTGTACGCAGAAACAAAGTATGCTTTAACTGCATGAGGAAAGGCCGTGGCACAAAAGATTGCAAATCAAAGGGGGCATGCAAGCATTGTGCGAGACGACATAATTCACTTCTGCACGATGAACAAAGACAACAGAGTACAGACCCAAAGTCAAACAATGCAACAAACGCTTGTCATCAAAGTTCATCTTTCAACACAGTTCTACTGCCAACAGCCATGATACCCATCAAGCAACCAAACAACGAAATCGAGTACTGTCGTGCAATGCTTGACAGTGGTGCACAAGTATGTATGATCACAGAGAGATCTACCCAATTTCTCGGACTTCCCAAACAACAATGCACAATCGACATGAGTGGCATCATTTCTTCGAAAAAGTTGAACACATCCATAGTCAGCCTTCTCATAGTGCCGGAAAACAAAGCATTAAATGTTAAAGCGGTTGTCATGCCAAAATTTACGGATCTGCTACCAACAGAGCAGATAAATGTCAAACCATGCGTTCAAATGATCACAGTGGAATTAGCTGATCCGAGTTTTAACACTCCAAAACATGTTGACATGATTATTGGCTGACATTTTTGAAGACATCATCCTCGATGGCAAACGACAAGAATATAATGGGCTTCATCTGCGATACACAGTTTTCAGATGGACAGTTTCAGGACAAACTCCAGAAAAACTGGAAAGAACGCAAACAGCAGTTGTAGTTGTTCAAACAAACGTTGATCTACGTTCCTTTTGGGAAACAGAGGAAGTTCCAATATACAAACAACTTTCGCCGGAAAAACAGATCTGTGAACTGTATTTTACTCAGAAAACAACAAGAGATCGAGATGAAAAATTTGTTGTGAAACTTCCCTTCAAAAGAGAAACTGGAAAGCTAGGTAACAGCTACGACAAGGCAGAAAAACGATTCTAGCTCGAGAATGACCTAGCATCTCAGAAACAGTATCGTGATTTCATCAAGGAGTTTTTGGACATGAAACATATTGAAGAAGTTCCCCGAGAAGAGCTTCAAAGACCGGAAAGTGAAAGCTACTATATTCCACATCATCACGTTCGAAAAGAAGATTCAACCACAACAAAGCTACGAGTAGTTTTCGATGCATCGGCTAAAACAACGTCTGGGTTGTCACTCAATGACTGCCTCATGGTCGGACCAACAGTGCAACCAGATCTCTTTTTCCATGTTATTCGTCTATGCTTCCGTCAAATTCTACTTCCAGCTGACTTTGCTGAAATGTATCGTCAATTTGCACTTGACGAATATGACAAGGACTTCAACAGATTTCTTTGAAGAGATACACCACAGAAACAATCAAGCATCTGAGAATGACCTGTGTGACGTACGGAATAGCATCCTCAGCGTTTCAATCAACGAGTTGCCTTCAAGAAATTGTCTCAATGACAGCAGATGAAGACCTCAAACAAACAATCCATATTAACTTCTACGTTGACGACTACTTAGGGGGAGCAGCATCTATCGATGAAGCGCACATGAAGGTCACAAAACTCAATGCAGAACTTTTGAAGTACGGACTACCATTGAGGAAATGGTCTTCCAGAGAACCAAGCATTGTTCTCTCTCTGTCGGAGGAGCTACGCGAAACTAACGACAGTTCAAAAATCCTCGACAAAGATTATAAAGTCAAGACTCTTGGCCTAAGCTGGACAACGAATCAAGATCTTCTAACCTACACCGCAAAGCTTGAAACACTCACAGCATTTTCAAAGAGAACGCTCCTGCCAGATGCTTCAAAACTGTTTGACCCACTTGGCTGGCTAGGTCCAATCATCATCAACTACAAATTTCTTCTTCAGCAACTTTGGGTACGAGGACTCAGTTAGGAGGACAACCTTACAAATGAAAGTTTCGAAACTTGGTTCTCTTCGTGTGAATCTGAGAAAACTTGGTGATCTCAAAATTCCTAGATGTGTGACATCGAAAGGAACAATCAAGAAATTCGAATTCCTCTCTTCACTGACGCAAGTAAAAAAGCATTTGCTGGTTGTGTGTACGCCGGATAACAACCATGGATGGCGATGTAGCAGTTCACCTAATCGCTGCAAAAACGAAGGTTACACCAGTCAAAACACTACGTCTACCCCGTCTTGAGCGGCGATTGGCGTGAAACTACTTCAGTCATTAAAAGCAGCCCTGAAAGCCAGCTCGATGGCCAAACTGGATCGTTTCTCGTGGACCGATTTTACATTTGTCCTACAATGGCTAGCACAATTACCCAGAAAGTGGACAACCTTTGTTGCAAACAGAGTTTCACAGATACAAGAAATAATGCCAAGGGAGAACCGGAAACACGTCCCTACAAAAGAAAACCCTGCAGACATTGCATTAAGGGGAACTCATGTTCAAGAGCTAATCAACAGTTCATTGTGGTGGAAGGGACCAGATTTTCTTCCTGGAGAAACAATCATATGCCCACCACAACCAGAGTATACAAACAATGCTCCTGAACAACGTACAACAGCGAAAGTTCACGAAATAAAATAACGAAAGCATCGCAGATCTTTCTGAAGCAACCTTGGCATTATGAAACTTAATCAAATGATATCGCCGAAGCAAAAAGATTTGTATTTCGGAAAGTCAGAAAGAGGACGACACTGAAGAATACAAAATTCTACGCGATGGTGAGGAACTCAGCAAAAAGAGTTCCCTACTCAATCTGGCTCTCTTTTTTGACCACGAGCATCAAACCATTAGAGTCCGAGGAAGATTATCACTAGGGAAATTCAGTGAATACAAAGTTGCCATCTATCATCAGCAAAAATTTAAAACTGGCAGCATTTTCCCGACTACTTTCAAAAAGACACGCTTTATGGTGGGGGCCTCCTCACTCTCAATGCAAGTCGTGAAGAATTTTGGATAATCAATGGACGAAACTTGACGAAGGACGTCATCAAAGCATGTATTCGCTGCCATCATTTCAATTCAATTCCACTCCAAGTCATCATGGCTGACCTACCGTGGCAATGAATCACTCCAGGAATCCAATTCACACATACAGGACTTCATTTTGCAGGACCAATCAGGACAAAACCGAAAAAGAACACGTGTGTTGCAATTTTTGTATGCTTCTCTACCAAAGCAGTTCATATAGAGACAGTCACCGATCTAACAAAAACTGCATGCATAGCCGCGCAGAAGCGGTTCACGCAGATGAGGAACACCTGAAGGACTGTTCACGAACAATGGTACAAACATTATTGGTGCTCGAAATGATCTCATGAAACTACAAACCCTCCTTGAACGCAAAGAAAACAGATGATTCAATTTTCAACTATGTTTCGCAGCTAGGCATGGACTGGGTAACCATCCACCCTCGTTCTCCACACTTCGGAGGATTGTGGGAGGCGGCAGTTAATCGAATGAAGCATCAACTCAGACGTGTAGTTGGCACATAAGTACCAACCATGCAGGAATTTAACACATACCTCGTACAAATAGAAGGAGTGCTCATTTCCCAACCCCTCGTTGATATGTCAAATGATTCCAATGATATCAAAGCACTGACTCCAGTCCACTTCCTCGTTGGAAAACCTCTCCTAGGATTCAACCAACGACGAAGTGAGCCTCAAGGAGAAGAAAAATTACCAGAACGTTACAGACTTCTAGAAAAGATGAAACTGTTATTCTGGAAATCTTGGTCTAGAGACTATCTTGCATCCATTCAAGTCAGGAAGAAATGGCATCAAGGGGACTCAGGGATGGGAAAGATGACCTGGTACTCATTGCAGAGGACAATCTACCAGCCTTACAATGGAAACTTAGTCGAATCAATGAAACATACGGTGGGAACGACAACTTGATTCGAGTTATTAAGCATAAAACAACAAGTGGAGAGCTGATGCGAACAGTAGTGAAGCTTTGGAAGCTTCCTCTCAAAATCTGCAAATTGCAATTCGAGTTGAAGAACCCAGTAGAGTAGAAGTTTCTACTTGATTATGTTTCAAAAACTAGGAAAAGCGCCAAATTATTAGAAATTTTACCCCATTTTATTGCAAAATTTTTCAAAATTAGGGATCTTATTCAAAACTCTACGTCACCAGTAGCTACTTGGTACAAATATCAGCCCGCAGGAATTAAGAATTCGAAGGATGACACATGTTTTTCAAAAAAGGTCGAAATTTAGTCGGCCCCCCAACTTAAAATGGCCACAAATTTTAAGTTGTTACAGTGGATTAAATTCCCTTACAGGATGATTTACCCCTATATAGGTCATCCGAAATCAGTACTCAGTGTACGCTCACAATCACTTATTTCAGAGTTATTCACGTATTTGTTTTGCTCTTACTCCTCTAACAAAGATTTGACTGACTTAATTCCTCAAAACTACTCAACATATATGCTCAAAATTTCATTCCATACCCTACAATGATGTTTAATTGCTTAGTTACAACTGGCGAGCAACGAAGAAAAGGTCTTCTTAGTATACATGAATAATTACCTTAACAGCAAGATGGCTTATAATGTTGGTTGAAGTACAACCTTCTCCTCTCTTCTTCATCTTTATCAGCCAGCAAGCTCGCAGACATCATTATACTCAACGAGCCATTATTCCCTTTATCAAGCAGTGTCAGAACAGAGTGTGCAGCCAACCAGTGCAAGTACAATGTTTCGCCGACCCGATGCTCAGCAAAGAAGATCTCAGCTCTTTGCCGGTATCATCAACCAAATCTTCAAGTCGACTACATAACCTGGTCTTCAAGCGAGCAAATTTTGACCTTTGGATGACAAACCAAATCTTGAAACCAGCAAATAGCGTTGCAACGACAGACAAGGGTGGCACACCATCTACATGCCGCGGTGCAAGAGTCCTGCCATCAGTCACAAAGAGGCCAGCATCATGGACATCAAAATCTGATTTCACCCAACATTGATGACCACCCTTCTCTTCCCTCTTCGTATAATTGCGTGGGTATAAAGGCTCATGCCTCAGGGACCCAAAGAAGGTGGGACAGGGCTTCGCATCTTCCAAGCAAATGATTCGCTTCTCCAGACGACTCCAGCAAGTCGCCTGAAAATGTGCCCTCCTATCGTTTTTGTCATTATACTGAATGACACTTTCCTCTACTTCAAACGGCTCATCATGCTCTTCATTCAACTCGCTGCTATATCCAACACGCATCTCAACAAAGTTTGGGGACTTTCGGATCTTTTGCAAGAGTTGATCGGCCTAATGAAAATTGGCATCGATACAAGACTTATTCACACTTCTCGAACATCTACGACTACTCATCATGGGATCTGAAAAGTTGAAGATATACTTCAAGTGAGGCGGAATGTTGAAGCCTACATAATGTGAATTATTCGATTTGAATACAAAGTAATTTGATGTCGCACAATTTAAAGACACGTGCCGTTTGTAGAATCAATTTGTCTTCGACGTAAATTTACTCACTCTCTCAAAAAACAATTTTATTTTCAGTCTAATTTATATTCAGTAATCAAGCATTTTAAACAAATAGTTAATCACGACAACAGTTTGCTTTTTAATAATGGCTGATCTCTTCAATCTAATGTGGAATTTTTTTTTACTCCACTGAGTTATTTGCGTCGGAGGCAATCTTTCTGTTCATACCTATTGTTTTTTTAAAAGTACTTGAATTTCAGGAGGTTTTCTATCTGTTCCTCATTTGGTAGACTTTTATGCCAAAAATGTGGATGAGCGAGGTCGGAACTTTATGTGCAAATGCACATTACTGAGCTTCCTTGTTGTCTTATATGAGTTGCTTTCTGTTTTCATTCAGAACTTACAGTTTCAAATTTTAGTTTTCTTGTCCCCATCGTTTCTATGTTGCTCGAGGTTTCATTTGAAAAAAGATGATTTATTCGTTATTAAATGAATTGGACACCAAAATGTTTTCTGATGTGTTTTTTTATATATCTGAAAAACAACAGCCGCTGTGCATATTTTCCCTCTATGAAAACCAGAGTTACTTATGAGCTGTATAAATTTACTAGCCATGGAAATTGTGTTGGTTGAAAAGTTAATCTCACGAGTTTGCGTTTTGTTTGCGATTTTGTCCCTGATGTATTTTTTCTGCCTAATCCGTGTCTATTTATATAAAGAAGTAAACAGTTTTTCCAGTAACTTTCTCATGAGTTCTGGTAATATGATAAGTATTGAGTTAGCTGAACATCAAATTAGACAGAAATTGAATATCAATTTCAAGATGTACAGCTTTTACTGCTCAAATTCTTCTAAAATTTGTTTGCATGATTTGTGTGGAAATTCACAGTGGGAAAAACATATTACCCATCCTCCTTTACTTATTCATTGAAACCTTACTTATTCATTCAATACTTTAATTTATTATTTGAATATAGAAATGTAATGTCTGTATGCGAAGATGGATTTTGTTCTCGGAATTTAAATTCGAAATAGTTTTAAGAAAGCTTGCTGTGCATAGCAATAAAATTTATCGAAACTAAGCAAACAATGTGATAAACGAACGATTCTGCCTTCAAAATATGAAACAAAACTGATCCATAAAACTGTTACCAGCAAGAATGCTTAAACTTTCACAAGTTCATTAGAAAGAGTTGGATTTTGCGTTTTATAATAACTTTTGTGTTTTGTGGAAACGAGTGACAATATTTGGTCACACTTTTCACGTTTCATATACCAGTTTTAATTGAAGGAATATAGTTTTGTCTCCCCTCCTCTATGCTTGTCCAGCCTGGCATCTTGACGCCACCCATTTGAGATTCTTAGAAAAGTTATTGTGGAAGGAGTTATGCCAGTGCTTTGGTTATAGTTATTATAAAATTTTTTCGTCCCTCTTGGAGAGGCCTATCACCTACCAAGTTGCATTCCTTTCGGTGAATTTTTCAGTCGTGCTGAATCTGACAGATGTCTCCGCAGTAGCCAAACTGCTCATCTCGGTGTAATTGCATGTGGCAAGATGCTGTTCACCAAGTTTTACTTCAACCGCATCCAAACTGTTGTAAATGATTTTAATGATTTCACTGATTTCGATATACTCTCCCCTCCAACGGAAAATCCTCTCCAACCACAACAATTGAATGCTAATGTAATGTTTTTTAGTAATCTGCGAGACTCCAAAAAAGTTACTTATATCGTGTAAAAAGGCTTCAATGCCAAATTCAAAAACTTTTTCTTACTTTTTCTTGTGAACAGTGCTATGGTTAATTGCAAAACCGCTTATTGATTGCTTAATCCACCATTAGTATCGGGAGGGATATTAATGGAATTAGTTACCTATCGGGCTTTCTTTCATTTCGACTATTAGATGCTGTAATCATGGGGGGAAAATGACGTAGAAATGAGTTATTTATATTGTGGAAACTAGTGACTTATATTGTGGAAGTTTTCACGCTAGCCCCAACAACAAGGATCGTGAAAAGTGACTCAACTTATATCCAATTTCGAAGCTAAATTAGCTTAGTGTAACTAGATGCCATAGACGCTTAGAACTCTAATCTGAAAAAACGTCGTGCAAATACGTGCCAAAATCGAGTACATATCCTCAATTTTTTTTTAAAAATTGGCCACGTATTGTTCTTCGAAAACAAATGCTACCCTCATTCTCACAATGGCTGACAAAATCGAAAAGCAATTAAAGACTTGATCAACCAGGAAAATATGTCTTCGATAATCACGAGGGCTGATTTTGCTTTCTATGTGTGATATTTTTTGGCAGAAAATCTTGCGAGAAATATGCTACCTGAACGCTGAAAATGACAGTTTTTTTTCCGTTCAGTCATTTTGATGTCTCGCATTTCTTGGAAAATACATGTGTTCTATGTGTTTGTACGTTGGTCGAATTATTAAAAGCAAAGGAGATTTTATACGATTATATGTATTTCTCAGCAACAATGGAAATCTATCGAACTCTTTTTTAAAACCAAAATGAGCTCTATGAAATTCTGTTTTTCTGCTATTCATTGCTTACAGTTTTTTCTATTCAGAAAAATTTTTGATATTTGTGCCACTTGAATATCAAAAATAGCAAATTTGCTATATTTAGTCATCATGTTTTCTCCTAAAGAAAATTTGTTGCAAGAAAGGTGCCAACTATAAATAAGCAAAGTAGCTCACGCTTTTAAAATTAAAAACCTCAACTACAATTAGAAACTTTCCAGAAATACAAACAAAAATTTTTTACTTTGCTGTCTAAAATGACTGGGTATTCTTGTTCTATTTTTTGAATATATGTAATAAAAAATTTTAATGCTTTGAGCACGAGCATACTGGTGTAAGTTTTGCGTACTGTTCTTGCTTAACGTAAATTGGTAAAATTACGTCAACGAACATGTTACGAGCCAAAAGTTAGACATCGAGAAGTTTGAGTAGCTAATGGCACAGAAACATTACAATCCGTACGTGCGAGTTGAAGAATAATTCAAAGTTTTCTCTACTGTTTTACAAAGCTTTTCAAACTCATTCAATTGTACAGAATTGTGTGACGTAATGTCAAGTATCGAAAATTAAAATCGAACTTTTGTTAATCGTGGCTTATTTCTACTGCATGACGTCGTCCATATGTTCAGTGCGAGCTGTCACAGCTCTCATATGTAAGTATCAATTTCATTCAACTTTTAGGGTTCTAACTTTGAAATTTTAAAATTCAATTCAAATTCCTGATATTGTAGAAACAATCGACGATACAGTTTAAATATTAACTGAGGGTCATTTATGGAGTTTATCTGGCTGAATGCTACTATTGCTTTTATCAAGCGATGTCTGTTTCTTCGCTCCCTTAGTCTTGTAATGCGCATTTCTCTTGGATAAGAGGAGATCTGACAGCCATGAATGGGTTACACACAGCTCGATGGGTATAATGGGAAAGACCCAAAAATTGCTTATTGTAATCATATAGCATGTGAGTTGGGGCGCAAATTGTATGCACCTACTAAGCTGGGGCGGGGTGATAATGGGAAAGACCCAAAAACTAAATGCGACGGGAGGATAAATATCATAATTATCGTGGGACTTCGTATGAAAGTGCGGGAATCAAACATAACCTTTTACTCGGATATATCCGGGTAATTTTCATATTAGATTATATAAAGCGGATTTTTGCTTCAGAAAATTGGTGTGTACTCGGGTATAAGTACATAAAGTCGCAATTTTTCTTTGAAAATAAAAACAAAAAGGAGGCTCGCTAATGTGCGTTCGCACATAATTTTCTGACCCCGCTAAACTGCCAAATGAAGAAGAGATAGAAACAATCGTATGTCGTTAAAACCAACTAAGGGAAAAAATTAATGCTGGATTAGAGGCCCGATGAGACTTGCCATTTATGGGAGTACTCGACAAGACAAACATAGAAATCAAATAATAGCAAGCAATAATTAACACCAAAATTCGTTTAAAAATTACTAAATAACAAAAGAAAATGGAACCAGATAAAATCTGAACTAAATAAATTAACCTGCACTTCTTTAGATAAGATATGAGACCTGTCAATAATAAGACGTGGTAGCAGGTCGACAAAAAGAGCAAAGTTCAAAAATACGTTTCTTTTTGAAAGCAATCAAATTCAAATTGATTAAAACCAATACGTATCAACTGGTTTCATTAAAGAGGTTAGTTTACACCTCTTACAAAGCAATTGAGACCTGTCATTATCCATAATATGGCAGGCGACTACAAAAAGAACGGCAAAAACGAAAAAAAAATCAAATTTATCAAACTGGTGTCGCAACTGTTAAAACCATCAGCTATTCACGGAAAGCGTTAGGGATCTTCGATTGCTCATTTTTCGACGCCAATTGGGCCACCCCATTAGTGTAAAAATGTGGCAAGGAAACAAAAAAATTCACAATTGGGCAAATATCCCAAATCAACTTTTTTGAAAATGCGTAGTACCAAAGCCAAGAAATCATTGTTTGGAAATAAAACAGTTATAGAAATTGGATTGAGGTTCACTTGCAAGTAGATGCGCCTTGTCGGTAAAGAGATCAAGCTACAAAATTGACAGAAATAAGATAAAAATGACAAGGCTGATAAATCCACTGATTTTTTTAAATAATTGTCAAAAATTCAAACAAACCATGGTCTTTTAACATAAAAGAAAAACAGTTTAATTTGCAACTTCTCAGGAAGCCAGTTGTACTTGTTATTTGTGAGACCAAATCATAAGACGCCAAAAATAATTGTTAGAACTTATAATTTCAAACAATTCATCGAAACAACAGTGTTGAAGCCATTAAAACTATAAGACATTGAAAACCGTTCAAAACTACTAATTGACAAAAGATTTGAATTTTTTGGTTGGGTCTCCTTTCATATTAAATGATTTTTTTGAAAAGAGTTTTTGTGAAAAGGGAAGCAAGAAAACCTAACATATTGATCAGTATCGAAAATTCAGAAATTCATAAGAAAACCTATTTCTAAGCACTAAAGACATCAGTCAAACCTAAACTACTGTGCAAATAATGTTCGGCGCATCAGAAAAACGATGAGACCTGTCAGCAGTGAGAGAAAGTTACTTGTTGACGACAATGAGAACAAAAATCAGGAAGAACACAAAAATATCTTGTAAAAATTATTAATTGAAAGTCATTAAGAACGTTAGCTATAAAGTGGAACCAGTGAATGGGTTCATTTAAACTTCCAAAACAGCAATTAAGGCTTTGGTTGTCACGAATATGCCGTATGACAACAAAAGATACAACAATTAGAAGCAAAACTAAAGAAATCTAAAAGATTTTGCGAGAGAACGGTTTTGCAGCCGTTGAAACTGTAAGCTATTCACTGAAATCTAGAAACATTTTTTTCTCACTTTTTTGTGCCATTTGTAGCTATCTTCAATTTGATAATTTGAAAAACGAAAAAATGCAACCTCAAATACAGGCAAATATGCAAAAAATTCAAAACTGAGTTTTCGTAGTAAGAAAGCCAAGAAACCATTGGTTAAGAATCAGTATCACTATGAAGAGTTTTTTTTACTTCACTTGGAATATGTTAATAAATATTGCCCTGTATATGTTGAGAATAAGCCCTGTATATACCCTACACGTTGACGGAAATAAGATTTAAAAATTGGCAAAATTTCAATGACATTATCTTAAAACAAATATAATCAAAGTCCTAAGAGGCGATTGATTACAACTGAAAGCATTGCATAGGTTCACGAATAGCTCTCGAAGAAATTAATTGGATCTCTGATTAATGAGACGAAGTCATGAAGCTGCAAAAACAATGACATGAAGGCAAAACAAAAATGCAAAAAGATTTTGAAGATGATCGCGCCCCAATATATTCCGACGAAATATTGATTTTAAGAATCCAAAATGAGTCGAAAACTTGCCTCAATTTTCCTGCGCGTCCAGCAAAAACGCTTCCTTATTCCATACGTTTGCAAAAAAGATTAATTGTTTAATGAAATATTTCAATAAACGAAAAATGAATGACGAATTTTGTAAAATTATTGAGCTAATTTTTCGAAAAACCGACGAAATTTTAATTCCAGAAGACTTCTATAAGAAACGGAAGTACAACTAACCCTTTTTGAAGTTTTCAAAAGTTGCGACAGTGGATGTTAGGTCTCTAATCCCGGTATATTTAAGCCAAGTTGGACAAAAAAGCGCATTAGGAGCCATTTTTGATTTTAAAAAGCCTGAATTTCAAAAAACTTAGCAACAATTTTAGCCAAAAGACTCGGATAAAACCAATCGACAAGCCCTCTATATTCTTTAGAGTAAAATCGATAACATGGTTTTTGACAATTTTAACAATTGCTTACAAAATTGACCAAAATTGGTCAAAAAATAAGGAAAATAAAAACAACGGAATTCCGTCTATTATTCACAAAAACTCAAACCTCGATTAGTCCCAGTAAAAAGTAAAATAAAAAACTTTTTAGGTCTATTTTCTACGCTGGGCGGGCTTTATAATGATACCACTCGCAACTCTCTAAGATGAATATATCGATCGGTGAAAATTGACTTAACAAAAAAAACCCATTTGAGTTTATAGTACACCTCAGGTGGGTCGGAACAATTAATTGTACTTTACATTTAAAGCATGTTGATTAATTGTACTTTGTGAATGCTGTTGAGTACTCACTGACATGAAATTCAACTGAGTCGCTGTTATATTGAAGTTGAATTTGTTACAACTCTACTGGATCATTACTCAAAAATTTTCAACCAGTGAATCTTCAAACTGAAATGGCAAAAATTATTATGGAAGTGATTGTATTAGTCCTTTGGTATTTTTCTAAGGGGTTTTTCGCTTGACCGATTTTTTGTCTGACTGACCCTTTTAACTTTTCGTCCTAAACAACGGAATAAACAGTAGCGCCCGGACAGGCTTAATTTCTAAGTATGCGATTCACCGAAGCTGTTTTGAGGAGACAATTTCATGGTGTGAAGGGTGGGTTTTTGCGGCTTTCTTCGAAAACAATTTGGCGATTTCTTGCTTAACCCTGCTTGAATTAAGAACTTTGCAAATTTTAAAATCTGGCATTTATTTAGGAAAATGTGGCTCTCTAAGGTTGGGTGCTTCAGCTATCTGGCAGTTAAAACATTGATCGTTAGCGTATCAGCGTAAAGTAAAGCTTGCAAGTCATGACATTGCCTTATTTGACTTTATATTAAATCCTTAGAACCGAGCTAGTGATCAGCTGATCCTGAATTTTTAAGAAAATTTATTTTGATGTGATTTATTTGAAAATTGTGAGTCCAATTTTTAGGGAAAATTTTAAATTTTTTTGCTGAACGCTTTTTTTCTCTGGCGCAGGTATAGTAGATATCAATTTCAAAAAAACGTCTTATTGTACGGAGATGACAGCGGTTTAACTATCCACTGTTAAAAATGCAGAGCCAATATAAACAGCTCTAATGCTCCTTTTTTCGAATTTATCTCAAAACAATACGAAGTCCAAGTTTTCACTTTGCCATTTTCAACTCTCGATCTATAGAATACTTAGCCAGTCAGTTTTCATTTTAGTGCATCATTCTTCATATCTCCAGCCGCAGTTTTTTTATTGGAAATATTGGATCAATATTAAGTAATTCACAGCTGGCAGTTTCTGTTAAGTGTTTTTCCAAAATAATTGTCCAAAAAATTAATTGAGTTAGTTTTTCATCTCTTTCTTGGATTTTGGAGATGTCCGCATAAGTGATGTTCTTCAGCATATCCTTTGCCTTCAGTTTTTTTGCGAGTTTTAAAAAGATCATGGGAAAGTAATGATAATTGAAGCTTTATTAATCAATTTTTAAGGTCATAAATATTTAAGTAATTATTCCCTTTCCGAATTTTTTGTGGCCACTTTCAGTTTTCGTTGAAGAAGAAGGCGGATTAACATCTGATATCAAAATTTGACAGAATTGCAAAATATTTTATTTTTGGCGGCTATGCGAAAAATCTTTTGAAGTTGTCACTGTTGTTAAATAGGTTAAAAACAGTTGAGCTCCAATCATTAAATTCACTGAACTTTTCCCTAAATCCAGAGACGGTTTGATATTTTTGCAATTTGATGTCAAAAAAAACGTTGCGTTGGCGACATAGTTGTAAAAATCGGAAAAATTTTTATTTCGAAGTTCTTCAGAACACATGCGTTTTCTATTTTAAAAAAAGGAGAGCGCCTTCATGGCAATTAATTTAAACTTGAGTTATTAACCATCCTCCCCAAGCCAGCAGAGGCATGACTATGTTTAAACACCTAACTGAGCAATTGACGAGGGGGAGCAAAATAGGTAAATTAACATTACCCATCTTTCTGATTTCTGTAAATTACACGGAAGTTGTCTTCTCTAGGTGCCCCCTGTAGGGTACCTAGTGCTTGTAAGAGAATCAACGATTTGAACATTAACTATAAGTTCATTTCTTTAGACGCAGTACTGTGTCTGTTTGGAATATGTAATGCAACAGTGGGAAGTTTGGTGAATCTTCCACAGACTGTGTCGTATCCGGAGAACACTGCTGGAGTTGTATACCAAGTGTTAGCGGATTCGGTGTCGGCCGCTGCGTGGACTGTGTCTGCTGCAAGTTCTCCAGTGGGTGCACAGTGTAATGCAGTTGTGGATTCCACGGGAGGGACTTGTGGAACCGGCCACAGCTCTTGCAAAGGTAATGCAAAAAACAATTATTCCAACTAAACTGAGACTAAACTGAAGTTTTTTACTCTCCGAATTTTTTGGCCATGGTACTTGTAATAAAGGTGATTCATCCTTTGCTTGATCATGAACTGCATCGTCGCTTAGTTCTAACGTCTGGCGCTTTTGATTTTCTAGGACGGATATGAGAAAATTTTTTGTTTAATTGCTCTCGAACGATGTTTGAAGCAATTATTGTAAACGTGTGTTTTTTTTAATTAAAATTTTTGCGATTTTTGCGCTTTTGTTCTAGAGCATGTTTTGACTTCTTGAGTGACTTTTTCACGCTTCAGTTCTTCATTTTTGAGTGATCAAATTTGCTCTCGTTCTGAAATAAAGTTTGTTGCTAAAGAGATTCTGAGTGAAAGGAATTCAAAGGCATTGGAATTGAGTGGTTAAGATGTCAGACTGCCGACTTGAAGGTGTGGCGTTTTTTGCACCCATATTACATTCATAAGCTACATCCCTCTAAATTAAATTGCCCCGTCTGTCATTCGAGAGCGATTCACCTGACGTTAGTCTGTTAATCTTCATTAGTAATATGATTGTAGGTATATGGCCGCTGTTCAAAAATTCAGAATACCCAAAAGCTAGAACTTTTCTTGCCAACTATTATCCTTTGAAAACAATGTAAAAAATCCAATCGAAAGAAACAAAAACAGTGGAAAGGAAACCCAAATCGCCGCACGTCAATATAAGCTGAAAACGTTCCTCACTCAAAAGTGGCAAAGAATTCACGCTCAAATAGTGCTAGTTTTTGCTTCTTTCATTTCATCGGTGTAACTAAGCCTACCACTTCAATTTCCAGTGGAATTAGAAGCACAAAACTTGAACAAGTCTTCAAATTAGATTGCCCGGAAAGTTCCGGAAATTAATAAACGTAATTTTTGCCACAAGACAGCAAAAAAAACCCTAAACTAGAATGCGCTCACAATCTAGGTAGCTTCAAGCAACCTTAAAATCAAAAATCAATTATTGCCTGAACTCTAACTTATAAAATCAGAACAAACAACTTTTGTCACAAGGGTTAAAATTTTAGTTGTGAATTTTAAAGTGATCAGATAAACAAAGCGTTGCGCTGCTAAGATGCAATTTTTAGCTAGAATTCCGATTTCGAATTGAAAACAAATGAAAGCATATAGAACAGCAACAGACTGAAAAATGGCTTTTCCCCCAAATTTTTGAAACTCTCCTTTTCTGAGACGCAATTGATCTAAATGTATGTTTAAAAAAATCAGTTTTTGATATCGGCTCGTTACCTGCAGATATTTTGTCCAATTTATAGATATAGCATTTCTGTAACTCACCTCTCATTGGATGAGTGTAATGCGGGTGCCGTGACTCGTAGTATCGTCGCAACTATCTTCACTTCAATGCAATTCCAGAAGATTGCGTCATGTTTAAACTGGTTAAGATTGGAGCTTGCTCCTGATACCTCTCCAATTCATCATGACTCTGTAAGGTTTTATTCTGATTTGGAGGAAAAAGGCTCTGATTACCTGTGCAAGGAGTTCTGATTTTCTCTGACCAACATGAAATCACTCTTAAGATTGGGGGAGTAAGAAAGAAAGAAAGAAAGAATTAATTTCGTTCTTGAATAGTTGTAAATAAACAAGCAACGTGGACAAGTAACGAGATCAGAGCGATCTTCTTTTTCAATTTGCCCAATAATTTATTGACAACGATGACTTGATATACGCTCGTTAAATACATGCATAATATAGCAAACAAATTATTCAAATAGGATATCAATTCAATAAAATAGATTAGCACA
Source organism: Convolutriloba macropyga (assembly GCF_964194025.1). Classification (NCBI taxonomy): domain Eukaryota; kingdom Metazoa; phylum Xenacoelomorpha; order Acoela; family Convolutidae; genus Convolutriloba; species Convolutriloba macropyga. The sequence continues at coordinate 43,088,411 of NC_134469.1, forward strand.
TGTTCAACATTGTTGTTCGCTTCAGTTAAAAACGAATCTAATTAGTTCATTGTTCGACAACAGATTTTTCAATTTATGACAGAAACTTGTCACTTCAGCTTGGCTACCATTTTCTAAATTAGCGGGAATTATCTGCATTCTCTTTAATTTGTTATATAGTTTAGCACCTCTAAAACGTATTGAATTGCGCTCCAACTTTTTTTTACAAAACATTTTCTTTAGCAAGTTAAGAATCCCACTTCTAGTTTTCCGGTCGTTCGATCTAAATTGAAACAAATTGTTGCAAAAATTTTTCTGGTGCAGACCATTGGTTGATTTCAGAACAAATTTAAATATTTCGTATATGTGTCACTCGTAGATAGTCAACAACGAGTGCCTCATAGAAATATCTTCGCAGTGATCGCCTTTTTTCTGAAATATATTACTTTTAAAATTTTTTTCTGCAGTAAGTAGATCGGTAGAAGGGTTGAGTACGTACAGCAACCATAAACCAAGGCATCATGTTGAATTAGTTGTGTCACATTTGAATTGTAGTATGAAATCAGTTGATTCCGAGGAACATTATATCTGAGTTTAGCTAGTATACCACATTGTTTACTTAATTTACTTTGGAAATGATGGATATGAGCTCGAAAGGAGAACTTACTGTCTAATTTTACCCCAAGATATTTACAGTAATGCTCAATTTTGATGTCAGTTTTGTTCAATTGAAAGCTAAGATTGGCTGGGCGTTTTTTCAAGCTAAGTTGAACTGTTTTACTAAGATTAAACACAAGCTTCTTACTCTCAAGCCAAAAGTTTATGCTATCTAAATCAGACTTTATATTTTCAGCAGATCACCCAACTGCTTCTATGTTATTATGGTCAAATAAAAGTAAAATTTCAACATTTTTACAGACTAAAGCAAGGTCGTTTATATAAATTAAAAACAGAAGAGGGCCCAAAAACGATCCTTGAGGAACACCGTTTTTGACTTCGCACCATTCAGAAGAAGTACCATTAATTACAACTTGCTGCATTCTATTACTCAGATAAGAGTTAAAACATTTCCAGCAGTTGTCTCTAATTCCATATCTCTCTAGTTTTTCCAAAAGAAATGTTTGATTGATAGTATCAAAAGCATTTTTTAAATCCAAAATTAAACCAACTATGGTTGAATGTTATTGTCTCATGCGAACAGTTTCGGTTAGCTCAACTAGTGCATCAATTATACTATGCTTAGATCTAAAACCAAACTGGTTCCTATAAAATAAAGAAAATTTTGCAAAATATTGGTACAGGCTATTGTACATAGCTCTTTCAAAAATTTTACTGAAAACTACGAGAATTGAAATTGGCCTATAATTTTTTATGTTCAAGTATAGACCCCTCCTTGTGCAGTGGGAGAACTCTTGCTCCAGCCAGTTCTTTAGGAAAAATACCTTCGTCAAAAGAAAAATTTATCAAAAACACCAGGTAGGGGTTCATGACATCTGAAGTTAATTTTATTAGTATGTTATTTATATCATCAATACCTGAGGATTACTTGTTGTCAAAATTGGTTTTAATTTCCCCCACTTCTCTCGCAGTAGTTTTGTAAAAGATACATGGAGCATTGGTGTCTAGGAAAAGAAGGTTGGAAATTTTTATTTAGGTGCCTACTGACTTGATATCCTATGGAAGCAAAAAGAAATGTTGAACTCGCTTGCATTATTCTTATCCGAAGGTTCATCAAACTTCTGATAACAGCTGCTTAGGATTGGAAAATTCTGTGATCTATATGATTTGCCTTTAAGCTCATTGAGTAATTTGAAAGTCTGCCTAGAGTTTCCTAAACGTTTTTGGAAAGAGTTTAGATAGAATTGTTTTATCCGCCACTTTAATTGCTTTTCCAGCCTTATTCTATACTCTTTAAAATTCTTCAGCAGGTCATTGTTATTTTTGTTTTCTTTATATTTATAATAAGCATGGTTTCTTTTTTGATGTAAGTTTTTTAACCTATTATCGAACCACTTCGGAACTTTTTGTTTATTACCGACACTTTTTAAAGGAGCAAAGTGTTGTGTCACTTTAATTAAAAGTTGATTAAATGTGGAAAAGCATTGCACGGATCGACACTTTTGTAAATAATGTCACTGTTTTTGTTAAGATAACCTTTCAATGCCATTTTAAAAATGCTCACAGCATCCTGATTTCTTACAAAGCTAGCATCTCGGAACATTAAATCATTTTTATTTATATCTTCACTTGTTTGCCACATTAGAATATAGGGACTATGATCAGTAAAATTTTGATGTTCTAGGACTTCTACAGAAATATGCTTACCCAAATTTTGATAAATGAAATGGTCCAAGCAAGAACTGTACTCATTAATTGAACGTGTCGGTTCGGCAGAAGAAATACAGAAACCATTTGCTGTAATGCTGTTAAATCATTTTTTGCTCAGCAAATTATTTTTGATAATATCCAAGTTCATATCACCACAAATAATGACTGACTTGTTGCTCGAACTTAGATTTTCTAAAAATTTATCGATCACATTGACAAATTCAACGTTGTTCGAGTGTGGTGGGTTATATACAACTATAGTTTTAAATGTTTCTTTATTTTTGCAGATATCTACACAAAGAGGTTCCTGAAAGTCAATCTTTTTTTCCGTTGTCGTTTTACAAAATTTGTTACATTGCAACATGACTGCAGCCCCTTTAGGATTCCTATTCGTGGCTACAAAACTGTTGTATCAGTAACAAGATAGTTTGAAGTTTCATCTGTTTCAGAAATCCAGGTTTCAGTTAAAGAAATTACCTCAGGTTGTATATCAAGACTATAAATAAAAGCTTCTAGGTTCAACAAATTTTTTCTAAGAGATCTAACATTTCCATTGAGGATAGTTTGTTTTTTTGTTACTTTTATGTTTTGTACCTTCAATATTGGGAACGAAAACAATATCGTTGTCGAGAATTTTAGTCTGGAAAACTGAAATTTGAAGAACTTGAGGGCACCGGTGAATAATGTTGGGTTTTCTGTTTTTCGTGTGAGAAAGTTGGCTGACGAAAAATTTGACTAATGATATTTGCGCGTGGTGGTGGAATAAAGGAGTTGAAAAAATTTAGTACATTTTCTATGCTGTAATTGAGATCATTTCCATATTCGTACAAACCATGATTTTTGTAGGCTAAATTGTCGAATTTCCACTCATAGAACAAAGTGCCCTCCCTTGCCCATACTCAATTAATTCTATCATCTGCCTTCATCAAGTTGATAAAATTAGCTCTCGCTTTACTCCAATCTTCAAATACTTTGACGTTTTTGTAAGTGTCCGATTGAGCCAAGTTTCTTTTCATTTTCATGAAGCCAAGTTTTGTTACTCTGCGCACAAATTTTGCTTTTATTGGTTTTTTTCGGAAATTGACGGCAGACGGTGCGCAGTTGAGATGTCTTCCTCCTTCAAATTCATACCTATGTTCGCTTTAACATCAACAAACAACTTCGATGTCTGTTGGTAATTTTCTTTACCTCCAGTTGAACATGGATATAGCCAAAGCAGTTTGATATTATATCTTCTGTTATACGTTTCTACGAGCTTAGACATCTTCCAAATTGACTTTGCAATAGAGTTCATTTGTTAGGTCACTATTTTTGGCATCGACAATCGCACTGATAGTATTGCGCAGTTGTGTCCTAATGGTTTCAAGTATACACGGAACTATGTTATCAATTGATCTTTTAATGCTTGATTGTACTGTTTTCTCTAAATTCATAACTGAATTTGACTCTTCCAACGGACTAGTAACAGTAAAGCTCCTTTTAACACTTTTTGCAACGGCAGTATCATCAAGGTCTTTACCATTTCTAATTGGTGTTTCTCCTTGAAATCTGAGTTCGGGCATTGCTTCAATGAAATTACGCGCATTTTTGCTTTCCAGGACTGTCGATTTCGCTATATCGTTGATTGCGGTCCTATCCATTTGAATTTCAATTCCAACAGAATTTGTAGCTTTTGACGACATTTAAGGAATTCTAGTCGACTATGGAAGTTAAAAGTTAACAACAGATTGCATAAATTTACAAACTCAAAGAACAGAAAATGTATGCAGAATAAACAAGAAGAGTATGCATATTAGTAGTATTTAGTATTTACAGTTCAGTCGAATAGAATTTAAATCCTTATTGCCTTTAGCGGTTCCAAGACATCAAAATGTAAAAAACTGCCTGTGCTGATTAAGCAAAATACTATATTACTAAGGAAGAATTCAATACTGTTGATCGTTTCATCCAAACTATAAGCAAGCAACAAGTCCACTGCACTTATAGCACCACAGAGTCAATTCCTCAGCAACGATCTCAGACGGCAGCTCCAAGATAATGAAATCTCAAAAGTTGCGCCAGAGATCACAGCTAAGAAACTGAAACTGACTAGCAAAGATTATTCAGAAACCAACAAAAAAGCATAAAGAAATTTTGACTTACTAAATGTTATTTTTTTTTTATTTTCTCTTATGTTTCCTCTTTCTGGTTTTTGATCTTTTCTTCAAATTAATTTGTTCAATGTACGTTGGTGCTGAATAACTGCTCTAAACAAATTCACTTCAATTTGTGACGCGGGTTGAATTCGCTCTAGTTCTGCTTTAGAATACTGGGACTTCTTATTTCTTGGGGAAATCAAATGACGTCTCACACTAATAACAGGAGCAATTTTCAGATCGCACAGACTTTTGAAAAGATCGGGTGCCCCAAATCGATTATAGCAAACGAGGCCCAATATTTGATCGATGGTTTTTGTCAGGATATGTTTCAATTCGTTGACTGATAAAGGATTGTTTCTGTTGCTCTTTTATGGTGTCACTGAATTATTCAGGAGATCATGCCAGATTATTAGTTCATTTCATTGTTTCAATGGCGATTTTTCAACAGCTGTTGCAGATGGAGGCCAGCGCCGCTTCTATGATTTAGGTTCAGGCCTGATTTTGAATAACTATGTCCTAGAATGCTGTACTGTTTGAGAAAAATATAAGGGGTTCATGTGATTGCTCTGTTAACGCAACTCGCACCAATATTTAGAATTATAGAGGTTATACACTAATGGGATCTCTAAAATCCCTGTTAATTGGGCCCCAAGTTTTCTCCGATTCGCCTGCAACTTCAACTGAAGGAACTTATTAAACAGCAACAAATTGTTATTTAATAAGTTTATCACAACATTAGGAGCAAATGGAATGTGTCCTCCTTTTCTTCTCTGCGCAATTTGGTAAAGGCAACCTTTCGATCTCATTAACTGCAGGGTCTGTGTCAGGCACATCAAAGATTCAAAAGATTAAGAAACTTGATTGTGCAACTTTCAAAGATAAACAAAGCGTTGTGTTGCTGAGTTGCAATGTTGGGCTAAAATATCTGTTTTGAATTAAAAACAAATGAACGATAAAGCATATAGAAAAAAACTCGAACGTAAAAATTACTTTTTCCACAGTGTTTTTGAAACTTAAACAGTGAGTTGAAACAATTTAGTACATTTTCTATGCTGTAATTGAGATCATTTCCACCTTCGTACAAACCATGATTTTTGTAGGCTAAATTGTCGTATTTCTACTCATAGAATAAAGTTCCTCCCCTTGACCATACTCAGTTAATTCTATCATCTGCCTTCATCAAGTTGATAAAATTAACTCTCGCCTTACTCCAATCTTCAAATACTTTGACGTTTTCGTAAGTGTCCGATTGAGCCAAGTTTCTTTTCTTTTTCATGAAGCCAAGTTTTGTTACTCTGCGCACAAATTTTGCTTTTATTGGTTTTTTTTCGGAATTTGACTGCGGACGGTGCGCAGTTGAGATGTCCTCCTCCTTCAATTTCATACCTATGTCCGCTGCAACATCAACACTAACTTCGATGTCTGTTGATAATTTTCTTTACCTCCAGTTGAACATGGAGGTAGACAAAGCAGTTTGATATTGTATCTTCTGTTATACGTTTCTATGAGCTCCGATTCAGAAAGAGTTTTGAGCTTAGCCATCTTCCAAAATGGCTTTGCCATCGAATTCATTTGTTAGGTCACTATTTTTGGCATCGACAATCGCACTGATAGTATTGCGCAGTTCTGACCTAATGGTTTGAAGTTTACACGGAACTAAATTATCAATGGATCTTTTAATGCTTGATTCTACTGTCTTCTCTAAATTCACAACTGAATTTGACTCTTCCAACGGACTAGTAGCAGTACAGCTCCTTTTAACACTTTTTGCAACGGGAGTATCATCAAGGTCTTTATCATTTCTAATTGGTGTTTGTCCTTGAAATCTGAGTTCGGGCATTGCTTCAATGAAATTACGCGCAATTTTGCATTCCAGGACTGTCGAATTCGCTATATCGTTGATTGCGGTCCTATCCATTTGAATTTCATTTCCAACAGAATTTGTAGCTTTTGACGTCATTTATGGAATTCTAGTCGACTAGGGAAGTTAAAATTTAAAGACATATTGCATAAATTTACAAACTCAAAGAACAGAAAATGTATGCAGAATAAACACGAACAGTATGCATATTAGTAGTATTTAGTATTTACACTTCAGTCGAATAGAATTGAAAACTTTATTGCCTTCAGCAGTTCCAAGACATCAAAATGTCAAAAACTGCCTGTGCTGATTAAGCAAAGTACCATATTACTAAGGAAGCATTCATTACTGTTGAGCGGTTCATCCAAACTATAAGCAAGCAACATGTCCACTGCACTTATAGCACCACTGAGTCAATTCCTCAGCAACGATCTCAGACGTCAGCTCCAAGATAATGAAATCTCAAAAGTTGCCCCAGAGATCACAGCTAAGAAATCAAAAGTGACTAGCAAAGATTATTCAGAAACCAACAAAAAAAGCATAAAGAAATTTTGACTTACTGAATGTATTTTTTTTATTTTTTCTTATTTTTCCTCTTTGTGGACAAATTCACTTCAATTCGTGACGCGGGTTGAATTGGCTCTAGTTCTGCTTTATAATACTGCGACTTCTTTTTTCTTGGGGAAATCAAATGACGTCTCACACTAATAACAGGAGCAATTTCAGATCGCACAGACCTTTGAAAAGATCGGGTGCCCCAAATCAATTACAGCAAACGAGGCCCAATATTTGATCGATGTATTTTGTCAGGATATGTTTCAATTCGTTGACTGATAAAGGATTGTTTCTATTGCTCTTTTGTGGTGTCACTGAATTATTCAGGAGATCATGCCAGATTATGAGTGCTTTTCTTTGTTTCAATGGCGATTTTTCAACAGCTGTTGCAGATGGAGGCCAGCGCCGCTTCTATGATTTAGGTTCAGGCCTGATTTTGAATAAGTATGTCCTAGAATGCTGTACTGTTTGAGAAGAATGTAAGGGGTTCATGTGATTGCTCTGTTAACGCAACTCGCACCAATATTTAGAACTATAGAGGTTATACACTAATGGGATCTCTAAAATCCCTGTTAATTGGGCCCCAAGTCTTCTCCGATTCGTCTAAAACTTCAACTGAAAGAACTTATTAAACAGCAACGAATTGTTATTTAATAAGTTTATCACAACATTAGGAGCAAATGGAATGTGTCCTCCTTTTCTTCTCTGCGCAATTTGGTAAAGGCAACCTTGGGATCTCGTTAACTGCAGGGTCTGTGTCAGGCACATCAAAGATTCAAAAGATTAAGAAACTTGATTGTACAACTTTCAGTGATCAGATAAACAAAGCGTTGTGTTGCTGAGTTGAAATGTTGGGCTAAAATATCTGTTTTGAATTGAAAACAAATGAAAGATAAAGCATATAGAAAAAAACTCGAACGTAAAAATTGCTTTTTCCACAGTGTTTTTGAAACTCTTGTTTCGCATTTTTCTGAGACACCATTGATCTAAATGTATGTTAAAAATTTTTAACTTTTTGATATCGGTTGCTTTCCAGTCAGTTAAACTTTGTTGTTCAATCCATAGATTTAATACTTCTGTATCTTTTTCTTTTTTGTCTTTTCAAGTTTTACTCGTTTCTTTTATTGGATGAGTGTAAAGTAAGTGCATCTTGTAGAGCTGTGTCCTCTTTTTTGTGTCACAGATATACAAAATTCTATGTAATTCTGTCCTGAAACCCCTTTTTTCTCCCATTTTTGGGCGGGCCAAAAGGAAACTAAAGGAGTAAATCAATCATCCTTAATAGATTATAAATGGTTACATGCCTCATTGGACTTGGACTTTGAGTCCTTAATTCAATGCGGTAACTCGTATTATCGCACACCGTCACATTCATCCCCATTTCTATCGTTTTAAGGCGAAGATCGCGCCAAAAGATTTCAACTTTTACCTGTCACGTTTTATGCAAAGGTTGGACACACGCACAATTGGCAAAACACAACCTCGTTTTGACACATTTCAATATTACGCTGTAATGTTTTTCGAGGAAAGACGTTCTTCTAACTTTTGCAAAAAGTTTACTTTCTCTGGCCATTTTGTGATCCTCACATAAAACTAAGGAAGAAACGAATCGTGGCTCTTGTGGCAAGCTTCCTTGTAGTTCCTCGTTTTCTCTGCGCAATTTTCTGGATATCGTTTGCTTCCGGATCTCTTTTACTGTTGGGTTTGGCCTCAGTGTCTGTGTCAGGCATATTAGAGGGTGTCGTTATATGTGGGGCACCAACATATCCTCATATCCTGAACTTCGTTGTGTCATTGAGTAATGCGTCTTCCTTTCTCACACATAAGAGCGCGCTGAACAATTTCATCACCACATCAGTCACATTCTGAGGGAAGACACTTGAGTGGCCATCCGTAAAATTGCGACATTGCGTGCTGGGATTTTTGCTAAAAGAGAAAACTGGATAAAGACAAAACCTCTCCAAAATTTTAGCTCTCATTCAACGTGAGTTTGGGCATCGATTGCAGCAATTTTTTTGTTGAGGGAAGTTAATGAGGTTCTTCATTGCTCTAAAACGCATTTTTTGGCATATATTGAATTCTTTTTTAATTATAGCACCAAAATCTTAAATTAAAAACCCAATGCCAGAAAGCCTCATCACTAATAAAATTTTCATTGGCACCACAAAGATCGAAATACAATAAGACAATTGCAGAGGCATCAATCTGGGAAAAGTTTTTTAATATTGAAAATAAAGTTCATGCGAAAGAATTGAGAAATTATCCCTTAATGGAAGAACAGGCAGAATTTTGACGATGAATTACCAAGTTACTCAAGGATCACTTAAAGTGGGCAAATTGAATTTTTCTAAAGCTAAGATAATGTGGAGGACTGGAGGCAATCTTATCTACTCAGATATAAAAACTCTTATGAAATCAAAATGTACAATAATAATCTGAGAATCTACGGTATACTGAAAACTACGCGTAGAAAAATCTTGTCTTCAATAAGGGAACGTGCGGAAACCAAATAAGTCAATATTCTGTCCCAGTATTTGACGCATAAAAACAGAGAATTTCTCTAGCGTTGAATTTTTGTCACATCTATATTTCTATTTTCTCTGTTAATGAGTTTTGGGAAACCGTTTTTCTTCTCACTCTTCAAAAATGGTGGTAACTTGAAGTCACAGATTCAATAATTCTGTTTTGCGCCTCAACGCCAACAAATTTTGCAAAAACTTGAGCAAAATTTAATAAAAAATAGAATAGGCCAGTCTAGAGAAAAGGAATCAAAAACTGGTACAATACAAATAACACTAGGAGATGCAACAACGCGTTTCAGTTGAGTTTGACTCCACGACAGCGGACTTCGAAGCAGATGCTACGGAGTACTGCGAGGTGTCAGTAGATAGTGTGAATGCAGTTCTGACAGTAACTATCATAGACCAGGATGATGTGGCACCTGACACCACCTGCACCCCTACAGCTGTAAGCGTGCTAGAGAATGACGAATCTCCCCAGGGGGTTTTACTGTCCAACTGTTCTGTCAATGGAGCTGCACCGAACTTCGCCGTTAAGTTCAGCATGAGTGTTGACCCCTCTTGGGCTGCCTCCAAATTTGTTATGGATGAAACAAGTTAGTGATTTTAAATGTGACTGCAGGTGCTGGAAAAAGGTGTTACTTTTCTCTAGACTTTTTTTAATTTAGCACTGGCGCAATTGATTCTGACTTCAACTTCAATTTATTTACTATCCAACATTGTCTTCTGTATTTGAACATTGTGAATTGAGAAACACCTTGATTTCTGATGCACATTAGTTATGAATGCAGGTACTGATCAAGGTTCCCAGAAGGAAAATATTATTTTAATCCTATCTTGTCAGAAAATGTTATTGATAGACGAGAAGCGACAGCTGGGGCTTTTTGAGAGAGTAGCACACATATATAGCCGTTTTTCGTTCATGTGGCTTAAATTTTTGGAGTTTGGAGTATTTGTAGAATTTTTCGGTCTTTCATAGTATAGAACCCCCCCCCGCTTAGTGGTCAGATAACTTAAAGCACCCCTCCCCCAAATCATGGTAAATATACCATAATGGCGGGCTATAATTTCATTGGGGGGGGGGGGGTGTATTACATAAAAAACTTTGAATTTTTGAACTACGCTGCATTTATGCATTTATTTTTGGCCCGCACTGATTTGATATTACACTATTTTTAAGAACTTAGTAATGTGTGTCAAGTACAGAATCGGCTCATGTGTTATCATTTTTTAAGTTGATTTTTGGCCTTTTCAATAATTTCTTGACTTTTAAACCTCTTTTTTATATGGCAAATTATCTGTTCATGAGTATATGGCGACATATTTTTGACAATTCTTCAATCTATTGTCTGTTTTGTGACTTGTGATTTTTTGTTTTTTAGAATTTTACGCATAATTCTCCGAGTTTTGCTATTTTTGAAAATTTGTTCTAGTGTTTTGTCGAATTTGGTTTGATTTACTAGTATAAAACATTCTGTGAACCGTCGGGTAATTTTTTTGCGTTAGTAACATTTAGTTTGCGTTCGGTGTTAGTTGTTTGAAATTCAGTGAAATTTGGTTCCATAATTGCATTTTAACAGTGGTTTGAGTTTTTAGCAAATTTTTTGTTATTTCAAATCCTTTAAGTCCGTTTCCACTGTTTTATCTTAACAGGAGAATAGCTATTTAATGTTACTGAGCTTTCAAAGCTTAAATAGTTATATTCAGACCTTGATACGACAAAACAAAGAAAATTGTTGTTTTCGTGAACCCTGAATTTTTGTTACCATTTTTTTCAGTCCAGTTTTTCAGAATATTATGTGCCTTATGCTCTTCCAATGTGTCGTTTGCTTGATAAGTTAATTGTATGGTTGGTTGGGACAATTTCAGGCCGATCAGTCCTTTTGAGCTGTGAGCTGATTTGTTTTTGTTTTTCCCGAGTTATCTTTGTATAAATCAAAATTGGTTTCAGTTTTCAGTGAGTTATCTTTGTCAAAGTTTCGCTTTTAAGGTTTAAAAACGGGCGTCTTTCTGAAAAAGTTTTTTTTCTATATTTGCTTTCTTCAATGACTCAAAATTTTTCATGTTACGTCAACGTTTTTTATTCTTTAACAAATCTTTTATTCACCTCTGAAAAATGTTGGGCTGAAATTATGCTTTTGTTTGGAAGGTCTGACGCTTAAATTACCTTCCAGAATTCTTCCGGCTGTTTTTATATTTAGTCATCAAGTTTTTTCCCCAAACATTTGAAGTCGCGATTAATTCAAATCTTCTTTTAATTCAGTCATTTATAAAGTTTTGTCCGAATTGCGTGGGTGGAGTTGTTTTTCACTCTTAGTCGAGCGTTTTTTCTCATGTGCGTGAATAATTTTTGGTTACACTTGACCTCACTCAAAGATGATTTTCCTCACTTTCAAAAATGACTTCCTTGCTTCAATTTATTGAGATTAGATCAAATGAGTGTAACTCTATTTGAAGGTTATTTAAGACCAGCTTATAGAAACAGCAATAATTTATACAGATTCTTATTCAAAATATGACACAACATCATTATTTCAAAGAGGAGAAGTTTCTCTTGTGGTCTGTTATTTAGTTATCTTTTTCAGACTGCAATTCTGCGAAGCTATAGCGCCTGTTGTCTGGCGTCAGATATGTTCATTATCATAAAAAATGAGCTCTCATTATTCAGCGAATCTGTTTATGATATAGCTAAAATTTTTTGATGCGTTATATGATAATTATTGAAACGGAACGCATACCAACTACTTCCGGTAGATCGGTTTTTTTCTGCAGTGAAACTGAGGCCTGATAAAAGAGAAATTATGATGCCTCTCCTAATTCAGAGCACCACAAATAAAATCAAAGAGAGTTAGGTTGGCTTAATACCCCGACTAGTATCCAGTTTGTTTACAAACAAATTGTCTGCTTTAGATTTTTTCTGCGTCAAAACCTTGTGAATTTTTATTACAGCAAACATTCTAGCGGCTATGTTTATATACAGTTTGAAAAAATTAACGTGTTGGACTCATTTTTTCTCTTGAATGACAAATTTTGTGCAAAATAATCTTCATTTTATCCAGCAAAATTTGACGATTTGCTTGACCATATTAACTTTCAGAATGACTCGGAATCTTTATACCTCTACACCCCACCACAACCACCAACCAGCTAAGAAAGATAAAATCGAGCCCATCAACAGTCGCTTATCGTTTAAGCTAAATTAATTCGTGTCACGCTTGGTTCTGTTTTAATTATGATATCGTACGGAAGAATCATAAATGTCTCTTCATGATCTATCAAACAGTTGTATTCCAGCTGGCGAAATAAGTTGGGCATCGTCGACACTTGCGAACAACTACGAGAACCAGGCGACTTACACATTGTCAGTGGCAGCCTACACAACAGGACAAACAGACCCGACACCCACTGACATCATTGTCACTGTCAACAATACCAATGAACCACCCATCATCACCAACCTACCGCAAGTGGTCAGTATGACCAACCAAAATAATAGTAAAAATGAATTGTTTTCAGTTCAGAATTTTTTAAAATCTATAAAATGAAACTTTGAAATTTTTAAGTTGAACAAAAAACTTTGCTTAAATATTTACGATTTAGGAATCACTTTATAAGCGATGAATGGTTTGTTCCTTGTACTACTGGTAGGAAATAAATTCCAAAACCTTTAACTTTTCAACTATTCAAACACTTTCATGACATTTAACAATTTTGATATTTACTTTTCCTTAAATTGTTTTGTTTTATTTTCCGAATTTCTATTGATAAGTTATGCCATGTCCTCAAAGAATTTCTGATTACAGATTGTCCATTCCAGTTGGATGGAAACTTACCTTTTGGAAAAAAACCGAACAGTCTCTCAGGGATTTTTTATTAAGAAACAACAGCATTTCTATCTTTGTTCCATGTTAACTTGTTCTGTTTAATTGCCCTCAAGAAAATTTTTGCTTGACCTTCTTTGAGTTTTTCTTCTAGAACACTCTTTGACTTCTCAAGAGAACTTCTAACGCTTCTTCTTCACGCTTAGAGATATCACAATTGCTCTCACTCCGAAGTTAAGTTTGCTGCTGAAATAAAAGCGAATGTAGAATAGAATTTTTTTAGATAGAAATGATTCTATCATACTTTTTAAAACCATGCCAAATTCATTCTTTGTAGCTTTATCGAGAAGTATTTTTGTGAGAAATTGAAATTTATGTTGATTATCGTTTGGTTATCTATTATTTGCTCAATTAAAAGCTTATTAGATTTTTAGTGTATTTTTAGATTTCAGTTTATCACTAAAAATTGTCTAGAGTGTTCTAACTCAAGCGGATTACTTATTTATCAATTGGATTTACTTATGCTTTCTATTGTCGTCAGGAGTAATGCTATTTGACTTGGGTTAGTTGCAAACGTTCAATGTTTTCCAATTGATATTTGGTAGATATTTGGCATGCTACATTTGGCAGACCATTCTGTAAGCAAGCCAGTAACCGATGTTCTGTTAGGGGGTAGTGCGTCCATAATTTCTTATACGTTTTATTTTGTAACAAACTGACTCCGGAGTAAGTCAACAGTTTCACTCTCGTTTCCGTATGAACTTCACCTGAAAAAATAGTTAGCGATATTTGTAATGTGTTTTTGTCATTTTTATCACAATTTTTTTTTCCAAATTTGGTGAATTTCTTTATGTTTAGGTGTTTTTTTATAAATTCCTTTTTTCGGCTCAAAAATAATTTCAAAACTTTTTTGGGAATACTCATGGCTTGCTTTTCATTGTTGTCCTTTCTGATCAAATATATAAGTTGAAACGTCTGCTTTTTTCTTTCAAATCTCAAAATTTTTCTTTTCAAAACGATTTAGTTTATATTTTTTTTCAGATATTCACGTATTCTCAGATATTATTTTCGTTTGGATTTGACGTTGGCTACCAATTTTTGTTTTTAAAAAATTATTCATTTCATTTTCGAATTAATTTTATAACAATTGAATGAAAATAGTTGATCCTTTTGTTGATCCTTTTGTGAAAATTAGTTTTTTTTTATTTTGTCGAAGATTTTGTTTTGTGGTTAAACAGTTATCAATTAGATTTTCTTTTTATTCATTTGGTTAATTTGTCCCAGTTGGTTGATTTTTGGTAACCAACTCTAACCCATTTTTGGGAGCAGACTCCTTTTATTTTTTTTTTGATGAAACTAATTTGTTTTATCGTCTCTGAACAAAAGTTTCTGATTTGAATTTGTCAAGAAACAATTCTCAAGGAAAAAATATTTCATCAGAATTATAGGAAATCTCTAGTGAAATTTTTCTTTGGATGGTGCTCAACGCATCCTGAATAAAAAAAATCTATTTTTTGAATTCCTGATTTTGTATTTGAAGTTTTTTTGAATCCATGTTCCTTCTGCCCTCTGATAGCTGTCAGCTTTGACCTGCTCTAACTATTGACATAATGGTAATTGCCTATAAAAATTCAACGTTATATCTTGTTAACCAATTATCCTCGTTTCAGTGTCAACTAAGCATTTTGGATAACAATTTACAGCATTTTTTATGGTCAAGCTTTTACTTCCGTCCCGAGAAAACACAATGGTGTTGCCTCTTCATGTGGTATTTTTTCCACTGGAAAATGATAATGGGAGATCTAAAAAACCATTTAACGAATTTTCATCATTGCTACATCATGATATATTTGGATGCAGTCCAGGCTATCACTAAACTGTCGCAAAGAGAATTATTTATTTTTGCTCATAGGCAGAAAGATTGGTGGACATAGCGTACCGAAATTAGACTGATGAACTAGAAATTGACATCAATGTCAGAAAGCATCACAACTTCTGAATTGTGCTGTTCAAATATACGGCATCCTATGTTTTCTTTATAAAATGGAAGATTGGCGCATGAAGGTACAAACTGAGCTGAGAATTTTGACTTGACACTGCTGTCTGAAGTAATCTAGCATAGTATATCACTGCCAAACTTAATATTTTCTTTAATTGCGTGTTGCAGGTGTACATTGACGAAGACTATCCTCGGTACCAAACTACCGTGCTTGCTGATTTGAATCTGTTTCTGCTGGATGTTTATGACGAGGATAACTTGGACCCTGGCATCACCCAGGCCCACACTGGCATTATTGTTCAGTCATCATGTACTGGATCTTCGGATTACTTTAACTTCATCGGTAGGTTTAAGTCTGTTGAGAATAGTTATTTTTAATTTGATTAAAAAAAGCAGATTAAAGGATTTTGTATGCGTTCAAGTCACTAAGAGACGCAGATCACCTAAGAAAAGAAGAAAATTGAAAATAAAGTGTCAGGTGGTTCTTTGTTTGTAAATTATTTACTCTTGCGAATTGAAAAAAAATGAAGATATTTTTAGGTTAATGTGCGTTATTACATGAAGTTCCCGCCAATGTTAAATCGTTCATGTTAAAATTTCCGGGTTTTATTTTGTAAGTAAGCTGTGTATTCAACTAAAAACATATATCCACAAATAGAAATTTTTGAAATAAGGCATCAAATAATTTTTACTTATATTAAAATAGCGGCTTGCCTGTTAAAATATCAGCACATCAGCAATTAATTACCATCCTCTGATCAAAAACTGATTATATAGTATGTTGAAAGCAGTGAATGTCTTGCCTTTTTTTTATCGAAGCCGATGTCACTCCAGTGGGTGCACAGTGTAATGCAGTTGTGGATTCCACGGGAGGGACTTGTGGAACCGGCCACAGCTCTTGCAAAGGTAATGCAAAAAACAATTATTCCAACTAAACTGAGACTAAACTGAAGTTTTTTACTCTCCGAATTTTTTGGCCATGGTACTTGTAATAAAGGTGATTCATCCTTTGCTTGATCATGAACTGCATCGTCGCTTAGTTCTAACGTCTGGCGCTTTTGATTTTCTAGGACGGATATGAGAAAATTTTTTGTTTAATTGCTCTCGAACGATGTTTGAAGCAATTATTGTAAACGTGTGTTTTTTTTAATTAAAATTTTTGCGATTTTTGCGCTTTTGTTCTAGAGCATGTTTTGACTTCTTGAGTGACTTTTTCACGCTTCAGTTCTTCATTTTTGAGTGATCAAATTTGCTCTCGTTCTGAAATAAAGTTTGTTGCTAAAGAGATTCTGAGTGAAAGGAATTCAAAGGCATTGGAATTGAGTGGTTAAGATGTCAGACTGCCGACTTGAAGGTGTGGCGTTTTTTGCACCCATATTACATTCATAAGCTACATCCCTCTAAATTAAATTGCCCCGTCTGTCATTCGAGAGCGATTCACCTGACGTTAGTCTGTTAATCTTCATTAGTAATATGATTGTAGGTATATGGCCGCTGTTCAAAAATTCAGAATACCCAAAAGCTAGAACCTTTCTTGCCAACTATTATCCTTTGAAAACAATGTAAAAAATCCAATCGAAAGAAACAAAAACAGTGGAAAGGAAACCCAAATCGCCGCACGTCAATATAAGCTGAAAACGTTCCTCACTCAAAAGTGGCAAAGAATTCACGCTCAAATAGTGCTAGTTTTTGCTTCTTTCATTTCATCGGTGTAACTAAGCCTACCACTTCAATTTCCAGTGGAATTAGAAGCACAAAACTTGAACAAGTCTTCAAATTAGATTGCCCGGAAAGTTCCGGAAATTAATAAACGTAATTTTTGCCACAAGACAGCAAAAAAAAACCCTAAACTAGAATGCGCTCACAATCTAGGTAGCTTCAAGCAACCTTAAAATCAAAAATCAATTATTGCCTGAACTCTAACTTATAAAATCAGAACAAACAACTTTTGTCACAAGGGTTAAAATTTTAGTTGTGAATTTTAAAGTGATCAGATAAACAAAGCGTTGCGCTGCTAAGATGCAATTTTTAGCTAGAATTCCGATTTCGAATTGAAAACAAATGAAAGCATATAGAACAGCAACAGACTGAAAAATGGCTTTTCCCCCAAATTTTTGAAACTCTCCTTTTCTGAGACGCAATTGATCTAAATGTATGTTTAAAAAAATCAGTTTTTGATATCGGCTCGTTACCTGCAGATATTTTGTCCAATTTATAGATATAGCATTTCTGTAACTCACCTCTCATTGGATGAGTGTAATGCGGGTGCCGTGACTCGTAGTATCGTCGCAACTATCTTCACTTCAATGCAATTCCAGAAGATTGCGTCATGTTTAAACTGGTTAAGATTGGAGCTTGCTCCTGATACCTCTCCAATTCATCATGACTCTGTAAGGTTTTATTCTGATTTGGAGGAAAAAGGCTCTGATTACCTGTGCAAGGAGTTCTGATTTTCTCTGACCAACATGAAATCACTCTTAAGATTGGGGGAGTAAGAAAGAAAGAAAGAAAGAATTAATTTCGTTCTTGAATAGTTGTAAATAAACAAGCAACGTGGACAAGTAACGAGATCAGAGCGATCTTCTTTTTCAATTTGCCCAATAATTTATTGACAACGATGACTTGATATACGCTCGTTAAATACATGCATAATATAGCAAACAAATTATTCAAATAGGATATCAATTCAATAAAATAGATTAGCACATGTTCAACATTGTTGTTCGCTTCAGTTAAAAACGAATCTAATTAGTTCATTGTTCGACAACAGATTTTTCAATTTATGACAGAAACTTGTCACTTCAGCTTGGCTACCATTTTCTAAATTAGCGGGAATTATCTGCATTCTCTTTAATTTGTTATATAGTTTAGCACCTCTAAAACGTATTGAATTGCGCTCCAACTTTTTTTTACAAAACATTTTCTTTAGCAAGTTAAGAATCCCACTTCTAGTTTTCCGGTCGTTCGATCTAAATTGAAACAAATTGTTGCAAAAATTTTTCTGGTGCAGACCATTGGTTGATTTCAGAACAAATTTAAATATTTCGTATATGTGTCACTCGTAGATAGTCAACAACGAGTGCCTCATAGAAATATCTTCGCAGTGATCGCCTTTTTTCTGAAATATATTACTTTTAAAATTTTTTTCTGCAGTAAGTAGATCGGTAGAAGGGTTGAGTACGTACAGCAACCATAAACCAAGGCATCATGTTGAATTAGTTGTGTCACATTTGAATTGTAGTATGAAATCAGTTGATTCCGAGGAACATTATATCTGAGTTTAGCTAGTATACCACATTGTTTACTTAATTTACTTTGGAAATGATGGATATGAGCTCGAAAGGAGAACTTACTGTCTAATTTTACCCCAAGATATTTACAGTAATGCTCAATTTTGATGTCAGTTTTGTTCAATTGAAAGCTAAGATTGGCTGGGCGTTTTTTCAAGCTAAGTTGAACTGTTTTACTAAGATTAAACACAAGCTTCTTACTCTCAAGCCAAAAGTTTATGCTATCTAAATCAGACTTTATATTTTCAGCAGATCACCCAACTGCTTCTATGTTATTATGGTCAAATAAAAGTAAAATTTCAACATTTTTACAGACTAAAGCAAGGTCGTTTATATATATTAAAAACAGAAGAGGGCCCAAAAACGATCCTTGAGGAACACCGTTTTTGACTTCGCACCATTCAGAAGAAGTACCATTAATTACAACTTGCTGCATTCTATTACTCAGATAAGAGTTAAAACATTTCCAGCAGTTGTCTCTAATTCCATATCTCTCTAGTTTTTCCAAAAGAAATGTTTGATTGATAGTATCAAAAGCATTTTTTAAATCCAAAATTAAACCAACTATGGTTGAATGTTATTGTCTCATGCGAACAGTTTCGGTTAGCTCAACTAGTGCATCAATTATACTATGCTTAGATCTAAAACCAAACTGGTTCCTATAAAATAAAGAAAATTTTGCAAAATATTGGTACAGGCTATTGTACATAGCTCTTTCAAAAATTTTACTGAAAACTACGAGAATTGAAATTGGCCTATAATTTTTTATGTTCAAGTATAGACCCCTCCTTGTGCAGTGGGAGAACTCTTGCTCCAGCCAGTTCTTTAGGAAAAATACCTTCGTCAAAAGAAAAATTTATCAAAAACACCAGGTAGGGGTTCATGACATCTGAAGTTAATTTTATTAGTATGTTATTTATATCATCAATACCTGAGGATTACTTGTTGTCAAAATTGGTTTTAATTTCCCCCACTTCTCTCGCAGTAGTTTTGTAAAAGATACATGGAGCATTGGTGTCTAGGAAAAGAAGGTTGGAAATTTTTATTTAGGTGCCTACTGACTTGATATCCTATGGAAGCAAAAAGAAATGTTGAACTCGCTTGCATTATTCTTATCCGAAGGTTCATCAAACTTCTGATAACAGCTGCTTAGGATTGGAAAATTCTGTGATCTATATGATTTGCCTTTAAGCTCATTGAGTAATTTGAAAGTCTGCCTAGAGTTTCCTAAACGTTTTTGGAAAGAGTTTAGATAGAATTGTTTTATCCGCCACTTTAATTGCTTTTCCAGCCTTATTCTATACTCTTTAAAATTCTTCAGCAGGTCATTGTTATTTTTGTTTTCTTTATATTTATAATAAGCATGGTTTCTTTTTTGATGTAAGTTTTTTAACCTATTATCGAACCACTTCGGAACTTTTTGTTTATTATCGACACTTTTTAAAGGAGCAAAGTGTTGTGTCACTTTAATTAAAAGTTGATTAAATGTGGAAAAGCATTGCACGGATCGACACTTTTGTATATAATGTCACTGTTTTTGTTAAGATAACCTTTCAATGCCATTTTAAAAATGCTCACAGCATCCTGATTTCTTACAAAGCTAGCATCTCGGAACATTAAATCATTTTTATTTATATCTTCACTTGTTTGCCACATTAGAATATAGGGACTATGATCAGTAAAATTTTGATGTTCTAGGACTTCTACAGAAATATGCTTACCCAAATTTTGATAAATGAAATGGTCCAAGCAAGAACTGTACTCATTAATTGAACGTGTCGGTTCGGCAGAAGAAATACAGAAACCATTTGCTGTAATGCTGTTAAATCATTTTTTGCTCAGCAAATTATTTTTGATAATATCCAAGTTCATATCACCACAAATAATGACTGACTTGTTGCTCGAACTTAGATTTTCTAAAAATTTATCGATCACATTGACAAATTCAACGTTGTTCGAGTGTGGTGGGTTATATACAACTATAGTTTTAAATGTTTCTTTATTTTTGCAGATATCTACACAAAGAGGTTCCTGAAAGTCAATCTTTTTTTCCGTTGTCGTTTTACAAAATTTGTTACATTGCAACATGACTGCAGCCCCTTTAGGATTCCTATTCGTGGCTACAAAACTGTTGTATCAGTAACAAGATAGTTTGAAGTTTCATCTGTTTCAGAAATCCAGGTTTCAGTTAAAGAAATTACCTCAGGTTGTATATCAAGACTATAAATAAAAGCTTCTAGGTTCAACAAATTTTTTCTAAGAGATCTAACATTTCCATTGAGGATAGTTTGTTTTTTTGTTACTTTTATGTTTTGTACCTTCAATATTGGGAACGAAAACAATATCGTTGTCGAGAATTTTAGTCTGGAAAACTGAAATTTGAAGAACTTGAGGGCACCGGTGAATAATGTTGGGTTTTCTGTTTTTCGTGTGAGAAAGTTGGCTGACGAAAAATTTGACTAATGATATTTGCGCGTGGTGGTGGAATAAAGGAGTTGAAAAAATTTAGTACATTTTCTATGCTGTAATTGAGATCATTTCCATATTCGTACAAACCATGATTTTTGTAGGCTAAATTGTCGAATTTCCACTCATAGAACAAAGTGCCCTCCCTTGCCCATACTCAATTAATTCTATCATCTGCCTTCATCAAGTTGATAAAATTAGCTCTCGCTTTACTCCAATCTTCAAATACTTTGACGTTTTTGTAAGTGTCCGATTGAGCCAAGTTTCTTTTCATTTTCATGAAGCCAAGTTTTGTTACTCTGCGCACAAATTTTGCTTTTATTGGTTTTTTTCGGAAATTGACGGCAGACGGTGCGCAGTTGAGATGTCTTCCTCCTTCAAATTCATACCTATGTTCGCTTTAACATCAACAAACAACTTCGATGTCTGTTGGTAATTTTCTTTACCTCCAGTTGAACATGGATATAGCCAAAGCAGTTTGATATTATATCTTCTGTTATACGTTTCTACGAGCTTAGACATCTTCCAAATTGACTTTGCAATAGAGTTCATTTGTTAGGTCACTATTTTTGGCATCGACAATCGCACTGATAGTATTGCGCAGTTGTGTCCTAATGGTTTCAAGTATACACGGAACTATGTTATCAATTGATCTTTTAATGCTTGATTGTACTGTTTTCTCTAAATTCATAACTGAATTTGACTCTTCCAACGGACTAGTAACAGTAAAGCTCCTTTTAACACTTTTTGCAACGGCAGTATCATCAAGGTCTTTACCATTTCTAATTGGTGTTTCTCCTTGAAATCTGAGTTCGGGCATTGCTTCAATGAAATTACGCGCATTTTTGCTTTCCAGGACTGTCGATTTCGCTATATCGTTGATTGCGGTCCTATCCATTTGAATTTCAATTCCAACAGAATTTGTAGCTTTTGACGACATTTAAGGAATTCTAGTCGACTATGGAAGTTAAAAGTTAACAACAGATTGCATAAATTTACAAACTCAAAGAACAGAAAATGTATGCAGAATAAACAAGAAGAGTATGCATATTAGTAGTATTTAGTATTTACAGTTCAGTCGAATAGAATTTAAATCCTTATTGCCTTTAGCGGTTCCAAGACATCAAAATGTAAAAAACTGCCTGTGCTGATTAAGCAAAATACTATATTACTAAGGAAGAATTCAATACTGTTGATCGTTTCATCCAAACTATAAGCAAGCAACAAGTCCACTGCACTTATAGCACCACAGAGTCAATTCCTCAGCAACGATCTCAGACGGCAGCTCCAAGATAATGAAATCTCAAAAGTTGCGCCAGAGATCACAGCTAAGAAACCGAAACCGACTAGCAAAGATTATTCAGAAACCAACAAAAAAGCATAAAGAAATTTTGACTTACTAAATGTTATTTTTTTTTTATTTTCTCTTATGTTTCCTCTTTCTGGTTTTTGATCTTTTCTTCAAATTAATTTGTTCAATGTACGTTGGTGCTGAATAACTGCTCTAAACAAATTCACTTCAATTTGTGACGCGGGTTGAATTCGCTCTAGTTCTGCTTTAGAATACTGGGACTTCTTATTTCTTGGGGAAATCAAATGACGTCTCACACTAATAACAGGAGCAATTTTCAGATCGCACAGACTTTTGAAAAGATCGGGTGCCCCAAATCGATTATAGCAAACGAGGCCCAATATTTGATCGATGGTTTTTGTCAGGATATGTTTCAATTCGTTGACTGATAAAGGATTGTTTCTGTTGCTCTTTTATGGTGTCACTGAATTATTCAGGAGATCATGCCAGATTATTAGTTCATTTCATTGTTTCAATGGCGATTTTTCAACAGCTGTTGCAGATGGAGGCCAGCGCCGCTTCTATGATTTAGGTTCAGGCCTGATTTTGAATAACTATGTCCTAGAATGCTGTACTGTTTGAGAAAAATGTAAGGGGTTCATGTGATTGCTCTGTTAACGCAACTCGCACCAATATTTAGAATTATAGAGGTTATACACTAATGGGATCTCTAAAATCCCTGTTAATTGGGCCCCAAGTTTTCTCCGATTCGCCTGCAACTTCAACTGAAGGAACTTATTAAACAGCAACAAATTGTTATTTAATAAGTTTATCACAACATTAGGAGCAAATGGAATGTGTCCTCCTTTTCTTCTCTGCGCAATTTGGTAAAGGCAACCTTTCGATCTCATTAACTGCAGGGTCTGTGTCAGGCACATCAAAGATTCAAAAGATTAAGAAACTTGATTGTGCAACTTTCAAAGATAAACAAAGCGTTGTGTTGCTGAGTTGCAATGTTGGGCTAAAATATCTGTTTTGAATTAAAAACAAATGAACGATAAAGCATATAGAAAAAAACTCGAGCGTAAAAATTACTTTTTCCACAGTGTTTTTGAAACTTAAACAGTGAGTTGAAACAATTTAGTACATTTTCTATGCTGTAATTGAGATCATTTCCACCTTCGTACAAACCATGATTTTTGTAGGCTAAATTGTCGTATTTCTACTCATAGAATAAAGTTCCTCCCCTTGACCATACTCAGTTAATTCTATCATCTGCCTTCATCAAGTTGATAAAATTAACTCTCGCCTTACTCCAATCTTCAAATACTTTGACGTTTTCGTAAGTGTCCGATTGAGCCAAGTTTCTTTTCTTTTTCATGAAGCCAAGTTTTGTTACTCTGCGCACAAATTTTGCTTTTATTGGTTTTTTTTCGGAATTTGACTGCGGACGGTGCGCAGTTGAGATGTCCTCCTCCTTCAATTTCATACCTATGTCCGCTGCAACATCAACACTAACTTCGATGTCTGTTGATAATTTTCTTTACCTCCAGTTGAACATGGAGGTAGACAAAGCAGTTTGATATTGTATCTTCTGTTATACGTTTCTATGAGCTCCGATTCAGAAAGAGTTTTGAGCTTAGCCATCTTCCAAAATGGCTTTGCCATCGAATTCATTTGTTAGGTCACTATTTTTGGCATCGACAATCGCACTGATAGTATTGCGCAGTTCTGACCTAATGGTTTGAAGTTTACACGGAACTAAATTATCAATGGATCTTTTAATGCTTGATTCTACTGTCTTCTCTAAATTCACAACTGAATTTGACTCTTCCAACGGACTAGTAACAGTACAGCTCCTTTTAACACTTTTTGCAACGGGAGTATCATCAAGGTCTTTATCATTTCTAATTGGTGTTTGTCCTTGAAATCTGAGTTCGGGCATTGCTTCAATGAAATTACGCGCAATTTTGCATTCCAGGACTGTCGAATTCGCTATATCGTTGATTGCGGTCCTATCCATTTGAATTTCATTTCCAACAGAATTTGTAGCTTTTGACGTCATTTATGGAATTCTAGTCGACTAGGGAAGTTAAAATTTAAAGACATATTGCATAAATTTACAAACTCAAAGAACAGAAAATGTATGCAGAATAAACACGAACAGTATGCATATTAGTAGTATTTAGTATTTACACTTCAGTCGAATAGAATTGAAAACTTTATTGCCTTCAGCAGTTCCAAGACATCAAAATGTCAAAAACTGCCTGTGCTGATTAAGCAAAGTACCATATTACTAAGGAAGCATTCATTACTGTTGAGCGGTTCATCCAAACTATAAGCAAGCAACATGTCCACTGCACTTATAGCACCACTGAGTCAATTCCTCAGCAACGATCTCAGACGTCAGCTCCAAGATAATGAAATCTCAAAAGTTGCCCCAGAGATCACAGCTAAGAAATCAAAAGTGACTAGCAAAGATTATTCAGAAACCAACAAAAAAAGCATAAAGAAATTTTGACTTACTGAATGTATTTTTTTTATTTTTTCTTATTTTTCCTCTTTGTGGACAAATTCACTTCAATTCGTGACGCGGGTTGAATTCGCTCTAGTTCTGCTTTATAATACTGCGACTTCTTTTTTCTTGGGGAAATCAAATGACGTCTCACACTAATAACAGGAGCAATTTCAGATCGCACAGACCTTTGAAAAGATCGGGTGCCCCAAATCAATTACAGCAAACGAGGCCCAATATTTGATCGATGTATTTTGTCAGGATATGTTTCAATTCGTTGACTGATAAAGGATTGTTTCTATTGCTCTTTTGTGGTGTCACTGAATTATTCAGGAGATCATGCCAGATTATGAGTGCTTTTCTTTGTTTCAATGGCGATTTTTCAACAGCTGTTGCAGATGGAGGCCAGCGCCGCTTCTATGATTTAGGTTCAGGCCTGATTTTGAATAAGTATGTCCTAGAATGCTGTACTGTTTGAGAAGAATGTAAGGGGTTCATGTGATTGCTCTGTTAACGCAACTCGCACCAATATTTAGAACTATAGAGGTTATACACTAATGGGATCTCTAAAATCCCTGTTAATTGGGCCCCAAGTCTTCTCCGATTCGTCTAAAACTTCAACTGAAAGAACTTATTAAACAGCAACGAATTGTTATTTAATAAGTTTATCACAACATTAGGAGCAAATGGAATGTGTCCTCCTTTTCTTCTCTGCGCAATTTGGTAAAGGCAACCTTTGGATCTCGTTAACTGCAGGGTCTGTGTCAGGCACATCAAAGATTCAAAAGATTAAGAAACTTGATTGTACAACTTTCAGTGATCAGATAAACAAAGCGTTGTGTTGCTGAGTTGAAATGTTGGGCTAAAATATCTGTTTTGAATTGAAAACAAATGAAAGATAAAGCATATAGAAAAAAACTCGAACGTAAAAATTGCTTTTTCCACAGTGTTTTTGAAACTCTTGTTTCGCATTTTTCTGAGACACCATTGATCTAAATGTATGTTAAAAATTTTTAACTTTTTGATATCGGTTGCTTTCCAGTCAGTTAAACTTTGTTGTTCAATCCATAGATTTAATACTTCTGTATCTTTTTCTTTTTTGTCTTTTCAAGTTTTACTCGTTTCTTTTATTGGATGAGTGTAAAGTAAGTGCATCTTGTAGAGCTGTGTCCTCTTTTTTGTGTCACAGATATACAAAATTCTATGTAATTCTGTCCTGAAACCCCTTTTTTCTCCCATTTTTGGGCGGGCCAAAAGGAAACTAAAGGAGTAAATCAATCATCCTTAATAGATTATAAATGGTTACATGCCTCATTGGACTTGGACTTTGAGTCCTTAATTCAATGCGGTAACTCGTATTATCGCACACCGTCACATTCATCCCCATTTCTATCGTTTTAAGGCGAAGATCGCGCCAAAAGATTTCAACTTTTACCTGTCACGTTTTATGCAAAGGTTGGACACACGCACAATTGGCAAAACACAACCTCGTTTTGACACATTTCAATATTACGCTGTAATGTTTTTCGAGGAAAGACGTTCTTCTAACTTTTGCAAAAAGTTTACTTTCTCTGGCCATTTTGTGATCCTCACATAAAACTAAGGAAGAAACGAATCGTGGCTCTTGTGGCAAGCTTCCTTGTAGTTCCTCGTTTTCTCTGCGCAATTTTCTGGATATCGTTTGCTTCCGGATCTCTTTTACTGTTGGGTTTGGCCTCAGTGTCTGTGTCAGGCATATTAGAGGGTGTCGTTATATGTGGGGCACCAACATATCCTCATATCCTGAACTTCGTTGTGTCATTGAGTAATGCGTCTTCCTTTCTCACACATAAGAGCGCGCTGAACAATTTCATCACCACATCAGTCACATTCTGAGGGAAGACACTTGAGTGGCCATCCGTAAAATTGCGACATTGCGTGCTGGGATTTTTGCTAAAAGAGAAAACTGGATAAAGACAAAACCTCTCCAAAATTTTAGCTCTCATTCAACGTGAGTTTGGGCATCGATTGCAGCAATTTTTTTGTTGAGGGAAGTTAATGAGGTTCTTCATTGCTCTAAAACGCATTTTTTGGCATATATTGAATTCTTTTTTAATTATAGCACCAAAATCTTAAATTAAAAACCCAATGCCAGAAAGCCTCATCACTAATAAAATTTTCATTGGCACCACAAAGATCGAAATACAATAAGACAATTGCAGAGGCATCAATCTGGGAAAAGTTTTTTAATATTGAAAATAAAGTTCATGCGAAAGAATTGAGAAATTATCCCTTAATGGAAGAACAGGCAGAATTTTGACGATGAATTACCAAGTTACTCAAGGATCACTTAAAGTGGGCAAATTGAATTTTTCTAAAGCTAAGATAATGTGGAGGACTGGAGGCAATCTTATCTACTCAGATATAAAAACTCTTATGAAATCAAAATGTACAATAATAATCTGAGAATCTACGGTATACTGAAAACTACGCGTAGAAAAATCTTGTCTTCAATAAGGGAACGTGCGGAAACCAAATAAGTCAATATTCTGTCCCAGTATTTGACGCATAAAAACAGAGAATTTCTCTAGCGTTGAATTTTTGTCACATCTATATTTCTATTTTCTCTGTTAATGAGTTTTGGGAAACCGTTTTTCTTCTCACTCTTCAAAAATGGTGGTAACTTGAAGTCACAGATTCAATAATTCTGTTTTGCGCCTCAACGCCAACAAATTTTGCAAAAACTTGAGCAAAATTTAATAAAAAATAGAATAGGCCAGTCTAGAGAAAAGGAATCAAAAACTGGTACAATACAAATAACACTAGGAGATGCAACAACGCGTTTCAGTTGAGTTTGACTCCACGACAGCGGACTTCGAAGCAGATGCTACGGAGTACTGCGAGGTGTCAGTAGATAGTGTGAATGCAGTTCTGACAGTAACTATCATAGACCAGGATGATGTGGCACCTGACACCACCTGCACCCCTACAGCTGTAAGCGTGCTAGAGAATGACGAATCTCCCCAGGGGGTTTTACTGTCCAACTGTTCTGTCAATGGAGCTGCACCGAACTTCGCCGTTAAGTTCAGCATGAGTGTTGACCCCTCTTGGGCTGCCTCCAAATTTGTTATGGATGAAACAAGTTAGTGATTTTAAATGTGACTGCAGGTGCTGGAAAAAGGTGTTACTTTTCTCTAGACTTTTTTTAATTTAGCACTGGCGCAATTGATTCTGACTTCAACTTCAATTTATTTACTATCCAACATTGTCTTCTGTATTTGAACATTGTGAATTGAGAAACACCTTGATTTCTGATGCACATTAGTTATGAATGCAGGTACTGATCAAGGTTCCCAGAAGGAAAATATTTTTTAATCCTATCTTGTCAGAAAATGTTATTGATAGACGAGAAGCGACAGCTGGGGCTTTTTGAGAGAGTAGCACACATATATAGCCGTTTTTCGTTCATGTGGCTTAAATTTTTGGAGTTTGGAGTATTTGTAGAATTTTTCGGTCTTTCATAGTATAGAACCCCCCCCCCCCCCGCTTAGTGGTCAGATAACTTAAAGCACCCCTCCCCCAAATCATGGTAAATATACCATAATGGCGGGCTATAATTTCATTGGGGGGGGGGGGGGGGTGTATTACATTAGAAAAAACTTTGAATTTTTGAACTACGCTGCATTTATGCATTTATTTTTGGCCCGCACTGATTTGATATTACACTATTTTTAAGAACTTAGTAATGTGTGTCAAGTACAGAATCGGCTCATGTGTTATCATTTTTTAAGTTGATTTTTGGCCTTTTCAATAATTTCTTGACTTTTAAACCTCTTTTTTATATGGCAAATTATCTGTTCATGAGTATATGGCGACATATTTTTGACAATTCTTCAATCTATTGTCTGTTTTGTGACTTGTGATTTTTTGTTTTTTAGAATTTTACGCATAATTCTCCGAGTTTTGCTATTTTTGAAAATTTGTTCTAGTGTTTTGTCGAATTTGGTTTGATTTACTAGTATAAAACATTCTGTGAACCGTCGGGTAATTTTTTTGCGTTAGTAACATTTAGTTTGCGTTCGGTGTTAGTTGTTTGAAATTCAGTGAAATTTGGTTCCATAATTGCATTTTAACAGTGGTTTGAGTTTTTAGCAAAGTTTTTGTTATTTCAAATCCTTTAAGTCCGTTTCCACTGTTTTATCTTAACAGGAGAATAGCTATTTAATGTTACTGAGCTTTCAAAGCTTAAATAGTTATATTCAGACCTTGATACGACAAAACAAAGAAAATTGTTGTTTTCGTGAACCCTGAATTTTTGTTACCATTTTTTTCAGTCCAGTTTTTCAGAATATTATGTGCCTTATGCTCTTCCAATGTGTCGTTTGCTTGATAAGTTAATTGTATGGTTGGTTGGGACAATTTCAGGCCGATCAGTCCTTTTGAGCTGTGAGCTGATTTGTTTTTGTTTTTCCCGAGTTATCTTTGTATAAATCAAAATTGGTTTCAGTTTTCAGTGAGTTATCTTTGTCAAAGTTTCGCTTTTAAGGTTTAAAAACGGGCGTCTTTCTGAAAAAGTTTTTTTTCTATATTTGCTTTCTTCAATGACTCAAAATTTTTCATGTTACGTCAACGTTTTTTATTCTTTAACAAATCTTTTATTCACCTCTGAAAAATGTTGGGCTGAAATTATGCTTTTGTTTGGAAGGTCTGACGCTTAAATTACCTTCCAGAATTCTTCCGGCTGTTTTTATATTTAGTCATCAAGTTTTTTCCCCAAACATTTGAAGTCGCGATTAATTCAAATCTTCTTTTAATTCAGTCATTTATAAAGTTTTGTCCGAATTGCGTGGGTGGAGTTGTTTTTCACTCTTAGTCGAGCGTTTTTTCTCATGTGCGTGAATAATTTTTGGTTACACTTGACCTCACTCAAAGATGATTTTCCTCACTTTCAAAAATGACTTCCTTGCTTCAATTTATTGAGATTAGATCAAATGAGTGTAACTCTATTTGAAGGTTATTTAAGACCAGCTTATAGAAACAGCAATAATTTATACAGATTCTTATTCAAAATATGACACAACATCATTATTTCAAAGAGGAGAAGTTTCTCTTGTGGTCTGTTATTTAGTTATCTTTTTCAGACTGCAATTCTGCGAAGCTATAGCGCCTGTTGTCTGGCGTCAGATATGTTCATTATCATAAAAAATGAGCTCTCATTATTCAGCGAATCTGTTTATGATATAGCTAAAATTTTTTGATGCGTTATATGATAATTATTGAAACGGAACGCATACCAACTACTTCCGGTAGATCGGTTTTTTTCTGCAGTGAAACTGAGGCCTGATAAAAGAGAAATTATGATGCCTCTCCTAATTCAGAGCACCACAAATAAAATCAAAGAGAGTTAGGTTGGCTTAATACCCCGACTAGTATCCAGTTTGTTTACAAACAAATTGTCTGCTTTAGATTTTTTCTGCGTCAAAACCTTGTGAATTTTTATTACAGCAAACATTCTAGCGGCTATGTTTATATACAGTTTGAAAAAATTAACGTGTTGGACTCATTTTTTCTCTTGAATGACAAATTTTGTGCAAAATAATCTTCATTTTATCCAGCAAAATTTGACGATTTGCTTGACCATATTAACTTTCAGAATGACTCGGAATCTTTATACCTCTACACCCCACCACAACCACCAACCCGCTAAGAAAGATAAAATCGAGCCCATCAACAGTCGCTTATCGTTTAAGCTAAATTAATTCGTGTCACGCTTGGTTCTGTTTTAATTATGATATCGTACGGAAGAATCATAAATGTCTCTTCATGATCTATCAAACAGTTGTATTCCAGCTGGCGAAATAAGTTGGGCATCGTCGACACTTGCGAACAACTACGAGAACCAGGCGACTTACACATTGTCAGTGGCAGCCTACACAACAGGACAAACAGACCCGACACCCACTGACATCATTGTCACTGTCAACAATACCAATGAACCACCCATCATCACCAACCTACCGCAAGTGGTCAGTATGACCAACCAAAATAATAGTAAAAATGAATTGTTTTCAGTTCAGAATTTTTTAAAATCTATAAAATGAAACTTTGAAATTTTTAAGTTGAACAAAAAACTTTGCTTAAATATTTACGATTTAGGAATCACTTTATAAGCGATGAATGGTTTGTTCCTTGTACTACTGGTAGGAAATAAATTCCAAAACCTTTAACTTTTCAACTATTCAAACACTTTCATGACATTTAACAATTTTGATATTTACTTTTCCTTAAATTGTTTTGTTTTATTTTCCGAATTTCTATTGATAAGTTATGCCATGTCCTCAAAGAATTTCTGATTACAGATTGTCCATTCCAGTTGGATGGAAACTTACCTTTTGGAAAAAAACCGAACAGTCTCTCAGGGATTTTTTATTAAGAAACAACAGCATTTCTATCTTTGTTCCATGTTAACTTGTTCTGTTTAATTGCCCTCAAGAAAATTTTTGCTTGACCTTCTTTGAGTTTTTCTTCTAGAACACTCTTTGACTTCTCAAGAGAACTTCTAACGCTTCTTCTTCACGCTTAGAGATATCACAATTGCTCTCACTCCGAAGTTAAGTTTGCTGCTGAAATAAAAGCGAATGTAGAATAGAATTTTTTTAGATAGAAATGATTCTATCATACTTTTTAAAACCATGCCAAATTCATTCTTTGTAGCTTTATCGAGAAGTATTTTTGTGAGAAATTGAAATTTATGTTGATTATCGTTTGGTTATCTATTATTTGCTCAATTAAAAGCTTATTAGATTTTTAGTGTATTTTTAGATTTCAGTTTATCACTAAAAATTGTCTAGAGTGTTCTAACTCAAGCGGATTACTTATTTATCAATTGGATTTACTTATGCTTTCTATTGTCGTCAGGAGTAATGCTATTTGACTTGGGTTAGTTGCAAACGTTCAATGTTTTCCAATTGATATTTGGTAGATATTTGGCATGCTACATTTGGCAGACCATTCTGTAAGCAAGCCAGTAACCGATGTTCTGTTAGGGGGTAGTGCGTCCATAATTTCTTATACGTTTTATTTTGTAACAAACTGACTCCGGAGTAAGTCAACAGTTTCACTCTCGTTTCCGTATGAACTTCACCTGAAAAAATAGTTAGCGATATTTGTAATGTGTTTTTGTCATTTTTATCACAATTTTTTTTCCAAATTTGGTGAATTTCTTTATGTTTAGGTGTTTTTTTTATAAATTCCTTTTTTCGGCTCAAAAATAATTTCAAAACTTTTTTGGGAATACTCATGGCTTGCTTTTCATTGTTGTCCTTTCTGATCAAATATATAAGTTGAAACGTCTGCTTTTTTCTTTCAAATCTCAAAATTTTTCTTTTCAAAACGATTTAGTTTATATTTTTTTTCAGATATTCACGTATTCTCAGATATTATTTTCGTTTGGATTTGACGTTGGCTACCAATTTTTGTTTTTAAAAAATTATTCATTTCATTTTCGAATTAATTTTATAACAATTGAATGAAAATAGTTGATCCTTTTGTTGATCCTTTTGTGAAAATTAGTTTTTTTTTATTTTGTCGAAGATTTTGTTTTGTGGTTAAACAGTTATCAATTAGATTTTCTTTTTATTCATTTGGTTAATTTGTCCCAGTTGGTTGATTTTTGGTAACCAACTCTAACCCATTTTTGGGAGCAGACTCCTTTTATTTTTTTTTTTTGATGAAACTAATTTGTTTTATCGTCTCTGAACAAAAGTTTCTGATTTGAATTTGTCAAGAAACAATTCTCAAGGAAAAAATATTTCATCAGAATTATAGGAAATCTCTAGTGAAATTTTTCTTTGGATGGTGCTCAACGCATCCTGAATAAAAAAAATCTATTTTTTGAATTCCTGATTTTGTATTTGAAGTTTTTTTGAATCCATGTTCCTTCTGCCCTCTGATAGCTGTCAGCTTTGACCTGCTCTAACTATTGACATAATGGTAATTGCCTATAAAAATTCAACGTTATATCTTGTTAACCAATTATCCTCGTTTCAGTGTCAACTAAGCATTTTGGATAACAATTTACAGCATTTTTTATGGTCAAGCTTTTACTTCCGTCCCGAGAAAACACAATGGTGTTGCCTCTTCATGTGGTATTTTTTCCACTGGAAAATGATAATGGGAGATCTAAAAAACCATTTAACGAATTTTCATCATTGCTACATCATGATATATTTGGATGCAGTCCAGGCTATCACTAAACTGTCGCAAAGAGAATTATTTATTTTTGCTCATAGGCAGAAAGATTGGTGGACATAGCGTACCGAAATTAGACTGATGAACTAGAAATTGACATCAATGTCAGAAAGCATCACAACTTCTGAATTGTGCTGTTCAAATATACGGCATCCTATGTTTTCTTTATAAAATGGAAGATTGGCGCATGAAGGTACAAACTGAGCTGAGAATTTTGACTTGACACTGCTGTCTGAAGTAATCTAGCATAGTATATCACTGCCAAACTTAATATTTTCTTTAATTGCGTGTTGCAGGTGTACATTGACGAAGACTATCCTCGGTACCAAACTACCGTGCTTGCTGATTTGAATCTGTTTCTGCTGGATGTTTATGACGAGGATAACTTGGACCCTGGCATCACCCAGGCCCACACTGGCATTATTGTTCAGTCATCATGTACTGGATCTTCGGATTACTTTAACTTCATCGGTAGGTTTGCGTCTGTTGAGAATAGTTATTTTTAATTTGATTAAAAAAAGCAGATTAAAGGATTTTGTATGCGTTCAAGTCACTAAGAGACGCAGATCACCTAAGAAAAGAAGAAAATTGAAAATAAAGTGTCAGGTGGTTCTTTGTTTGTAAATTATTTACTCTTGCGAATTGAAAAAAAATGAAGATATTTTTAGGTTAATGTGCGTTATTACATGAAGTTCCCGCCAATGTTAAATCGTTCATGTTAAAATTTCCGGGTTTTATTTTGTAAGTAAGCTGTGTATTCAACTAAAAACATATATCCACAAATAGAAATTTTTGAAATAAGGCATCAAATAATTTTTACTTATATTAAAATAGCGGCTTGCCTGTTAAAATATCAGCACATCAGCAATTAATTACCATCCTCTGATCAAAAACTGATTATATAGTATGTTGAAAGCAGTGAATGTCTTGCCTTTTTTTTATCGAAGCCGACGATAGAAGAAAACAACGTTCAATTTTTAGGCTAACTTTGATTACCATTTGACGACCATGTATTTGATGTCAAATAATGCAGGCCACCATCGAAATTCATGTACATCGGGGAAAATCTAATAAAGTTTTTCTTTTCAAATTCTTAGAAAAATTCCTTCGAACCACCAGCAGCAACTAAAAACGTTGCTTATGAGCTATAGATTTCTGATCTATCATTTTGAAAGTGAGACGATTGGTAAGGAGAAAAGTTTCTTCAATGTCTCCTTTGAAAAAGCGAACAATCATCAATCGAACTTCATTATATCATTTTTTAATGGCAGATCTTTATTGTTTTGTCTTGTTCTGAAGGAAGTTCAAAAGGGCCATCGTTTTGCAATTTTGAAAGAGTTTTTTGCTCTTTTTGTTTGGAGGTCTACT
The DNA here is from genome assembly GCF_964194025.1 of Convolutriloba macropyga. NCBI lineage: Eukaryota > Metazoa > Xenacoelomorpha > Acoela > Convolutidae > Convolutriloba > Convolutriloba macropyga. The sequence continues at coordinate 43,122,770 of NC_134469.1, forward strand.
TCAACCCAGATCCTGATTTGTGCAGTTTGTTTATTAAGCATGGATGGTAGCATTACAAATCTTTCTTCAAAAACACAGACATCAATTTTCATTTTCGTTCAATTATCCTATTTGTAAACTTACCGAAGAGTGAAGCACTGCTATTGACCGTAAGTGTTTTAATGTATGCTTTCTCTGAGCTGTTCTCTCTTTGTTCCCTCTTCTTAAGATATGTGCACACGCATGAGACATTTGTTGTCAATGTGAAGACAAATAGAGTAGGAGAGTTTCAATCACGCTGGAGTGGTAAGAGGAGCGAAAGAAAAGTAGTTTAAATTCTCGAATTTTTTGTCCAGCTGCTTTTAATGTGAAGTGAGAAATCGGTGCTGAGACAGATTTTTGGTTTGTTAGAGCGTTTTTTTTCACGTGCTGCAATTTGACTTCTCTTTTCTCTGTTTTTTTCGTTCTTTTTCGCACGAATATTTTGAAAAGGTGATAATTGTGGTGTAAAATTTGTATCTAATATTCATATCTGCTCTTTTTCAGCTCATCAAAAGGCAAAGGTAGGTTGCGTCTATTGAGGAAATTGTTTTTGAATTTGATTAAGAAAATGCAATTTAAACTATTCTAGAGGTCAATTCCTTAAGAGACTTAGATCAGCTGAACAAAAGAAGGAATTTAAATTTAAAGAGCCGGTTGGTTTGCTTGAAATTCTATACTCTTCTGAATTTCAAAAAGATGAAGACATATTTAGGATCGGTAGTCTGTGTCCGTACATGAAACTCTATACCGTGTTAAGTATCAGCACTTTGCAATTAATTACCGCCCTCTGATTGAAAACTTATTATATACTATGTTGAAAGCAGTGAATGTCTTGCAATTTCTTTTATAAAAATCGACGATAAAAAACTTTTAATTTTTCTGTTTAAATTTTCTCTACAATTTGACGGCCATTTGATGTCAATTAATGCAGGCCACCATCGAAATTCATATTTATCAGGAAAACATAGTAAAGTTTTTCATTTTAAATTCTTAGAAAAGTTCCTTTGAACCACCAGCAGCAACTACAAACGTTGCTTATGAGCTATAGATTTCTGATCTATCATTGTGCAATTGAGGTTATTGGTAAGGAGAAAAGTTACTTCAAACCAGTCTCCCCTGAAAAAAAACAGTCATTAATCGAAGTTCTTTATATTTATTTTTTCTCAAGACATTAACACTGAGAATAAAACACTTCTCACAGTATTAAGCGGCTTCACATCAGATAGTCAGTGAAGCTATTTTTCAATGGAAATGAGTTTTTTGTGATCCAAATTACAGCTGCTGTCTGCAACTCATTTTTTTTTCGGTAATCTGTAAACTGAGAAACTGAGAAGTAAACTCGCAGGAATAATACGTGCCTGTTGTAGTGATAGAGTTGAATAATTGCTGCAAAACAGGCAAACTTTGTTCAACAAAAAAAAACGTAAATGCCTTATTGGTTGCTTGATCATAGTGTCCGCTTATGTTCCCTACTTGCTACTGTTAACTTTTTTATATCTTTTTTAAATGGCAAATCTTTATTGTTTTGTCTTGTTCTGAAGGAAATTCAAAAATGTCTTTGTTTTGCAATTTTGAAAATGGGTCTCTTGATCTTTTTGTTTAGAGGTTTGCTTCTACCCAAATCCTGATTTGTGAAGTGTGTTAGGAATGGATGATAGCTTTACAACTCTTTCTTCAAAAACACAGACAATATCAATTTCCATTTTCGTTCAATTGTCATATTTGAAAACTTACCGAATTTTCAATTGTTTGAGGTAAAGTTTCAATACCATTTGACGGCCATGTTTTTGATGTCAATCAATGCAGGCCGCCATCGCAATTCGTCTTTATCGGGAAATTATACTAAAGTTTTTCTTTTTAATTTCTTAGAAAGGGTACTTCAAACCACCAGCAGCAACTACAAACGTTGCTTATGAGCTATAGATTTTTGATCTATCATTTTACAATTGAGATAATTGGTAAGGAGAAAAATTACTTCAATGCCGTTTCCTTTGACAAAAAATCAAACATCAGTCGAATTTCTCTTTGTAGTTATTTTTACCAGTGTAAGACATTACCACTGAGATGATAGCACTTCTCCCAGTATTTAGCGGCTCTACATCAGATGGTCATTGAGGCCACTTTCCAATAGAAACTAGTTTTTTGTGACCAAAGTTCCAGCTGCCGTTTGCAACTCACAATTTTTTGGTAACCTGTAAACTGAGAAGAGTAGGTAAACGGGCAGGAAAAATACGTGCCTGTTGTGGTGACAGTCGATTTATTTCTGCAAAATAGTTTTACTTTGTTCAACATTAAATTGGATATGCCTTATTGGTTGCATGATCATACTGTCCACTTCTGCTCCCTACTTGCTATTGTTAACTTTATAATATCATTTTTAAATGGCAAATGTTTTTTCTTTTGTCTTGTCCTGCAGGAAGTTCAAAAGGGGCTTCGTTTTGCAATTTTGAAAAGGAGTTTTTCGCTCTTTTTGTTAAGAGGTCTACTTCAATTCAAATCCTGATTTGTGCAGTTTGTTTATTAAGTTTTGATGATAGCATTACAAATCTTCCTTCAAAAACACAGACAAAATCAATTTTCATTTTCGTTCAATTTTCATTTTTTTAAACTTACCGAAGAGTAAAGCACTGCTATTGATCGTAATCGTTTTGACATATGCTTTCTCTGAGCTGTTTTAACCTTAATATGCTCACGGCATCATATGGAAAGTTAAAACGAAAATTGAAAAATTGAAAATTTTTTTCTCTTTGTTCACTGTTTTTAAATTTATCAAATTTAAATTGTATTGGAGCGCTGCCTCTTCTTAAGATATTTTCACACGAATGGGACATTTGTTGTCAGCTTGACGCCAAATAAAGTAGGAGAGTTTCAATCATGCTGAAGTGGTAAGAGGAGCGAAAGAAAAGTGGTTTAAAGGCTTGAAAATTTTTGTCCAGCTGCTTTTAATGTGAAGTGAGAAATCGGTGCTGAGACAGATTTTTGGTTTGTTAGAGCAATTTTTTTCACATGCGGCAATTTGTCTTCTCTTTTCGCTGTTTTTCTCGTTCTTTTTTGCACGAATACTTTGAAAAGAAGATAATTGTGTTGCAAATTTTGTATCTAACTTTCATATCTGCTCTTTTTCAGCTCATCAAAAGGCGAAGGTAGGTTGCGTCTATTGCGGAAATTGTTTTTGAATTTGATGACGAAAATGCAGGTTAAACTATTCTAGAGGTCAATTCTTTAAGAGATTTAAATCAGCTGAACAAAAGAAGGAATTTAAATTTAAAGAGCCGGTTGGTTTGATTGAAATTCTATACTCTTCCGAATTTCAAAAAGATGAAGACATTTTTAGGATCGGTAGTGTGTGTCCGTACATGAAACTCTATACTGTGTTAAGTTTCAGCACTTCGCAATTAATTACCGCCCTCTGATTGAAAACTTATTATATACTATGTTGAAAGCAGTGAATGTCTTGCAATTTCTTTTATCAAAACCGACGATAGAAAAAAACGTTTACTTTTTCTGTTTAAATTTTCTCTACATTTTGACGGCCATTTGATGTCAATTAATGCAGGCCACCATCGAATCTCATATTTATCAGGAAAACATACTAAAGTTTTTCATTTTAAATTCTTAGAAATGTTCCTTTGAACCACCAGCAGCAACTACAAACGTTGCTTATGAGCTATAGATTTCTGATCTATCATTATGCAATTGAGGTTATTGGTAAGGAGAAAAGTTACTTCAAATCAGTCTCCCCTTAAAAAACAGTCATTTATCGAAGTTCTCTATACATTTATTTTTTCTCAAGACATTAACACTGTTTTAATGTATGCTAAAAACGAAAATTGAAAAAAGCACTAAGTATTAATATTTGTTTTCTTTCTTTGTTCTTTGTTTTCAAGTTAATCAGATTTAAATGGTATATGAGCGCTGCCTCTTCTTAAGATATGTGCACACGCATGAGACATTTGTTGTCAATTTGAAGACAAATAGAGTAGGAGAGTTTCCATCACGCTGGAGTTGTAAGAGGAGCGAAAGAAAAGTAGTTTAATGGCTTGGATTTTTTTGTCCAGCTGAGTTTAATGTGAAGTGAGAAATCGGTGCTGAGACAGATTTTTGGTTTGTTAGAGAAATTTTTTCACGTGCTGCAATTTGTCTTCTTTTTTTCGCTGTTTTTCTTGTCTTTTTTTCCAGGAATACTTTTAAAAGGTGATACGTGTGTTTTAATATTTGTATCTGACATTCATATCTGCTCTTGTTTAAACACATCAAAAGCTTGTGTTTTTAAAAGTTTTACGCTTTTATTTTTCATTAAATAATGTCTTGTGTTTTTGGATTCTGTTTGTTCGCAACACTTTTTTTCATGTAATTATTCGCGTTTCTTATAATTTTCAAATTATTTTTATTAGTTTCTCATTTTGTTTTAATTTTTACAGCTCAAGTTGGTTCTCTTTGACATTTTTGGATCTGTTCTGATGGTTTTTTATGTGTAATGGTTTTCACGACTTTGATGTGACTTGATCTAAAAAAGTGATTTTGTGCATTTTACCCTTTTTTTGTTGTTTTGTCACCTAATCTCCTTGATGATAGGTCTGTTCAGCTCTCTTATGTGTTATATTTGAAACTACTGGATCGAGCCATTCATATCTATCAGTTTTTTTATGATTTTAACGCAACTTGTTTTCAAAATTGCGAACAATTTTTTAAAGGCTCAAGGTTTATAATTTTTTAGACATTGACGCTGCCGGACCTAATAACTGTATAATGACCCTATTTTTGTAAGAGAGACCAAAAATAAGCTTTAGATTTTTGTATTGTTCTGCTTATTTTCGTGGACGTGTTTGTATATGTGCTCACTATCTGAAAATATTCTTTTAAGGAGGCTGATACTGTTAGATTTTGCTTATTTGAATTGTAATTCAGGGCCTGTGTTAATATGTTTTTAATGTTTTTTGATCGATTTCTTTTCTAAAGGGGGTATTCAATTGTTCCTCAGTGCAATTGAGGACTTGTCTTGCTTTGATTTTTTCGTCAGCAAGATTTTTGTTTTGACCGTGGTATCACGCTCACTTCAAATCGACTTTTGTTATTTGAGCAATTTTTAACTGACTAGTGGATGTGACTCCATTTTTTGAGCGACGAATCTTAATTCCACCTTTTGGGTCAGATATACTATTTCAGCCAGTGGCGCTGGGTCGGATGTGCTACAACTTTCGACCAACTCAGCCAACGCTATCTTTGATTACGAAAACCAATTGGGCTCGACCTGTAACCAGTTTGTGTTGACAATAGTGGTGCAAGATGATGATACTGTGGATGGGACTGCTCTGAATACAACCCCCAGTTACACCCTTACTATTGTTGTCCTGAACAAGGACGAGGTCCCGTGGTTCAACGAAGGCCACGACTTAACGTCTGTCTCTTTTATACAATCGATTTTTTTATCTTTATCTTTACTTTTTATCTTTAGTTTTTTATACAACTTGGGCGAATCTTACTCAAATAAATACAAAGTCACAGCTTTTCTAATGTCCAATTATTAACACTTTCTTGTATCAAATTATACTCCAGCAAATATTTATTGAATATTTTTGTATTATGCGTTATAATATGGCGTCATTAATGACAAAGCTAAATATATAGTTTTTTTTTCTCTCGCCGAGGTATTATTATATTCATCTTATGTTTTCTTTTTAGCGTACCTAATTGCAATATACTGTTTTTTTTCGGAATTTTCCGATTTTGTTCAATCTTCTTGTCTACCTTATAGAGATATACTTTATGATTAAAGGGTATTTGTTTGTTTAGTCACTTTCGACCGACCGCTACTTTTCACGCAGAAAGATGAGTGGTATCATTGCAAAGGCCTTCAAACGTAAAATAATTCAGTTGGAGGGTTTTTCGAAATTCGGTTCCTTTCAAAGAGATATCGGTTCTTTTCAAAAAACAATGCCTTTTGTTTTGTGGTAAGGATTGCCCCTTTTATCTGTACATTTTTGCTACATCTATTCGTTGTCTTGCATCTTAATAATTATTCCTTTATCTTCACAGTTAAAAATGTATGGCTAAAAGTATTGATGTTGACCAATATTTGAGCTGAGTGTTCTTTTGGTGATAGCTTTCATTTTGGCCTGCTTTTTGTCAAAAGTTTTGCTACATTTTGATCCCCAAATGGATGATCGGATCTTCAGTCCTTTTAAACTGAAGATTTAAAACCTGAGAATGTACGAGGTCATTAACAGAGTTTGATTTTTTGAAAAAAATTTCCGATGTAATGGTTTTGTCTTCAGATATTTTTGCCATTTCCGACAAAAATCATCCTACTTGAATTCATCAATAATTTTTGCAAAGTATTTTTCTCTTTCTATTTTTCGTATAGTTTTTGTGACCAAAGTTATTTATCACTAACGTTTAAGTTAATAATTTTTTGTTTTTTAATTGGATTTTTTTCAGTCCTTTATCAACATTTTAATTGACCACTCTAATTTGAAATTAGTATTGTTTTGAAATAAGAGATGCTAAGAGATTTCCGGTAAAAAGTAATCTGGAGCTTCATTTTTTGCAATTATTTTGTAAATAATCGTCCAAATAGTATCTGAAATTCTGCCTTTTGTCATCTGTTTTTTCTTGTCGCTGTTTCTATTCATACTGTTTTCTCTTACGTTTTTGTTGCCTACATTTTTTCTATTCTAAATAAGCACGTTTAAGTGTTTGTGTGCCTGATATTAAAAATGTTAAGATTTGAAGTTGAACAAAAGCATTTCTTTGATGGTATTTCTGAAGGAAATATTTTGCATCCGTTACTCATTTGATACAGCTACTCCATTATAGTTTGAATGCATGTAGAAATTTAACTAGAAATGTTTACACATCCTACAGCTTGTTATTCAATTTTTATTGGAATTTTGTGCAAATGTCTTTCGTGATTTTACGTAGAAAAAAAGAAGCTGATTTTATATCATGTTTTTCTAAAACTATTCTTAACTTCTAAGTTTTCTTCAATTTTACTGATAAGGTATAAGTCGAATTTTTATTTAATTGAAAACAAAGTTTTTTAATTGCTCTCTAATGAAGTTTGTATCAATTATATTAGTCTTGTGGTCTTGTGAGGTTTCTCGCTTGACCGATTTTTTGTCTGACCCATTTGAACTTTCATTGTCAAAAACAAGATGAACAGGTAGAGCCCGGAGGGCGTTAAGTACTATCAGAGCCCTAAGCCTTACTATACTCTAAGAATCCGATTCACCAAAACTGTTTTCAGGAGACGATATCATGGTGTGAAGGGCAGTTCTTAATCTTCAATCTTAAAACTTTGACCCCCGCAGTCACCCCTCCCCCCGCCATCAACCCCTCTCATTACCCCCCCCCCCCTACACTCCCATTGTCCACTCTCATCCAGCTGTCGATTTGAACCCTCTCATCTAGCATCTAGTCTTCGCGACCCTGCCCCCCCTCTCGATTGCTTGAACCCACCCCCACCTTAACGCTTGCCCCACCCTCATCCCCCACCAGCGCTTGTTTCTAAACTTTTTGCTATTAAAAGAGGGATTTAGTTCTGCTTTTTCTCACGTTTTGTGCAAAGTTGCTTCTATCTTCTCCCTATGCACCTTTTTCGTCTAAAGTTTTTCTGAGGATGTGTAGGTTTAGTTTTTCTCGCCATTTTTAAATGCTGTCGGAAGTATTGTAAACGTATGTCTCTTTTTTAATGACTAGTACAACAAATTAGTACTGCGAGTTCATGGATCCGTTTTCATGGACATAGTCATTGTCGTCATATAGCTATCTCAATTAAATCAACTGGGAGGAAACAAGTGGGGACGATATCTTAATTTTAGACTTATTGTGCTGCAAACGTATCCTAGAATTATGTTGGCATGTATCCTACGGGATGTTTTCATTAGTAGAAAAACAATTAATTAAATTTAATAAATGAGCTGCAGAACGAGTTCTCTCAAATCCTGCTCTGAATTGTTTCAGAACTGGCCTCGCTTTGCATACAACAGTTGACTACCCGGATAGATCTGTAACAACCGGTTCACGATTCTACTTTAGTGAATCCAAGGTAATTCAATAAATATCATTCAATGGTTCCCCATAATAATAGGATTATTTTAACTTGATTGCTGAATTTTTGAATGTTGTAAAGCGACTATGATATTCTTGTATATTAATATAAATACCTTCAGTCTGAAATCTTTCATTTCACTGAGAAAATATTGAAGAAGTGTCATACAGTTTCATAAGTTTCGTCTCCAGTAAAAATACCCACGTTATGGTCATCCAATTATTGTAGATTTCGCTTCAGCAAGTTTTTCTTACAGAAATCAGGCTCAATTTTTAAACAAAATAGTTAAAGTGAAAGCAATCAACTGGTTAATTCCTGGATTTGATTGTCAAACAGACTACCGAAAAAAAATAAATTATGTTACCAATAAGCTACGTACAGCATAATCTCTGCATTTAAAGCATGATTCGTGCTTCATAAGCATGATTTGAGCTTAGGCGTGAAAAAGCTGTGAAATTTAAAAGTTTTTAGAGAAGTTTTATCATTTCCTCCTCTTCAACTGAAAAGTTGGTTAAACCGCTTTGTTCTTTACCTAGTTATTACGGTACCAGATGCTAGATTTTAATGGACGAAAATACAAAGAGCACTCAACTAGAAATCGAGATCCCGTGCAGTCTCCAGTGCAAATTTGAAAGCTTGCTAAACTGTGCAGACACCCAAACGTTTTCAAAAATTTATCGGACAACTTTTGGAAACAAATGGTAGACGGTCAAAATTGCTTTGTTGTTCGTGAAAAACCGGTCACATAAAAGCAACTTAAAGTAAATTGAAATATTTTTTGTTTCGGAAAATTGTTTCCGTATCTAAATACAATTCTCCCAAATTTATGAGCAATCAGTTTTTGAGTTATATGAGAGCTTCTTTGATTAACTGAAAGCTGATATCTACCAGTTATTTTATTTTATTCAAAACAATTCCATTTCCACTGGTGGTAAGTATTTTTAAGTCAACATCATTTTTTTTATCAACTTGTTTGCCCTAAGAAGTGAGATCAACTTGTAGCTGAGCTTACTAAAAGCAAACATATTCCAGAATAAATTAATTAGGAGAGGTTGAGTAGCATGACAACCGAAATTCAATGCCTCATTCTTATCAAAGCCCAATTTATTTGTTCACTCTTATCGACATATTTAGGAGAAGCTTTCGAAACAAGTAATTATTGTAAATGTGTGTGGTTTTTTGTTTAAAGTGTTTGCTTGACATTTTTGCAGGAGTTTAATTATGCTAGGATAATCTTTTGACTCCGTGAGTTATTTTTTCAGAATTTGGTTCTCCGTTTTTGAGTGATCTGAGTTGCTATCGTTCTGATATCAAATTCGTTGGTTAAAGAGATTCCGAGCGGAAGTAAATTTAAGCCTTTGTAGATGACTGGTTAAGATGTCTTGCTGCAAACTCTAAATTAAAATGCCCCACCTCTCTTTCGAAAGCAATTCATCTGACATTACTTCGTTTATGTTTAGTACGTGGATATCATACATGCTGCTGAATGTCAACAATCAAGCTGAAAATCAAATTTTAGCCAGTTTCACTGAATCAGTTCTACGACTTCCGAAATAGATAATCATTTTGCGTCAGATTTTCTATGATCGTTTTGCGTCAAATTAATTTATTTGTACAGAACATTCTACAATGGTTTTACACAGGTCAGAGACCTCCGATAACGCCAAATTTGCACTGAGAAAACTGAAGCTACGGAATACTGGTCCTAATTTGTCGACATCTTTACCTACAATTGAGCAAATAAGCCATTCTGACTTGTAAAATCACGGGACTATTAGCTTATATAGAGCTTCGAAAACTACCAAAACAATCCAGTGAAATTTGCAATTTTGTTTTTGAACTTGTCTATAGTTCCTTCTGTTTCTGAGAGCAGCGATTTGAAGCTTTGCATATTAACAGTCAATCTATATTGCTACAATTTGTTAGAACGAGATTTCTTTATTTTCCAATGAAAAATCAAGCAAATTGTGATTGCTGTACTTTGAATTATTTTGATATTCTGTGCGCAGCAATTGTGTTCATGTCAACAAAGCTGAAAACTTAGTTTTTGATACTAATATATATTAAATTAATGAAATGGTTTTCTACTGTATAGAGAAAAATACGGTGCAAAAAACTTAACTGCAAAAACAATCTCCAGACGATTTTGAAACCGCTGAAACGAGCTGGTTGGTGTAAATCCTTCATGACATTGATAGGAGAGCAACCATTACGCAACTTAAGACCGTATTTTGGATTATAGATGGCTATTTTGCGATTTTAAACAAGGCCACTTATTGTCTTCGCCGATCCAGCCATCTGGAATTGAAATATCGATCCGCCTTAATTTCCAATCTCCCCGCTCATATGATATCAAAGTCTTTATGCTGAAGTTATTTGAGTCGTGTCAATGAGGGACCAGATTTAATTTTTGCTTGAACTTGGAGCTTATGAGAAAACAACTAGAATGTCACGTGTTTCTTCCTAGAAGCAACAAGCATATCCTCTGAGTTCAATGATCGAAACAGATTGACCTGGTCTGTTGAAAGGCTTTGAGACACCTTACACATGCCACATTGGAAAACATAATTGGCTTTGTTCCTTGATAGAAATGAGATTTCAGCAGTATATGAAAATGATGAGGTTAAGAGCTAAGAGTAAACTAATCACAACAGCAATGTTATCCTATTTTTTTAAAATAGTTTTAACTAGCATAATTGAGTGCAGTTTTTCTGAAATATAAACAGCTAGCCAGTTCCATTGGTTAGAGCGGTTTCAAAGGAACATGTACATCGTCTGCTCAATTAACACCAAGGAAACTATATGAACTATATGAGGGATTTCGAAAAGACCATTCGTTTGTCGAAATCATAGAAAACCAAATAACCTGATAAATAAAATGATACAATGCATGGATTTCCCCGGATGTAGAATTGTGGAACACAATGCAAAATTAATCTATTTTTTGTGAAATTGTTTGGTTGGAATTTTCTAGAGTTGACTAGCGAACCATGTTTTCAAGGAAAAGGTTATCGGAAAAAACTACTTTTTGGGAGCAAAAAAATTTAAATATTGTGTCTATATTGAAAACAGTTGAAATCACCATGCCAATTAAAGTTGTAGCAAATTATCACAATTGACACGGTAGCTATTGTTTTTCATTATTATATGGGATGCGGATAAAACTGTCAACAAAGTTATTCAGAGCTGTCAAAAAGGATGCAGAACATGCTTGGAATTATGTAGATCACAGAGTTGTACAAAAGAAAACAATGACAACCGCAATATACACAATGGTATGAAGAAGCTGTGTTCACGTAAAAATACCTCAAACAACAAAATAAAGAAGAGTTTGTGTTCAAAAGTGTTCTTTTGTAAGATTTTGCTTCGTGAACGTCTATTAATTGGTTTGTATAGCCTTCATGCAGGTTTTTTTTTACTTTTTTATGCATGCTGAGCGTCTTGATTTCAAGTTTTTTTTCTCTTCTTTACTTTTGTCCATTAAAAACCGATATTGTGTAGCCTAACAAATTGGCAAACAGTAAAAAAATAATGAAATTATTGAGCCATCTTTTCTGGTTAAATATGGAAAAAGTGAAACTATTCATGCATTTTTCACTCCATAGAGCAAATAATGCTTACCTTACACGAATCATTCCTTAAGAGCAGAAATTAGGCTACAAGTAGTTTTTTGGTACCTTAGTATATCGCTTATCGCTTTGAATCGATTTTTAATGAAAATAATTGGCGAGCATCATGCATATTTTTTGTCTGTGTTGTGGGGATGAGTCACATCACTGAGCACGAGTCAAGCTTGAAGACCATAAATTAGTTTGTACACAGTTTTTTTAGGATCATCGTGTTACTACGCTCACATGACTGCTTTACTGCTATAAGAAACCGAGTATGCTAGTTGACGAATCATCTTAACATTGCTCCCGCAAGCTGTGAAAATAATCAACTTGCTAAGGCTCTTGGTGTCGATAGATTTTGCCCCTGAAAATTTTTCAGAATATTTTTTTTCGGCAATGAAACTGATTGCTTAATTTTCTTCGGTTTTGTTTGAGATAGGTTTTCATTGTTTTCACAGTTTTTGACCTTTTCTCCTAGTCTATGGGCTTGAACTCATGTCAGGGTTTGCAGGTTTTCTGTAGTATTTAAAATGAAGTGTCTCAAAAAATTGTCTCAGATAAGTATATTTAATTGGAACGATCTTTGAAAAAACTGAGCCAAGTTGTTGAACTGAGTTTGAACGCTGCCGTTGTTATTCGTATATTCAGAAATTAGTTATATAAACTGTGTCAGTTTTCTTATTTTGCCTTTGCTATCAATTTTGACAGCAAAGACGTGAAAATATTTTGTCCGAAGAAATATACATTATTCCGTTTGAGCTGACTTAACGCAGAAACGTCGGTGCAAAATTTTGGAATGATTGTCTATGGTTGATAAATGTCTATGATCTGGAATATAGTTTCTCACGTAGTAGTAAAAAGATGGTTCCGAATTTAATTATGACTCATAAGCCTAATTTGCTATCCAAAAAAGTTAGTTTGAGATTACAATCTGTAACGGCTGCTCTCCTTGTGTTTCGTTTATACAGTTTATACTTCGTTTATGCAGTTTGCTTTTATAACTGTATATCCGTTCTGCTGTACTTACCGTTGCCTTAACTATTCAGTTCGTAATTATTGGCTAATCTTAGTTTCTTCAACTTCCAATTTGAACTGGATTGCTACAGATCACACAATACGGGATCTATTTATGTATACCAGTTCAGTCCGATAGATAAAACAAATCGCAGACAAAGGCATATGTCTAAGACCTGTTTGTGCAAAAATATTTAAATTTAAACTTAAGTTGGCTTTTGCTGTTTGTACTCACAAGTTGAGAATACCAGAAGTTGGTGTTGTAACAGTTGAATTTCAGCTCCAATAATTCGTCGATACAAGACACCGTAACATAATTTACTGCTCAAGAATAATATTTTTGAATACAAGACACAATAACAATTTACGGCTCAGGAATATTTCTTGTTCAAGACACAGTTACACGTTATTTAAAGCTCCAAGGCAATTTGTTTTTGCAATATTTTGCCGATTTATACTTTAAGCCGTTTTCTGCGACCGCTACGTTGAGTTCTGTGTGTTGCTTTTTGTTATTTGCCACTTTTCTCTTTTTCTCACGTGACAAATTGTAACTAGAACTAGAACTATAACTATAACTATTAAAAGGACTAGGACAACAGAAAGTGTTTTGTAACTATTTTCCCCGCCTACGAAAGCTTAGTGAGCTCAGCTCCAACATCGCGGGCCCTGTTTTCCTTCGTGAAAACATCCTCATCCATTGATAGTACTGGAGCGAGCTTCACCACAGGCCTTTTGTAGACTCCGTCTTTTGTTTGAAACGTTGCTGATCGAATTGTTCGGTCAGAACCCTCCATTGTTTTTGTTATGCGACCAAGTTTATGATATCCTTGTTTGTCACTGTCTTCAACCAACCAAACGAGATCAACTTTGTTCAAAATTCTGTTTGATTCACTATTCCATTTTTGTCGATTGTTCAGAATTGGCAGGTACTCTTTTCTAAATCTGTCCCAGATGAGACCGGAGTACGCTTGTGTTTGTTGGAAAAGCTTTCTATGATTAACAAACTCTTCTGCGCATGGTAGGTATGGTAAACAAACATTTTTGTTGCCAAGCAGGAAGTGGTTTGGAGTAAAAGATTCCAAATTTTTTACATCAGAACTGACTGGTGTCAAGGGTCTTGCATTCAACGTCTGCTCAACAAGAAACATTGTTGTTGAAAGAACATCTTCCGTAATTGATCGGTTCCCCAACACTGCGTACATTGCTTTCTTGCAATTTCTGACCAGTTTTTCCCATACCCCTCCAAAGTGAGGTGTGGCAGGCGGATTGAACTTTCATCTGATTCCTTGTTGAACCAAATGTTCTTCAATTCTTTCTTTGTTCCATGCTGCGACATACTCTTTGAACTCCCGGTCTGCTCCAACGAAATTGGTCCCGTTGTCACTGATCATTTTTATGGGTTTGCCTCTTCGAGTTATGAACCACATAATTGCATTTAGACAACTGTCAGTGTCCAGCTTTGGAACTATCTCTATATGTACGGCTCGTACTGTTAGACATGTGAACAAACAACCCCATCGTTTTTCCTTTCTGCGCGCAATTTTAACTGTAAATGGTTCAAAATAGTCTACTCCAACATTTGCAAAAGCGGTTGAAGCGTCAAACCTTTCTGTCGGTAGCTCGGCCATCACTGGAGTCATTGTCTGTGCTCAGCCTCTCCGGCAGGTGACGCATTTGTTCTTTATTGAACGCGAGGCATTCCTTACGCCAATAATCCAGAATCGTTGCTGAACTATGTTTTTGACATGTACAGTCCCTTCATGGGAATTGTTCTTGTGCTAGTTACGCAATAGTAACTCCACAACATGGTGTTTCCAATGTAACAAAATTGGATGCTTTGCGTTGAAGCCTAATTGACTTTTGCCTATTCTGCCTTTGGCACGAATAAGTCCCCTTTGGTCAATGAAAGGTCAAAACTGTAAAATTTTGCTACTTTTTGGATTTCCCTTTCAGGTTTTAGAGAATTCATCGCTTCAGCAAATTGTTCTTGCTGTAATAATCTTCATTCTCTTCAATGCCAATCATCTTTGTTGCTGGTTTCTTTTTCCTCAATGCTCGCTGCACGTATGCCATTGTTATTACAAGCCTATTGAAATTGCTGAATCGTCCCCACTGAACAATTGGTTTCTTTTCTTTGGCCTGCGTTATGAATGTTGACGTGGGTATGTTCTCTCCATCTGCAGCAAAAACCAGGTTGACTTGCTCAGGCCACTCGATTTCTGGTTGCTTCAACCAGGCCGGCCCAGTAAGCCACTCGCTTCCCTTGTGCTCATTAACATTAATGGCTCTGGTGCCAATGCCTGCTGGGTTGTGAATTCCGCTCATATGTTTCCACTGTGAAACATTAGTTGTATCCAAAATCTCAGCCACTCTGTTTGCAACAGACACCTGTTGCTTACGGTTCGGAGCTATGAATCCATTGCAGAACAGTAGTGGAGTCTGTCCAAAAGTTACAACTGTGAATCTTCGTTTCGTGTTCCTTCACTATCTGTTGTTTAAGTCTCACCGCCATCACTGCTGCTTGTAGTTCCAAGCGTGGTATAGAAAGGTGTCGCATTGTTGCAACTCTGCACTTTCCGATTACAAATGCTTAGTATGCTGAGTTTTCTTTGGGCTTTGAACGTAAGTAAGCCACTGCGCACATTGTGTCTTTAGATGCGTCGGCAAACACATGAAGTTCCCATTTGTCCTTTGACTGTGCTGAAGTATCGTCTATCAATGCTTTTTTCTGCTACTTCTGGAAGCTGCGCTTTCCACTCAGAAAATCTTCTTCTTCGTTAGGTTCTACTAAGTTGTCCCAATTTTGTCCATTTTTTGTCCAGATGCTCTTCAGGGGTCGTCTCATATGGTCAAACAGTCCAAGAGGATCAAACACTGAAGAAACCAGAGATATGATCTTCCTTTGGGTGATTAGGTTCTCAACTTCTTTGCTTGTACCTCTACAAACCTGTAGACTATCATCGGTTATCGTCCACTGAAGCCCAAGCACTGATGACCCTTCCTGGCTGGGTTCTACTTCAACCTGCTTTGTTTACTGATTGATCTTTAGTCCTCTGGGATGGCGTTGGTTACCGTGTCGCTGTTGGGGATCCACTTCTTCATTTCAAATCCATTTTTTGAGAGAAGAGGTTGCAGTTGTTCGAAAACCTTGATTGCTTCTTCAGGTGTTTCGACTGACTTGATGAAATCGTCCATGTAGAAGTTGTTTTGAATTGTTTTCGCTGCAATTGGGAACTCCTCCTCGTTATCGATGGCTACTCGCTTAAGAGCGTAGTTGGCACATGTTGGTGAGCTCTTTGCTCCGAAAACATGACGTTGATACTCGTAAATTTGTACAGGTTCGTTCATTGTTGGTCGCCACAAGACTCTCAAGCAGCTTTTATCCCGTTCAGGAACTTGCACTTGCAGAAACATTGATTCAATATCTGCGGTTGGGGCAATTGGTCCTTCTCGAAATATTGTTCTGATCAATCCGTGTAGTAGATCGGGTCCGGCCAACAACTGGTCATTTAGGGATATATCTTTGTATTTTGCTGCAGCGTTGCAAACACGGCGAACTTTACCCCGTTTGTTGGGGTTTAGTACTGGATGGTGTGGCAAATACCATTCCTTTCCGAAAGTGCCTTTGACTTCCGATTTACCAAGGATCTTCACTAATCCCTTTTCAACCTCTGTATCAATTGACTGTTGATACAATTCTTTTAAATTTGGGTCTCGTTGAAATCGTCGTTCCAGTGAGTAGAGCTGACCAAGGGCCGAGCCGTAGTTGTTAGGAAGATTGGGTTCTGGTTCACTCCAGAGCATACGCACTTCGTACCGCTCGCCCGTAAACTTTGTTGTGCTTTCTAAAAACTTCTGAGCTTGCTGTTCTTTCTTTGATTGACTCACAACAATTATTTTGGAAGCATAGGTTTCTATGTACCACCATGATTGTATATTTTTGGCCACTTTCACGTCTTCTGTGGAGGCGAAATGACAAACATTTTGACTTTTCTTGCCTGTCATGGGACCACTGACTACCCATCCTAATTCTATTCAGACGGCGAAAGGCTCACTTCGTGATCCAATCTTATAGTCCAATGGACGTTGAATTTTGTAGGCATCTTGTCCAAGTATGATGCCTACTTCCATCAGGTTGAATGTTCTGTTAGTGAGAACATTCAGTTGTCTGAAGTTGTTCTTCAGTTCCTTGTAATCATATGTTGTGTTTCCCAACGAGATTGATGGGTGTTCAAACGCTTCAATTGAATGCACCTTTGAATGTAGTCCCTTTATTGTGATAGGAACCTTCTCCGTCCTCAAATGTTCAAGGTAACGTCCGTGCCTTAGGCTTGTAGTTGATCCTTAACACTTTGATTGATGAATGATACTGTTGATCCACTATCGAGGAAAGCGTAGGTAGTCAACCTGTTACCACCACTCTGAACCGATACAGGAACTTTTGAAGAAAACTAGTAACTTGGTTACTCTGGTTGATTGTTGCTGCGCTTACGTTAACTGCGTGACTACCCTTGTCCATTTGGTTTTTTGAGTGTAGCAGTCTGTTGTGCTTTTTGGTACGTCCATTTATACCGCACGGGTGGACTGTACAATCTTTGATTGCATGCCCTTTCCCCAGACATCCATAACATAAGCGTTCCTTTCTCACTGCTGCATAGCGATCGGTGACATTCATATTCTTAAATATTGGACAGTTCCATATTTTATGAGTGCCATCCGCTAGTGGAAAGTTGTTGTTTTGCATTTGCTTCGTTTCGTTCGCATTCGAACTCGCAGTAACATTTGACGATTTTGAGAATCGTTTTTTCTTGTTAGCGTTTGGTCGATCATCTTCCTTTTGTTCGCTCTTGGTTAATGGCATTCCTTCATGGACAAAAGCCATTCGAGCCAACCAGTTTTCAAGGAGCGTGAGATCAGATCTATCCTCTTGACACTCGTCAACGAAGAAGAATCACTTTTCTTTCAAGTTTGGGGGCAGTTTTTCAATTGCCACTGGCAGTGTTGAACATGAACGCAGGTCGTCCTCATAATTGTATTGCTTCAGAACATTAACTAGGTTGCTGATTGTTATTGAGTAATTACATATAGCCGTTGAGTCGTGCATTCGAATTGGTTGTTGTTTGCGCAATATATTAAGCTGAGCGTCGACAATTAGGTAAGGTCGCCCAAACTTCCGTCCCAGGAGTCCCCACCCTTGAGCGTAGAATTCTCCCGAATAGCCCATTTCTGATATAGCTGACTTTGCTTTACCTGTCAACAAAGTTTTCAGGTGGCTCATTTTCTCTGAGTTGGGTATATTGCGTTGGTGAACCGTTGCTTTGAACATATTCGACCCCTTTGGCCACTCTAGGGGGTTTCCGTCGAAAGAACTCAACTTCAACTTAGGTAGCTGACTACTACTGCTTGGTTTATTGCGCTTAAGCTTGTTTTGTTTCCGGGCTGCGCTGGTACGCTCTTCACTTTGTGATCGTGACTTGAGTACACCTTTGCGATTGAAGCTTACCCTTGAATAATTGTTGTCGATCCTGGTTTTCGCGCGCTCGAAACTATAATCGTGCAAGTTGGAGAATTTATCCGAGTTATCGAGCCAACCGGAAATATCTTTATTCTTCGGGGTTTTCCAGTTGAATGGTGATCTACTTCGAATACTAGGGGCTGCACTATCATCAGAATCTGTTGCTCTTGCGTCAAGAGCTTCTTTCTCGTTTTACAGTTTCAGTGCACCTTCTTCTTCAAAAAGTTGCATCTCCATTTCAAGCTCTTTCCTTTTCAATTCGAATTCAATTTTCTTCAACCTCAATTTTGATTAAAAGTCTTTCTCTAGAGCCGCAAGCTTTTCTGCTTTTTTAGCTCGTTTATCAGAGGAGGCCTTTGAATCATTGTCCCTGTTTGGGTTTTCTTTTTCAGCAGTTCGTTGAGAAACTCCTGCAACAGACTGTGAAGACTTAGCGGCAGTTAGTTCTGCATCGCTTGTCAATTGTGCGGTTTGATTCTGTTGATCCGTCATGTTTGTTTCTCCGATGAAATACGGTAACCTATCTGCGTTCAAATATTGAAAGTATTTTTCTGTCTCGAGTTTGCGTTTTAAAGAAGAATCTGGGTCTCGGAGAGTCTCAGCTGTCTTATTCACGAGTTTTTGAACGTTGTCGTCTAATTGCAGTATCTGCTGATAAAGATTCTTGAGCTTGCTTTGTCGATCTCGATTCTTATTGAGCTCAAAACCTTCCTTTTGTTTCTCAAACCAGTTGTTCCGCAATTTGTTGATCTGTCGATCCAAAACGCTTTGACTCTGTGACAGAGTCACTTCTTGTGTACTTCGGAACTGTAGCTTGAAACTCTACAGCTCCTTTGTTTGTTTGTTTTAATTGAGTTTTGGTTTTCAACGTTCCTATTTGCTTTGCCTAATTGGCTTGGCGTTATTGAATTGCTCGTTGGATTTTGTTCTCGTTCCTCGATGACTTTGTCACTTCGGTTGAACAGCAGTGATGGGTTGAACAGCAGTTTATTCCACTGTCCGGGTCGGCGGACCAAATGTAACGACTGCTTTCCTTGTGTTTCACAAAGAAAGTTTTACACCGCCCAGTTCGTTCTGAGTGGTTACAAAATTTGTCAGGATACTTCGTTTATGCAGTTTGCTTTTATAACTGTATATCCGTTCTGCTGTACTTACCGTTGCATTAACTATTCAGTTCGTAATTATTGGCTAATCTTAGTTTTTTCAACTACCAATTTGAACTGGATTTCTACAGATCACACAATACGGGAACTCTTTATGTATACCAGTTCAGTCCGATAGATAAAACAAATCGCAGACAAAGGTATATGTCTAAGACCTGTTTGTGCAAAAATATTTAAATTTAAACTTAAGTTGGCTTTTGCTGTTTGTACTCACAAGTTGAGAATACCAGAAGTTGGGTTTGTAACAGTTGAATTTCAGCTCCAATAATTCGTAGATGCAAGACACAGTAACATAATTTACTGCTCAAGAATAATATTGTTGAATACAAGACACAATAACAATTTACGGCTCAGGAATATTTCTTGTTCAAGACACAGTTACACGTTATTTAAAGCCCCAAGGCAATTTGTTTTTGCAATATTTTGCCGATTTGTACTTTAAGCCGTTTTCTGCGGCCGCTACGTTGAGTTCTGTGTGTTGCTTTTTGTTATTTCCCCCTTTTCTCTTTTTCTCACGTGACAATTTGTAACTAGAACTAGAACTATAACTATAACTATTAAAATGACTAGGACAACAGAAAGTGTTTTGTTTCTATCTTCCCCGCCTACGCAAGCTTAGCGAGCTCAGCTCCAACAGAATCACTTTTTGCGCTTTTGCGTATCCTTTCTAAAAAATATACGACCACATATGTCAGCCATTAATGTATACGTTTCCTTCCAGGCAGCAGGGGTGTTTTCTGGACTGAGCTCCTCACCTACCATACCTTCTGTAGCCAACACGGATGGAGTTTACATAGCAGACTTGGGCAACTATCTTGCTGCGAGACAATACTTCGACCCCGACTGCAGTCCATTCAACAACTGCACTGTGTCCTTCCAAATTGTGTCGACTGGACTGCTCGAATCCTACTTTGAGATAGCAGTTAACACTGCTAGTACGTAGACGAATTAATTCTGGTTCAGGTATTTCTGTTTTCAAAATGGTACTAGCAATGCGTGAAATTGGCGTGTCGAGCATTTTGACGCCAACAACCTCATGATATTGGTCTGGGGGGTTGTTTTTTTATGTTTTTTATGTCTGGGGGGTTGTTATGCTTTCATGTTACAGAAGAGTATCGTCTGTTCTTGGTGAACCAGATTGACTACGAGGTGCTTTGTGAACTGCAAGGGTGGACAAGCAGCACCTACACATTCAACATGCAGGTTAACAACATTTAAGAAAGCCCAGGCCGAGTTTTCACCATTGATCCACCTCTAAGTGGCGGCTGCAGAATTTTATGCACCACCAGTGTTTGCGCAGTTCTTCTGACGCTCATGTTGAAAAGTGAGAATATGAACTAATTAAAATATTTAGAAAGAGGTTCCAATAATCTAATAACAGCACAGTTGTACAGATTGGAGCAAATAATCCAATTTTCTTCGCTTTCTTTTAGAAATTGTAGTCGGCCTTCTATTGTGTCGAATATTAAAGTATTTTGATTTGGTGACTTGTAAGAGAGTGGAAGTGAAAAGAGCCGATTAAAAGAGAGCCGAAAATTTGGTGACTTGTAAGAGAGCCGAAGTGAAAAGAGCCGATTAAAAGAGAGCCCAAAATTTGGCGACTTGTAAGAGAGCCGAAGTGAAAAGAGCCGATTAAAAGAGAGCCCAAAATTTGGTGACTTGTAAGAGAGCCGAAGTGAAAAGAGCCGATTAAAAGAGAGCCGAAAATTTGGTGACTTGTAAGAGAGCCGAAGTGAAAAGAGCCGATTAAAAGAGAGCCCAAAATTTGGCGACTTGTAAGAGAGCCGAAGTGAAAAGAGCCGATTAAAAGAGAGCCGAAAATTTGGTGACTTGTAAGAGGGCCGAAGTGAAAAGAGCCCATTGAAAGAGAGCCAAAAATTTATTTAAATTATTTATCGATAAATTAAGATATATTTTGCAGCCAATTAAATTGCCTTCTGAGATGAGACTACCAAGTTCTCAACCAATCATTAACGAGTATATCAGAAATGAAATTTCAATATTTTCTAGTAAAAGAAACTGAAAGCGAAATAGTGAATAATTATCTTGAAATTATCGCGGGCCGTGGCCAGGCCTCATCGGCATATGGGATTTGATATGAAACTATTACCACCGAACATAAGACCAATTAAACTACTGAAGTACTCTTCTTGGTAATCAACTTACAATTTAGGGTAATTAAAGGCAAATTTTTGCTTTTGGCTCGCTTTAAAATCAAGTCAGGTTTCGGTGCTTTGTAACGTCGGCTCTCTTGCACGAATTCGTGAAAGAGAGCCGACATTATAAAGAACCGACGTTAGAAAGCGCCGAAGCCTGAATTTATTTAAAAATAGCCGAATGCAAAAAGTTAATTTCTCTTTAATTACCCCAAATTGTTAGTTGATTACCAAGAAAAGTACTTAAGTGGGTTAATTGGTCTTATGTTCGGTTGTGATAGTTTCATATCAAGGCTCCTAAGCCGATGACGCATGGGCATGGCCCGCGATAATTTCAAGATAATTATTTACTAATGCGCTTTCAGTTTTTTTTTAATTTTTTTTACAAGAAAATATTAAAATTTCATTTCGCAACTACTCCCGTTATGATTGGCTGAGAACTTAGTAGTCTCATTCAGAAGGCAATTTAATTGGCCGCAAAATTTATTGAGTAATAATTTAAATAAATCTTCGGCTCTTTCAATCGGCTCTTTTCATTTCGGCTCTCTTACAAATCACCCTCTTGCACGTAGCCTTTTCGTTTATCTTAATTCCTCTTTGATTTGATTTAATAGTATAGTTATTAGCTGCTGTATCGTAAACTGTTCCAATTCGTGCCATTAGGTAAATAAAAGAATTATCTAAGGGTAATCGTGGTTGTGTTTGTCATTTAATTAGAACTGTGTACCGAATACAAATCAGTAGCATGTCTGCAAATAGTTTTTTAACTTGCTAATTATCAGCACAAAGAATTTGGTCGTGAAGTTTTTTCCGTGCAACGGATGGTAATTAATTATTGTCATAAAATTTGTACTTGCAATGGTACGAGGTCAAAGTAGAAGTTATAGATGGTTATAAGGTATTTGCAAGGGGGAGAATGATAATGATTAATTTGCCCGTTTCAGATAGTGGGCATTGACGATACTGGTCTGCAGACTACCAACTCTATTAGTCTCTACATGGCTCTCACAGACCACAACGAGTATGACCCAGTCATAGACGCTACACACGTCTTCAGTCTGAATGAGAACTCTGCTTTCGGAACCAACGTCGGATCCCAAATGGTCTGCCAGAGTCTCTACGAATGCTACGCAGACACAATTGAGTACGAACCCTTACTCACTGCACGTAGTATCAACCGCGCACGATATATTTTCTTTACAACCGCCCCCAATCTTATTTACAGGCAGTCCCGATTTATCTTCCTACAACTGAATATCATCTGTTTTCTGAAAATTCAATATCGCATACGTTTTCTCTGAAAGATGACTAACCTAAAGTTGATAATTTTCACTTCATTACAGCCAGAAGCTGCAAGTTCTAAAATATCAATTATTTACAGTAAACATATTTTCGATGGGCGTGAATCATTGCAGAGGCTATTTTTGATCTCGTTACTTTAGAGGAGTATTACTTTAAAAATGTAAAGAGTATAGTAAAAAATGTAAAGCGGAGTTTTGACCTGAAAGCGATAGTTAAGAAAGTGAGATGAACTGCCATTTTTTCACTTTTTTCACAGTCAAGTTTTAAAAATAAACTGTGTTTTTGACCTTCTTTTTTAATCCTCAACTTTGATCAGTTGAATTACCAGTTTTTGATTGCTTTCGAACGAAGTTTGAAGTATTTAGTGTAAACATTTGTCTTTTCTGGCAAAGTTTTTACGATTTCACTTCTGGATTTACTTTTTCACGCTTGCTTTTATATTTCTTAAAGTGATTTTAATTGCTCGCATGCATTAATTAAGGCTGTTGCTAAAATGAAACCGATTGTGAGCGATGATTGTATATAGCAAGTGTAGCGTAGTGGTTAATGTCCGCGACACTCAGATACATTCCCAGACACCATACAATTTTTTTTCTCTACGACCCCTTCTAAATTGTTTGCCTCGCCAGTCGTTCGAGAGGAATTCGTCCGATGCTAATCGATTTATGTCTTTTTTATCATTGAAAAGTTTTATTTATCAGTTTTTCAGTGCAAAGACTTGAAAAACTAAAAGAAGAATTCTGTCAGTGATATAAAAAACATAAACCGTCAATTGCTGACAGTTTGAGTTCTTGCAGAAATAAAGCGTTGTTTTTTTTTCAGTTATGGTGAAAAAAATTGTTTAATGAATATTTCGAATAGCATAACTGTAGCATAACTAACTACAAATATTTCTAATAGAATAAACTAATGGAAATTATTCGTGAATTTTGTTAAACGTTTAATATTTATTAGTTTTACTGTTGATAGAACTTTCATTTGTGTTTCATTTTCTTCAGCAGTTTTTAAATGTTTTAAATGTGTTTGTTTTGCTGTCTGAAAAAAAGAATTAAAGTGGCCTTTGAGTGAAGTATAGGGCTTTTTGATCTCTATTTAGCTGTCTGATCGGTAATTATACACTTTATAATAGCTGCTTTTTGCAGTAATCCTTTTCAGTCCAAGTGATTTTTCTATTTAATTGCTCTTGAACGAAGTTGGAGGGAATTATTGTAAGTGTTTCTTTTGTTTTTGTGTGAAATGTTGCCTAACGGTATTTGAGATTTAGTTCTAGAGCTTTGTTTGATGAATTCAGTAATTTTTGCACTAAATTTTTGAACTCCCTTTTTTCCCTTAGGGAAGATTGCTTCGCCATCTCTAAATTGAATTGCCCTGTCTGTCGTTCGAGAGCAATTCAACTGATGTTCTTCGATTTTCGTTGATTTTGTAACTAACTGCTACTAGGCCTAGTTTTATCTATCAAATAAAACTTAATAGATCGGTTTGCAAGTAAACCTTAATTTTGGATTTTATTGGTTAATACTAGTTTTTATTTCCAATCATTTACTAATTGGGCTCAAATGAGGTTTATTAAATTTATAATAATAGTGTATCTCTTTCCTATCGCAATTGTTCTGAGTACTATTTTTCTTTTTCGACTGTTTTTATGATCTCATTAAAAAATAATTGTTTTAGATGATTTCATTAAAAAAATAATTCTGGTTTTGTGCATTTAGCACTCCAATAAAATACCTGATGCCCCCTAGGCAATCCCCATCCTGTTGAAGTTCTTTCTAATGAATCACTGCATTGTCATTAGAGATCAGTTTGTCCGACATCAGTCTGTTTTGTATGAAATTTTGGTTTATCAGACCAATCCGAGATATTTTTGACCTCTAATTTTGATGCATTTTTCTCAATGTTTGACGCTTATTTTATGTTTCATTTTTGCTGTTTTTTGCTCTTAAAAAGTTTTTTTGCCTTTTGCTACATTCTGTTTCGTTGCTTTTTTTTCTTAAGTTTGGTTTGCATTAGGTTCATTTTGGTCAAAACTGACCTTTTAATTTAGTTCAAACTCTCCCTTGTTTTACACCGGTGGTTTTCACTTATGGAAACTTTAGCTACACTTACAAAAATCCGTCAGTGTTGTCCACGGACACTTTTGTGGACAATACTAACGATACAAAATGGTCTAAACTGACAGAATTCTGTCAGTAGATTTGACAGAGCATGAAAAAGCGGTTCTACCTTTTGTAAATCTAAAGTTCTTTTGTGAACGTGATATTGTGTGGAATACACTTACATTTTAAACCGATGGCTATATGCTTAAATAACCCTTGATTGAAATTACTCCTATGATTATGAATAATTTAGGTATTCAGGGGCGTATAAATATGATTTTAACAAAAGCGAGAGCAAAAAGTTGTTCAAAATCGTAATTTCATTAAACCCAAATATAGCGCTTTTGAATTAGGAGCAAATTTTGGTTACCTAGAACTTGATTTAAATAAAGAAAACAAAATGGACTTCATTTAGCTTAGAAATGATAAAAAACTATTAATAAAAAATATTAAAATGCTATTTAATCGTCTATTCTTTTGGTTTTTACAAACATTTGTCTATCTAACATTCCTTCCATCCGAGTCTATATACATTGCATCCATGTAATTTTTTCTCAATAATTTTTCCCACGCACATCAAAATTTGCACAATATTTTCAAAATAATTCATTATATGTAAACAACTCTCCAAAATAAGTCTCCGAAAGTTAAAGCTAGTTTGAGTGGAATTTGTGAAATAAAAACTGCAATTGAGTTATTGACTTTCTCACTAGTGTCAGTTGTTATCATTTCAGCTAATGTTTCTAATTATAAATAAAAACTGGGAAAATGCTCTTCACCGAAAATCGAAACCTTTTTTTAATATGTGGGGAAGTTTATAAAATTATTTACCTTCCCCTTATTAGAAAGAAGGAGGGCAATTTCTGAAACTATTATTTGCACAAATCTCCCCATATTTATTTTACAAGCCTAACTGGATTCAATTTTCTATAGATGAGGGGAATTTGTGAGATTAGTTACCTCGCCGATAATAAGAAAGGATATGAACATCGTAGAGTTGTGAGTGGTATCATTGAAAAGCCCGTCCAACGTAGAATATGGAATTAAAAAGATTTTTTCAATTTTAGTTT